>NC_047054.1:2664598-3299370 GCF_011762595.2 Tursiops truncatus
ACAGATACACCAGAAATACATCTACACGTGGAACAACTCCTGCAGAACACCTACTGAAGGCTGGCAGAAGACTTCAGACCTCCCAAAAGGCAAGAAACTCCCCACGTACCTGGGTAGGGCAAAAGGAAAAAAGAATAAACAGAGACAAAAGAATAGGGACGGCACCTGCACCAGTGGGAGGGAGCTGTGAAGGAGGAAAAGTTTCCACACACTAGGAAGCCCCTTCGCGGGCGGAGACGGCGGGAGGCGGAGGGGGGAGCTTCGAAGCCGCGGAGGAGTGCACAGCAACGGGTGCGGAGGGCAAAGCGGGGAGATTCCCGCACAGAGGATCGGTGCCGACCGGCACTCACCAGCCCGAGAGGCTTGTCTGCTCACCCGCCGGGACGGGCGGGGCTGCGAGCTGAGGCTCTGAGGCTAGGGTTTCGGTTTCGGACGGAGCGCAGGGAGAGGACTGGGGTTGGCGGCTTGAACATAGCCTGAAGGGGTTAGTGCACCACAGCTAGCCGGGAGGGAGTCCGGGGAAAAGCCTGCACCTGCCGAAGAGGCAAGAGACTTTTTCTTCCCTCTTTGTTTCCTGGTGCGTGAGGAGAGGGGTTTAAGAACGCTGCTTAAAGGAACTCCAGAGACGGGCGCGAGCCGCGGCTAAAAGCGCGAACCCCAGAGACGGGCGAGAGCCGCGGCTGAAAGCGCGGACCCCAGAGACGGGCGCGAGCCGCGGCTGAAAGCGCGGACCCCAGAGACGGGCGCGAGCCGCGGCTGAAAGCGCGGACCCCAGAGACGGGCGCGAGCCGCGGCTGAGCGCGCGGACCCCAGAGACGGGCGCGAGCCGCGGCTGAGGGCGCTGACTCCAGAGACGGGCGCAAGCCGCGGCTGGAGGCGCGGACCCCAAGGCGGGCGGGAGACGTTGGGGCTGCTGCTGCCGCCACCAAGGGGCCTGTGTGCGAGCGCAGGTCGCTCTCCACTCCCCTCTTCCGCGGAGCCTGTGCAGCCCGCCACTGCCGGGTTCCCGGGATCCGGGGACGACTTCCCCGGGAGAGCGCACGGCGGGCCTCGGGCTGGTGGCCGGACTTTGCCGCCGCAGGCCCGCCCCGCATTCCGTGCCCCTCCCTCCCCGCCGCCGGCCTCCGTACGCCAGAACCCCCGAATCAGCGGCTCCTTTAACCCCGTCCTGTCTGAGCAAAAAACAGACGCCCTCCAGCGACCTACACGCAGAGGAAGGGCCAAATCCAAAGCTGAGCCCCTGTGAGCTGTGAGAACAAAGAAGAGAAAGGGAAATCTCTCCCAGCAGCCTCAGAAGCAGCGGATTAAAGCTCCACAATCAACTTGATGTACCCTGCATCTGTGGAATACATGAATAGACAGCCAATCATCCCAAATTAAGGAGGTGGACTTTGGGAGCAAGATCTATGATTTTTCTCCCTATTCCTCTTTTTGTGAATGTGTATGTGTATGCTTCTGTGTGAGATCTTGTCTGTATAGTCTTGCTTCCACCATTTGTCCTAGGTTCTATCCGTCCATGGTTTTTTCTTAAAATTTTTTTTCTTAATAATCAATTTTAATTTTAAGAACGTTATTATACTTTACCTTCGTCCTTTCTTTCTTTCTTTCTTTCCTTCCTTCCTTCCCTCCTTTAGACAACGAATCATCCCAAATTGAGGAGGTGGTCTCTGACAGCAAGATTTATGATTTTTCCCCCTTTACCTCTTTTTGTGAGGGTGTATGTGTACGCTTCTGTGTAAGACTTTGTCTGTATAGCTTTGCTTCCAACATTTGTCCTAAGGTTCTATCCGTCCCTTTTTTTTTTTTTCTAATTAAGAATTTTTTTAATTCAATAACTTTATTATACTCTATTTTATTTTTACTGTATCTTCTTTCTGTTTTCCCTTCTTTCCCTCCTTCCTTCCTTCCTCCCTCCCTCCTTTCGTTCCTTCTTGCCTTCTTTCCTTCCTTGCTTCTTTCTTTCTTCCTTCCTTCCTTCCTTCCTTCCCTCCTTCCTTCCCTCCTTTAGACAACGAATCATCCCAAATTGAGGAGGTGGTCTCTGACAGCAAGATTTATGATTTTTCCCCCTTTACCTCTTTTTGTGAGGGTGTATGTGTACGCTTCTGTGTGAGACTTTGTCTGTACAGCTTTGCTTCCAACATTTGTCCTAAGGTTCTATCCGTCCCTTTTTTTTTTTTTTTTTTCCAATTAAGAATTTTTTTAATTCAATAACTTTATTATACTCTATTTTATTTTTACTGTATCTTCTTTCTGTTTTCCCTTCTTTCCCTCCTTCCTTCCTTCCTCCCTCCCTCCTTTCGTTCCTTCTTGCCTTCTTTCCTTCCTTGCTTCTTTCTTTCTTCCTTCCTTCCTTCCTTCCTTCCCTCCTTCCTTCCCTCCTTTAGACAACGAATCATCCCAAATTGAGGAGGTGGTCTCTGACAGCAAGATTTATGATTTTTCCCCCTTTACCTCTTTTTGTGAGGGTGTATGTGTACGCTTCTGTGTAAGACTTTGTACAGCTTTGCTTCCAACATTTGTCCTAAGGTTCTATCCGTCCTTTTTTTTTTTTCTAATTAAGAATTTTTTAATTCAATAACTTTATTATACTTTATTTTATTTTTACTGTATCATTTTTCTTTTTGTTTTTCCTTCTTTCCCTCCTTCCTTCCTCCCTCCCTCCCTCCCTCCTTTCGTTCCTTCTTGCCTTTTTTCCTTCTTTGCTTCTTTCTTCCTTCCTTCCTTCCTTCCTTCCCTCCTTCCTTCCCTCCTTTCCTTCTTTCTTTCCTCATACGTCTACTAATTCCCTCTACTTTTTCTCCCTTTTATTCTGAGCCGTGTGGATGAAAGGCTCTTGGTGCTCCAGCCAGGAGGCAGGGCTCTGCCTCTGAGGTAGGAGAGCCAACTTCAAGACACTGGTTCACAAGAGACCTCCCAGCTCCAGATAATATCAAACGGCGAAAATCCCCCAGAGACCCCCATCTTAACACCAGCACCCAGCTTCACTCAACGACCAGCAAGCCACAGTGCTGGACAACCTGTGCCAAACAACTAGCAAAACAGGAACACAACCCCACCCATTAGCAGAGAGGCTGCCTAAAATCATAATAAGGCCACAGACACCCCAAAACACACCACCAGACGTGAACCTGCCCACTAGAGAGACAAGATCCAGCCTCTTCCACCACAACACAGGCACTAGTCCCCTCCACCAGGAAGCCTACACAACCCACTGAACCAACCTTAGCCACTGGAGACAGACATCAAAAACAGGAGGAACTACGAACCTGCAGCCTGCAAAAAGGAGACCCCAAACACAGTAAGATAAGCAAAATGAGAAAACAGAAAAACACACAGCAGATAAAGGAGCAAGATAAAAATGCACCAGACCTAACAAATGAAGAGGAAATAGGCAGTCTACCTGAAAAAGAATTCAGAATAATGATAGTAAGGTTGATCCGAAATCTTGGAGATAGAATGGACAATAGAATGGACAAAATGCAAGAATCAGTTAACAAGGACCTAGAAGAACTAAAGATGAAACAAGCAACGATGAACAACACAATAAATGAAATTAAAAATACTCTAGATGGGATCAATAGCAGAATAACTGAGGCAGAAGAACGGATAAGTGACCTGGAAGATAAAATAGTGGAAATAACTACTGCAGAGCAGAATAAAGAAAAAAGAATGAAAAGAACTGAGGACAGTCTCAGAGACCTCTGGGACAACATTAAACGCACCAACATTCGAATTATAGGGGTTCCAGAAGAAGAAGAGAAAAAGAAAGGGACTGAGAAAATATTTGAAGAGATTATAGTTGAAAACTTCCCTAATATGGGAAAGGAAATAGTTAACCAAGTCCAGGAAGCACAGAGAGTCCCATACAGGATAAATACAAGGAGAAATACGCCAAGACACATATTAATCAAACTGTCAAAAATTAAATACAAAGAAAGCATATTAAAAGCAGCAAGGGAAAAACAACAAATAACACACAAGGGAATCCCCATAAGGTTAACAGCTGATCTTTCAGCAGAAACCCTACAAGCCAGAAGGGAGTGGCAGGACATACTGAAAGTGATGAAGGAGAAAAACCTGCAACCAAGACTACTCTACCCAGCAAGGATCTCATTCAGATTTGATGGAGAAATTAAAACCTTTACAGACAAGCAAAAGCTGAGAGAGTTCAGCACCACCAAACCAGCTTTACAACAAATGCTAAAGGATCTTCTCTAGGCAAGAAACACAAGAGAAGGAAAAGACCTATAATAACGAACCCAAAACAATATAGAAAATGGGAATAGGAACATACATATCGATAATTACCTTAAATGTAAATGGATTAAATGCTCCCACCAAAAGACACAGACTAGCTGAATGGATACAAAAACAAGACCCTTACATATGCTGTCTACAAGAGACCCACTTCAGACCTAGAGACACATACAGACTAAAAGTAAGGGGATGGAAAAAGATATTCCATGCAAATGGAAACCAAAAGAAAGCTGGAGTAGCAATTCTCATATCAGACAAAATAGACTTTAAAATAAGGACTATTAAAAGAGACAAAGAAGGACACTACATAATGATCAAGGGATCGATCCAAGAAGAAGATATAACAATTGTAAATATTTATGCACCCAACATAGGAGCACCTCAATACATAAGGCAAATACTAACAGCCATAAAAGGGGAAATTGACAGTAACACATTCATAGTAGGGGACTTAAACACCCCACTTTCACCCATGGACAGATCATCCAAAATGAAAATAAATAAGGAAACACAAGCTTTAAATGATACATTAAACAAGATGGACTTAATTGATATTTATAGGACACTCCATCCAAAAACAACAGAATACACATTTTTCTCAAGTGCTCACGGAACATTCTCCAGGATAGATCATATCTTGGGTCACAAATCAAGCCTTGGCAAATTTAAGAAAATTGAAATTGTATCAAGTATCTTTTCTGACCACAACGCCATGAGACTAGATATCAATTACAGGAAAAGATCTGTAAAAAATACAAACACATGGAGGCTAAACAATACACTACTTAATAATGAAGTGATCACTGAAGAAATCAAAGAGGAAATCAAAAAATACCTAGAAACAAATGACAATGGAGACACAACGACCCAAAACCTGTGGGATGCAGCAAAAGCAGTTCTAAGGGGGAAGTTTATAGCAATACAAGCCCACCTTAAGAAGCAGGAAACATCTAGAATAAACAACCTAACCTTGCACCTCAAGCAATTAGAGAAAGAAGAACAAAAAAACCCCAAAGCTAGCAGAAGGAAAGAAATCATAAAAATCAGATCAGAAATAAATGAAAAAGAAATGAAGGAAACAATAGCAAAGATCAATGAAACTAAAAGCTGGTTCTTTGAGAAGATAAACAAAATAGATAAACCACTAGCCAGACTTATCAAGAAAAAAAGGGAGAAGACTCAAATCAATAGAATTAGAAATGAAAAAGGAGAGGTAACAACTGACACTGCAGAAATAAAAGAGATCATGAGAGATTACTACAAGCAACTCTATGCCAATAAAATGGACAATCTGGAAGAAATGGACAAATTCTTAGAAATGCACAACCTGCCAAGACTGAATCAGGAAGAAATAGAAAATATGAACAGACCAATCACAAGCACTGAAATTGAAACTGTGATTAAAAATCTTCCAACAAAGAAAAGCCCAGGACCAGATGGCTTCACAGGCGAATTCTATCAAACATTTAGAGAAGAGCTAACACCTATCCTTCTCAAACTCTTCCAAAATATAGCAGAGGGAGGAACACTCCCAAACTCATTCTACGAGGCCACCATCACCTTGATACCAAAACCAGGCAAGGATGTCACAAAGAAAGAAAACTACAGACCAATATCACTGATGAACATAGATGCAAAAATCCTCAACAAAATACTAGCAAACAGAATCCAACAGCACATTAAAAGGATCATACACCATGATCAAGTGGGGTTTGTTCCAGGAATGCAAGGATTCTTCAATATACGCAAATCTATCAATGTGATAAACCATATTAACAAACTGAAGGAGAAAAACCATATGATCATCTCAATAGATGCAGAGAAAGCTTTTGACAAAATTCAACACCCATTTATGATAAAAACCCTGCAGAAAGTAGGCATAGAGGGAACTTTCCTCAACATAATAAAGGCCATATACGACAAGCCCACAGCAAACATCATCCTCAATGGTGAAAAACTGAAAGCATTTCCACTAAGATCAGGAACAAGACAAGGGTGCCCACTCTCACCACTCTTATTCAACATAGTTTTGGAAGTTTTAGCCACAGCAATCAGAGAAGAGAAGGAAATAAAAGGAATCCAAATCGGAAAAGAAGAAGTAAAGCTGTCACTGTTTGCAGATGACATGATCCTATACATAGAGAATCCTAAAGATGCTACCAGAAAACTACTAGAGCTAATCAATGAATTTGGTAAAGTAGCAGGATACAAAATTAATGCACAGAAATCTCTGGCATTCCTATATACTAATGATGAAAAATCTGAAAGTGAAATCAAGAAAACACTCCCATTTACCATTGCAACAAAAAGAATAAAATATCTAGGAATAAACCTACCTAAGGAGACAAAAGACCTGTATGCAGAAAACTATAAGACACTGATGAAAGAAATTAAAGATGATACAAATAGATGGAGACATATACCATGTTCTTGGATTGGAAGAATCAACATTGTGAAAATGACTCTACTACCCAAAGCAATCTATAGATTCAATGCAATCCCTATCAAACTACCATTGGCATTTTTCACAGAACTAGAACAAAAAATTTCGCAATTTGTATGGAAACACAAAAGACCCCGAATAGCCAAAGCAATCTTGAGAACAAAAAAAGGAACTGGAGGAATCAGGCTCCCTGACTTCAGACTATACTACAAAGCTACAGTTATCAAGACGGTATGGTACTGGCACAAAAACAGAAAGATAGATCAATGGAACAGGATAGAAAGCCCAGAGATAAACCCATGCACATATGGACACCTTATCTTTGATAAAGGTGGCAGGAATGTACAGTGGAAAAAGGACAGCCTCTTCAATAAATGGTGCTGGGAAACTGGACAGGTACATGTAAAAGAATGAAATTAGAACACTCCCTAACACCATACACAAAAATAAGCTCAAAATGGATTAAAGACCTAAATATAAGGCCAGAAACTATCAAACTATTAGAGGAAAACATAGGCAGAACACTCTATGACATAAATCACAGCAAGATTCTTTCTGACCCACCCCCTAGAGTAATGGAAATAAAAACAAAAATAAACAAATGGGACCTAATGAAACTTCAAAGCTTTTGCACAGCAAAGGAAACCATAAACAAGACCAAAAGACAACCCTCAGAATGGGAGAAAATTTTTGCAAATGAAGCAACTGACAAAGGATTAATCTCCAAAATTTACAAGCAGCTCATGCAGCTCAACAACAAAAAAACAAACAACCCAATCCAAAATGGGCAGAAGACCTAAATAGACATTTCTCCAAAGAAGATATACAGACTGCCAACAAACACATGAAAGAATGCTCAACATCATTAATCATTAGAGAAATGCAAATCAAAACTACAATGAGATATCATCTCACACCAGTCAGAATGGCCATCATCAATAAATCTAGAAACAATAAATGCTGGAGAGGGTGTGGAGAAAAGGGAACCCTCTTGCACTGCTGGTGGGAATGTGAATTGGTTCAGCCACTATGGAGAACAGTATGGAGGTTCCTTAAAAAACTACAAATAGAACTACCATATGACCCAGCAATCCCACTACTGGGCATATACCCTGAGAAAACCGAAATTCAAAAAGAGTCATGTACCAAAATGTTCATCGCAGCTCTATTTACAATAGCCCGGAGATGGAAACAACCTAAGTGCCCATCATCGGATGAATGGATAAAGAAGATGTGGCACATATATACAATGGAATATTACTCAGCCATAAAAAGAAACGAAATTGAGCTATTTGTAATGAGGTGGATAGACCTAGAGTCTGTCATACACAGTGAAGTAAGTCAGAAAGAAAAAGACAAATACAGTATGCTAACACATATATATGGAATTTAAGAAAAAAAAAAAAATGTCATGAAGAACCTAGGGGTAAGGCAGGAATAGAGACGCAGACCTCCTAGAGAACGGACTTGAGGTTATGGGGAGGGGGAAGGGTGAGCTGTGACGGGGCGAGAGAGAGTCATGGACATATACACACTAACAAACGTAGTAAGGTAGATAGCTAGTGGGAAGCAGCCGCATGGCACGGGGATATTGGCTCGGTGCTCTGTGACAGCCTGGAGGGGTGGGATGGGGAGGGTGGGAGGGAGGGAGGCGCGGGAGGGAGGAGATATGGGAACATATGTATGTGTATGGCTGATTCACTTTGTTATAGGGCAGAAACTAACACACCATTGTAAAGTAATTATACCCCATTAAAGATGTTAAAAAAAAAAAATAAAATAAAAACATACTTGATGTGAAAAAAAAAAAAAAAAAAAAAATAAATGCATTAATAGGCAAAAAAAAAAAAAAAAATGCTTCTGAATGATAAAAAAAAAATTTCGAGACCGTAGGGAAATACCTGCAGGGCACAATATTAAATATGATTATAGATATTAAAAGAACATTTATATATTTTGCCAAGCAATATACGCAAACACGTCTTCAAGGGAAGTGCAGCCAATGCAAAAGCTCTTTGGTTACACTGTGAACGTCTACATGGATTTTTTACATTGATGTGAGCTTCCCTATTTGCTGGACCCTTAGTCTAATCTCATAACTGTACACTTTACTCCTTTATTAACTCTTTAGTATAGGCCAAAATGCTTAAAATCATACTTCAAATTCCTTATTACATGGTCTTTCAGCTCCACTTATGCGATCAGGCTGTCTCATGTTCCCAAAGGAAGGTGTTTTCAAGTCATAAAACATTTATTATTGCTGGTAAATAATCCTTCCTAGAAATAAACATAGTAAGTAGTATTATCTCCCAGATTAATAATCCTTATTGGGCAAAAATCATAGTAGGGTTGTCACCCATAGTCTGCCTGAATTTAATTGCAGAAGAAGAAAGGGTGAAACTAGAAAGGGAACAAAAATCCAAACGAATCTCCACCTAAAAGCAGTAACTTAGAAATAAGTACTAAAAAACACTGACATACGCCTTATTTTCTACTCGCAGAATCCTCCACAGAGAATGAAAACCAAATAAATGTCCTCCCGCGATGGAAAGAGCTAGTGCCCTCCCATCTAAACAATTAAGGGGTGAAACAGTTAATACTGAGGTACCAATCACATGTTTTATCTCTCCAAGTAACATTTTTGTAAAGGAGAATTACAGAATTATGGGGTAATAAAATGACTTTGTAAAAAGAAAAAGATAAAAATCCAATAACAGACTTCAACATTTACATCAATCCCAATTCTGTAAGTGAACTAACATTACTGCCCGCCTTTAAGGTCACCTGCCTTATCTATCTTGGTTCTGTAGGTTTTTACGTGAGTAATAAGTAAGTGATTCATGGCCTTGTTGGATTTCAACCAGAGAGAGGAAGGTATCAAAGAGAATGTCCCACAATAAAGCACATTATGTGATCATCAAACTACTAGATAAGCTAGATGAAGTGATTACTATGAGAAGCTTTCAATTCAGGAGAGAATGACTTTGGGTAAGAGGCCTCCAGAGTTACAGACAAAGGTTATGTTTTGGCTCTTTAAACAAATAGCGAGGAAAAATTACACGGAGCATATTATAGTATAGAGAGCATAAGTGAGCAAACAGGACTGTTCCATTTTCCCCAAAACAAATTTCGAATGCTTTTATTTTTAAATTAATTAATTTAAGGTCAAAGAGGTGATATTATCAACATACGTACGTATACACACACACATACACACACACACACACAGTTCTGTCAAGTAGAATCAGAAGGAAATACCCAAATTGCTTATATAAACTACTTCAAATCTATCAAAAATTGCAGGTTGAAAGGGTTTCCTCACAAAATGCCAAAATACATTTGAATGAAATATATTATCAATGAAAAAGATCTATTTTTTCACACTATAGAAGTTTTAAAGATAATTTTCTGTAATATATCTTAACACTGTATCATGGAGATCGTATCTAGTGCACTATTTCTCTAAGACAATAAAACTGGTAAGTTCAAGGTTTCTTCTTCACAGGAAAATCTAGCTTAAACAAAATCATACTGTAATTTTAAGAACACACAAAATTGGCAGATTCTGTTACACTTCCGTTAGTAGATGACACTCAGACAGTCCTGAAAAGTGTTTTCTCCTTAACAGGATTTACAATCTGGCCCTTTTTCACTCCTACACACCTCAGTTGATGCTGAAGGATGGGGTTTTAGATTTTCCTTCACCCTGGATCTCCTCTGTCTCTCTGAGAAGGAAAACCATGAAGTGTATCCCTAACCTTCTGAGATTGAGAACCTCAGTTCTCATTTAGAAAACGAGGAGGGCTGGAATAAACAGCCTCTAAATCCCTTCTATTTCGGAAATTTCACCAAGAAAGTCAAGAGAATTTGAATAAGCAGGTATTACCAAAACCCATGTCCACCATCTTCTACTTTTCACCTTTTCAACCAGTCTCAGAGCCCATTTGTTTCTTTGAATTGATGAATACCCTTCCTCCTAAGACGCACCTATCATGGTATAGAAACAGGCTGGGTTTCAGAATTAAAAGAGATTTTCCTTTGAATCGTGTCTTGACTGCTTACTGACTGGGACCCCTTGATGATAACTTTATACTCTTCGTGTCTTAATTTTTACCATCTAAAATGATGATAATAATGCAGGTTACAGTAAAAAAAAAAAAAAAAAAGATGATGGGGTATAGTTCAAAGATGAAAAACAGAAAAACCTATATAGGCAGTTTCTGTGGTTGACCCATAGTCGGGATGCAAATTAAATATTTAACTGAATGAGCATTGCCTCTCTCCAGGTTATTTTCTTCTAACCAGGGACACTACTTTCAAAATGAGTATCTTTCTAAAGGTAAAATTTTAAGTAATAAACGTAGACATATGTAAAAGCTATTTTTTCACCAGGTAAGTTTCTTCAAGTGTTTCACATCACTTAGTTTTCCGTTTCATAAGACTAAATGTGGTTGTCCCACACTCTCTGAGACTATTAGAGTCCTGTTTTCTGTAGTTTCCACATCTAACAAATCCTTCCAGTAATCAGGCATATTCTTGATAATATACACCTCTTGAAAAGCACAGTCACGGGGGAAAATTAAAATTAACTGAGAATGATGGCCATAACAGCAAAATAACATTTAATGAAAACAAGTTAGATTCATTGGCTACCTGAGACCACAATCAAGAGATATTATTTCCCCAAGGCAGAATCTTGAAGAGTCTTGGAGAAAAAAAAAAAGGTATAGCTAATTGAAGGGGAAAAACATCTTAAGTAAAATATATATGTATCTCTAAAACTAGGTATCATGACTTAATTTCCTACTATGGACAATGGTATATCTTTCTGAACAATCACTCCAGATCAACAGACGTTCACAGCAAACACTCTCAGGGGAAGAAAAGCTTTGCAATTACAGTCTTGATATTCATCTTCTTCCTAAAAGAAATACGACGCGTGTGATCATGGCTTAAATGACGTACAGTAAGTTATTTCAAAGCATGCTCATTACATTATGCTCAGTGTACTTTTTTAAAAAAAACGAAGATCCGTATACGTCCTCCTCCAGGAAGAAAAACAGATTCAGAATCCTATACTAAACTCTCCCTAGCCTTAAAGATAGTACCATATTGGGGACTGCTAAAATCATAACTGTAAATAATTTTATACAAGTTGCAGATTGTAAGTTTCATTTTGTGTGTAACATTTCCATTGGTCCGTTCCACATTTACAAATGACAACCACCTTTTATTTCTTTCTTACAGCACGTATTACAAAAAGCAGCCTCTCTCTGAAATATACAGTAGGAACTTTTTTTCCTTATAACATGCAATTCCAATGTAATTTAAATGCAAAGGACAAAGAACTGACTCACAATCTAATATCTTGAGCACCTAAATGCTTCCGACTGTGATTGTACACTATGTAAGGGATTTAGCCCTTGGGATATGAAGGAGAATAAACATAGAGATTTCTCTAAATCGTGTTCCCCCAAATCTGATGCATAAACACCGGCATCAGATTCACGAAGGATGCTTGTTTAGAAGGCTGATGTATGGCCCCCACTTAAAAACCCCTGGGTCAGAATCTCTGGCCATGGATCTCAGATGTCTGCATTTTTAACAAGCTGCTTGGGTGAATGTCCCCTTATAGAAAAAACATCTCCCATTGCCTTGATCCACAAGTGGAAGGTAACCTCACGGCACCATAAAACTTCTCACCGTAGGACCAAGGCCCTTTGCGACACGGTCTCTTTCCTCTACAGCCTTCCCTAGCCCTCAGTGCAACACGAACCAATGATGCCAAATCATGTACGTTCTGCACGTCCAGCTGCATATGCTTGGACCACACTGGCCTGATTGCTTCGCCAACCTGAATTCTGATTAATCTGAAGCCTAGATGATACCCTGCACCACCGCCTTTGCTGAGAGTGACCACAGCCTGTCCTCACACTCACCCCAGTCGGGTAAAATGCTCACTCACGTGGTTGTTTGGTTAACATCTTTACTTACACGTAATTCACACCATAAACTTCACCCATTTAAAGGGACACCATATAAGTTTAGAAGATTTTCATCAGCCCAGAAAGAAACACCATGCACATTAGCAATCACCCCACATTCATTGCTCTCTCCACCCTGCCCTAGGCAACCACGAATCTACTTTCTCCTGTGCCTATGCCGGACATTTCTTACAAATGCCAGCGGCACATGCTTCCATCATATACTACCAACCGCACCCTATTTATTTATCCATCTGCCTTTCTGACCAGACTGGCACTGAGCGTGGCTCAGGAGGAATAATCAATACATGCTGGATTAATTAATGAATATCCCTTTTTGCCTCTTGTCACAGGCAAGGAGGGGCAGAACTTGGATGCGCTGTCACCGCTTAGATGGAAAAGACTGGGCTATCACTAAATTGGGGCTGGGGAGTTATGTTCCGACAGAACGGAAGGAGTTTGACAAACCCAAAGGACAGCATTAAATACTTTCTAAAGTTACAGTGAGCTATTAAATTAGGCATCTGTAGTCTTTGAGATGAGAACAGCAGTCCATGAGATCTTCCATGATGTATCAATACAACAACCACGGCCACTAGATCTTGGAGAGACAGCACATCTTTTACTGTCCTTTATGTCCTTTTTGACTCTCTCCCAGCTCCTGTGTACTCTCTCTTGGTCCAGGGGTCCAGCATCAAGAGGTTGTCCAAAGCCTTCCTCTACCAAGGTATCCTTAATTTGAAAAGTAAGATTCCTCTCCTTTGGTCTTAATCAAAATTGCTTTTGCCTGAGGGCTATTCACATCACACTGATGTGATTCGGAACACAGGAACTGATGGACAGAACTGGTTAAAAGATTAGGCAAAATACCAGTCATTAAGCAAAAAATTATAATACATGCTCTGGAAGAATCTTCACAAAGAAGTACATTAAAAACAAATAATTAAGGGGCTTCCCTGGTGGCGCAGTGGTTGAGAGTCCGCCTGCCGATGCAGAGGACACAGGTTCGTGCCCGGGTCCGGGAAGATCCCACCTGCCGCGGAGCGGCTGGGCCCGTGAGCCATGGCCGCTGAGCCTGCGCGTCCGGAGCCTGTGCTCCGCAACAGGAGAGGCCGCAACGGTGACAGGTCCGCGTACCAAAAAATAAAAATAAAAAAGGAAATAATTAAATCACCCAAAATGCCCCGGGGAAGGGGTGGGTGGGTGGGTGGTGGATTTCACTGTTCACATTTTTCGGAACATCTTTTAAGGCAGAGCTCTCTGAGGACAAAGCCACATACACATACACAGATACACATGTGTAAAAATATTTACACTTTGCAATATGCTGTGCAGAGTTTTCTATTTCAGTAAGTGTAAATCTACGGCATCCGCTGATGGCTGCACAGCATTTCACAGTTGAATGTAAGATGGTTCATGTAAATAATCCTTTACTCCTAGACATCTAGGTTATTTTCCTATTCCCTCCCCCCCCCCGGGTACTATAAAAAATGCTGAGAAGAAAATATACATATAGGAACAATTAGTGGGTTATCTCATTGAAATACATTTCTATAAAGACAATTTCTGTAGCACAGCACATCAGTGTTTATGCTTGATCAATGTTGGAAAAGTGCCCTGCAGAAAGACCGTACCTTTATCCTCCATCAACAGTGTGTTCATGTCTGCTTCCCTACACTCTGGCCAAGGCTGCATTTTCATAATAATTTTAGTATTTAACAATAGGCAAGAAGCAAAACTTGGCCTTTTGACACTGCCATGTCAAACTGTAAAATCAGTTTTTTATTAACCTTCATTACAAGTGATGACTGCAGAAAAGTCTCTGCTGCTTTTAGCATCCTTGACCCTGTCTCCGTCTCCAACCTATATCCTTGGTCTGTCCTGTCTCCAACCTACAGCCTTCCCCAAATCCATATGCCACCCTTGTTCCTCACACTGGGGTCAAGGAGGCTATGGAAAATACACATTCCCTAATATTCAAAGGGACAGAAATACAGTGCTCAATGTTTTAAGGACCCACCAAAATAGAAATACAAGATTCATATTTCATGTGCATTTCTTCAATTACTAGTGAACATATTTTTACTGATCTTTTGTATGTCTTTTCTCAAGTCCAGTATCTATTTGCCTAGAAGGATATTTACCTTGGGTTATTAATATAGGTTTTTTTTCCACTCATGTAAAATGCCTTTGTTATCACATTAAGATTCCATACATTCATAGGTACAGTTTTTTTACACTCTCTATTCTTTCCACTATCATATTATTTCAAATTGTATAATTTTATAATGCATCGTAATATCTACCGGGGCATAACCCCTCCTCCAATGCTGCCTGGGTGTCCTTCACTTGTTTTACATCTTTTTTTAAGAGGTATTTTAAAACCACTTGACAAATTTTTAAAATCTTAGTAGGATCAGCTTGATTTTACATTGAATGCACAGATTCGTTTTTACAGACTGCCTACCTTTACTGTTTTATACCTCTTAGGAGTAGCAGCAGAGGTGTTAGGAGAAATAATAGGAAAAATAGCAGATGGTAATTAAAAGATTGCTATGTGTAAGATAATCTTCCAAACACGTGACATCATTATCTCTTTTATCCATCACAGCTCTGTGAAGGAGATATGTTTAGTGCCGTTTTGTGGATGGGAAAACTGAGGTACAGAAATTGTAGGTAACTTATCTATGGTCAAGTACCCAGTGAACACTGGGGTCAATTCTGCACCCAAGCATTTTGAAAAGGGAGCTCCCACACTGACAACTATGCAATTTAGGTAAATCCCTTCATTCCAGTGTTACTGCTTTTTATAGCTTTAAAATTTTCTTTACCTGAACATTGTACATGTCTTGTTGAATTTATATCCATATATTTTATGTTATTAGCTGCAGTTTTTAATTATGACATTTCCTTGGTACATTTCCAAAAAAAAACTTTTGGCATTACAAATATTATCATTTATTCTTTAAATGGACAATTTATTCAATGTATTGTTTCTAGTTATACAATATATACATATATATATTCTTTTCCATTATAGGTTATGACAAAATATTGAATAGAGTCCCCTGTGCTATACAGTAGGTCCTAATTGCAGCCACTATGGAGAACAGTATGAAAGGTCCTTAAAAAACTAAAAATAGAGTTATAAGATCCAGCAATCCAATCCCTGGGCATATATCCAGAAAAGACAAAAGCTCCACTTCAGATTTCTAATTAAATAATTCATTTTCTATTATTTTTTAATTTAGTAACAAATTATTTAAGATATTAAGCTCCTTTTCATTACAGTTTTGTCTCCACCCACAGATTTTGTATGTAGCAGTATTTTTTACTGTTATTTCCTAACAGTAAAAATTATAGTTTTAGTTTCTTAATTTGGGGTTAGTTATTTCTAAATTTGTTGCCTTAATTTTAAAACAGAGAATCATCTATGACTACCAGCTTTTCATAATTTACCACGGTCGTTTTTTTTTCCCCACGTGTGTGTGTGTGTGTGTGTGTGTGTGTGTGTGTGTCTAAGTATATGGCAGCATAAATGAGATATACAGCTTGCTTGACAAGGAACTTTTGTTTATTTGCTTGTGTAGCACAAAGTTTGCTACTCATCTCTCCAGTGATCTTATCAATTATATCAATAAAACCAACCTTGACACAATTTAATTCTTATGCATTAATCTTTCATAAACTAAAGTGTGCTAAACTCGATTACTCTTTGTGTTTTTCACTTTTTCCTTGTGAATTTAGTAGTTTTGTGTTACTTGTTACTTATTTTAATTCTATGTCGTAAGTTAAGTTATAATATGTGATATTAGTGGGAGGCGGATATTTTCGTCGTGGTTTTGGTGGAGTATTTCAGAGCACAATCAAAAACTCTTCTCCATCTCCAATTACTTTCCAAGTAAAACAGTACATGAAATTGTATGGTTTCCAACCACCTACAAACTTCACTCACGAAAATAATAAAAATAAAATGATTAAAATTGGCAAAGAGAGCAATGAATACTTTAAACTATAAATCACATAAAGGGAAGTTCAGGATGTGTCCTGAATTAACATGCACATTTTACTATCACAGTATCCTCGATCTGCATCGTTGAGTGACAAATGAGTCAGCATAGAGCAAATTGAGTTCTCATATTATTTAAACATGAAGAGTCTAAGAGATTATTTATATTTAATTTTCTCTTTTTACAGTGCTTTGATTTCGACATAAAGAGACTGTACTACTGCACTCTATATAGTACTGTAAAGTACACAAAAGCACAACCACTTATAGAGGATGCCCGCATGGGACAATGTACGCCAGACACGTGAACTAACTTACATGACTGGTCACGTGAACGCACATTCGCATCTTTGAAAGTTCGCAACTTGGAAGTTCGTGTGTAGGGGACTTACTGTAGTTGTTTAAATTTAAATTAATTAAAATCAAATACATTCCCAGAGTCCTCACCTTGTGGCTAGCAGTCACCCTTTAGGACAGCACAGGTGGAAAACACTCTCATTATCACAGAACGTTCCTTTGGACAGCACTGGAGGCAGATATTTTTCTTCCCAGACATAATGAAAACGATTCTCATTATTTTTCTTTTCCGATAGGACAAGTAAAATTCTAAGAAAATAAACAGCATATTTGTATTCAGAATATTAGTAACTGACAAACCAGAGACTTTACCTCGGTTCTATTTGACTGCTGAACCACTGTTTTTTCTACTTACTATGTAGAATTGATTGAAGAAAAGAAACCCTTAATATCAGGAACGGCTGAGGGAAGCCCCTGCCCATGCAAGTCATGGCCTCAACAATGTCACTAGAGATGCCACTGGCACACCTTGCCCTGTGGACATTTATCCTTGTCCTTCCTAGATTCCAAGTCTCATGCTAGATTCCCTGAATTCTGTTCAGTGTTCTAACTCGTATGTAAATTCTCGAATTAAATTCATCTCATGTCTCAGATGTCTACATTATACTTCTTATCTCTGGCAAAGACTTAGCAATCCTGCCAACCATTATATTTCTATTTCATGCCACTCACAGAGACAATTTCTGGAGACGGCACAGTCCTAATGGCCTGTCCAAAATTAACCCTTTAGGTTCTACCAAAGTTGCCTTTTTTTTACTGTTGTGGATTGAATAGGGTCCCCCCAAAAGATATGCCTAACTTCTATTCCCCAGTACCTACAAATGTGACCTTACTTGGAAAAAGAATTTGTGCAGATGCAATTAAGTTAAGGGTCTGGAAACGAGATCATCCTGGATTTAGGGTCAGCGCTAAATCCAATGACTGGTGTCCTAATAAGAGGAAGGAGAGAGAGGGTTGACATCCACAGACACAGAGGAGGAAACCCAAGGGGGAAGGCACATGAAGATGGAGGCCGAGATGGGAGAGACGCATCTACAAACTAAGGAACATCAGGGATTTCTGGCCACATCAGATGCTAGCAGACAGGCATGACACTGAGTCTCTCTGAGAGCCTCCAGAAAGAAATCACCACTGACAACTTCTTGATTTCAGAAGTCTGGCCTCTACAACCGTGAGAGCACGAATTTCGGTTCTTTCACGCCACCAGTTGGCAGGAATTTGTCACAGCAGCCCTAGGAAACTAAGTCACCATCCACGTCAGTATTTCTTTTCAGGGCCTTGATCTCCTTCAAAGCAGTTACTGTTCTTTCCACATCTCCCAAAGGGGTAATCGAAAATTTCTGGTGATTGACTTCCCAATTAACTCTAATAAGGAGGCAAAATCTGGGCGAACACCTGAAGAAAAATGTCAAAGATGCAAGAATGTTAGGTTATGGGAAAATGACTTTGCCTTTTAAAATGTGGTTGGCTGGCTGGATCTAGAGCAAGCTGCCCCTTTCACAGCGTTGAACAGGCTCTGAAGCAACATAAGCCTAAGGAGACTTAATGACAAGACGCGCGGACATGTCCTGTTGATCAAACAATGCTAGAGAAGCAAAAGAAGCTTAACGTTACTGACAAAAGAATGGTTCATTTAATATGACATCCCCTTAATGATATGCAAATGAATTATTATGCTGCCTGAGGATGAGAAAAAAGAGCCAGCAGGTAAAAATTTACATTTTCTTATTGATTTTATTGATGATCTTATCTTGTATTTCTCTAGCATCCGCAAGAATTAATTTTAACAACTTTCCATATCAGGAATCTTTTAATAGCCATTGCGTTCTTTAAACTATACAGAAAGACTCAAACTCTAACATTATCTTTTCATTTGCCCCAAATCCTTAATTCTGTGAACTGTATTTGGGTTCCTCCTAAAGTCTGGCCACAAGAAGCATTTTTCAGTCATTCTCAAGACCATATTCACCTAGGCGCTTACTAAAAACGGATGATCACACTAAGAACAGAACGCTGTGGGTGAGACGCCTGGATGGAAGAGAACTCTCAGACATGGGGGGTGAGTGCGGTGACCTCAGCATTCAAGGAAGGAGAGGAGAACATGGGTGACCAAAAGAACAGGGAGGAGAAAGTGACCTGTCCTCTGGCAGAGCAGAGAATGTGTGGATCAGACAGGTGTTGGGCTTTAGAACAAAGGAGCTACCGACCCAGAGACAAATGTTCTCCCTAGTAAAAGGTTTAAAGGCTTAGATAGGAAAAAGAAACTCATGTGCATTTAGGTATAAATAATTGCAATAGCAATACATGATTTTATCTTAGGGGAATGAGAAATAAAAAATACATTCACTTCCAGAAAAACCACCAGGGGGGTTAAAGGAAAATTCTGTATATAATTGTAATTTTGAAGAATCAGGTTTCTTCAGCTTTTTCTGGGAAGAACACACAATGCATTTGAGGTTATTAAGAGGAAAATGGTTAGAAGGCATTCAGGCCTTGACCATTTAATTTACAAGGTAACCTGTTATCATTTGTGTTTATTTTTCTTCACATGAAGTAGTCTGTAGAAGGCAGTGGACTCAAAGGGAATGGCCCTTATGATCACTTTAGCCTAATCGGAATTTATGTGATCTCACAGCCTCTACAGTTCTCTAGTTAAGAAAGACTAGGTATTCAGGTAAAGAAAAAAAAAAAAAAAACCTACTGGAAACAACAGCAAAAGAACAGCAGCAAAACTGACTACAGGCCATCATGAATGTCCTAGCCTAGAACTCTCCATAATCCACTGTTCCCCTACTGCCTGAAACTTCTACACACATTAGGAAACTTTCCACTGCCTGCCGACTCTGTAAGAAGACAGCAGACAATCAGAGTTATTACTCCATGACTGATTGGAAATTTGCCTGCTGCTGAATGTTCGTCCCTTATTCTCTATCTCCATCAAAGGTCTTTATACAACCAATTTAAAGTATATACTTTTTAATGTGCTGTTTGATTGTTGTTAATTAGAATATATTAATCGTTCCTGTTATATATTTTACAATTTGATCTAGGATAGGGTATATCCTGGAAGCTCTGCTACAAAGAACCAAACTCACGATGGCAGGGATCAAAGACCTTTTAAACGGGGTTAAGATTATGATTCCTGTTCGTCTCCATCTCCTGTGCTTGGAGACTTGGCATGGTAACTAGTAAAAACTGACTTGTGTTAAGTGCCCATTGTTTGAGAGGCTATGTGCACTTGCATTCACTCCTATATATGCATGTACACACACACACACACACACTTTTTTTTTTTTTTTTGCGGTACGCGGGCCTCTCACTGTTGTGGCCTCTCCCACTGCGGAACACAGGCTCCGGACGCGCAGGTTCAGCGGCCATGGCTCACGGGCCCAGCCGCTCCACGGCACGCGGGATCTTCCCGGACCGGGGCACGAACCCGTGTCCCCTGCATTGGCAGGTGGACTCTCAACCACTGCGCCACCAGGGAAGCCCCACACACACATTTTGATCAAAGGACAAAGTGTATAATAGCAGGACTCAGGGAGCACTAATATCTTCTATGATCATAAAAAAATATTTCCCACATATAACCTCAAATATATTTGTAAATTACATTGACTAAATATTTGTACGTATCTTTTAAAAGCAAAACCTCTGTAGAGACAGCATTTCTTACAGATCAGGAGGAAGACAAGCACTGAAAGAGGAAACATTATTTTTGAGAACATGGCCCTACATAATCAGGTTCAGGTAGGGCGCTAAAGTCACTGGACTTCAGGCAACAAACAAGGGCAAATCTACTTCAAAAGTTCATTTAGTAGGCAAGTATTAGGTACTTCTAAAACTTATTTAATCTAGAGAAACATAATGAAAGCATTATTTTTTCTGGATAATTACAGTGATTGGGAACAAATACTTTAAAAATTAAGTGACAAAATGGTGACAAATATGTACATATCTTTAAACTTATTTATATAAGTTAGAAGTGTACTTGAATATTAGCCTGTAATATACATTAACAGAATCAGTGCAAGTTTGTGCAAGAATATATAATGTGTGTACATACACACATGCACACATTATTTCCACAGAAAAAATGATGTCGGGAATTAATTGTAAATATACATGCTGCTATCTATGTGTCTATATTCCAAAATATTATACAGTCAGCTGTGAAAATGTTTACCCAAGGAAAGCTAAAAGACTATTAAGTTGCAGGCTAATCTGTGCTTCACTCCAAATAATTGGCTCTATCATTAAATATTACTATAAGTAACTGACAAAAAAAATTCTTGCAACCTTGCAGCTGGCAATAAGTGAGTTAACACTGATAAGCTGTGGAAATACAGCGACTTGTTTTCATTCCTACACACTATTTAATTTTTTTCCAAAATCAGAAGTAGAGTTAGAATAATAAAATGTCAGTGTAGCGAATATTCTCTTAAGCATTGTTACAAACTCCTAGGTTTATAAGTCAGAGAAATTGGTACTAAGAGATATTCAATAACCCACACAAGATGACACAGATTTAAATGAAATCAAATCTCAGACTCTGGCAGGATTCATTGTTATGTCTATGATAATAAAATATCAAAATTAATTTTGTTCAAGCGATAATTCACTTAAGAGTCAACCAAAACAGTACAGCGGTTCCAATTATTTAAGAACATGCTTTTATGAAACCTACTGCATTATGTTAATTATATTAAAAATCAAAAACATTCAGGCATACCCTCTGACATAATTTCACATTTGAGAATTTATCTTAAATAAATGCTTTTGGATGGCAACAAAGATATAAACCACAATTAAACCCTTCACGTAGCTTCTTTTAATCTTATGAAAATGTAAAACACAACAACTACCAAAATACCCAACCATGTGAGACTGTTAAGTAATTTCTTTTAAATCCATACAATGAAATAATAAGCAGCCACTGAATTGGTGCTGTGGTAGGAAGATATTTAATGACATAGATATTTTTGATTTAAAAAGTGTTATGTAGGATGCTATGGTAAGTATCAGGTTGGCCAAAAATTAGTTCGGGTTTTTCCATAACATCTTACAGAGGAGACCCGAAAAAATTTTTTGGCCAACCCGATATGTGATAATAAACAAAATAAAATATATCACACATACACACATCACAGTACCATTCAAATTTAGCTTATACAGTTGTGTATTCTGTATTGCATTTTGCATTTCTCTTTTGTATTTTACTGCAGTATCACACTTAAGAACTTTTTCTTATGTCGGGAAAGGAATACTGAAACTGTAGTTTAATCATCATCATATAAGGAAATACTGAACAGTGGTTGTAATAAACAAACAAGTTCGAAATACGTGAATAAAGAAAAATCTTAACAATATAAAGGTGAGTAAAAAAGCAAATTGTAAAAATCTGCATACGGTAAACACAATGAATTTTGAGAAGCGACTGCTCTTTTAATCTTTCAAATTTCAAAATATTACTAAGTCTATATTTTAAATCTTGAATTTTGGTTTTTGAGTGTAAATAATTAAATGCCCCAATAAATGTCACAATAGGAATATTTCTGTTGGAAGTATTTTCATTCCATAATGTTGTTATTTCTCCCAATTTTCCTTTCTTCTTTTTTTGTTCCCTGAGTAATTTTAGTTTTCCTTATTTTCATTTTAATAAAAAGGTGGGTAGGGTGGGGGGGGGGGTCCTTATTCTCCATGTTAATCTTTGCAGCCTTTGGAAGAAAAGTTCTCACTGGTGACATGATGAGGGCTCTTCTCAGTGGTGGCTGACGGACAGCCCTTGGGGGTGACACTGCTTTGGTGAACTTGGTCTTGCAGTTTTGGTCACTGTATGTGTCAGTGTCTAATCACATTTGAGGATGGTTCTCGCTGGCAGCACTCACAAGGGTACGAAACGTAGAGCTCAACGTGCCAATTCAGTCATTTACAATAGAAATACAACAGTTCCCAGCCTTGATTGTGCAAGAGCCCCCCAGACACCTTCCTTCCCTAAACAAAACGCACAGGAATAGACAGATTATCTGAAGTTTGTTTGGCAAGCACTGAAATAGCATATGTTATTTTATTTATATGTTATTTTATTTATGGGATATGTTACTAATGCCATCAGCCCAAGCCAGCCTGCTGCATCACACATTCAGAAAGCTAGCGGCCACCGTCTTCCCAGAGTGGCTGCAAGATGAAGATTCCCAAATTGCCTATGGGATTCTGAATTTGTTTGCCAGAATCTTTTTGATACATGTTAGAAACGTTTGTCTCTTAGACATTGTTAACCCTGTCAATAAGATTAGAGAGGCTGCCTTGGGGATAGATTCTATTCTTTTTGGTAGAGGTTCTTTTTGTGTCGATTTGGTCTCATATGATGAGGTGTCTTCTGATCCATTACTGCATAACTGTTTATTTGAAATCTTAAGAGTCTTCTGAGGTATCTTTCTCTTACTTTTGCCTACAAGG
Source organism: Tursiops truncatus (assembly GCF_011762595.2). Taxonomy (NCBI): domain Eukaryota; kingdom Metazoa; phylum Chordata; class Mammalia; order Artiodactyla; family Delphinidae; genus Tursiops; species Tursiops truncatus. The sequence continues at coordinate 2,688,111 of NC_047054.1, forward strand.
ACATTTTTTTCTGGATTTTATATTACCAACGCTCATAAAAGGTTTTAAGCATTATTCATATTTTAAACAAGAATAAAAGTCTTTTGACATTGCTCAATGGAAAATATTTTTAAATAAAACTTTCAAAATATGACTGGCTAAGCATGGGAAATAACATTTAAATGGATATATCATATGTAATCCTCTAAGTGATATTACATAACTAGCAAAACCACTGTCCCTTGACGTTACTACCCTTGAGTTTGCCACACAATTTAAATATAAGCTCTCCATAACTTCACTGGAGTTATGACAGTCTGATTTAGGGAAATAGAAAGTGTTGGAAATACTTAACAATTTTTACAGTGGTTAATCATAAGTTGATTCTCAATAAAATTAACTAAAAGGAAATGACCAAACTCCAAAAATAGGAAAAAGCGAAGAATTTTATCGTCATGTAATTAACTATATTTTTAATCTAGATTTTTCACAAATCACTATGTCCATTTAAACATTAAACAGAGAATTAGGCAGATGATCTGACTTATATACAATCAATATCAAAACTGATGAGGGTAACTTGGAAACTATTAACATTGTATAAAACAATATTGGTTGAGATGCACAAATTTTTTAAAACATTAAAATTATGAATGATCCTATGTAAACATTATTAGCATGGAAATTTGGACACAAATCTTACCAAATCAGTACCAGGAAACTGAAAACTCAATAATTAACATTGTTTTCTGCACTTAACTATTTCAAGGTTATTTTCCCTCAAAATTCATAAAATCAAATGTTGTGATTTCTTTTCTATATATATATATATATATATATATATATATATAAAATTTAGATGAGGTCATCACTCAAACTTTTCATTTAACTGAAACTTATTTTTAAATATGTATGCTAACCATTAAATTTTTGTTTTCTTTTTTGTTCAAATTAATTACTGTTACCTGTTGAAAACACAAAATCTTAAAAAGTATAATATACTCCACAAACATCAATAAGAAATATTTTATTTAAAATCTTATTATGAAATTTGTAAAAGATATAGACTAAAAACACAATGGAAATATCACTGACCATAATTATATTAAAAGTAATAAACTTTTAATTTTGATCCCACAGTTACCAATAAAATTTTGAAGAACTGAGAAGCAAACGATTTACACAAATAACTTTAGCAACAATATATTTTAAGGCTAATAATACTTTTCATTATTTTAATGTATTTTTAATCAAAGTAAAATAAAGTTGGCAATAACTAAAATATTATCAAATTCTTTGAATTTAATAAACAAAATATTAAGTTGTATGGAAAAGTATTGTGAAAAGTGTGAATAAGGAACCTCTGAGTGATATAAACAGATCTTGGATCTGTATTTTAGGAAAGACCTACAGTATAAGTAATGATGTATACAAAATAAAAATTTAGTGTTTCTATACTCAATATCTATATGTATCACACATAAGAAGGCAAGGTGTTTTTACTGTATTTAATGTGTTCATAAAACAAATTTACTTTACATAAGGAATCTTTACATACCACATCAAATTAAAGTTAAATAGCAACTTTATAAGACAATGAGAAAAAGAAATTGTAATACATCCCATCACAAAACAAATATTCTCCAGTTGTTAACCTCTTGGATTCTCTTGTACCTAACTGGACTAAAAAGAAAAATATCAGTGTACTGTTTTTTTGTTTTTTTTTAATTTGATGATATGAACAGATCAATGATAGGAGGAACATAATATTTACAGGGCATGGGCTTCCCTGGTGGCGCAGTGGTTGAGAGTCCGCCTGCCGATGCAGCGGACACGGGTTCGTGCCCCGGTCCGGGAAGATCCCACATGCCGCGGAGTGGCTGGGCCCGTGAGCCATGGCCGCTGAGCCTGCGCATCCAGAGCCTGTGCTCCGCAACGGGAAAAATATTTACAGGGCATTTAATTTTATATTTATTCTTTAAATAACTTTAATCAAGCTTATGAATGCCGTCCCAATTTAGGAAAGTGCTCTCGAAGAAAAAAAAATTTCAGGGAGAGAAGGTAAATTAACATGTTTGGTTTTCAATAATATAACCATGTAACTTTCAAATCTCTGTTCAACAGGATATCGTTATCCTCTCAGGATATTCTATTCTAAGGAAAGTCCAAACTAATCAACATAGAAAATTAAAATACACGCACACACACAGGGAAACCCATTTATCATTTTTAGCTGTCAAATTTGTTGAAATATGGGTTTCTTTGTTTATGCTGCTATTAATTTTGTATATAATCACAGCTTTAACCTAGAAATATTTATCTTCCAAATAATAAAACTAATTCCTGAAAACTGCATCAGCAAGTTCTTCTTAGTTTTATTTGTAACTTTTCAAAACCAGTCCATGCCACTGTCACCCTGTAACTGCTGAAATACTTTTTATTTTTAAAAGGTAACAGGAATAAATCTTTCTGCTTTAGTTAACACTTAATGAATAACTGATTGAGCTATAATCCAAAAAATATTAAGTATCAATGCAGTCCATGAATGAATTGATACCTGTGACTGTAATTAGTTCCCATTAAACACATCTAGGTATACAAAATGTTAAAATCAAATGTATTTAATAAACTCATTGTATAAACTGGAGGGCAAGCAACCATGGTGTAAGCAGGTGACCTCAGTCACCTTGCTTTCATCTTCACGTAACGGAGGCTGGGAAAGCATGTTTTCCATTCTTACTCGCCTGGGGCACTAGTTCAGCAAATGCTATACACTCAGAGCATTTTTTTGGATTGTTTATTTTGTATGGTAATGTTTGAAATCTGATGTGAGCATCAAAGATCCCTATCATACAATGATGATCAATATTCATTACAGAAGTCCAGCAAAAGACCAGCAGATTCCTAAACATACTCTACTATACTGAAAATGGGGAGATGAATAAGAACCTCATCTGATTATATTCTTAATAAAATTGCCAGCAAAGCAGTAATAATGCAGATTTGGGGGCTACATATAAAGTAATATCAATGTGAACTTTTTTTAAAGTCATTCAGTCTTTCCAACAGCATTATACCTGCCTTTAGTTTAGGCACAGATTTCCAAAAATTGGTCAAATATTATAAAACCTTTAAAATATTCATGTTAGAAAGTGGAAAACAATTCTTTGGGGTATGGGGTGTTGTAAGACAATCAAAATCATAAAACATATCTCTATCATAATGTAAATACTACTTAGATAACTGTTTTCTTCTAATAATATCACGTAGTAAATTCTTCCATGATTATACTTTCTATCTTTTAATTTTGATTCTCTCCATCTGTTTCAAATCTCCTACTTCTTTAAAAAAATGCCTAGAAAGATATGCTTATTGTAATAATTGATAAATGATTCTGCTAAATCCTTAATTTTTTCACTAATTTGATACCAAGTTTTGATTCATCCACCTTTTCCAGTAATAACTCCTAAATATAGGTCCTATAAAAACGTGGAAGATAGTTTTCCACCATCACAAACAAATACCTGTGTTCGTCTTATCCAATGATTTTAACCTTTAAATAACATTACATATAGTCCATATAATATGCTATACTTAGGGATTAATTACCAGTTTTATGGTGGTTGGGTGAATAGTAAGGTGGTTTACCAATCATTTCTATGACCGAACATTCTAAAACCATACGGCAGAACTAGTAATGTCCTATGCAACCATATAGAAAAAACTGCCTGAAGTCCCTAGACTTCAAAAATAATTTTGGATAATCAATGAAATAAAACCTATTCCTTAATATTGATATGGTAAGAGCAAAACTGCACTCGTGTTTAAAATGTGAATATATATACAATTAACACAGATGATCATATACATATAATTAAGCTACATTTATTCTTGGTAGGGTTTTATAAAATTAAGTGCTGATTGAAATGAAAACAGTTCTTAAAAATAAAGATATCTGCACCCAATACATCATAAACATATGAAGATTAAATCAGAGTAATACTCAAATTTGGAAATATCATTTGAAATAAATCTTCAGATTCTCATCATTTCTGCTAAGACATATTCTAAGATATATTTTAACTGCTGTGCTCATCCAGAATAATTCTTATTTTCCTATATTATAACTGATCTCTCAAACTCTTTCTTCTAATTCAGAATTAATGGTGTCCCCCCCCATAAAACCTAAGCTTGAAATATATATGCATTTTCTAGAAATTACAAGTGAAAGTCATATTCAGTTATACTTTATATTACAGGTGAAGTCAAACAGGCTGCTGACAAGATAGAAATTAAAGAATAAAAAGATTTCATCTTTTGTTTGATCTTCACTGACTGATAAATCTATTTTATCTCTTAGATGAGAATTTAATGGAGAAAAAAACAAAACTCACTGCTTCTTCATCATCTCTCAGTCCCTCTAAATTTTTTTTTTTAAGTTTCATTCAGTTGAAATATATTTAAGTCTAAAACTAACAGCTAATTTTTAGACTGCTGGAAGAAAACTACCTAATATAGCTATAACAGAATAAAGCCCTGAAAAGATGGAATAAAGATAGAAATAATGCACAAATATGGATTAAAATCACTATGGTAAGAAGGACAAATACTCAGTGATTGACAAGCCGCAAAACTGAGGCTTCAGTTAAATACAGACACACTCTGTAACTGATACTTTAAAACAGCCCATATGTGATACTGTAGTTTTTAAAAGAAGAATTAAAAAGTTAATTATTAAAGTATTTCCAAAATTCATCAATACAATACCAGTGTCATTTCTGGAGACTTAACACTATCTACCTACCTACCCTCCTATGCAATGTTTTCTCCCTTAAACTTGAACCCGACTTCAGCAGTCTGCTACACGATTCTGCCAAGTAACCTTAACTGAACAGCTTACTACTGTATGATGTAGCGAGCACTGAGCATTTTTAAAGTTCCAAAATATAATTTATCTATCTTTATATCCATGTTATATCAAAATTATATCAATTGTATCAATATTTCACTGAGACTGAATTCATGGAAAAGCCTATAAACACATCTGGTTTTCTTTGCAAATGTATATGTCACATAAGCAAGGACCATAATATACCCACTTCTACCCTATTTTACTAAATTAACATTGCTGTTACTAGCTGCCTTTTAAATTACCAATAAGTTCTCATGCTTGAGCAATTTAACATGCTTAATAATAATAAAAAAATTAGTAAATGTCCTGTTCTCATATTTTTAATCATGGCATAAATCTTTCGGCATCTTACATTGAAATCCTTTTGGTTTTGCAATGTGTGAAGGGGTAAGGTATGTGATAAATTTAGAAAAATCCACAGTGAATTTATGTGACAACAGATAAGGTAAAAGCATTTCCTTCAGGAAAATAATATTATTTTACAACGTGGGGAGTTCCAAGCCTTCCTTAATCTTACGTGAATGTAAAGGATATAGAGTTTTCAGAACTCACAATTCAGTACTTTTCTAGAGACGTTACCTGATGATTTAGAAAATAATCACATAAATTTTCTAAACATGTGCACTCAATGTAAAGCAGGTATAGTTCAAATGATTACCGGCACTACATCTTCCGGAAGCATCCTACTTGTCCCTAAGTTCCCTGAGATGTTTGATACATAGTTGTAACTTTTAAATTACTAAATAATAAAATTAAAATAAGCCCTGACTGAGTTCTTCCAGACTAGTTAAGCAGAGTTCTGTGTCACAGAAAAATCTACAGCAAAATACAATGAAAGGTGCAGAGACTGGAGATGAGTATAGCCTAGATTCGAGAACCAGCTCTTCCTGAAACAGCGCGACGAAGACCTGAAGTTTCTTAAGCCTTTGCTGCTTTGTCTATAAAATGGGCAACCTATTTTTCTCTGTTAACTTTAAAGTTACACTGTCGATGCATGACTTCCTGGGAAGTTTATAAATTTATGTAGGAAGGCAGATTATCTCTCTACATGATTATTGCTACCATAATTACCAATGTACAGGTACAAACAGGTAGCCTTTGAAGGTTCTCCCCTTTCTGTCTGAGTATACGACTAACGTGTTCAGGTCACAGCAGTTCCAAAGTTCACGCACGTCTGGGGAACAAGGACCAGCAATTCACCAGAATTAACAAAAAAGTTTTACCAACTTTTCCTCTTCAATTTTGGCTACAGTAAATTATTTCAAGAAATAGGTATATCAGCCTAGCTTAATTTTGTAAAACACACACTCAGTTACATTCAAACTACTGAAAAGCATTCAAACTCATAATGTTGAGTCACCTTTAAATACAACTTTATGTAGTTTTCTAAATGATCACACAGTAATGAGACTTTTATTATGGCAGGAGGGATTGTTTTCCATGGTGCTGCGAGTCACCCCCCAAATGTAACTATAGGACCAACTGGTATTTCTGACATGAGGGAATCATATTATACTTTAATTTATACAAGGCACTATTTTTTTAACGTATTATGGAAGAAAAAAGCTTAAAGAATTGAAGTTTTTACAGATATGCTCCGGTTATATTTCAGTGGGCATGCAATTTTCTTTTCAAATAGGACAGAAAATCCACTGCCTCTCCTAAGCATGAGCTCCATATACTTTTTTTTTTCTTTTCTTTTGTATCATCGTGATTGAATGGGGATACAAGAGTGTAAGGCAGGTTGCAGCACAGCTTTACACTGCTCCATCTGCTGGATATGCCTGCATCTCCGGCACCCAGCGGCAACCTCTAAAAAGTAGCACGAACTAATTCAGCAGGTGGCTTCAAAAGGCTCAGGCGCGTTGCCTGAGAAACTTACTGTGACTTTTTAATTTTCGCCCAGAGTTCCAATTTCACCGTAAATATTTAAAATTAATTAATTAAGAACCCACAACCGTCATTAAAATACTAAGGCAGCGAAGACACGCTTCACCGTAGGGGATCTAAGGCAAACCAGAAGGAACCAGGCTATTCATTCACTGCCGGTTTGCACACCGCTCCAAGCACAGATGCAGACATTTATCTAAGGATCCTAGAGCCGTTCACCCAGTCGAGAAATGGAAATACATGCATAAAAGTTTTAAAGAGATTTTTAAAACACGCCTATCGGTGGGCCCGTAAACGGCACAGAAGGAGATAACGCCTCTCCGAACGGGATTTCCCCAACGACCGAGCGGGAAGCCCTCGGCCTTCTCCTCCGCAGCATCCTGGCCGGCAACCGCAGGGTCGCGCTTTCGGACCAGGCAGCCGGACTTTTCCCTCAGCTCCTCGTCGCAGACGGGACAGCGAGCGGCTGCCGCCCCCCGCCCGGCCGCCAACGCCGCCGCCGCTGCAAAGAAAGGGCTACTCCGCTCCCGGAGCCGGGCGGCTGCAAACTTCCCCTGCTTTGCACATACCTCTTTCTGCCAACTTGAACATCCTTCCTCGCAAAGGGGCCAGGGAAAACCAGTATAGCGTCCCAGGGAACGGTGGTGAAGGACACCCCCGCAAGGAAAGACCCGCGCCTCCGGCAGGGACGCGCCGTTCGCGCAGGTGGGCAGCACCGCTGCCGGAGGGTCCGCCCCCCGCTCCCCTCGGCAGGCGCTGCCCAGGCTGCGGGGAAGACGGCTGCAGCGGCCACGGGCAGCGCCAAGAGGACCCGGGCAGCCCGCGGGAGCCGTGCGGGAAGGCGACACGTACCTTGCTGCGGTCGCCGGGCGCGGAGCCCGAGCCGGGAGCGTGGCTGGGGGCGGCGGCGCGGGGACGCAGGGCGCCGCCAGGCGCTCGGCCCGCAGAACTTGGGCAGAGCCTCCGCCGCGGTCTCCGCCAGCGGCGCGAGCAACACGTCCGGTTTGAACTTTCCAGCTCCGGGCCCGGCGAATACGCGCTCACGCACGGACACGCGCGCGCCGGCAGAGCCTCTCAGGGGCAAGGCAAGCGGCCCCGGGGCCTCCGCGGCTGCGGCCTCCGCGCTGCCCGGCTCTCATTGGCGCGGAGGTTCCGGCGCTATTTATTTATTTCCTCCTCCTCGCTCCGTCCCCGCCCCGCCCGCGCGCGCGCGCGCGCGCGCCTCTCCTCCGCCCCTCGGTCCGCGCGGCCGGCCGCCGGGGCTCCGGCTGCAGCGCGGCGGGGATGCGCGCGGCCCGGGGATGCGCGCTGGGCGGGCCGTGGGGGAGGGAGAGGGCGCCCGGCTGCGCGTAGGCGGCGAGGGGCGAGAGGCCGAGGCGGCGCGGGTCGGACGCGCGGCGGACGCGCGGCGAAGGCTGCACGGCGGCTCCCCGGGCTGAGCCCCTGCGCGCCCGGACACCGCCTCTGCTGCCCGCCCCGCGGCTGGCTCCAGCCCCGCGGGGACGCTGCGACGTGCCACCGCCGGCCAGCCAGGGGAGCCGCGAGCCGGCCCTTTCTCAGTGGTGGCTTAAGCGCTGCGCAGTGAGGCTTCGCTCTCCCCACGGTCCTCGCCCAGGACCGTCGCGAGAGCCGCCGTCCACCCAGGTGAGGCGGCGGGCTGAGCCCTGGCAGGAAACGCAGGGCTGGCTCCGGACCGCAGGCTCCGCGCGCACTTTGGGACGCCCCGCCAGGAGCTCCGAGCGCCCATGCCTCTGCTGCTGCTGCGGTTCGCCCCCAGATGAGCTCTCAAACGTCCGCCGGGCGCTGGTGCCACCGTTTTTCCTCTGACGGTCTGCCTGGTACCCAAAACTGAAGGAGGGATGACCTTAGAGCAGGCCGCCCTCACCCACCGCATTCAGCCTCAGCGCCGGGCTGGAAGGAGCCCGGTTCTGGTTCAGTGAAATCTGTCTTCCACTTGCGTCTTCCCGACCCTACTTCGGAGCGGCTCCTCCAGCCCAAACCCCTTCCAGGCTTCCCTTGAGGTAAAGCCGGTTTTTGTTTTTGGTTTAAGGGTTCATGATTTGAGTCATGGAAAGGGGGAAAAAAAATTAAAAGCAAGTAATTCTAGAATAGAGCTAGATAAATAAACAGTAAACTGAGCACCATCCCGAAGACTAGAATGCAAATCTCACCTCTTGGATTTGGAAACGGGGGCCCTTCCTCAGTGATTTATCCTCCAAAGTCCTAACAGTCTTGGGCTATATTTTACTGGGACTCCAGGTATAGAAACACTATGACCCTAGAGTGCTTCCCATTATCTGTTAACAGTATGCACTCAATTTCTTTTCTCTTCTCTGTCCAAAAATAACTTCCAGCTTCTCTGAAATGTATTCATTAGATAGCCATCCCTTAGTGATTTAGATCTTTTCTCCGAAATTCCCTGGTAAGTGTACAAATACTCCTTAAAGTGCTGATAGTTTACAGACTTTACATTTTCTTTGACATCTGGAATAAGCCCCCCAGAGGCCAGACAAGGAACAGGTAAGATCCTGAAATGGGAGAAAATGGAAAAAAATACTCATCCTTTCAGAATGTTATTCTTCTCTGGCTCCAGGTTTAATATACACTTGCCATTTTTAAGGAAGCTAAAAGGAAAGCACCAGTATCTAGACATCCAACTTTTCCCTCACTCATGAAGCACCAGCTTATTACTGAGAAAAGGGGCCACTGTAGTTGAATTTAATACCCTGCGGCTGAATGGAAGAATCCAGAGACAATCCCCCAAAGTCAGGGAAGTGGCTCATTGGTCAACCAAGTGGTGGATGAGAGGGTGTGCCCATTTCTGATGGTATCTGTGCCAGTAAAGAAGTAAAATCTTTGCTCAGAACCTGAAAGGACCACAAGTAATTTTAAACCCAGGACTTTAGAAGCACGTGTATTTCTACAGAATTCTGCCCTGCTCCAGAGGTGGCCAGCGTCTAATATGGGGGAACACCTATCTGACATTGATACTTTTTATTGTGTTTTGCATACAACCTCCTCTGGATATATATATATATATATATATATATATATTTCAGCCAATACAAAAAAAAAATATATATATATAGTATTGGCTGAAAAATAATTGAAATGGCATTATTTTCTAAAATTTTGCTCAGGGAATACAACTATCCCCTGGTACCACTCTCTTCATCCTCCCCATACACATTTGTCCCCAGTATGCTTCTACACTCCAGTGTCCAGAGATACCAGTGCTCATGGGAGCTGCAGGCCATACAATGATGGTCATTATCACTATCACTAGGAAAACACACATCTGGTGCTGAGAAAAATGTTGACTTTAGATGCAGCAAACATCATAATCTGAGATATGAGATGGAGAAAAGATCTTTAAACCAGGAATTGATATTAATCATCACAGTAACTCATTGAATATTTCAAAATGTCCATTATCTTTGAACATCATCTGTTTCAATGATTGTGTTTATGTCTGTACCCACAGCATAAAGCCTATTTCACAGAAATTGGAAAATATGTGTGGAGTAAAATTACAAAAACATAAAGGGGGTGTGTAACCATTTTATTTGTTATGAGTCACTGAATCAGAGGGAAAATGAATATTAACCATTACATAGATATTAAAGAATAATTTAATGTTTTAAGAGGTTATTTTGAGAAATACCCAAAAAATCCACTAGTTTATATTAAATATAAAAATATATAACTGCATTGGATTGGTTAAATTTATTTTAAAATATTTTTCAGTGTCTTATAGGGAGCAAGGAAAATGAGATAGAAAGGATGTAAAAGTAAAAAGAAGATGAAAGAAAGTGAAAAATCTGACCACCAGACAAGGAAACTGTTTGGAGGCCGTAGCTGGTGTGATCAGCAGAACGTGGGAAACACGAAGAGAGTCTGAGAGGTATTAGGGTCCCTTAAATTCTGGTCCAGAATGGCTGCAATCCTCAGAAAACTCCTTAAGCCTCTGCTTAACATCCTGAATTTATGGAAATTTGCTTAGACACCACTTTTTTTGCTTGTGTGATAAAACTGTATTATGCAAGAGTGTGAAACCAGACCAATAATCCTCACTTCGGCAATCAGGCCATTGACTTTTCTTACTTTTTCATAAAAGATAACCTGCCTCATAATTTTATTTGGTGAAAAATTTTAGTCCAATTTTTTTTTTTAGTTTGTGAATGCTCATTGGCAAGTCACATGTACCTCCCTTTTCCAGAATCCCTATGTAGAAACGCATTCCTAGTATTTAGCATTTCATCTCCTGCCTTTCAAATTCTTCAACATTTATAATTATTGTTATAATTAAAAAGTCCCTACTCTAATATACACATCTCTGACACATATCTGCACGTTATAAAGCAAAGATTCTCAATCCCGCTCTCCAACTTAAACTTCCTATGCTCACCTCACCTGTCAAAGTCGAGAAGGAAGTTTCCTCTTCTGCATATGCAGTAGGCCCTTGGTATCACCAGGTTCCTCAACCTCTGCTTCAATCGATCTCTGATTCAATTTTCATTGAATCTGTGGATGTAGAACCCCGGGGGATACAGAGGGCCAACTATACTAGGTCATTTTATATAAAGGACTTGAGCATCTGCAGATCTTGGTATCCCGGGGTGGGCGGGGCCGGAGGGGGAGTCCGGGGACCAATCCCCTGCAGATGCCTAGAGACGACTGTACCCCCCCCCACCAACCTCCATTAAACTCAGCCTGTTTTTCCCTCCCTCTGGCATCTTTAATCACCACATTCAGAATGATGGGGCAAAGATCGGGGAGCCTTTGGACAAGTTCTTCATTATATCTCAAGTGGGTAAAAAGAAGGGCAGTGAATTAGCTGTTCATGAATTTAAGGTTATAGAGATTCCGGGCACTTAAAATGTTAATTCAGCAGAGAGGCCAATACCATTTCATCAATGTGAAGACAGATGGAAACTGTGGGGCAAGTGTGACTCCCCTAATCCCGGGGATTCTAGTGCCCGAATTCGGTCATCTTCAGAGTCCCTGTGTCCAGAAGCTTGGAGCTCATCCTCACTAATCTCTTCCTTCCTTCCTTCCTGTCTCAAAAACTGGCCTCCTTTGATTCTTCACTACTGAGTTTTTCCTTCCTCCTCAGGACCCTTGCAAACGCTGTTCCCTCTGCTTGGAGCCCCTGTGTTTCCTCAAACACCCACCTCCGTTAACTCTTACTCACCTTCACCCAGGAGAAGTCACATGCTAAGGGTGACAAGCACATCCTGGATTGATTACGTCCTCGTGTTTGTTCTCATGGATCCCTTACCTTTTCAGCAGACTATCCAGGACAACTTACAAGTTCACATATCTGAAATATTTGATGGATATCAATATTCTAGTCCAGCTCTAGACGAGAAATTCCATGAGAGGAATGTTCAGTGTATCTTAAACACTTAGTGCAGTGCCTGTCACAAAGTAGTTGCCAAAAGTACATACTTATTAAATGAGTGTATGACAGAAAAATGGATACAATTCAGAAAGGCCATCGTCTGGACTGGACAGTGGGGTGCTGGACAGTTGGGACATGACAGGGTGAAAAAAAAGACATAGACTTCATCTTATCCAAGTTGATTCCGTTTCCATCATTATTGTGGAAACCCTGGTATTTTTCAAAAAATCCTATAATATTTTCAAAAATTGGATACTTTATTTCATTGAAATTTTATAGTGAAGAAAGTCCTTTTTTAAAAAATTATATGACAAACATGGAATGGAAAGTTATAAAGAAAGAAGATGAAATTATAGCATTTTGATAGTCTAAGTAAATAGGTCTTTATTCTTGGTCAGTTTGGGGAGAGGTTTTGTTTATGCTTTCCTTATTAATAAAAAATTCAACTCTGTCCTGAATTAATTATAGTGTGTTCAGTACAAAGCTGGGAATGTCTTAGGGAAATTTTATATTACTATCAATACAGAGTATATGAGTAAGGAGGAAAAGGCTAAATGAAATTTAGAAAATGATATAAAATGTTTTATTATGAGATTATTATATTATACAGCAGTTACAAAAAAAGGCAAAAATTAATATGGGCCTTCTGATATCAGAAGTTTCCATGAAAGTGACAGAATATGAAAAGTACCTTTTAAGATCAAATTTTGAGAAAGGTCAGTAGAAGAATGGGCATTTAGGATGAGGTTAAGGTGCAAAAGATCCAGTTTCAAAGGTATGTAAATGCTCTATGAAAATACAGTCCCAGTAAAAAGAGAAATTTTATGCTCTAAGTTTCCACTTTGACATCTGCATTTTAATATCTGATGTGGTGTCAGTGTTCATAGTTGGGAATAAGTTGGCATTAAACAGGAGTGAAAACCTGAAGTTTTAACCATTTATGGTATTTTTGGTTTTATAATTCAGGGAGCTAGTGGTATTTTTTTTTCACTGAAGATACCTAAAAAGTCCTCTACACTTAAATACAATTTACAAATAGATCAATTCATAAGTGTTTAACATAAAAGGAGGGACCTATACAATTTGAAAAGTTTTTTTAATTTAAATTTACTGTTTTTGGTAGGTCCCACAAATGCATTTGAAGTATTGTATTGATCAAAATATTAATCATTATTTATCTCATATATGATGATATATCTGTATTATTAGAGACATATTAGATACCTACATATTATTAGATATATATGCTAGAGACAATCTCAAATGTTTTTCTTGATAGAGGGATCCAACAGGCCAAGAGCCAACCAATGTTTTTCAAAGGTGAAATTTCTCAAAGTTTTTGGTAACATTTTCAAATATTACTCTTAATGTTTATTCCTACTAAAGTTAATTTTAAGTCTAAAATTTTGGAAGCTGTGAATGAGAGAGGAGGAGAGAAAATTCAGTAAAGAACTGGATTTGGAGAGTGGATCCCTGTCACTAACAGCCCGCCATAGATTTTTCAACCAGTAACTGAAATCCATCTTAACCTATCATGTAAAAGAACACCCACGCAGTTTAGGGGAAAGAGAAGTGGTTAAGGACGTTACATTTTGTGCTCTATGAAGATAGCACACCGTGAAATAACTATCTAGGGCCAGTGAAGCACTGTCCTCACTTTAGTGGGGTAAAAGCAGGGAACACCAATAATTGAGTTAAGTAACATCTAAATGCTATACTTTAAAATTGGGTGAAGTACACATAACGTAAAATTTATCATGTAGATGATTTTAAAGTGTACCGCTCAATGGCATTAATTATATTCCCATTGTTGTGCAACCATCCACCATCCATCCCCAGCACTCTTTCATTGTCCAGAACTGAAACTCTGTCCCCAGTAAACAGTCATCCCCCATTGTCTTCTCCCTGCCGCCCTGGGCAACCACCATTCCATTCTGTCTCTATGAATGACTACCATTCTGTCTCTATCCATTCTGTCTCCATGAATGACTCCTCCAGGAACTCATGTAAGTGGGAATATATTGTCTGTTTTTGACTGGCTTATTTCTCTTAGCATAATGTCCTTGTTGTTCATCCGTGTTGTAGCATGTGTTAGAATTTCCTTCCTTTTAAAGGCTGACTAATATTCCATTTTACGTATATACCCCATTTTGTTTATCCATTCATTCTTCAATGGACCCTTGGTTTGCCTCTACCTTTTGGCTATTATGAATAATGCTGTTATCTGTATGGATATACAAATATCTGCTCAAGTCCCTGCTTTCAGTTTTTTGGGTGTATATACCCAGAGGTGAAATTTTTGGATCATATGGTAATTTTATGTTTTGTTTTGTTTCTGAGGAAATGTCATTCTGTTTTCCATAGCTGCTGCAGCATTTTGCATTCCTACCAGCAGTGCACAGTTACAATTTGTCCACATCCTGGTCAACACTTGTTTTTTTGTATTTGTTCCCTTCCCTTCCCTTCCCTTCCCTTTCCTTCCTCCCTCCCTCCCTCCCTCCCTCTTTCTCTCTCTCTCTCTCAATAGCCATCAAAATGTGTGTGAAATTTTATCTCCTTACGATTTTGATTTGCAGTATTCCCCTTCCCTAATGATTATTGATGCCAAGCATCTGTTCTTGTGCTTTGGGGCCATTTGTACATCTTCTTTGGAGAAACGTCTATCCAAATCTATTGCTGATTCTTTAAACTGGGTTGTTTGTTTTGTTGTCAGTGAGTTGTTCTAGTTCTTTATATGTTCTGTATCTTAATCCCTTATCAGACACGTGAATTGCAAATATTTTCTCACGTTCTGTGCTTACCTTTTCATCCTATTAATAGTGTCCTTCGATGCACAAGTTTTTAATTTTGATATAGTCCAATTTATCTATTTTTTCTTTAAAATGTAAAATATTTTCAAATAGGAATTTAAAAACATGACAAACTGTCCAAATTTTAAGTGTGGACAGGTCAGTATTACAAATTTTTTGGCCTCAGGGTCCAATATGGCTCAGCACGGCACTGCTCTGTGCATTTTCTGCATTGTGAACTACATTTTCTGCCTTGTGAACTATATTTTCTGCATTGTGAACTATATTTTCTGCATTGTGAACTACATTTTCTGCATTGTGAACTACATTTTCTACATTGTGAACTATAAGTTCTTTGGGTTCAAACACCTCTATTAAAACAGGTAGACAAATCATGTGGGAAGATTCTACAGGAGGAGTTCTGCATTATGAAGTAAACAGTTTCAGATTAATGTAAGTTTATAATTTTCTTTATTTAGATTGTTTCTATTTCCAGGAGAGGGTAAGAAATGAAATTCAGGCCTGTCTTTGCAGCTTGTTTTCCTTTACCAATGCGATTGTTCTGGTTAGACTGGAAAAGGTCTTGTTTCTTACTGGGAATCACAACTGGAAAGAGTGCCCAGGGGAGTTGCCCCAGAAGGAGATGCCCCACTGAGACAGGCAGCAAAGTGCGTCAAAACCCATTCTGTGTATATTGTTGTGTAAAGCATTTTCTAACCCAGAGAAATCATGTCTTCCTGTTACATAGGGAAATCACAAATCACGAAGTCTGCAAATGTTCTGAAAGCTCGAGAAGTTTGAGATATTAATAGGTTTAATGGATTTCTTTCTAAATGTCAGCATATGGCACGCTAACATTCCTTTATCTTAACCACTAGCGACTGCGCAGATTTACCTTGCTGAACAGAGCATACGCATTTCTCATTGTGCTACCACTCTGCACCTCTACTTTTGTCAAATGAAAACAATAAACTAGATTAATGTACATGTTCTTCTTTGTAGTGTTTCCCATCGTCAAACACTGAGTCCTTCTTTTTTAAATGGTTGGAGCAATGGTTGACTTTGTTCTGAAACTTGTCTTTAAGAAGGTATTTTAAAAGAATGAAGTTCATGCTCTTAAAACCCTTAGAAATCAATCCTCAAAGACCACTGCACCACTCATCAATCTAGCAGATGCTGCCATGTAACAACAAAGACCATGAAAGTTGCTTGTAAACTGCTTTGAGTTGGAGCAGTTTACTTTCTCAGCAGATGAGAACGGAAGATTTTTTTTTAATGAAATGAAGTTCAATTTTATAAAGCTATCTGAATCTTTTTAACTGCTTTCTTTAAACATGCATAGTAAAATCTTTCATGTGAATTTCATGAGCTTCAAGGTCATTTAGGAGAAAATGGTAAGCGTATCAGTGACAGGAGTAGTGTGCATTTAATGCAGGTGTTTCCCTTCAAATGCATACATGTTAAGACAATAGATTCTTGCACTCATGTCTGTTATTACTAGTATATTTGGAAAGAGGTCATAATGTACCACATACTCTCTCCCTCTTTTTCGTGGCTAAGAGCATATCTACCATACAATACATGCCTTCGAGTCACTCTGGTTATTTTTATTTTCAGTGAATTAAAAAGAGAAGAGAGAAAATAATCTATTATTCTCTTAATTGATTTTAATTATATCTGAATGCCCAGGATTGTCCCAATAATTTTGAGAGGTAAATATATAATTAATCCAAGATTGGAATTTATATCAGAAGAATATTTTAATAAGTATATTAAAGTTATAGACTTTCACAACCTATACTTATTTTGTTTTTATAATATATGTTCACAGTTTTAATTGAAACTAATGTCCACAGCAGAGAAAAATATTTGAAAAGCAAGATATTCTTTTAATGCTTTTTTTACTTCTGAAATGCACCTACTTGTAAAGGGCAAGGATCTAAATTTTTACCTAATTACTTTCACATGCTCATCTCAAAAAATGTTGCAATGGCTTAATTATACATGTTAATGTGCAGTAACATAGACTGAAATTCTGTTATGCAGACATGTCAAGATATAGAATTTTTAAATACTGGTGAATTTCAGATATAATTTACCGATGCAATTTACTAGAATTTCAATGACTATCGTGGAAAGGGAAGACTCTCTTCAAGTAACTAAATAATTAGTGCTGTCAAGAAATTTGTAAATAGTGTGCTATGTGAGCTTATTAGTTGGTGTATCTTGCTGATAATTGTGACTACTATAGATAATTTTGAAAACCCATTGCTAATAGAAGACAATCTACACTGAAGAAAACAAAATCACTTTAAGTCAAAATAATGAACAATACCAAAAAATGTATTTTACATTGGGATGGTCTGATCTAATAGGTCTCAATGACAAAAGGATAGCTATGATAAAGTCTTGATTAGCTAGAATGCTCTAGATTAGCTGTGTATAATTAATTACATTTTTGATTGAGAGTTAATTGGTAAGGCACTTGTTTCAATAATTCATCAATTTTTCTGCAAATGTATGAGATGGTTCCCACTTTCGTAAATAAAGTATTATAAATCTACTCAGCAATTTTTAGCTAAATTTATTTTCTAAACATAAATTGAGTTTGCTCTATGTTATAGTATGGTTTCAACTTTAGAAATGCAAAAATGAATAATCCTAGCTTCCTAGGATTGGCACCTTATAGTTAGATAACCATCAAAAACATTAAGAATGATTATGCAACATACACTGGCCAAAATGGTTTTACTAAACTTTTTAATCTTCGAAATTCTAATAGGTAAAATAAGATTCATTACATATTAATATTTATTTATTTATTTATTAGAGTATGTTTGGTCTTTTTCATGTTTTAAGGTCCATTTGTAATGCTTATGGGGTGAACTATATTTTCATATCCCTTGCCCATTTTTTAGTTGGGTTGTTGATTTTTTTCTTAGTGATAACTGTCACATACCTGTAACCCCTCCTGCATCCCTCTTATAAGGACCATTGGTAAGCATCAATCCCAGCCAGGTAATCCAGAAAAATCTCCCCATCTTCAGATCCTTAATTTAATCACACATGCAAAGTCCCTTTTGCCATGTAAGGAAACATATACAGGGGTTCCTGGGATTAGAATGTGGACATCTTTGGGGGTCATTACATAGCTTACTACAGGGTACAACAGGCCAACAAAAGAAAATCAGTCACAAGATTTAAAATATATTATCATTGAAATAAGCTCCTAGAGGAGTGAGATAAAAAATCAAATATAGGAACACTTGAGGAAACTCAGGAGCAGTACGTATGTACACACTCATATGTTTATACACAAAACATTTTTTCAATTAAGCAATGAAGTAGGATATTGGAGGGAGAGACTATCCCATTGGAGACCAAATCCAGGCCCTGGAAGATCAAGGGCAAAATATACGGCGATGGAAATCCTAAAGGATAATAAAGAGACTGTAGGACAGACCCAGGAAACCCATAATAAAAATGATAGGCATTTCAGAAAGATAGAACAGATGGAAGAAAGGCAATAATTACATAATAGGAGATAGTTCATCTGTGATTATAAAAGACCTGCATCGACAGACTGAGAGGGCTCGCTGAGTTCCAGCCTGTACTGATGAGAAAAGGCACATGCTTGGCATATCCTGTAAACCTCCTGAATGATAAGGACGGAGAGAAAAATAACACAAGCACAGGGTGAAAAGTATAGATTCCGTACAAAGGGAAAACAAACTAGCATTTGCGGTTCTCTTATGCAACACTGGAAGCAAGAGGACGGTGAAATAACATCTTCAAACACAGAAAACTGTGTAACCAGAGGGTACCCAGTCAATATAGCACTCATGTATCAGAGAGAAAGAAATAATTTGTAACCATACAGGGAACCATGGAGTATATTATTCATGTGCCCAATCTGAGGAAAGTACTTGAGAAAAGACTCTTAACTAAATAAAGAATTGTTCCAAAGCAGAAACTTCAAGACGGGGGGGAAAAGAAAGCAAAGGGGATAGAGAAAACAATCCCCAGATTGAGAAAACAATCTGCAAATGTATGAGATGGACATATATATACATTATATATTGCCATGGACATACGTGTATCATTGAAAATTAACCTAGTAGACAATGAATGATTGTCCGGGAATATGTAACACGATTGTGGAATAAGGACTTCTCTAACAGAAGGGACATACTCTTCATGAAGTTCTAAGTACTGTACACCCCAGTATAATATAGGAGTTTGGGGAAAGATGAGGATGGGTGGAGGAATAAACGCCTTCCAAAGTGGTCATCTGCCAGAAGTGCTTGGTGGAGAACGCAGAGGAGCAGTAAAAATGCTCAGAGAGCCTTCTTTTATTGGGACAGGTGCAAGTATGGACAAAACAGAGAATCTTGGCAGAAGAAATAAATAGCATCTTGTTTTCAAATATGCTGAATCGTATGGGTCTTAAGGTGCAAGTGTGGACAGAAAAAATAAATGACAATTAGAAGGAATAGAAAAGTAGAACTGTAAATTAACGAGGGAAAATTTGGAGTTATTGGCAGCTGTATCAAGCCAGCAAACATTAAGAGAGCAATAGATGAAATTAGCTTGCTGGTCTCATCCTTGGAAACCCCATGTCTCAACCTTTGGACTGCTTTTATTCTTCATCCACAGCGTGCCCTTAATGATATGAACTACACTCAAGGCTTCAAATACTATTTATATGCTGATTATTCCCAAAGAAGTATCTCAGCCTGGGAAATTCCCTCCATCTACACACTATATATCCAGCTACCTACTTGATCACCCCACTAAGATATTTAAAAGATATCCCAACCTTACCATGTTCAAAAGTCAACTTATAATCTGTTCCCCACATACACAGACACACTGCAAATTCGATATCTTCACTGCTACCCAACTGTGTCTCACCACTTCTCTGCTTCCAAGGTCCCACCACCTTCACCTCTTGCTCTGAATATTGTCTAATGTCATAGTTTCTTAATGATGCCCCCATTGCCACCTTTGACCCATGTCTTTCTTTCTCTCTTTTTAACAGCAGCTTTATTGAGGTATAATTCACATACGATAAAGTTTATGCTATTAAAGTATACAATTCAGTACGTTTTAGTATCTTCAGAGCTGTGCAACCATCCCCACGATTTAATTTCAGAACATTTTGTCATCCCAAAAGAAACCCTGTACCTTGTGGAAATCACTCCTCATTCTCTCCCATCTCCCTCCAGCCTGTGGCAAGCCCTAAGCTAGTTTCTGTCTCTGTGGACTTGCCAATTCTGGATATTTCATATACACAAAATCATATAACATGGTCTTTTGCGAATGGTTTCTTTCAATGCACATGTTTTCAGGGTTCATCCATGTTGTAGCATGTGTGAGTACCCCATTCCTTTTCACGGCTAAATGATAACCCAGCACATGGGCATGCCACATTTTGTTTATCCATTAGTCAGACAATGGACATCTGTGTTGTTTCTACAGTTTGGCTGAATAATGCTATTATAAGCACTCCTGTATAGGTTTTTGTGTGGATGTCTGTTTTCAGTTCCCTTGGATGTAAACGTACGAATAGAATTTCTAAGTCATATGGTAACTCTATGTTTAATATTTTGAGGAACTGCTAAATTGTTTTCAAAGTGGCTGCAATATTTTACAATCCCACCAGCAAGATTTGAGGGTTCCAATTTCTTTACATCCTCATCAACATTTGTTAGTGGCCACCTTTTTTATTTTAACCATCCTGGTGGGCATGAAGTCATATCTCACTGTGGTTTTGATTTGCGTGTCCATAAGGACCAATGATGTTGATCATCTTGTCGGGTGCTTATTGGCCATTAGTATGTCTTCTTTAGAGATATAGCTATCCAAATTATTTGCCTTTTTATTAATTAGGTTGTCTTTTTATTGTTGAGTTGTAAAACTTCCTTTTTCCAAATTTATTGAGATATAATTGACAAATAAAATTGTGTAAGTTTAAGGCATACCACCTGAAGATTTGATACATTTATGTATTATGAAATGATTGCCACAGTAAGATTAGTTCACACATCCATGACATCACATTGTTACTTATTTTGTCATTTGCATCAGATATATTTCAGGTGAACCCAGAACAGTCACAACACAAGAATACCTGGCAGGGTGGGTTTCTGGGAATAATTTAGTGTTTAAAAAAATATGACCAACAAAGCAGTAATATTCTAGAAATCTATCTAAATAATCAAACTCGGGTTCGATACACAAGTAAGTCATGGGCCTCATTTCTACCCTGCTGTGCTACTGAAAACCCTGGATGTAAAATACCAGTTTGTTAATTAATTCTGTGAGCAGTAATGTGATTGAAAACAAGTCTAAATAGCTGTAACAGTGACCACAATGACATAAAATAAATTTAATCCATCTAGACCAGTATCTGTTTACAAGTTTATTTATCCCCAGTGATGGATTTCCTAGAATAGTGTAGTGACACATGGTTTGTCCCCAATGAATATTTGTTGACGGGATGAATGAATGAAAAAATGAGAAATAAAAGGGTAAGGCGGAGCCATTCAAAAGAAACACATAGAGGAATTTAATGTTATATAAGGACAAATGGCAACGTAATGATGAATAAGTTGTAAATATGAACATACCAAACAACAGAGGACGTAAGTACATAGATCATTAAGCAAAG
Source organism: Tursiops truncatus (assembly GCF_011762595.2). NCBI lineage: Eukaryota > Metazoa > Chordata > Mammalia > Artiodactyla > Delphinidae > Tursiops > Tursiops truncatus. The sequence goes on from NC_047054.1 coordinate 2,709,758, forward strand.
ATGGTTAGAAATGTAAAGGGAACATAATAAATTTAAGAGTGCAAGTTTAATAAAATGGTCAATGTACTACTCAAGTATGAAGTAAAAGATAGTATAGGACTAGCAATTACTATTTGCCCAATTAAAGATGCGTTGATTTGTCTGCAAGTGAAAATCAACACACACAGAATCTATCTACATTGTCTTCAAAATTTTTCATCTTCAAATTTTCTTCCACATTCTTCACATTTTACCTTTATCTTCACAACTCAAATGAAATTAAATGTTGCATGAACCTTCATTTTAATTTTTAGCTAATGTAAGTTCCCACTAATTTAAATTCATAATTTTTTATTTATAGTTCTTAAGTGTCAAATAATGCTTGCAACTTAATAAATTTTTAATTTTTCTTTACAATTTTATGTGAAGACCTGTGCTCTGGTGAAGATGGAATAAAGAAGAATGGGTTTATTCTACCACCTGAAACAATAAAAAAACAAAACCCCTAAATGTATGAAATAATGGTGACTGCCTAGAATCAGACAATGAAAGACAGTTATCCCTGGAAACAGGACACAGACGAGGTGATCCTTACAAGTACCCCTGCTTACTTCTTTGGGAAACCTTCCAGGCCGTGAGGCAGGAAGGGAGAACCCAGGCAGAGCCAGGTGGAGTCTCTGAGTTGAGAAGATAGGGCTAGAGTTGGCAGAACAGAGTGCCAGAGAGAAGAGAGCTTCACACGAAGAAAGCCCTGGAGATCTGCAAAGGGTCCCCCTCAAGCTGAGTACTGAGCAACACAGACATGTTAGAAAACTACCTGAGCCTGGATAAGGAACCAGCTGGAAAACTCCAAGTGAACAGAGTATCAGATGCTCAGAATGGGCTGGGAACAGTGCTAGTTCCAGCAGCTTGACTAGACAATCTTCTAATTCACAGGGTATTACGTAGAATTCTCAGACAGATATCAGCCCAGAATTGGGTAAAACTGACCTTAGAAAAAGTGCTGATTTGATCCCATGTAATAAACCTTAAGAGCAAGACTTAAACTGATTCCAAGAATCATAACTATATCCCGGGACAAAACTCAACATTACTTACTGGAATACAAAACATACAATTCATAATGTCTGGCATCTAACTAAAGTTTACCGAACACGTAAAAAAATAAATAGGACTATATAACCCATAGTGAAGAAAAATAATGAGTAAATCAAATTGGCACAGACGTTAGGATTAGCAGAAAATAACATAAAAGTTATTATAACTTTATTCCATATGTTTAAAAGATAAAGGTATGGAAGATGTTAAAGAAAAGACCTAAACTGAAATTCTAGAGGTGAAAACTATACTGTCTGAGATGAAAAATACCCTTGATTGGATTAATAACCGATTAGATATTTCAGAAGAAAAGATGCATGAACTTAATGACATAGCAATGGAAACTATCCAAGATAAGATACAGAGAGTAGACAGAATAAAAGGTAAATGAAATAGCGTCAGAGAGACGTGGGACACCTTCAGATGGTCTAATGTACGTGTAGTATGCACTCAATTGGTGTTTCCTGAAGTAAGAAGGGAAAAGGTATGACAAAAAGTTTTTGAAGAAACAATGGCTGAAAATTTTGTCGATTTGATGAAAACTATAAACTCATAGATTCAAGATGCTTAGTATCTTTAAGAAAATTAGATCTAGGCACATTATAATCACATTGCTCAAAGCTTGTGATAAAGAGAAAAATGATCTTTGAAGATAAGGATGAAGGTAGATTTCCTGTAGAAAACAATGTTAACAAGAAGACAGTGGAACAATATCTAAATTCTTCAAATAGAAAAAAAAAATGTCTATATCGAGTGAAAATTTTATACCAAGTTAAAATGCCATTCAAAAGGCTGATTTCAAACATATACTAAAAAAAGAAATCCTTCAACAGCAGACTTGCAAGAAAAAATAAGTTTAAGATAGTTCTTCAGGCAGGTTAGAAATTAGGATCATATAAAAGCACCAAAAGCAGTAGAAATGGGAACTGCATGGGTAGATGTATAATGTATTTCCCATATTTTAAACTCTTTAGAAGACAACTGACTTTTAAAACAATGCTAATAATAATACATTTGGGATTCATAACATATATAAGTGAAATATATTACATCAATAACATAAATGCCAGGAAAGAACATAGAAGAGCACTATGTTAAGGTTTTTGTGTTGTACACGTATTGGTATAGTATCATTTGAAAGCAGACTGAAAAGTTGAAGCTTTATACTATAAATCCCAAAGGAACAAGTAACACAGTCAAGTGACCACTAAACTTATAAAGAAAAAAAATCAGTGAAAAAGAGCCAACAAAGGAAATAAGTGGAATAATAAAAAATACTCTTAAGGAAGGCGGAAAAACTGGAACAAATAATAAACAACAAGATATAGACTTAGACTGAATCATGTTACATGCAGATGGCCTAAACACCACAGTTAAAAAATACAGATTGTTAGACTGTATAAAACCAAATACTGGGTTGGAAGTCTCAGTATTTTAATATGTAAATTATCACCAAATTGATTTATAGATTCAACATAATCCCAGTCAAAATACCAGCAGTTTTTTCTGTAGAAATTGGTAACCTTGTCAATGATGGAATTGCCAAGGAATGAAAAAGCCAAAACAACTTTGGGGGGAAGAAAAGAATAAGAAAAGAAAACCAGTGTTGGAAGGTGTTATGGACTGTGTTCTGAATTGTGTCTCCTCAAAATTCATGTTGAAGCTCTAACCTCAATGTGATTATTTTAAAAGATTTGGCCTCTAAGGAAGTAATTGAGGCTCACTGAGGTCATAATGAGGGGCCCTAATAAAATAGGACTAAATCACGATAAGAAGAGGGAGAAGTGCTCACAGAGAAAAGGCCATTTGAAGAGACAGCAAGAGAGCGGCTGCATGTTAACCAAGGGAACAGGCCGTAAGAGAAGCCAACCCTGCTGACACCTTAATCTTGGACTTCCAACCACCACATCTGTGAAAAAACAAATATCTGTAGCTTAAGCCACCCAGTGTGTAGTATTTTGTTATGTCAGCCCTAGCAGCCTAATATAGGATAACCCTGCATGTTTTCAAGATTTTTTATAAAGCTATAGTCATCAAGGCAGAATGATATTGGTCTAAGGATAAGCAAATTGGTCATTAGAACATAACAGACAATACAGGAATAGACCTGAATGTATGCAGGCAGCTAATTTATTACAAAGGTACAAAGGCAAATAAGTTGAGAAAGGAGATGCTTTTCAACATATGGAACTAGAACAATTAGAGAGCCGTATGCAGAAAAAGAGAACTTTCATCCATACCTCACACTATAGACAAAAATTAACTCGAAATGTGTCATAGACATAAATATAAAACTTAAAACTATAAAATATCTAAAAGATATTTATTTGTAATAGTTCACACTAGACACAAACCAAATGTCTGTAAACACTTGGTGAATGGATAAACTGTGGGACATCTGTGCAGTGTACTACAACTCAGCAATAAAAAGGAAATTGACCATTAATAAATGGGAAAACACGGATTAATCTCAAAATGATATTGATGAGTGAGAGAAGCAAGGCCAAAAAAATGTCATACTGTATAATTCCATTTTATAAATCCTAAAGAGAAATAAACTATTCTATAAGGTCAGAAAGCAAATGGAATGGTTGCCTAGGCAGGGCAGTTGGGGAGGAGGGCCGTGAGGTGGGGATTAGAAAGGGACATCAGAAAACTTTCTAAGGTGTTGAATATGATATATTCACTGTCTTGATTGAGACATAATATTCACTACTAATAAGAGAGTGAAACAAGTTATTACAATAAGCACAATATTCTGTATTGATTCCAACATCTAGGAAAGTATCATCAGATAACATAGGTTTAAGAAGGCCAGCAGGTCCCCCTGGAGGGGCACAGGGTGGCTGTAACAAAGCTTTGTGCTACAGACCATGTCAAACAACTAAGAAGTAGTCCCACCCCTAGGTTCTTCATGACATTTTCTACTAGAGAATGGACGTGACGATATGGGGAGTGGGAAGGGTAAGCTGGGACAAAGCGAGAGAGAGGCATGGACATATATACACTACCAAACGTAAAATAGATAGCTAGTGGGAAGCAGCCGCATAGCACAGGGAGATCAGCTCGGCGCTTTGTGACCACCTAGAGGGTTGGGATAGGGAGGGTGGGAGGGAGGGAGACGCAAGAGGGAAGAGATATGGGAACATATGTGTATGTATAACTGATTCACTTTGTTATAAAGCAGAAACTAACACACCATTGTAAAGCAATTATACTCCAATAAAGATGTAAAAAAGAAAAGAAAAGAAATAGGACCTAGTCTTCTGCCTATTTTTAGGCTTAACACCAAGTTCATCACATTGACATTGCAAAACAATTACGTCAGCATTGCATATGAGCAACAGTGTAAATAAAATAGGGAAGAGAATTGGGCTGTCAATAAATAAATTCCTAAGAAGCTTCTTGAAAATTTTCTAGCACGTGGTAGGCATTCAATGAATATTTTGAAATGGATAAAGGAAGCATGCTAGCACTGAAGCTTCACTTTCTTTAGGACCAGAAGGAAGAACAGCAAGGAAAACTTTCTGGAGGGCAGAAACAATGCTATACGCATAGCTAAATCCCTACTTAAAACTGTGCATTATAGCTGGATATCAGAGACACATTAAACCAGAAAAAAGAAATCGGAGACTAGGTTGTCTCATTTTGAGCAAAACATCCAAAAGTGAATGTAGTTTGAAAATTGCAGCCAACTCTACATAATTACTTGCTCTTAAGAATTCAGCTGTATTTGAGTATATTTTTGTAAATTTCCTTGTAACTGCTACAGACCACATAGCGGTTCTCATTTTTTCTGTATCAAGATCAGTAAAGCAGAGAATCACTGCTTGGCTTTCTGCTACATAGCTTTCATTTCATTTTAAGATTTCAACTGAAAAGGCAAAAAATGATGTTAAAAGCAAATTTTAGATTTTCACTCATTTACTCTCCTTCCAAGCATCACCATGATTCAAGTTGTACTTCATCATTCAATGATCATCCGTTCATTTAAAATAGTTATTGAGCACCTACCAAGTAACAGTGCTGTCCTAGTTAATGAAGATACATGTAGTAACAGAGACATAGATCCTTCCCCACGGAGTGTACAGTCTGGCAGGAAAATCTAAAAACTACAGGGTAGTACAGGGTGTCAGTCAGGAAGGGTAAAGAAAGAGAGGGTTAGAAAACACTTTTTCAGAAAGTATTATTTCCAACTAAGATCTGAACAGGAGAGGAACGTCACTAACAAAGGAAGAAAATCAAGTTAACAAGACAAGCACGTGACTGATCAAGTGAAGCATATTTAATGAACTGTCATAGTAAGACATGGCTCATAGAAACAGAGAGGTGGTTCCATGGCGCAGAGTTCCTTCTTAATTTCAATACATACTTTTAAGTCCCAGAAATTGTTTAGAATATGTGTTCTATTCAGTAATACAGATTATGATCATTTCATTAGAGTGACTAGAGATATTACAGATTCTAGAAAGATCTTTCCCTTTGATTTAATGTTAAATGTGTTGCATGTGTTACACTTACCCAAATCCAATGCATAAAACTGACCACATATTGGTGTGTGACCTGAAATGAATTCAGTAGAATACCACGCTTGCAAGATCTTTATTTCCTGGTTATAAATTTTTTTATGTAATGAGCAAAAAGTATGTTATTACTTTGCCACAATTAAAAACTTTCTGTAAGTAGTACTGTGGTAGATGGCTATGTTCCTAGAAATACACAAAGTTATAGAATAAACATGGCACAGATTTCTGGGGAACTTATCTGACTCTATAGCAGGCAGTTCAAAGTACATTATATTAAAATAAATGCAACTGTATTATGGAGTAGAATGTGAAATTTGTATGATCGTCTAAGAACATGAGCAAAGAGAGTTTATATGTACAGTGCACAATTTAAAATTATACATCCATGCCTTTTTAGTCTCCTCTCTTATAAGAGCTGTAATTGGTACATTAGTGAAAAATTTTAGAACAGAAATTGATTATTTTAACTCATCTCTTATTCATTCATTTGGTAGTTGACTCTGATTATGCAGTAAATCCTTTTCCATATGTGAAAAGGCACAGATTCATGGATTTCCATGAGGCAGATCTGAATGTTCTTCAAAGTAATTATCAAACTCAAACTACTGATTCTTTTGGAAAACACTTATTGTGTATGGTAAATTATTTTTGCTATATTTCCAGGGAAGAAATATAAATATTCAACAATTATTCAGGATGGATTTTATCTCAAGAATGTTTGTGGAGGCTTGCGGACTGCTTAGGTATAATGCTCTCCCAGAAGAATGAAAATGTTACTAAAAATATTATTTCGTTTATATCCTTTCATTAGCAAGTATATCAGATTAAACTTCACAGGATAAAAGATGTATTTTAGTGTTATTTGCTATCAATAATAAATATAGATTAATAGAAAATTCATAAACATAAAAATAAATAATTCTACATCTTCCTGAATAGCTCATCCTAATTTCTCCATTTCTCATCTACTATGATTCAAATAGACTTTGCCCCATAATTTTAGAGTGCATCTTAAGATAAAGTCATAGTTGTTAAATATGTGACAGTGTTATTTCCCCAGATTGACTACAGACTCGTCAAGGAGTTGTTTACTCCGTGCGGTGAACCAAACATCATTCCTGATGGGTCTGTGCTGTTTGGGGTCCTGCTACCGTGGGTTCTTATAGTCTTCCATTAACTTTGACTACTGGAAGCTTTGGAGAGACCTCTTTGGATTCCTGAATGGTCTTCTCTGCCCTGGTTGTAGCCATATTTCTCCTGGGTAAATCAGGATCCATCACACCTCCCAGTGCAGTAACACCTTAACGTGCCTGGTGGTTCAGTGGTAGTAGCAACCCACCGTGTTCACCGGCAGATGGCAAGCTTACAGTACAAAGGTACCATTGTTGTGACTACAGACCAAATACTCTTCCCTTGGGAACTAGGGGAGAACAAAGCTACAGAAGGAGAAGCAAAAGTTTTAAAACGGATTCTGAGGAATAATAGCCAGAGGAGTAATCCCCACTTTTATCAATGGACACACACGTTCTTATTTTAGGGAAACTGCATCTTATTTGGGACTTTGGTTCAGAACATACACCACATCCAGCGCAACTGCTCACTTCACAGCCTGCTGTCTCCTGGCTGGTGCTAATATTGTCTTCCATAGACTCTGCTCCAAAAGTCTGTACTGCTGGCAGATCTGTGTGAAGTGGTGTGAGATAACGTCAGTGAATTCTGTGGAGTATAATTAATTTTTATTTCTATAAAATGAGTTGCTTGGTTAATATTTTATATGATACCAATAATGTGAGTAAGGCATTATATCTATCTATCTATCTATCTATCTACCTATCTATGATAGCATTGACATAGAAATTTCCAGTAGAAAAAGAAAATGCACATAGAGAGTATGTGTCTATTTCAATGAGGACAAATTGGTGCCTCTCCAGCAAAGTGATTTTATAGGACCCCTCCCCTCCCCTGTGCAGGGGAGTATATAGGAAGCTCAACATTGACATATACTGTTTGTAGACTAGGCATTAAGCAGTAGCGGTAGCCAGAATAGCTTTGGCCAGGGGTAATCCTTGTTATCTCATCCTTTCTATCATGACTACATTGTGCGTGAATCTGGGATGGCTGGAGAAATGGCTGACACAGCTCCAAAGGATGGGTCATCTCTTCCCCCCGATTACTGAGAACCTCTTCTTCAGTGGACCCTTTGATGAATATGTAATGTATACAGATGTCTTACACATTGTCTCCATTCTTAGGAGTCCTTCCATATACTCTCCCCTACATACCCTAGTCCCCAGTACTCAGGTCATGTTCTTTTTAAGTCTTTGTTATCTGGCAAACCTATGAGCTACTGCTTATAAATTAGCATAGATCCATATCTCTGGCCATTTCTGCATCCTGGGAAAATAGATCAGTAGATGCATTGCTCAAGATTATCATCACTAGTAGGATTTCCATCAGTAAATTCCCAAAAGCAGAGGTAAAAAAGAGGAAAATGAATGATTACATTAGAGATCTTAACACACCTCTCTAAATAATAGAAGAATCTGACCAAAAAAAATTCAGTAATGTAGAATTTGAACAACACAATTAACCAACTCACCTAATTGATATTCAAAGAACATTACTTCCTACAGCTGCAGAATATGCATTCTCTACAAGTGCACAGAGAATATTCATGTAAATTAGATCATATCTTGCTGTGAAGAAAATTCTCCACAAGTTCAATTGATTAAAATCATGGTATCAAAAACTTAGAGAGTTAAACTATAAATCAATAACAGAGAGATAAATAGAAAACCCCAATATTTGGAAATTAAACAACACATTTCATAACAAACATGGTTAAAAGAAGAAAATACAAAATGAACTATTAGAAAATATTTTGAACTCAATGATAATGAAAATACAGCATATCAAAATTGTGCAGTGCAGCTAAAGTTATTTATAGCTTTGTATACACATAACAGAAAAAAATTAAAACAGTGATATAAGCTATCAGTTCAAGAAATTAGAAAAAAGAACAGAAAATGAAACTCAAAGTATAAAGAAAGAAATAAAATGATAAAGGCAGAAGTCAATTATATAAAATGCAATGTAGGAACCAGGACACATGAAAAGTTAATGTAACGTGGTATCCTGGATGGGATCTTGGAACAGAAAAAAAAGAAAAAAAAAAACACTAGGTAGACACTAAGGAAATTTGAATGACTACTGATACTATGGTTAGTTAATAATAATGTATCAATACTGGCCCATTAATTGTAACATATGTACCGTACTACTGAAAAAGGTCAATAATAAGGGAAACTTGTTGAGGAGGTTTATGGGAACTCTCCGTACTATCTTATGTAAATCTAATTTTTCTGTAAATTTAATACTGTTCTAAACAATAAAGTCTTAAAGAACTCTACAGAACAAAAAAGCAAAGGTGCAATAGAGAGAAATCAGAAAGGCCAAATATTGGTTGTTTTAAAAGATTATAAATTTGGTAAAGTCACTATGAAGACTTTGTAAGAAACACAAAAGAAAAAGAACATACTTATCAATATCACTAATGAAAAAGTACATCAATATAGGTACTGCAGTTAGTAAAAGTTAAAAAAATTATAATAATTTTAGGACAATACATTTGAAAATTTAAATTAAATGGACAAATTCGTTGAAAAGCAAAAGAAAAAAAAAACTCAGAAAAGAAATAGAAATTCTATACAGACTATAGCTACTTCAGAAATTGACTCCGTCATTAAAAATTTCCCAAATATATAAAACTCAGTAGTTTCAGTGGGAACTCTTAACATTGATGAAATAAATAATACTAATCTTACACAAATTTATTTAGAGACTAGAAATTAAGGAATCAATGTCCAACTCATGTTATGAAGTTAACATAACCTTGATACAAACCTAACAAGGACATTAAATGACTTTAATAAGGACTTTAAATAAAATATAGACTCTGTTTCTCCCATTAAAATTATGCAAAAATCTTAAACACAATATTATCAATTTAAATACAGTGATTTGTAAAAAAGGATAACACATCATGACCAGCTGAGAGTTTACCCTGGAATTGCAATATATCACTCAAAATAAATAAACAAATAAATTTCATCCCTATAAAAATAAGGGGAAAAATACATTTTAAGAGATGCAGAAAGGGCACTGCTAATTTTAAAAACCATATGATTAAAGAACAGACAAATAAAACACTCAGCAAACTAAATTAGAGGAGGACTTCCTTAATCTGATAAGAAGCACCTATTTAAAACCATTACAATTATTACTGATACTAATGGGGGCATATTGAATATTTTACCCTTCAGTGGAGGAGTGAAGTAAGAATTCAGACTTTTACCACTTTTATTTAATATTGCTCTGGAGGTCCTTGCCATGGAAAATAAAAAGTAAAGAAAAAAGGTTATAGGTCTTAAAAAAATTGCCATTATTCACAGGAAATATGTATAGAATGAAAATAATTTAAAAAAATAAGTATAAGATCAGCAGTGTCTCTGGATACAATATTACTATACAAAACTTAGTCATACTTTGATGAACAATTATCAAGCAAAGAGAAAATGAAATTTGAATATATATTTTTATGAGTTATATGAGAATTATGAGCAGTTAATATATGAAAATAAACTGCAAACTGCAAAAAAATTCCTAAGAGGAATTTTTAAACATATAAATAAATGAAGGGTTATAATATGATCATGGATAGGAAGAATCAATATTGTTAAACATCAATTTTCTCCAAGATGGAGAACTTCTACCACTGGATATGAAGATTTAGTAGAAAGTTAGTATTAGCAAAATGATAGATAAATGGCCCAATGGAAGAGAATAGTGAATCCAAAGTGACCTAATTTATGGAGTTATCTGATTTACAACAATGACAGCACTCTAATTCAATGAGGGAATTATGGTCTTTTCAATAAATGATATGGGTCATTTGGAAGATATCCAATTGAAAAAAAGTGAAAGTAGACCCATCAGTCACAACGTACATACAATTAGTTCTAATCATAAACCTAACTGTGAAATCTGAAGCAATAAATTTTCTAGAGTAAATTTAGGAGAATATCTGTGTGTTATTTTAATAGACTAATATTCTTAAAAAGAAGCAAAAAGAATCATGAAAGTGATAATGATAATCCTTATGATTACGAATCTCAGTTCATTGAAAGAAACTTTTAAGAGGTTAAAAGACTAGTTGCATACTAGAAGATGTTTTCAATACATACATTTTTAAAAAGATGAATATACTATAACTACAAATAAAAAGACAGACACCACAATTTACAAAAAATGAAGAAATAAAAGGGGGGGCATGTTTCTTGAGAAAACTCAGTACAGGAAAAGATATCCAAATGACTGTAAGCGTAAAAAAGACAGTAACCATCAATTCTAATTAAAGAAATGCTAATTAAAATCACAATAGATATCACTTCATTTCCACCAGAACAGTTACAATTAAGAGACATGAAAACCACAAAGAATAAATGAGGATTGGAGAAACTTGTTATCTTTACAGACAATGCTGGTGGGAGTTTAAATTTGTCTAGCAGTTTTGTCAACATTTTAGCAGTAGCCATTAAAAATAAATACACAGTATACCTCTGCTATCACTTAGTACAGAAAGATGCAAACAATAATATTCATACCCAAACAATGAAAAAGAGCTCAATTGTCTACAAAGTGTAACTTTTCTTGATCCCATTAGAGAATTTAAGTTGCAAGGCAACCAAGTAATCTGAAATCCAAAGAGAGGCTTTAAAATAACTGCAATATGTTAAAAGATTTAATGGAAAATGTCCACACCTTGTATGAAAAGATGAGGATTATGAGCAGAAAGCTGAAAAATTAAGCAAGGGTCAAATGGAAGAGTTAGAAATAAAATTATATCAGAAACTGAGTTTCTTCAGTTAAAAAACATATCAGCAATGCTGATGATAGGTTGTGAGAAGTTATCCAGACTAATGGACAAAGAAAAGGAAAAGAATGGGAAAAAATGAACAGACCAGCCTAGAGCTGTGCAACAATATCAGATGGTCTAATGTACATGGAAGCGTAGTCCGAGAAGGTGTAGAGAGAGAGTGGAGCAGAGGAAATATTAGAAGAGAAAATGGCTGAAAATTTCCCGGAAGTAATGAAAGAAATCAGATAACAGATTCTAAAGACTCAAAGAATCCCAAGGAAAATAAATACCAATACCCCCCCCCACACACACACGTATATACACACACACACCCCCTTAGACACACCAAAGATAAATTGAAATTTTTGAACACGTTCAGAAAATGACCCATGTTACACAGAAGAACAAAGAGAATTAAGCAGTCCCAATAATCCCACTCGTGGTGATGCACTTAGCAGAAATCCAGTGTTAAGAGAGGCAATTCAGAAACGAAGGAGTAAAAAACCGTGTGATTCCATTTACATAAAGTTCAAGAATTAGCAGAATCAGCTATGGGGATAGAAGCAAACATATGGTTTCTTTAAGGGCATTGGCTTGTAGTGAGCACAAGTGAGGCACAGGAACACTGGGAATATTCTAAACCTTGCTTTTGTATTTGATTTTCTTGCTTTTTGTAGATTCAGCTATTTATATTTTATTTGTAGGAGTTCATATATTTTGTGTGTATTGTTTCTTTAAAAAACTTATGCACTGAAAATATTTTCTAGTCTGCAACTAATTTTTTTTTCTTTCTTTCTTTTTCTTTTCTTTTTTTTTTTTTTTTGGCTTGCAGGATCTTGGTCCCCAGACACCAGGGATTGAACCCGGGCCCCCTGCAATGCACTGGAAGCTCAGAGTCCTAACCACTGGACAGCCAGAGAATTCCCTGCAATCAAGCTTTTAACTTTCTTAAAAGTCTCTTTCAATGAGCAGAGATTTTTAATCTTAAGGAAACTCTCCTGTTTATCATATTAACTTTCAATGAGGTGGCACTTAAGATTTGTATATCACTAGCTTAAAACTGCACAAAAATGAAATAAATGTGAAAGCAAAAAAAAAAAAAAACTGAAGAAAAATCGAGATCTTAATAGAAAGAAAATGAAAACAAGAAAAAATAATGTATACTCTAAAATTCTAATTAGAGTCTCAACAGTGTTGTAATTTGCTAAAATAAACTTTTGAGTTTATGTTGAAGAATAAATATCTATATTAGCAATGTAGTTTATGCAAACAGAAGACTGGTGAAGAGATCTCCCTTATGACATATTAGAAATAATATAAAGCCACTATAATCAAGTTAGTATGCTATTGGAACAGACTTAGAAAAAAATAAGTAGAAAGAATAGATTTCAGAAATAGGCTGCAAAGTATATAAACTTTCAATACATGAAAAGGAATATATTTCAATTCAACAGGAAAATATTGTGTAGTTTAAAAACTGTGGCTGACACGAATTACTGTCCATTTAAAAGAAATTTATGTAGAACTGTACCTCACACCATATACAAAAATATATTTCAGGGCTTCCCTGTTGGCGCAGTGGTTGAGAGTCCACCTGCTGATGCAGGGGACGCGGGTTCGTGCCCCGGTCCGGGAAGATCCCACATGCCGCGGAGCGGCTGGGCCCGTGAGCCATGGCCGCTGAGCCTGCGCGTCAGGAGCCTGTGCTCTGCAACGGGAGAGGCCACAACAGTGAGAGGCCAGCGTACAGCAAAAAAAAAAAAATATATATATATATATATATATATATATTTCAGGTGAGTTAAAGATTATAATGTAAAAATTAAAAGTGTTGGAAGATTTTAGGAGACCAAAGAAATAAACTAGAAAGTAGGAACTTTCTGAAAGTATGACAGGAAAATTATTGGATTACAGTGAAAACTATAGAAATATTTGTTATATAAAACATATAGGGTAAGATAATCAAAAGACAAAGTATAGACTGGGAAAATATTTGCAATGCATATAATTTACATATCATAGGTATAGTATTTATGTTCTCTCTCATATGTATTAGGGCTACCCTGCTTCATGATTCCAGCTTGTATAAATTACATTGTGGTTTTTGTAAACACTTCGAGACTAAAAGTGAAGGGAGGTACAGTTGGGCTCCCAAGAGTTGTTCATTACAGCAGCCTTAGTAGAAAGAGTTTCTACATGTTTATATGTGAAAAAAGACCCAGCAAAAAAGTTTGCAAATGGTCTTTAGTAGACAGCTTACAGAAACGATGATCAAATAGCCACAAACACAAAAATATATATTGGATATCACAAGAAAAGTGGTAAATTAAATTGTAAATTTTAATCATAACTGAAAAGAACAAGGTAATTCTGCACAGATTATCAGAAATAAAATAATAATAGTGCTGGCACTAATAGGGATAATGAATAAACATAGATGCATGCATAACTGGTGTAAAGGTGAATTTATATAGCTTTTTTTGAAAAAAAAATCTGGCAATGTCTATTTACATTGTAAACAAATACCTCTGTGACCCATTAACAAGACTCCAGGAAATACCCAGATTTACCAACTATTATTTATTTATATGGTAAACATTTGAAGGGAGAGGTTACTAAAATGAATGCTATGATAAACCTCATTGTAATGAGGATGAACCTCATTGTAACGAGAACAAACCTGCAAATGAACTAAAGCACTAGTAGGGACCCTGATGACAAAATCATGGAACATTCCCCATGGATGTGTGAGGCAGTCACAAGGATCAACTGATGTACATCGGGTGCCTTAAAGAGATTTCATGACATAACTGTAAGTGAGAAAGATCAAGTTGCAGGAAGATGTATATGATATAAGCCCAAGGAAATAAACAGATAAGGAAAATACAAACATAAAAATTCTACTTGATTGTGTGAACAATAAGAGCAAGTGGATTAGTGGAGACAGCAAGCAAAACCCAAAATACAAAGACTATGATTAAAAAAATATCCCATGGGGCTTCCCTGGTGGCGCAGTGGTTGAGATTCCGCCTGCTGATGCAGGGGACACGGGTTCATGTCTCGGTAAGGGAAGATCCCACATGTCGCGGAGCGGCTGGGCCCGTGAGCCGTGGCCGCTGAGCCTGCGCGTCCGGAGCCTGTGCTCCGCAACGGGAGAGGCCGCAACGGTGAGAGGCCCGCGTACAGTAAAAAAAAAAAAAAAAAAATCCCAGACTATAACAAAAATACTACAACAAAACGACTATTCAGTATAAAACCAATGATCGTATTTATGTAAAAATAATATACGTGCATATATGTTTCTCTATCCATCTGTCTTGCCAAGAGGTTATTGTTAGTCATCTCCAGTAATTGAAAACTTCAAGTGCTTTTGACTTTCCTCTTACATTTTGCTATATTTTTTGAAGAATTTACGATGAACATGAATTATTTATCTAATCAGAAAGAAACGAGTAAACATTTTTTATTTAAAAAAGGAAAAGTGTAGCCCATGTGTAATCTGTAAATTTATGACTCAGAATAAGTGAATGATTGTAATACCTCACCACTGTGATTTGTCACAAGCAGAGAGCTTCACGCACAGGTAATTCTCTATCTACAACCACCGAGCTGTCTTTCCTCTTGAAAGAGTCCTTGTCGTAGCAATTCCCCCTGACGTACCTTGGAGCCACTGCCCACTGGATTAGCTGGTATCGTGCCACGTGTAATAAATGATGCCGCTCTGCGAAGCTTCTACTTCTACATTTGCTGCTCTTGCCTTGGTTTCACTGAATGCAGCTGCTCTTCCTAGCGACTTCCACACCCATGCCCTCCTCCAGGCAGTGAACAAGTTATGCTTTAAGTAGTCCGGTACAATATGATGTTCTGTGATTATGAAAATGTTCTGTATCTGCTCTGGCAATAAAGTAGACTCTAGCCACATGTGTGCATTGAGTGCTTGAAAGGTGGTTACTGCGATCAAGGAACCTACTTCTAAGATCTTATTTAATTTCGATTTATTTATATTTAAATACTCACATATGGCCAGTGGATACCATATTCGACAGTGTGGCTTTAGAGTGATTCTTTCTAATGGGTGAGAAATAATGCGGGTTTATTTCCCTTTATACCACATTTCTCACTCTCCCTGAACACACAGGCCTTGCAGATATGGCTGTGCTCCAGGCCACAGCCTCATTGCAATCATACTCTCAAGTCTTTCTTCACTTATAATTATTTGTTTTCTGGATCCATATTATCTTTTCCTCGGTCAAAACTCCATTATGGGGTATTTATCTTGTAAGGAAATCTGTTTATATTCAAATCAACACTATGGATTGTATATAAGTTCCCTTTCACATGGATTCTGGACCCCCAAAACCCAAGGGATCTGACTGGGCATGCTTTTTAACCTTAACAAATACTTGTGACAACTACAGGAACACACTCCTAAGCATTTTCTGAAATGGGGCTCGTCTGCCAAAAGCATGACTGGAGGACGCATTGCCCGATTTTCCCTGTGATCCCTTCAAAGCTTTACCTCTGAGCCACGAATGTGCCCCCATGAGGGATGCCTCCACTCACCTTAAAATAAAGTAAGATTTTAGAAGTAGGTTCCTTGATTGCAGTAACCACATGTCAAGCACTCAGTACATACGTGTGGCTAGTTGCTACCTTATTGCCAGCGCATGGAGATTTAAAAAGCATTTCCCACCTGTGGTCACCACAAAGGAGAGCACCAGAGTTACCATTAGCCCCAGATAGGCTGGGAACCTAGGAGCGGCCACCATAGCACTGGCCTAAAGTTCATTTTCTCTGTCACTTCCTGGGGGGACAAGCCCGACCCACATGCAGGGTCAGGACTGGCTGACAATTTGCCTCACCACATATTCAGAGTGTCGTTCGATTTCTTCTGTTCTCCTCCTGGACACACAGCAGCTGCTTCTTTCGGACACTCAAAACAGAAGTTACACATCATTTTCTGGGCAATGGGAGCCGACGCACAGAGCACAATGGTTCAGAGTGAGGACACGGGAGCCCGGATGCCTGGGAGTAAGTCCTGCCTCTTCACTTCCCGTTTTGTTCTGTGTACTTGAGCAAGTTTTGAATCTCTCTGTCTCCCTATCCTCATATTTAAAGGAGGAATAATAATAGTATATGGGATTCAGAGGGTTGTTGAAAGAGTGAAATAAACCAGTATATAAAGCACTGATAACAATGCTTGGCAATATAACTGGTGCTATCTGGTACAATATTAGTTCTCATCATTTCCTGCCCACATCCTAAAGGCGGCTACCCTTTTAACATTCAGGAAGAAAGCAATGTTGTTCAGAGATTTTCCTTCGATGAGCAACCAAGTTTCTTACATCTTTCACCTTTGGTGGGAAAAACACACCCACACACACCTACACACATCTTCAGATTAATAATGAGAGTGTAACTTTCATAAATAAAATGTGTTTTTTCCATAAGTTTCTTATTTGAGATGGTAAATATTAAAGCTGAAGGTATGCTTTTCTTTAGAGTAACTTTTTACTCTTTAGTGATCAACTGAGCTCCGTGCCCAATTTTCATGAGTGCTATATTGATCGATGAACCATCGTAAACGTTTAGCGTAGCACAGAAATTCACTTTGTAGAATCTAATATATTCAGGCACCAGAAGTGTGCAGGAGCCATAATCCATGACCATTTTTATGTATCCCATAAATTTATTTCAAAACTCTCTCACCATGAAAATTACCCTCTTGACTATTGTTGAGAGTTCATATAAATTGGGATATAGAAAATATGGCTAAGAGATACATGAGACAATGTTGCTGATGAAGAACGGATGGTTCTAATAGTCTTTGAAAATCAGATCATCTGATGGTTGCCAAGACTTGTCTGGTAAAGGCTGCCTACAAAACAGAGGTACAGGAAATTCCCGTCTTTTTACCAATGATAGAACCATAGAGATGATGTGCTAGAGAGGAGAAGCAAGGTCTGATTGGACTCAAATTTGGGATGGGAGATGTCTATTCAATTGGCCTAAGAAGCCATAAGGCCAATGCAGAAGTAAAATATCAAATAAATGAGGATTGACAGGTGAGAGGATGTGAGAAAACCAAGAAGAAGCCTATTATGGGTGGTTCTGCAGCTAATTCGGTGATCTACGAAGTGTTCTTTTCCCACGCCAGCACACTTATTTCCACAGCATTAAGGGTCATTATCAAGTCAGGCTTATCTCTACTCCCTCACTCATCCATTTCCATCTTGGCCAAATCTTTGATTATTGTCTGGTCAGCTGTCCAATAGTTGGAGACATGCTTGAGGTGAGTTTATATTAATGAGCTAAAACACTGAGCTCTAGATCAGCTTCTAAAGATATGAGAGTGATAGTGGTAGGGAGAGAGGCTGAAACTTAGACATCTTTTAGCCACAGATTGGAATGGGTTACCATAAGCTATCTTTGGAGAATCGCTTGGGTGGATGGTGGGAGTAGACAGAGACTTCTATGATGATATTTCTTTTGAATGGAGACTTGGTTAAATGTGCTACAGGAAGATTCTTCTTTAGGTGACTGGTGCAGCAATTCAACTGATTTCCTCTTCCAAAAGTGTCCCCATACTTTTCTTGCAATTAGTCCTTTGTGGCTGGTAGTACAGAGGCTCATTGAGCATAGAAATGCCTTAATAAGGACCTTACAGGGCTTAACGTGAACCGGGATACCTAGAATGAAATGATGATGTCGAAGGAGCCACAGAGAAGAATAACAGAGAAAAAAGGACCAAAGTGTTCAGGGATGACGAGGGTCCATAATAGGGTGCCCAATCATCCTTGTCTGTCCCAAACTGAGAGTGTTTTCAGGATATGGGACTCTCAGTTTTAAAACTGGGGAACTATTAAAACTATTGGGCAAACCAGGACAATTTGGTCACTGTAGTCAAGCATCTTGTATCAGTATGGCTACCATGAATGACTAAGATGGCTTCATGGCCCTAGAGTGGTACTTAAAAGATCCAAAGTAGGGTCAAGTCAGGTGACCCTCTAGAGACACTTAATAAATGAAATTTAGCCTTTTCAGTTTTCCAGACAGCTTCCTTTAATAATACGTAATAAATATTTTTTCTGGATTTGTATCCATCAGGCATCCCTGGTACCTGATTGAGTTTTTTGAAATGTGCTTTCTGAGAACTATAAAAACAGCAAAAGTTCAATGTAAACCATCTTCTTCTGGCCTTTTGAGGCTGGAATTTCTGTGAGACAGCCTAACACAGGTTGTGTCTGTTAGAAATAGAGTTATTTTCCAGTAACTTGGAAAAATGTTTTCTAAAGTGATGCCCTATCGATAAAAGACATCTTAGAATTTTCCAAGTGTTGTTCTTTAAAAAAGATCTGAGTACCTCACAAATCTTGGGGCAGTGAAAATTCTCCAGAATATGGACAGGCATAAAATAAATATATACCAAGAGGGTTCTACCTCTATCAAGGGATTGGGATGTCTCTGACATTCCACAATTTGTAGGGAAAGGTCATCTAAGAAGTGGCAAGAAGTAGATTGAGACATAGTACCTACACTGTGAATTTCTGCTCCCATAGCTGAGAATGCAGAGAAATCCTTTCTATTGCAAGCACTCTTGTTCAGCCACATGTCTTGCCCATCCCTGAAGTGTGGGAGAGCTATTAAGGAAACATGATTCAATGTCTTTTTCCACACTCTTAGCCACAGTACTAGACTTATCCCACAAAAATATAGCCAATACCTAGCGAGTTTCAACAAAAAAGAGCCACTCTTATACAAGGCCAAATCCTTTACCTAATGAAATACTTAGAAGAGGAAATTAGCAGAAACTAATAGTTCTCTGATCCTGCCAGAAGTAGTGAATCAGTTAATTTGTGCTCTCTGCTTGAACTGGGCATTAAGAACCCTGGAGAATTCTGTTAGAAACATCTTATAACAGGCAAAGAGAGATGCTTAGGGACTTTTCTTCCACCTTTCCTTTCTTCCTTCCTTCCTGAAATATTATTCCAGTGAGATACCTCCAGGTAGGAATACAAGATGTTATAAGAATGTAAAAGAGGATAATTGGATGGAATCAAATTCTAGTAGACTTGCAGGAGTAGGGCAAAGTGTTTTGATAGATTTTAGAAGGTTTCTGCATTCCCTGTGAATAAGTAATTGGAGGTCACCTGCTGACAGTGATAGGAGCAGTAAGAGTGTTTGATGTCGGATGAGTGGGAAACGTGGGAAATATTTGTGGTAGATAATATAGTGCAATTTGATCAAATAAATATTGGACAATATTCTATAAGAAGGATCTAGTTATAGTGAGCGATCTTGAATTATTAGTGGTACCAGCTTGCCAAGTTAGATAATTTTCTCTAGCTGTGTTCAGCTGCCCAGAAGCGAAAAAACTCATAAGAACAAGACAAAAATTATTAAATAATAAATCTTATAACTGAATTCAGAAAGAGAAAGAAGACAGAAGAGAACAATAATGGGGGAAAATAAAATATCAAGATGGTTAAAAAAATATTAAGTGTGATTAGTTGGCCAAAGGAGCTAGAAAGACAGAGAACATGATACTTAAATGAGTGATTTGGGAAATAGAACATTTGAGTACTGAAATTAAGAGCACAGAAGAATTTGTTCATCATGTTTTAGAAGGCAGAAAAAGGGATTTAGATGAGAGTAGGAGTAGAAAATAGGGTCCAAAACAAGGAAGTTACAGAGCATCATGTATTGATAGTCTGCTAAAGAAGAGGTTGCCAGCCCAGGCTATGAGTGTGGGCAGATAGAGGCAAAGGGGATTGTATTAATCATGGTTCTTAGTCTCAAAGAATAGAACCCACTTCAGTTATCTTGAACAGAAAAGGATTTATTAGAGAACCAGAGCACTACAGGTCGGTCCCATACAACCGGGAAACATAGAGCTCGGGGCAACACAGTTCAAAGACACATAATACCAGTAGCACTGCTAGGATATCCCTGTCCACGTGGAGAACCTCTTATGCTAGTGATGGAAGCTAAACATAATTGGCCACGGTTACCTTGAAAAACCAAATGCCTCTGTGACATTGGTTGCTTGTAGATCTAGTCAGTCTTGTGCATCAAGTTGCTTACTTCCACATTTAGGACTAATGCACATGTATCTGTGCAGAGGAAGACGGGCACACACAGAACCGTCACTTCCCAGGGCTCTTCCGGCTTTGCCAGCCCTCATGGAAAGTCAGATAAGGTTAGAATGGGTGCTAAAATAGTGAATCTACTGTATCTGACCCAAAGCATTTATATTTGAGTATTAATTTGAGTATCAATCTGAGTATTAATTGATGGAAAAAAGAAAAGAATCGTGAATCTACTCTATCTGACCCAAAGCAATTTATATTTGAGTATTTGAGTATTAATTTGAGTAGTAATTGATGGAAAAAAGAAAAGAATCGTGACAAGCTTAAACTGAGTCAAATGGAGAGAGGCCCTTGCTTCGTTGGCTTTGTGTATTGTTAGCCAGATAACAGGGGTCACATCACACAAGATTCAGTAGAGCACGTGTGTTCATTTTGGCTCTTTCGACTCTGGACACTGCCATTCTGAGAGGTAGCAGTCTCTGCTGTACCACCTGAGTATGGCCTCTTTCTCTTTTCTTAAGGTGGGACATAAAAAAGTCTACTCATCAATTTGTACAAGAATTGATCATAAATCTAAATATGAGATGAACACTGTAAAAAATTTTTAAAGGAAACCATAGGAGTAAATATCTGTGGCCTTAGGTTAGGCAATTATTTCTCAGATATGACACAAAATTATAAATTACAAAAGACATATTAGATAAATCAGACATCATCAAACAAAGATTTTGTGCTTCAAAGGACACCATCAGGAAAGTGAAAAGACAGTTCACAAAATGGAATGAAATATTTGCACATGTTGTATCCAATATGGAACAAGTGCCCGGAATATATAAAGAACTCTTAAAATTCAACAATAAAAAGACACATAATGTAATTTTTAAATGGGCAGAAGATTTAAATAGACATTTCTGCAAAGAGGATGAACAAATCACCAATAAGCACATGAAAAGTTGCTCAATATCATTAGTCCCTAGGAAATACAAATTAAAACCGCAGTGAAATATCACTTCCCATACATGGCAGTAGCTAAAATTAAAAAGAAAGACGATAACAACTATTAGAAAGAATGTGGAGGAATTGGAACCCACGTACATTGCTGGTAGGACTATAAAATGGTGCAGCTACTGTGGAAAGAGTTCGGCAATTTCTCAAAACGTTAAAACACAAATTTTCCATATGATCCAATAATTCTACGCCTACGTATTTACTAAAGAGAAATAAAAAATATGTCTACACAAAAAAATGTATACAAATGTTGAGAGCAGCATTATATATAATAGCTAAAAGGTAGAAACAACCCAAACGTTCACCAACTGTTGCATGGAAAAATAAAATGTGGTACATCCATGCAATGGGATATTACCTGGCAATAAAAAGTAATAAAGCACTAATACATACTTTAACATGGATGAACCTTCAAAACGTTATTCCAAGTGAAAGAAGACAATCACAAGTTACCACGTATGTGTATGACCCCATGTGTATAGAATGTCTAGGACAGGAAAATCCATAGTGATGGAGAGTGGATTAGTAGTCGGTGAGGGATGAGGAAAGAAGGGAATGTTGAACGACTACCAATAAGTATGGGATTTCTTTGGGTGTGGGGAAATGTTTCAAAATTAAATTGTGGTGATCACTGCACCATTCTGTGCACCTATGAAAAGCTATGGAATTACACCCTTTAAAATACATTTAAGATATAAATATAAAATATATCTCAATGAAACTTATTAATATGTATATATATATATATATATATATATATATATATATATATATATATACATACACACACACACACACACACACACACACTCAGGTAACATACACTTAAAGTCCCCAAAGGTGACCTAACAAAATACTAGCATCCTTGGTAACTTTGGACTCCTTTGTTTCCATATTCTTTCTGGGTGGATACCTTCTTTGCCGAATTGCTAATTCTGAACCTGTTTAATATAGCAGCCCTAATTTTCTCTTTAGAATCAATCTCTTTGCCAGATGTTTTGTCTGACACTCTGGTAACAGAGACCTCCTGGTTATCATGGGAACTATCACTCCCTCATCACTGTTTCCAGTGAACACAACGTGGAATGGGGAACATGCATCCCAGTCTGTTGGGAAAGGGACATCTATGCATACCCATACCACCCCCTGCAGTTTACAGAAGGTTTCTCACACCAGCACTCGGCATTTCTTCTTAAGGAGTTTAGAGATGTTCCCTCAAGACCTACTTTCCTTACCTGGATGCGATTCATTTTTGATATGCAGGGTGGAAATTTGTAGGAAAACCTGTATTTGTGCTATGATCGTCATCACGTGTATCCACAACCACATGATCACACTTAGTATGGGAAGCAGGTAACGGAGCCGCCCCCTCTGCACTCCCCTTTAAGGATGCTTCAAGCAATTTTTGGCTCAACTTGACTGCATATCTGACACCCTTGCGTGGAGGATGTGCGTAATACAGCTCTCTGGCGGTTCTGTCGTGAGGTAGAAGGGCCTAACTGCTAGAGCAACACAGGAATTATGCTGCTTGCGAAACATTTCTGAGTTGGCGTCTAAAAATGAATGGCTCCAAACTACTGAACATACTGAGTCTGTGGGAGACTCAGCTCATGACATACTTACCTGTTGGTTACCATGGAAGGAGCCACTTCTGATGAGGAAGAAAGAAAAAGTAACATCAGTGCGTTGCCACGATGGATGCCAACAGAGTGAGTACGTTTCAAGGTAGAATGGGGTGCCTGTACTTTGGTATTCCAGAAGACACGTAGGTCCCCTTTCTGGGCAACAGCACAGCCACTGCCTGGATCTCATGTGTCCAGTAGTTACAGGGGAAACCATCAAGGTCAGACCTGAACCACCCACGAGCCGGGTTCTCCAGTTAGCCTGGCAAGTGTTCTAGTGCTGGGCAAATTCAATGTATTTTGAGCTCATATAGATTCTCTCCACTGTGATTTTGCAGTGCTACATGGTGTCACAGCTTAGCAATTTTCCAACTATTTCTGCCCAGGAAAAATATGTGATGATCACCAAAGTTTCTTTTGTGGCAGAGATGCCAGGCCGTCAGACAATTAAAAATATCCAAAATTTTCTGTAACCGGCCAGGTACTTCTAACTTTATTTTTTCATGCACATGATTTTATTACTGAAACTTATAAAGTAGCTTGTCTTAAAAAATAGTGTCCAAACGTCTAACGCTGCCGCCTCTAGACAGGCTCTGGAATCAGCCTCCCTCGGCTTAAATCCCATATCTGCCACATATTAGTTGTATGTCCTTGGGCAAGATGCTTTGTGTAACCTGTTCCTTTTCCTCTGTAAATCGGGGCGGGGCGGATGTTAATCGGGGTTCTTAATAAGGTCATTATGGGGTTCAATGAGTTAATAAATGTACAAAACACTGCCTAGAATAAAGTAAGCTCTTAATAGATATTATTTTATTTTACATTATATCATTAACGTCTTGATTTCGCATCTGGTTCCTCTCATCCTGATTCTGGATCTTCTTTTTAGACTATGGTATAAATCTTTCCCACTAGCTCTTCCCACATAGGACTCGCTATGGTGGTTCTTATTCAGTTCTAGAGAACCAGCTCTAGACTCTACTCTGTGTGTTATCTTGCAAATCCCAAGTAAGAGGTAAGGAGGAGGCTACAGTTTTTATGACCAAAGGCTAGCAAGAGAGGTGGTTAGATTCAGACGCTAACACGCCAAGTACTGTTCTAAGCAACACAAGCACACAGCATCCACCAGGGGGTGCCTGTCTTGTAGAGATGGGTGAATTTTGCTCAGTTCAGGGAAGATTTTTAAAGAGACTCAAACTGAACAAGCACTGACGTAAGCCCGAACGTGAGGTGGGATTTCGTCTTCAGTACTAATTGCATGGATAGAGAGCTAATGTTGCAGCCCAAAGTCACTTAATGAAGCTCTAGGAGAGGCATTAGAATACTGTGAAGATTCCGTACAAATTAGACATCTTTAACCGTCCTCTCTTTTCAGTTGTACCCCCCGCCCCTGCCCCCAACACACACACACTCAAACACACACACATATACACACATTCTCCTGCACACAAACACACACAGACACACACATTCACTCACCTGGCCCATGTTACCCCCCTGAAAAGAATATTTCCTCACATTTACAGGACATAGTTCTAACTGATTTTGTTTGCTGAAAGCTACGGTGTTTAGAATCCACTGCAATTTCTGATTCTGCATCTTTGACTCAGAAACTGTGTGGTGCCTTCGTTTCAAACAGACCCAATCATGCCGTGTTGAATTTAATAAATATAACCTCAATTCTTGACTCTTTCCTAAGTTATTTGCACTTTCTACATCAACTTCAGGAAGTTCTCCCGATTAGCTATAAGACGTACTCCACTAATAAAATATATACACCTGTGGGCTTTTGCCCAGATGGCAGAAATAAAAAAGAAACTTTAAAAAGAGTTGATCAGGAAGGACTGATCTCTTTGTCATCACTATTTATTAAAGGCAAGCATTTTAGAAAACTAAACTAGCTTTCTTAAATTTAGAAAATTAAACTAGCTTCTACTTTAGGGAGCTGATTAAACAATTCTTTGTAGGTATGTATAGATTTGAACTGCTTTTAAAATCTTATTTCATTAATATAATTACCATTCAAAATTAAGTTACATAGAGTATCTCAATTTGCTGCTCATGGGATATGATCTCTCTTAGTTTAAAATTACATTATACTTGGAAAGCTTCAAACTATCGGGTGAGGTTGTTTGGCAGATTGTTAGATTAATTCTCTAATTCACTGAAATATCTATTACCATTTTCAAAAGAATTGACTGTAATGAATTAGAGAGCTAATCTCAACAATTCATCACTCAAATGAGGTCATCACACTTTGCAGAACATTCAAGACTACAAGCCCGTTCCCAACGTTTTCTTTATATGAGAAAAACATGTATTTTCTATATTATGCCTTATCATATTTTCAAATGGATTTAAAAATATAATGAAGAGCTGCTCTGTTATAAGATAGAAATCACATAATCCATCTGATGTAAATTATTTCCATAACGTTATTAAAAGTCTTAACACAGAGTTAATACGATGGTATGATATGTTGATAATAGAGAACAATGGTATAACTATGCTCTAAAATTTTAAGCATTTGTTAGGAAAACTAGGAAGCTTACACGTTCTTTTCTGCTATGTTCTAAAGAACTCCCTGGCCCACGTTTTGTTTGTTTCTTACAAATTCTGACATGCGTGTCTGTGCCTAAGACTCTTGTGATAAAATGTCTACCCCAAGTCCTGTAGGGTATTCCGCGTCCCTGCTAGTACCACTCTCCTCTTCCCTTGTTCCACAGACTCTCACTCCACTCCCCCACTGGGAACACAGGCCGGCACGTGAGTACCAGTCAGGGGCCAGACACTACCATCCCCTGCAGAATGGCCTTGAAGCTTCTTGTCTAAGTACATTTTAGCTCTGATTCGCTCCTATATGAAGTCTTTTCCTGCTCCACCAATCAGAACGCCAGTGGAATGTATCCCCAAACCTAATCTGCACAGTCTTATAGACTCTGAATTATTGTTGTTGTTTTTCAGATGCCCTCATTTAGTGTTCGTCCTTCCCCTCCTCCTTTTCCTTCTTTAAAATGGGTATGGTGGGACTTCCCTGGTGGCGCAGTGGTTGAGAGTCCGCCTGCTGATGGAGGGCACACGGGTTCGTGCCCCGGTCCGGGAAGATCCCACATGCCGCGGAGCGGCTGGGCCCGTGAGCCACGGCCGCTTGGCCTGCGCGTCTGGACCCTGTGCTCTGCAACGGGAGAGGCCACAACAATGAGAGGCCCGCGTACCGCAAAAAAGAAAAAAAATGGGTATGGTGTTTGAACGCAACATGAATTATTTATCCAAATTCTTTTTGATGAACATTAGGGTTGTGTCGAGTTTTTGAGTGGTAATTATACCACTGCTCCAAGAAGTCTTGCGACTTGCTTCTAATTGATTGAATATGGCAAAAGTGATAGGATGTCACTCCTTTTGATTACCTCATATAAGACATCACTCGTTAGCAAACACTATTGAAGATCCACACGGCGGATTGCAGAAAGTGACGTCGGCATCACGAGGGAAGCCAGTAAGAAGCCACGTCCTTCAATCACACGGAAATGGATTCTGTTAACAACCTGAGTGAACCTGGGCACGGACACCTCCTCTGTCCAAACGGGAGCTGGGCCCTGGACGACATGCTGATTATAGCTCCAGAAGACCCAGCTAAGCCATGCCCAGGCTTCTGACAGAAACTGTGAGGTAATATGTGCACTTCTTATGCAACAACAGAAAACGGTTACAGTTAGTTATCTCAACTAATATAACATATAAACAAAACAAGTTAACGGTATAGAATTGTAGGTACCAGGACTAATGTATAAATGTGAGAAAATTTAGAACTTCAAATTGTGGCACAGCGTGAGCAATTCAGTAAATAGTTTTGGAAAGAAATATCCATTTGAAGAAAAAAAATATATTCATACTTCACAGTCGTAGAAAAAAAATGATTGGATTAAAAATCTAAATTTAAAAAATGCAAATATTTTACATGCTTATGTTTTTATACATTTATACAGAACATAGTAGAAATCATAAAAATTTTATAATGCGATGATTAAAGCCCTATTACAATACAAAAAGACTTCATGAGTTTTGTATGCGTTCATTTGTATATATTTACTTCTGTGAAATTTTAACACATCTAGATTTGTATGACCACCAGAACAAGCAAGATAAAGAATAGTTCCATCAAACGATCACGAATATCATACCCATTTCATTGCTATAGCCATATAGTAAGCCACCCCATCAGGGTAGACTGATTCATCCTCTTTGTTCTTGTTTTCAGAATGGTCGACTATTCTGCCCTGTTTGCTTCCATATGAACGTTAGGATAAGCTTGTCTCTATTTGCAATACAAAAGGTGTCTCACAGGGATTTTGAGGGGAATTGGATTAAACCTGTAGATCATTTAAGAGAGAGTTGTCATCTTTTCTATGCTATTTTGTTTTTTAAACAAAATTTATTTATGGAAAAAAAAAAAACCCACTACATCCTTACAACACAAGAGCACATTTCAAACAAGTTATATAAAGGATAAACCTTGAATTATATTCCAGAAACAATTAGTAGAATGTCAGAATCTCCTATAGACATTTTGAAAAGCACACTGATGGTCAAAAGTGGATCTGAATCTCAGAGGTTGTTGGCACTTAGAGAGGTATCATAGTGAATGAATTATGTAGATGCAATAATACATATTTTTCTTGACTATTATGACACTAGGATGGGAATCCTTTCTTTACCTTGACATAACTAGTATGTCTTAAATTGGTATACAAAAAATGTTAAATGTTTCAATAAGAAATGCAAAGTTCCACTTGCAATTTTCTCATCCTAAACCTTCAGCTAATTCTCTTGAAGCTTTTCTGTTCACAAGGTCTTACAGCAGCATCAGATGGACAGAGAATCTGTATTGGTTCTTCTGACTTGGATAGTTTACCTAACGTTGCTGTCTCCTCATCTGATTTGTCTGCACCATCAACTTCTGTAACCAGAGAAAATTAATGACTGCTCAACACTGCTCTGCTCCTGAATTCTCAGCTTTCTTCAGATCTTAGGTTTCCAACTTAACTGGCCAGTTACAGTTTATTACAGGAAATTACCATTTTACTGTAAATGTTTCCATGCAGTCTCTCTCACAAATGCATTTACTGTTGTGTGTGACTGGCCTTTGCATATCGTAAACAAAATGTTTACGGTGCGACATGCACACAGTACATTTTACTGCATACAAAACAAAGTTAACGACCACATAATTGTTTGATGATCAGGAAGCAAAGTTTTAAGCATTTTTACATCTAAACACGATAGTTTGTAAATTATAAGTAAGCATTTTATTGCATTCAGTAATGATTTAGGAAATTAGTTGGGGGTTTTGATTTAGGTGTAATGCATTATGATTTTTCCCATTTAAACTGATGAAGACTGGGTAATTATTCCCTTAAATATTTTCACATAGAATGTTAGGTTTTTAGAATCACATCATTTACATTAAGTGGAAGATGGCTGTATTCTGAAATGCTGTCTTACAACACAGCACTTGATAAAATACTACAAACAGCTGTTTAAGTACACAGCTGGGCTTATAAGTAAATAAGGTTTTAAAACATGATGGGATCTTTCATCCCTAGGTTTAAGGTAAAGTTGATGCTATTTCGGCCCTTGGAGGGTGGTGTCTTTTGTTTGCTTTGGCAACACCCTTGATTTGAAATCTTAGGGTCAATGACTCGTGAATAAAAGAAAAGAGCTTGGCTTCATGTAGCAGAGAATGCTGTTGCCTATTTAAGTCTTAGTTATAAATGCTTTACCTTAAAGCTGGCAGAGCGTAAACTGAGAAGGAAATTGGGTTTATAACAACTATTGAATTCTCATGTATACCCTAGACTAACTACTCTCAATTTTTTTTTAACCTGAGAGAAAATTAATCTATTTTTTTTGGTCTAAGCTACTGCTATTCTGGTGTTTTCTGTTACATATCATTAAAGTTAGTCTTAATTGATATAAATATGAGATTCCTGAATAAACCCAGGGCTCTCACCTTTAGGTAAAGCAAGGCTTACAATAACAGAATCGCCCTTTCACATAAGAGAATGAATGAATGAATGAAAAAGATGTATTTTTCAGACTAGGGTCTAGCTAAGGACCCATGAGCATTGGAAAGCACAGGCCTTCTTTCACTTGGATAAGCTGTAATCTTGCTGGTTCTGGGAAACCCTAGGCTAAGAAAATACTTAAAATGGTCCTTTATACAAACTAATATACACACAGGAAAATAAACGAAAAACACCCGTTAAGATGGAAACTACGAGCAGTTCAGAATAAGATGAGCTATTATGCATCTAACTGCAGATCCACAAGAATTTAGAAAAAATTGAAGAGAGGTAATTTTGAAAACGTAGTAATAAGAATGTTCAAGGATTAATGACATATATGGATCTTCAGACTTAGGAAATACAATAAATCCCAGATAGCACAAATAACAGAAACTCACACCTAAATACATCAAAGTACAGCTAATGAACAACTAAAGAAAGAACTTAGAAACAGAAAAAAAAAAAAAAAGACAGATTACCTCACAGCGGAAAGACAATTATCCTGAGCGTTCAATTCCAAACAACAGTTTTGGAATTAAGGAGATAGTGCAAATAAATAAATAAATAACTTCATATTGCTAAGGCAAAATATGTATTAATCTAGAATTACATGTGTAGCTAAAATCAAGACACAGGGTAAAATGAAGACAATTCAGGCGAAGGGAAACTTAACTAAATTAACTTTCAAGAGGTGGATTTTAAGAAAGAAATCATTAATCTTAAAGTTATATGAAGGGCAATAAAGAATAATGAACAAATACATTAATAAACATGTGGGTAATTTCAAACTAATATTGAATATATGAAACGTTATTCATATTTAATTTTTCTGGTAAATCATATAGAAGAAGTTAAATATTAATAATAGCAGGTAAGATTGGGATAGGTGGTTATCAAAGTTAAAATGTTCTACGTTTCTTGTATTTTGAAATATGTGAGTAGATATATTGATTAATGATACAATTTTTAAAATGAAGAATGCATGAAAATTTCATTTATAAGCACTAAGATGAACAGTGTTCAATTCAAATAGATACTAGAATAAATTAAATTAAATTAATTAAAATTATAGGGAAGGAGAAGAATATAAGCATCGAAAACATGGGAGTAAGATTCACATGAATAAGATAATTGAGGTAAATCTACCTACATCAGTAATCGCAATATATATAAATAAAATGAAATTCCCTGTTAAAATAGAGATTATCAAGTTGATAAAGACAACAAAGTCAAGCTGTTTGCAAGAGACACATTTAAAACACAGCTTCATTATGCACTTAATAGTGAGAAAGTCAAAGCTTTCTGACTACGGTCAGGCACAAGGCAAAGATGTCCCCTCTTTATTGCTGTCCTGCCCCTATAGTTTCTTCAGAACAATTTTTTTTTTTTTTTTTAGATTCCATATATATGTGTTAACATATGGTATTTGTTTTTCTCTTTCTGACTTACTTCACTCTGTAAAGATTTAAAAAAAGAAAAAGAAAAAGCCATGGAGAAAAAGGAGAATTTTTTATGGGAAAGAGAAATTTCTTTTACTAAAAACAAAAAATACAATTTTTAAAGGTTATAAAAAAAAAAAATGTCTCGTCTTACCACTTCTTTTCAACATCATACTGGAAGTTTTGTCAAAAAGATTTCACACACACACACAAACCTCTCGAAACTAATAAGTGCTTATTCCAGGTTACAAGGTTAATATGCAAAAGTCAATTGCTCTCCTATGTACTAACAATGAACAAGTGGAAGTTGAAATTAAAAGCATAATATCATCACACTAGCATCCCCCAAAATGAAATACTTAGGTATTAATCTAAGAAAACATATACAAGATCTATATGAGGTAAATTGCAAAACAATTTACAAACAAAATCAAAGAAGAACTAAATAAATGGAATGATATTCCATATTAATGGAGAGGAAGATTCAATATTGTCAAGATGTCAGTTCTTCTCAACTTGATCTATAGATTCAATGAAATCCCAATAAAAATCCCGGCACGTTATTTTGTGGATATTGACAAACTGTGTCTAAAGTTTGTGTGGAGAGGCAAAAGACTCAGGGAGCACCTACACAATATTGAAGGGGAGGAACAAAGTTGAAGGACTGACACTACCCCACTTCAAGAATTACTATAAAGCTGGGGCAATCAAGACAGTGTGGTATTTGCAAAATAATAGATGAAGAGATTAATGGAACCGAATAGAGACCCCAAAAACAGACCTACATAAATGTAGTCAACTGCTCTCTGACAAAGGAAAAAAAGTAATACAATGGGACAAACATAATCTTTTCAACAATTGGTGCTAGTATAACTGGATATCCACATACAAAAAATGAATCTAAATAGAGACTTTTTACCTTTTATAATAATCAACTCAATATGAATCACAGACCTATGTAAAACACAGAACTATAAACCTCCAAAAAGATAATTACAGGAAAAAACCTAGATGACCTTGGGTATGGCAATGACTTTTTAGATACAACAGGAAGGGCAAGATTCATGAAAGAAAACATTGATAATCTAGACTTCATTAAAATTAAAATCTTCTGTTCTATTAAAGACCCTCTTTAAGAGACTGGGAAGACAAGCCACCTACTGGGATAAAATATTTGCAAAAGACCATCTGATAAAGGACTGTTATCCAGAATATACAAAGAACACTTAAAACTCAACAATAAGAAAACAGACAACCCAATTAATAAATGGGTCAAAGACCTTACCGTACCTGTCACCAAAGAAGTTATGCAGATGGAAAACAAGCATATGAAAATATATTCTACATCATATACACCATCAAGCAAATGCAAATGCAAACAACCACGATATACTACCACACGCCTATTAGAATGGCTAAAATCTGGAATACTGACGACACCAAATGCTACGGACGATATCATGCAACAGGAACTCTCATTCATTGCTAGTGGGAATACAAAATGGTACAGCCCCTTTGGAAGACAGTTTGTCAACTTCTTAAAAATTAAACATTCTCTTACCATACTATCCAGTAATCTCATTCCTTGGTATTTACCCAAAGGAACTGAAAACTCATGTCCACACAAAACCTGCACACAGATAATAACAGCGGCTTTTTTCTTAATTACCAATACTTGGAAGCAACCAAGATGTCCTTCAGTAGGTGAAGTGATAAATAAGCTGTGATAACCCAGACAATGGAATATCATTCTGCACTAGGAAGAAATGCGCTATCATGCACAACACAACATGGAGAAACCTTAAATGCATATCACTAAGTGAAAAAGCCATTCTGAAAAGGCTACCTACTGTAGGATTCCAACTTTATGATATTCTGGTAAAGGCAAAACTACGGAGACAGTGGTAAGACCAATGGTTGCCAGGGGGGATGGGGAATAGAAAACAGATGAATAGATGAAGCTCAGAAGATTTTTAGGTGAGTGAAAATATTCTGCATGATACCATAATAATTGATATATGTCATTATACATTTGTCCACACCCATAGAATGTACAACACCAAGACTGGATCAAAATGTAAATTATGGCCTTTGGTTGATTCGATGTGTGAATGTAGGTGCATCAGCTGTAACTCTCTGGTTGGGGATGTTGACACTGAGGGAGCCTGTGCATGTGTGGGGATAGAGGTTACATGGGAAACCTCTGTACCTTCCTCTCAATTGTTCTGTGAACCTAAATCTGCTCTAAAAGAAGTTTTAATAAAAAAAAAAAGATATCAAACAACTTCACCAGAATACTGAAAGTTAAAAAGATAAATGAGGGAAATATTTGACAAAGAAAGTTACTAATAATAGATAATGATATTTTTAGATAGAAAAGCATTATCATAGATAAAATAGGTCAGATCCTAATAGTGAATAGTTCCAGTTGTGGGAAAATTTTAAAATCTTAAAGTTATATACATTTGGTACAATAGCTTCAACATAACTAGTGAATGTCTGTATTGGTCAGACTTCTCAGAGAAACAGAATCAGTAGAATATGAATATATATATATATATATATATATATATATATATATATATATATATAAAATAGAAATTTATTTCCTGTTGTTATGGATGGGAAGTCCCCCAGCCTGCCTTCTGCAAGCTGGGGAGCCAGTGGTCTAATTCAGTCAGTTTCCCAAGGCCTGAGAACAAAGGGAGATGACGGTGTAAATCTTAGTCTGAGAGATTTTTATATAAATAGAGAAGACGTTTAGATCTTCAAGAAACTGGATGATGTCCACTCAGATCGGGGAGGGAAACCTACTAAATCCATCAATTTAAATGCTAATCTCACATGGAAACATCCTCACAGATACACTCAGAAATACTGTTTAATCTGGGCACCCCATGGCCAGTCAAGTTGACACATAAATTTAATCATCTCAATGTTCATGCATATTTTCTCCAAGCAATCATAAAACATTTATTAAAGGAAACATGTACTGAGTCATAAATCAAATATCTATTAATTTCAAATAATTAGAATCATACATACAATGTTTTCTGATCATAATGAAAGTCCGCTGATAATCATGACAAAGATATATATAGAAAAACCCACATATAATTTGAAATTGATGAACATAACTCAAAAACTTCAGCTCAATGAAAACATTGTAAGGAATTAAGAAACATTTTCAACTTAGTGAATATTAGATATGATATATCAAAACACCAAGGAAATGTCTGCGTGCATTTATGTGTGAATCTAACAAAAACCCTTAAGGTAGGGAACCTGACAAAATTTAATTGAAAGACATTAAAGAAGACAAAATTAAATGGAGATCTATATACGTTTAGACAAAAAGAAGCAACAACTTAAACTAATAGTCATCCCCAAATTTACCTATAGATTTAGTTTCAATCAAAATTGCAACAGGATTTTTTGAGGAACTTGCTGAGTTTGTTTTAAATTCATATGGAAGAGTCAAGGTCTAGCCCAAGTCACTTCTGAAGAAGTGCAAGATGTGATTACCTTAACCAGGTAACAAGAATGATTAAGATTATTAACAAATTAAGTCAATAAAAATTTGGTGGCAATAAAGACCCACATATATAAGGACAATTGATATATGACAAGATTAAACTATATATCCTGGGAAAATATGAGCTATTCAAATGGGGAGGAGGAATATAACTGACTTCCCATTTCACATCAAATCTAACAATTTTTAATGGATTTAGCATTCAAAAGTCGAAAGAAAAATATTAAAATATATATAGGGCTTCCCTGGTGGCGCAGTGGTTGAGAGTCCGCCTGCCGATGCAGGGGACACGGGTTCGTGCCCCGGTCCGGGAAGATCCCACATGCCGCGGAGTGGCTGGGCCCGTGAGCCATGGCCGGTGAGCCTGCGCGGCCGGAGCCTGTGCTCCGCAACGGGAGAGGCCACAACAATGAGAGGCCCGCGTACCGCAAATAAAAATAAAATAAAAAATATATAAATAGACTATTTTCATGTATCTGTTTTAGGACAGAATTTATTTAAAAGACACAAATAATTGTAACATATACATAAATATTGAACAATTGACTACACTAAAATTAAACCATTTTATTTATCACAAGGCATTCTGAATAAAGTGAAGAGATACTCAAACTGCTAGTAAATAATTAAGCACAAACAGGTAGGAAAAGATTTCTATCCAAAATGTATAACTTCTGCTAATGAGTCAGAAAAAGACAAAAAAAAAATTAGATAACAGAAACTATCCAATTAATCTATGACAAGATATTCTACATTGTAGGTAGCCAGGGAAACGAAATTAAGACCATAATGAGACACACTTTTACATCGACTAGATTGGCAAAATTAAGAAGTCTCATAATTCCAAGGTTGGTGTCAATCAATTCAAACCCTTGGATACTGTTAATGGAAGTAAAAATTGATCCCAGCCCATTAGAAAACAACTTGGACCTATCTTGCAAAATAGAGTTTATGCAAACCTCGTGACTCAGATATTCTCCTTCCAGGTACTTTTGAAAAACCTCATTTAAAAATAGTGTTTATGGGACTTCCCTGGTGGCACAGTGGTTAAGAATCTGCCTGCCAATGCAGAGGACACCGGTTTGATCCCTGGTCCAGGGAGATCCCACATGCCACGGAGCAACTAAGCCCATGTGCCACAACTACTGAGCCTGCACTCCAGAGCCCGCGAGCCACAACTACTGAGCCCATGTGCCGCAACTACTGCACCCCGCGCACCTAGAACCCGTGCTCCACCACAAGAGAAGCCACCGCAATGAGAAGCCCGCGCACCGCAGCTAGAAAAAAACTACTCACAGCAATGAAGACCCAACGCAGCCAAAAATTTTAAAAAAGTAAATAAAAATAGTGTTTAAATGGCATAATAAGAAATTCAGGGTAGTGATAACTTCCCCGGAGGAGAAAAGGACATGGTGAGAATACAAGGAAACACCATCATCATCAGTGAGTTTCTAATGCTTAATTTAAGTGATTAATCATTGTGGCCCATTTCATAATTATGTTTCATAGCTGATATTTATTTTACAAACACACTCTTCTATACAAATCAAATATGGTTTTTAAATAATTCTAAGTGGTAATGAAAATAATTTATGATAAAAAATTATATTTTAGCTCAAAGAAGGAATTTTTTTTAAAAAAATCAGTATCTAGAAGCGAAAATGGTGAATTTTCACTGTGAAAAAATTCAGTAGAATATTTTTCAAATGGTAGTTCATGATACCCAGCATGTGATACACCAGGGGTGCTCAAGTATTAATTGCTAATGATTACCCGAATTTTTTAGGATAATTTTAGATGCAGTCAATTATTTTTATCACAGGTAGTTTTACTTAGTCATCAAATTTTTTTCAATGAATTGGGAGAAAATGAGTGCCTGATAAGTCTCTGGTTAAGAGACAAAAATAGATTTTTCCCCAGGTTTCATGCAAATGAACAGAGCCTGTAGATTTTTTAAATGTTTCTTTTTCCAACGTAGTTTATAAATGTTGAAACTCTTCAACAATTAAATTCACAAAACATTAAGCAGCTACGTTATTCTAAGCACTTAGCACTTCATGTCAAAAGGTAAATCATGAGATAAAGTTTGCTCAGAATAATTTTTTTTCCAACGTAACCCATATGAACTCATCTTACTAGCATGTGGGTACCTATGAGGTCATGATACTATTAATACTCAAATTCCCCTAGGATATTGCCCTACCTGCAGAACCCAAGTTTTTGGGAACCTAACATTGTCTGCCTTGGTTGTTTTGGTAATTCCTAAGAAAAACATGTCCTAATAGAGACAATTCTCATTTCTTCTACGCTGGTCCCCATACTGACAACGGCCCCTCACTAGTGCCTCGACTGCCAGTACTGTCCAGGGGAATGTGGATTCCTGACGATGATAGAGTCCAAAGTGACAGAGGGATCCATCTGTAGTTTCTACAGAGAGAGAAGTGTACGATGTTCTGCGAAGTGCTGAGGAGAATGGTCTCTCCTCCACAATGAATACAAGTTGGGATATTGCAGAAATCCTAGTAGAGATGATAGAGGCTTGGACTACTACGGAGCTGAGAAGGTGAAGACAAGTGAATGGATACTAATATCTGCCTGTGTCCTTGAATCTTACAAAATCCTTCGCAAACAAACAAAACCCCAGAGACACAATTATTGACATGGGTTTAGAAACAGCCATCAGATCACCATGCCTTCACCCTTCTAAGGAAATGGAACTTATTTTTGGTATAGTAATTGAGAACTTTCGTTAAATTATTACAAATCTAACTCAGCTGATTAAAATATATTAGCAGGGCTAAACCATGGGTTTGTAATGGCTGCCACAAGTAAGATTGCTTTAAATTCCTTCTTAAGAATGAGGAGCCCCGGGCTCACATCTTAAGAAGGCGCTCACTCCCGGGGCCCAGACGTGTGCCTGGTAGGCACCTGAGTGTGATCACCTCCTTAAATTCTGAGCCCCAGATACCTTGCTTGCCTCACCCTAACTCCCGACTCTAAGTAAGTGTCAGAGTGGATATAGACAGTCAGTGAAGCTTGTTGCAAACCAGACTGAGATGGAAATTAATAATGGCCAAGTATTATTTGCAATGATTATTTTAGGTTACCTACACATCAACATTCCACTAAGGCAAAAAAAAGAAAAAACAAATAGAGTCCACTTTACAACTAGCTTCATTCATATAGACAGTACATCTGGAGAAAAGCAGTCCCAAATTTCCTGTCCTCACCAGATACAGTTTGTTATAGACATGTATTATCTTGTTTATTTTTTTCTTTCTGTTAAATTTTAAATCAGTAAATTTTAGACTAGAGAGAAAGTAAGTCTCGTCTTTATATGAGAGAGAACAGGTTTCTGTTAGGGGTTGCACACTCACAGGCCATCAGGTACCAGACAGTCACATAAATATGCCCAGCAGACTAGAGGGGACTGCAGTGACCCACAAAACCACGTCTAGTTTATGACATTCAACTGCTATTTTCTAAATACTGTGCAAGCAAACCAAATAGTTCTGCTGCTCTAGCATTTTGTCTTTTACAACTACCCTTTTAAAGCCTCTATCTAGAAATGCAGTATTAAATGTTTATCATTTTTCTTAATTAATCCCCTCTTCTCCCACCTACAAACAACAAAACAGTGATAACAGCAAAAACAATAAAAACTCAGCCTTGCACTAGAGAAACTGAAGTGATCCTAATTTGTGGTCATTCTCTCCAGAAAGATGGCAGATACAAAAGTGATATTGACAACTTAATGAGGCTCTCTCAGCCACAGCCAGCCAATCACCTAGCACTATTCCTTCCTAGTTTTGAAGGAATGAGAAAAACCTGCCATAGTTACTGCGTGTGTGAGGACACATAAAGTCCAGAGGCAGACCCTGAGTGTCATGAAGCCCTGGAGCACCAAGAAGAAAACCCAGTGGCTAACTGTAAAGAGATGCTTGGAGAAACAAAAAGGGAGACCAAGGAAGGCCAACTTACATGGCTGTCTAAATACTCTTTATTTCATTCATTCTTTTGCCTAGGACTACTGCACTGCATTTTTTAAATTAATTAATTAATTTTTGGCTACGTTGGGTCTTCATTGCTGCATGCAGGCTCTCTCTAGTTGTGGTGAGTGGGGGCTACTCTTGGTTGCGGTGCATGGGCTTCTCATTGCTGTGGCTTCTCTTGTTGCAGAGCATGGGCTCTAGGTACGCAGGCTTCAGTAGTTATGGCATGCGGGCTCAGTAGTTGTGGCTTGTGGGCTCTACAGCGCAAGCTCAGTAGTTGTGGTGCATGGGCTTAGTTGCTCCTTGGCATGTGGGATCTTCCCAGACCAGGGCTCAAACCCGTGTCCCCTGCACTGCACATATTTTAAAGTCTAATTTCTTCCTTGTTTCTGCAATAACTATTTTTTAAATCAGAATAATATGCCTGGAACAAACATGTTGCAACACCTAACACCATTTTTTTTTTTTTTTTTTTTTTTTTTGCGGTACACAGGCCTCTCACTGTTGTGGCCTCTCCCATTGCAGAGCACAGGCTCCGGACGCGCAGCCTCAGCGGCCATGGCTCACGGGCCCAGCCGCTCCGCGGCATGTGGGATCTTCCCAGACTGGGGCACGAACCCGCGTCCCCCGCATCGGCAGGCGGACTCACAACGACTGTGCCCCCAGGGAAGCCTCCAACACCATTTTTGTAACCAATTAATTCCATTACTTATGTGAGCACAATTGGGTTTGATATGGTTATAAAATTGCCTACATGAAGGCCAAGGATATTGTGAATTGTTTCATTTTGAAATGAATTGGTGATTAAAATATAGAAATACCCACACACAATTATGTGTGCAAAACCAAACCTTCTGTTGTGTTGTGTCAAGATCTACCACAAAGAATACGAAGGCAGTGAAAGCAAAGAAAATGTTCATTCCTGTAGTATGTTCTTTTGCCCAAGAAGGAAGTGTGTTTCAAGGGCGCAGACATTGAAAATGTTATTGGACCATTTCAGAAGCGTTCCTGAGAACTCTTACACCATTATCCCTTGCTCCCTCATCCCAGCACCACTACCTTACTACCCTATGTACACCTTTTGGTAGCATGAAATTTTGCTCCTGAGAAATCTGCAAAGAATTAGATTTAATCAGCTTCGCTTGGTAGCTCTTTCTAGCATTAATGCTCAGGCCATGATTACACACAGCTGAACTCAACTGAAAACTCATTTATTTAGGGAAAAAAAAGTATTGTACATAGCAGTGGGTGCCAGTGTCTCATTTAAAAATGTTCATCCATGAAAATAAAATACTCCTACCTTTGACATTGAGTCTTGACATCCAAACTTACTTTACAGGAATAGACGGGGTTGTTCTTGCATAAGAGCAGGTCCTGAATGACCTCTCACTTACTATTAGTGCTCTCCATAGTCCGGTTAAAGCCTTGTCCCCTATTGGTTTCCTGAAGGCCAAAATTTTAACTGGTTTCTATCACATTTACTAGGAAGTGAGAAATCATTTTTATCTTGCAACGTTTTATCATTTTAAAGTAGAAATTGTAGAGCACTCCACTTCCGTGAATCATGGAATCACTTCATTTCAACCATTTGTCAATGTAAATATCATGTCAATGTTTTTTTCAAAATATTTTTTGATTCCAGTCCATTGCCAAATTTTGCTAATTCATTCATCCTTCCTTTTAAAAAAATTCCTTCCAAATCTATTGTTTATATGGAATCCTGATTAAATCACTGAACTTTGGTAATGAAATTGAGAGACTCAAAGGTTTTTTTTTTCTGGAGAAAAGCCTACTTAAGGTGTTTGTTTTTATATGATTTCTATACGCCCAGCTAAGAAAATAAATAGAGTGAATGATGAGAGATATTCTTTGGTTTTTAATTCAATTTCTTATTGAAAAATTGAAATAAAATTATATATTAACTATTTTAATCAGTTAATTAAACCAAAATTCAAAGCCAAGTTTTCCCCTTTTTTGTGACTTATCTTTTTCTCATATGAATGATTTAAATTTTTGTCTGGTCAATTCTAATTTCAATTTCCCTTGTGTTTTCTTTTATAGATTTGAAGTTTAGATTGTCATCTTTTTACAGATGTTGGATAGGTATTAGTTTGTTTCATCTCTGTTTTTATATTAACATTTTAATCTGAAATTTAGTTTTAAATGTAACAATGTTAAGGTGTTAATATATTTCTTTGTAAACTGTTAATCAATAATCTCAACATTATTTACTGAATCATGTGTTCCTTTTCCTTTAACTTATTATTAGACTTCCCTTATTAATATTAAGTATTGTGACAGGAGTTACAGTTTAGATGCTTATTGATGTCACGCTCCCTGCGGCACACTGTGCCTCCTCCACCGTCCTCCTGATACGGTGATAACACCATCCTTTGTGGTGGTCAATTA
Organism: Tursiops truncatus; assembly: GCF_011762595.2. Taxonomy (NCBI): domain Eukaryota; kingdom Metazoa; phylum Chordata; class Mammalia; order Artiodactyla; family Delphinidae; genus Tursiops; species Tursiops truncatus. The sequence goes on from NC_047054.1 coordinate 2,750,434, forward strand.
CCTGCCTTTAAAAACAGCAAAAAAAATGCTTTCGAGAGTAAAATATTTTTTAAATTGAGAAAATGTATGTACTAAGCTAAAAATTATGTGGCAAGTACTTTATTAATCCTTGTGATCACAAGAGAGAACAATGGAGACACCAAATTATCCTGTCTTGTCAGTCACCACTGAGGGGAAAAACATTGAACTAGGACCAAGCTGATGAACGTGAAGAAGCAGAAATTCCATTTGATTTGGGAGAGGATTACGGAGGAATCATTCCAACCTGAAATAATCAAACAAAACCTTCCAGAGGAAAGGCATTTAAGTGGATAACTTAAGTATGAGAAAATGTTGGCGTATTGAATAAAGGAATGCGGTGAAAGTTAAACCATAAAAAAATGCATAAAATGAGAAAATACATTTTTTTAACTCATAAATCTCTTACTGGAAAAACAATAAACAGTTCTGTCAACATTCCAGAATGTTTGAGGAATTTTTCACAGATAGAAACCAAATGGGACCAGAACAACAGAGAACAAGCAAAGAAGAAACCAATCATAGGTCTGAACATGCACAGAATGCTGTGATGGAGGTGGGCATGTTTGCAGCAGCAGCTGGAGGGAACTGAGGGGAATTGCAAGGATTATAGACTCAGCAGCAAATTCAGAGTAGCTGGGCAGCTTGGCTTCCCTCTGTGTTCTGGACGTTTGGTTGCAAAAGTGTTTGCTCCCAAGCAGAAGCAATACCCAGGGATAACAAAACAATATTTCAAATAGTTACTGACTTCCAGCATCTGTGGACTGGTGAACAGTAACCCTCAAATAAAATGATGACCAATAAATAAAACATCGATAGGAAATTGAAGACACCTAGCACCACAACATAAAATAACAAAGAGCAACAGTATTAAAGATGAATTTATTACAGGAAAAAGAGGGCACAACTGAAACAAAAATATAATTAAATTACCACCCTCAGAGGAAATTGACAGGAACTTACACACATGATGGTGAGGTGAAAAAAGCAGAAGCTAAAGAAAATAGAAAATACAAATGTTTTCTTTGAAAGAAAAAAAAAGTTGATTATTAGATTGCATGCAGAGAAAGAGGAAAATTAGTGAGTGGCAAAAAATGAAGCCAAATATTTCTCCCAGAATTAGAATAAAAAGTATAAGGCAAAAAGGTTCAGAAACAATGATGATAGACACAAAAAATTGAAAACCATTTTAATAGGCATTACAGAAGTAATAGAGACACAGAGGGAAGTAAATAAGCAAATAAAAGGTAGAAATAATCATCAGAATTTATATAAAAGACATGAAGATTAAATTGAAAGCCTTTACTCTTGGAAGAAAGATGGATGAAAACAAGCTCATATCTAGTATTGTCTCAGTGAAATTTCAAAAGGCCAAGGACAAATAGAAAAGCCTGAAAGAGGATTCAAAAGGAGAAAAATCATTACAATCTGGTATTTTTTACCTTTCATTTCTACCTGACTATTCATGGTTTTCCCCTGACTACCGTGGTAGGCGGAATAATGGTCCCCAAAGATGTCCACATTCTAATCCCCAGAATATGTTAACTTTAAAGGCAAAAGATACTTTGTAAATGTCATTACATTAAGAATATTAAGATGGGGAGATTATCCTGGATTACCCAAGTGAGTTCAGAGTAGTCACAAGAGTCCTTATAATGGAAAGAGGGAGGCAGATGAGGCAGCAAAGGACATTTGATAACAGAAGCGGAGGTTAGAGTTACATGGTTTGATGGCTTTTAATATGGAAAAGGGCTGTGAACCAAAGAATGTGGTCAGTGTCTAGAACCTGGAGAAAACAAGGAATCAATTCTTTCCTAGAGCCTCTGAATGTTTTTTTCTCCCAAAATTCCTATGTTGAAATTCTTACCCCCAACACAATGGTATTATTAGGAGTTTGGGGTGATTAGGTCATGAGGGTGGGATCCTCATGAATGGGATTAGTGTCTTTATAAAAGGCACCCTGGAGAGTTCGCTCACCCCTTCCACCACATGAGGACACAGCAAGAAGACTGCCCTCTATGAACCAGGAAGTGGGTCCTCACAAGACAACAAATTGGCTGGTACCTTTATCTTGGAATTTCCAGCCTCCAGAACTGTGGAAAATAAAGTTCTGTTGTTTAGGTCACTCGATCTAGGATAGTTTGTTATAGCAGCCTGACAGACTAAGACAGCCTCCAAAGGATCACAGCCCTGCTGACACACTGATTTTAGCCCAGTGATTCTTCTGCCCTCCAGAACTGTAAGATAATTGATGTGTATCATTTAAGCCACTACGTTTGTGGTAATTTGTTACAGCAGCAGTAGGAAACAAATACAATAGCTTCATGTCTGCCTCTCTTCAGGCCTCAGAGAGTTTGCTTTTTGCCTTTGGGGGACTATTTATTGGGCTTCCATGATAAAAAAAAAATGGAGGGAAAATAAGAAAAATTTGTGGGATGGACTGAGTAAGGAATTTGAGGAAGAATGCTAAGCGTTTGTGAGTGAGAAATTGCATGAATGAAAAGGGCAAGAGAAATGGAGAAGAGTGAAAAAAAGATATAAAAGTGCTAGGAGTTTTGGTGGGAGGTTATACGATTTGGGGTTCACTGAGCTTCTATCATCTGTGAGCGTATGTCTTTTGCTAAATCTGAGATGTTTTCATTCGTTTTTTCTTCAATTTCTCTCCCCCAGCACCACAATCTTTCTCTGCTCCTTCTGGGTTTCCAATGACTTGAATGTTAGACCTTTTGTTATTACTGCCCCAAGGCTCTCTTTTGTTTTCCCTATTGTTTTCACTCTGTTTAGACTGTATAATATCTATTGAACAATCTTCAAGTTCATTGACTCTTTCCTCTATTATCTTCATTCTATTGTGCTTATATAGGGAGATTTAAAAAATTTTTTGTTATTGTGCTTTTCTGTCATGTAATTTCTGTATGGTTCTTATATATTTTCTTTCTTTGCTGAGCCTTTCATTTTTTTAATTGGTTTCAAGAGTGTTTATATTTGCTTGCTGCAGCTCCTTTATAATATCTGCTTTAAATTTTTTTTCAGATAATTCCAACATCTATGTCACCTCAGCCTTGGCATCTGTTTATAACGTTTTCCATGTAAGTTGAGCTATTCCTGGTTCTTTGTGGACTCAGTAATTTTTTATTGTATCTTGGTTATTTTGAATATCAAGCTGTGAGACTTGAAGTCTTGTTTGAGTTCTGGATTTAATAAATAGTGAAAGTTGATAATCTATGTTTTAACAGGCAGTTGAATCCAGTTAAGACGCCATATATTCCAAACCACCATGTCATGCCACTTTTCAAAGCCTTGAGGTCCTGTGTAGACCTCTCCTCTGAGCGCTTAAAGTGGGCAGTGGTATACAATCATAGGGTATCATTTCCATGGAAATTGTTGGGTCTCAGAGCAGGCCACCCCAAGATATGCCACAATGGCATATTGATCATTTTGAATTAAAATTACCTAAGAAACAGCAGGTGAAAAAAGTATTAAAAGAACGACTCTGACCATCCTCTTTTCCCCTGAAAGCAGGAAATAAATCTTCCATGTGAAAGTATCCTCCCTCTAACAGGAGGATAGAAAGCATCCTTATCACCAGACTTCGGGAATTCAAGGTTAAAAAAACAGTACAAACAAACTTTGCTACTTCTTCATTAATTTGTTACCCCAAACACAGGCCCTTTTGTTTTATTAAATCTTCACAAATAATTGTTTGTCTAAAAATGATGTGTAAACAGCTTGCTTTGGTCACTTTGGGGGGTCCCGTTTCTGTGAGACCACTGTGCATATGAATTAATTTATTTTTCCTCTTGTTAATCTGTTTTGTGTTCATTGAATTATTAGACCAGCCAAAAGACTCAGGAGGGGTGGGGAGGAAATTTCCACTTCCCCAACAAAAACTACTCATAGCAATAAACACTGAAAAATAGAAGTTGACTCTAACAGTGACATACTATTTAATTCTTTCTGTGGAAACCATTCAAATGAGAATGGCCCTGAAAAGGGACTTTTGAGGATACTAGTTAATATGAGTAATACAATTCACTTAGAGACAACACAAATAGGTCTGTCTTGGTGGAAAGAGAATAAATTAAATCTTTACAGTTATGACACATTTTCACTTTTCCTCTTGTAATATGACTAAATCTCTATCCTATTTCCCTTAAAATACATTTAAGTAATCACAACATACCCTAATATGTAATACTCTTTACCAGTGTGTCAGGACTCTGCAGAACCACTCCCAGTTTAGTCAATGAGCTAGAAGGACCCACAAGATTTAGCACAGAGTCCTACCCATGGCTGCGATTTATAGAAGCAAAAGAAATCAAAGCAGAGTCAACAAAGGGAAGAGGCACACGGGGCAAAGTTCAGAGGAAACCAAAAGCAAAGTTCCAACAGACAAGCTTAAGTCCTTCAACAATGAGTTGCGACAACACATGTGAAATGTTGTCTATGAGGGAAGCTCAGGAGACACTCAGTACCCAGGGTTTTTCAGTCAGGGCTGTTACATGGGCATCTTCTGGTTAGCACCAGTCAAAATTCCAGACTTCCAAGAGGAAAATAGATGTTCCCCACAAACCATTTTGTACCTGCAACTGTTTAAGCACACTGTGGCACTCTTATTCAGTTAAGGTGGTGGAAAACCTTTTGAAACCATGTTTCTAAATGCCAGGCAAGAGCCAACCATGCGAGGGAGTGTTTCTAAGGAATATGATATAGTAATTAAATTTACTGGGAGTTATGCTGGGACTGTAATAACTCAAAATTGTGGAATTTTAATATTTTCTTATCACTTTCATAATAATAGAACAATATTACCAAAGAATTTGTCAAAGACGGAATGAAGATGAACTTTATAGTTGGGAATGAATACAGTTAAATGATAACATGAATAGAGTCATATAAAAAGGGACATTTAAATTTTAGTGTAAACAATTACATTTTATTATATCAAATTACTTCACCTAATATATATTAAAGGCAGTGCACCAAGAGGTTAATAATTCCTTGCTCAGTTTGAGAAATGTCAATATAGACAGTGACATTAAATATTTTATTAATTTTATTCTTACATAAATTATTTGGAAAAAATGTGAGAAAAAGTATGAAATGTCTCACGTGTGTCAAAGTTTTGTGCATTTATTAAAAACCATCCAGGGCTTCCCTGGTGGCGCAGTGGTTGAGAGTCCGCCTGCCGATGCAGGGGACACGGGTTCGTGCCCCGGTCCGGGAAGATCCCATGTGCCGCAGAGCGGCTGGGCCCGTGAGCCATGGCCGCTGAGCCTACGCATCCGGAGCCTGTGCTCTGCAACGGGAGAGGCCACAACAGTGAGAGGCCCGCGTACAGCAAAAAAAAAAAAAAAAAAAAAAAAAAAAACATAATTTAAAAATTCATTGAGCATCTGATGGAGGATAATTGAAAGTCATTATCTATCTGGATGTAGCTCATGTACTGTAACCATCAAGTTGTTTGTGGCTAAATCTACTTTTGGTTGTCTCTTTTAATTCTCAATGCAGTTGGTTTATTCATTATTTCTTTGGTGTTATTGGATTAGGAGTCATACTTGGTTGATGGCATTATTTGGAAACTCTGGGGGCTGGCTGGAAGGATGCTGTCCTGCAAAGAGTGATTGACTTTGACCTGACCAGAGCCTAAAGACCTCAGAATGGGACCACAGCCCTCCCCTGCCAAGTCTTCAGTTTTGCACGGCAGGCTCAGGTTCAGGAGTCTCCCTTACTAATCTGGAAAAGGCTCAGTGTCTCAGAAGCAATGCTGGTATTTGTTCCTGCCTACAAATCCTGCCCTTTATGTGTTTTCTCTAGTCATCACTCAGATTCAAGCTCATACTTCTCTTCTCTCTACAGCTCTCTTTACTTGTAGTGTTTTCTGTTACATCATGCAGGAGTTAGGTATCAGGCACGGAACCCCACTCCCCAAGAATTTAATCCGCAATATTGGTGGAAACAAACGTCCCAACAGGCCACTTTGATACTGTAATATTCAGTGAACCATGGCTAATACTGCATCATGGAATACAATGCAGAGAAAATTACTATGGAAAAACAGCTTTCATTTATCCTCCTTTCATTCAGTAAATCCTATAAATCCAATAAGCATTTATAGAGTGTTAACTTAGAACCAAGCATTATAGTCAGTACTGAGGCTTCAGAAGGGAAAGAATAGTCCTTAAAGTCCAAGGTATGGTGAAGATACTGACCAACCCGTAAATTAATAAATTATATAACACAATGTGATATATAGAAAGTTAGGGGATAAAAGGATACACGAGACCGATACAATATCATGTATTCATCAGGTTCTTCTCGTAACACTTTTTCCTGAGAATTATGAAAACTATCCTTCCCCACCCGTGCAGTTATCCAAGGCCATGTGACTATGAGCCTGGCCTATTAAATGTGGGCCAAATACAAGTGGAGAACTCTGAGGTTAAAGCTGTAAAAACCTCCGTGTGATCCTCCAGTTTCTCTACTCCTCTGCAATGGCAAATATGGAAGTCTCTCCTGAATTCACAAGTTCAAGGTAGCCTAGGTTACCTGGGTACCACAAGGTGGACCCTTAGCCATGAGTAGGTCTCACAGTGAACTTTGTAAAAGTAGGCAAGCCATGGAGAGTCTGGATATGTTTATTAAATGTAGCACAACTTAGAGACTATCCTCCTAATAAACTATGGAAGAAGCATAGAGAATAGAATTGGCTTTGGTAGAGGTAAGAAGCGATTTTTTTGGAAGAGCAGTGCTTACAGGTAGACAAAGAGACAAATCATGTGCAAGGATGTTTAGGTGTAAAACTGATTATAATATTTGGGGAGCTATAAGCTGTTGCAGAGAGAATTACTACAGGTGCCAGGAAAGGAATGAATTTTAATACATTAGCCACAGTGAACAGCAGTCACCATGATATATCAGTCAGAGTTCTGGGTTGCAAGTAACAGAAACAGACTTTGCTTACTTACATAAAAAAAAAAAAAAAAAAAAAAAGGAAGAAATTGGACAAGTTCTTTGGTAGATCACAGAAACCAGAGAACGAAGCTCAGAAAATAGATGTAACCAGAAGATTCTAGTGAGCAGCAGTCACTACGAAGGGGACTGGGCGTGCACTGTGTGGTCCAACCATCCCTGCCTGGCTGATTCCACTGGACTCCATTATTCCTGCCTCTGCAAGCCGGGGCTCCTGCCACTAGACAATTCTGCTCTGAGATGAATTACAAATTCTCCTTTTATTTATTCATTATTTGTCCAACGTTCCAATCCTTTCTAGAGACGTTATTTGCCTGAGCTTACATAATAGCACCCATTAATGGCAAGGGTACAATTGGGTATAGATCCTTCTGGTATTTGTAGGAGAAGCCAGGGTTTGGATACTTGGCAGACAAAACAAAAACAAAACAAACATATAAAACAAACTGTATGACCCTACCTGGTCTCACTTCTCTCCTCTTTACTCTCTGCCTGTCAAATAGTGTGGCTTTCTTTTGTTTCTTCAGACAAGCCTGACTCAAACCTACACCCACTTTTACTTACTGGTCCTTTATCATGGAATACGTTTCCCATCTATATTTGCATTCACCTTTTTAATGATTCAGTTGTCACCTATACTGTTACCTCTACAATGAGAACTTTCTCAGACATAATACATATATGCTGCTGTCCGTTCTCTTTAATCACTATATATCATATGACTGTTTATCACTTCATAGCCTTTGTGGATGTTTGAAGTGATAGTAGTCATTTTATTTGGTTTTATCTGTCCTCCAGGAGACTCTGCGAGCAGATTTTTTTTTTAATTAGCACAAATATCTATATACCACAACTCCTTTATCCATTCATCTAATGAGAGGATTTCTTGGCTACTGTAAATGGTGTTATGAAGATAGGGGCGTTGATATCTTTCTGAGTTAGTGTTTTTGTTTCCTTTCGATATATTCCCAGATGTGGAATTTCTGGGTAATACGTTAGTTCTATTTTTAATTTTCTGGGAATCTCCCATACTGCTTTCCATAGTGACTGTATCAATTTATAATCCCACCATCAGTGCACAAGGGCTCCCTTTTCTCCAGATCCACACTAGCATTTGTTATCTCTTGAGTTTTTGATGATAACCATCCTAACAGGCTTGAGGTGATATCTTATTGTGGTTTTGATTTGCATTTTCCTAATGATTAGTGATGTTAGGCACCTTTCCAAGCACCTGTTGGGCATTCGTATATCTTCTTTGGAAAAATATCTATTGAGGTCCTTTGACTATTTTAAAATTTTATTATTATTGTTACTGTTAACGTTATTGAGTTGTATGAGTCCCTGCAGCCTCTCCCGCCGCGGAGCACAGGCCCCGGACGCACAGGCCCAGCAGCCATGGCCCACGGGCCCAGCCGCTCCGCAGCATGTGGGATCTTCCCGGACTGGGGCACGAACCTGCGTCCTCTGCATCGGCAGGTGGACCCTCAACCACTGCGCCACCAGGGAAGCCCCCCCCCATATATTTTTGATACTCACTTCTTTATCAAATATGTGGTTTGAAAAAATTTTCCCATTCCCTCGGTTGTCTTTTCACTTTGTTGATGCTTTCTTTTGCTGTGCAGAAGCTTTTTATTTTGATGTAGTCCTATGTTTATTTTTTTATTTTCTTGCTTGTGCTTTAGGTGTCATATCCAAAAAATCATTACCAAGACCCTTATCAAGGAGCTTTATACTTATATTTTCTTCTATGTGTTTCATGGTTTCAGGTCTTACATTTAAGTCATTAATCTATTTCAAGTTAATTTTTGTGAGTGGTATTTCATTCTTTTACATATGAATATCAATTGTTCCAGCACCATTTATTGATGAGACTCTTTTCTCCTTTGAATATTCTTGGCTTCCTTGTCAAATAATAATTGACCATATACACTTGGGTTTATTTATGGGCTCTCGATTCTGTTTTATTGGTCTATTTATCTGTTTTTATGCCAGTACCATAGTGTTTTGATTACTATAGCTTTACAGCATAGCTTGAAAGCAAAAAGTGTGATGCCTCCTGCTTTGTTCTTCTTTCTCAGGATTTCTTTGGCAATTTGGAGACTTTTGTGGGTCTATATAAATTTTAGGCGTGTTTTTAAGCCCATATTATATAAGCAATGAATACCCAGTGAATGAAGGTTTGGCGTGTTTGAAGTATTTTGACACTTTAAAAAGTTACTAATGGGAGCTTCCCTGCTGGTGCAGTGGTTGAGAGTCCGCCTGCTGATGCAGGGGACATGAATTTGTGCCCCGGTCCGGAAAGATCCCACATGCCGCGGAGGGGCTAGGCCCGTGAGCCATGGCCACTGAGCCTGTGCGTCCGGAGCCTGAAAAATTTAAATGGGGAACATTTCTTTTCTTTCTAGTGGTGTAAAAGCAATTGGTGTTTTTCAATTAATTTTACATTTGACTTGAATACAAATTGCAGAAAAATTTTATTACTTCGTTCTTCCATCAACTTTATGTGACAGTATTATTATAACTCTATGAAGCACAAAGAAGTAGTTTGCCCAGAATAACACAGTTAATAAATGATTGGATTGCAGTACAAGTATAGTATAGAATCCAATAGTGGTTTTCACTTTCAGCTACTCTACCACTAGTATTTAATAAAATCTTTTAATCTATTGCTTCCATTAGTCTCAGTACCTATGCAATTATTATGTGACTCTCAAAAGCAATCTTGTTTTATTTGGGGGGGGCAATATACAAATATACACTTTGGCTGTACGTATATCAAGTGTGCCTTATTTATAATATGAGAAAGAAAGTATCATTTGAATAATTTGTGTTTATGTTTATCCTTTTTTAACACTCGACATTTATATCATCCAATTTATTTTGCTTTAATCTTCAGGATACTGTGAAACAAGGAAATGTTCTCACATTTTCATGATTTGCATGATTAGTAGTCTTAGCCCTACTAAGACTTTTATTTGATATGATGAAAAGTTAATGAAAATAAACAGAATAAATAAAAATAATTAATTATGTGATATCAGGAATGATCTAATTATTCATCTTAAGGAGTTCAAATAGCTCTCTCCTGTCCACAAATGAATGCAGAGTAAGTAATATAGCATAGGCACAGATGTGACTACTTGTTTCATAAATAAAACCAGAAACCTAGAGACATGTCTTGAAATGCTATACCTAGAATAAAGGAGTTACACTTGAGTAAGAAAACAGCTCTTACAGCATATTAAAAACTCTGACTTAAAAGGCAGTGTACACATGAGAAAATCAAGTAGAACTCTTCTAAGGGAGAGTGGGGACTGGACCATAAATCACAACATACTGACTACTCTCCTTAAATAGCATCAGGGTTATAAAACTGAAAATGAAATTGAAAGAAAATAACTTCACCAAAAGCAGGTTTTGGTATGTATGTGAAGATGAAAATGGAAAAAATTAAAATATTACTCATAGGAAAAAAGATAACACAGATTCAGCACATCAAAGTAGCTAAGTGGTTACCAATGACTTATTTTTGACAATTATGTATGAAAATTTACTCCTGTTTCCTACATGCATAATGAGAACAGTTAAGTTAAACTTGAATTTTTTTTAGCATAAATCATCAAGAAGAAAACAGAAGATCAAAAATATAAAGTTCTTTCAGGCTCACACAAAATGTCACTCTTTTGATATTGTCCGTATTTATTTCATAAAAATGTCTTTGTAGGCATGAACGATATCTAATTGTGTCTGTGTCACAGGGGTCTCTAAAACAGATGGAATTCATTTTCTATCCAAGACACCTTTATTTTAATTTGAATATTGGAATTCTCTTCATGGTATTTTGACTTGTAGGCTTTGAAATTAAATATGCATCCAATCTGACTGAAATAAATGACACTCTTGGTCAAAAATCTTCTGGAAAATCAGGAGATATTTTGTTTTTCAAATTTTCAACAACTCTATGAGATGACGTGTTTAAATGAGGTGGAAAGAAACTTGCAAATGTATATTTCCTTGAGATTAGTAATTTTGAACAGGAACAGTGAGGTTATCCATTAATTTATCAATCTTAGGAATATTTATTAAATCCCAAATACCGTTTACTAGGGATAGACAGATGAATAGTGTTATTCCTTATCCTCAAAAATCTCACAAACCAATAAGTAAGGAAAGCCAAGAAAAACTGATTTCTAATATAACATGATAGCTGTTATAATAGAGTTACATTCATTTAATATTATATGAGAGTACAGAAAGTCATTGGCTATTTCTCACCTGTTTTTCACTACTAGACCTTGCTTATTTTATGAAACTTATCAAAATATTGAATTAAACTTCTCTTTTTCACTTGTCTTTCCTATTAGAATTTAGTCTACAGTGCTACTCAGTGGGACGCAATAATATTCAATTAGTGCTCAAAAATGTGATATATTTTTAATGCTGTATTTATTTATTTGGTCCAGAAAGCAAACATAAGTTTTCTGAATCAGAGGCAAACTTGAAAGTAATAACTGCCGAGGTTTCCTAGGCCACATTCTTCGCCTTCACGGCGATGTGATAGGAGCCAAATGGTTAACGCCAGTGCCGTCTGTACCACAGCAGCAGAATCTCAGAATTGTGAATCTGTGGCCTTGTATAGCATTGGTACACATCTGCCACCCTCACCTCCTGCTCTTTCTAATTAAAAAGTCTCTCCAAGAAGAGAAATTGAAAGTCACTGGTTTAGAACACTTTGGAATGTAGACACATAACTTTGCAGAAATAACTCTCTAGAAAAATCTGGACCTATCTGTTTATTCAATCACCCTTTAACTTTCAAGGCTTGTCATTTAATTTAAGTCTTTAGTAAATTTTGGTCAGAAAGCCCTGACCATGCAGAAACATAAAAATATTCATACTGCTTCCCAACACTAAGGAAAGTGTTTATAGGGAATAAAGAACAGTGAAGTACAGAATTATTGAAAGGCATATGGTAACAAACAAAACCAAATTTATCCCACTCCTTCACATCTGATTCTATTTCTTGAAACATTACTGCTGAATGTCATGTCTGGATTTTCATCTGTAACATTTTGGGGTTACACTAGATGCACAAGTTCATCGACTTGTGAAATTATATGGTTAGACTGGACAAAATAATGAGGTCGCACTAGATGATATTTAAAATCATTGTCAATTTCACAATCTATGTATTATGTTGTTTTACATACACACAGACACATACACACAGACAGACACATACACACAGACAGACACATACACACTGACAGACACATACACACAGACAGACACATACACACAGACACATACACACAGACAGACACATACACACTGACAGACACATACACACTGACAGACACACACACACACACAGTTTAAGAAACAAAGTTGGAAAAAATGCACTGACTGATAGGTAGATTCAGTAATACCTCATATGTAGAGAGTAGTGTTAGTCTTTTCTCATATACACATTACAGATTTTATAAAACAGGTTATTCTGCAATAAGCTTTTTTTCTTTTAATCATGAGCAAGAGTAAAGGCTTTGATAATTAAATTTTCATTGACTCTCCAACATCCCTTGAATTATCTGTAAAGAATGAACACCAGTGCTGATTCATCAACAATGTTACACTTAATCACCAGCAGGGAATTACCTTTTACATAAATATGAACATGTTAAGATATTTGATACTATGATTTAAAGTTACAGATGTACATCTAAATCTTATTTCAAAGGAGAATCTTCTTAGAAGGTTTCACAGCATTTCATATATATTAAATAATGATATCATAAGATTCTGAAGTCAACATATGACTTATAGTTGTAAAATAAGTTTCTACATGTGTTAGGGTAAGCCATTAATTACCTCCGGTAACTGGTGGAAAAAAAGATTCCTAAAGGCTTTCCTGTAAACTCCGACCCTCCGGTATCTTAATTGTATTATGATCCTTTTGGCCTTAGCACAAACAGAATAAAAAAACACCACAACACTCAGGCATGTATACACACACACAGGCAAGCACACACGCATTTGCCCAAACAGACAATAATTTAGGAGTTGTTTTAATTAATTATATCTGAAAAAGTTTTCACTTTTCTATGATATATACTTTGCTGTGATTCAGATGACTGTCTATAGGAAAATAACCAAAGACAATCTGGTCAGCAGAATTCTAAGACGGCTCCCAAACTTTCTGTGCCCACTATATACGCAATCTGCATAATCCCTGGAGAATGAATATGATGGATTTTACTCCCATGATTAGGTTATGGTATATTGCAGAACTGACTTCAAGAAAGGGAGGTTTTCTAGGGCATGCCTGACCTACTCAGATGAGCCCTTTAAAAGCAGAGAATTTTCTCTAGTTGTTCACAGAGGGAGAAGTTAGGGATTAAAAGCATGAGGGGGCTTTGCCAGAGGGAGATTTTCCATTTCTGGCTTTGAAGATACAAGAGGCCATGTGGCAAGCATTTAAAAGCAGCCTCTAGTTACTGAGAATGGCCTCAGCTAACAGCTAACGAAGAAACAGATACCTCAGTCCTACAACCAGCAGAGAATGAAGTCTGCTAATAACTTGAATAATCCTGTAAGCAATTCTTCCCCATAGCCTCCAGAGACAAACAGGAATGCGGTCCTCTGACACCCCAGCCTTTGAGGAGACCCTGAGCAGACGATGTCGCTAACCTGTGCTAGACTTCTGAAACGCAGAACTGTGAGCTCTAAAATAGGTGTTGTTTTAAGCTTCTATTTTTGTGTTATGCAGCAATAGGAAAATAATATGAAAAGAAAAAAAATAACTTGAAGTACAAACCTTTGAAAATTTTATAAAATACTTAGAGACGATATGCCAATATGCCATATCGAGTTGGCCAATCTGAAAGTGATCAATAAATTAAAACGGTGTTTTGGTGGAAAATCGTGAATCCCACTTAATGTATTTTTTCAGGGTTATTTTTGTATAGTGCCAGTTTGTTTTGTCATCTATCAACATTTTCAGGAAAATATATGTATGTTTTTCCAGAATTTTTCTTTCATTTTTATATATAACTATTTTAGGATATTTCCACTGTCCCAATTTTGTCTGGAAAACGTGGGGACTTGATAAAACTGTGAAGGAAATTAGGAGCTGAATCTTTAAGGATTGCCAACCCTGGTTTGACTCATCTGTTGCAATGTTACTGATATTATATCAGTATAATATTTAACTGAAATTTATTAGGTTTCAATAAAAGAAAAGAACTCTTACCAGCTTTTAAATTTCAACACCGAATCAAAAACTTATTAATCCTGTTTAATGATATTACTCTCTGAATTTTCTGGCTTCATGCATTAATCTAATTTTTTCATGTCAATGGACTATCGTCACGGTTAATTTCTGTCCTATTTTTCCCATAAATATATAAGTTTACTGTAAAACAAGGGAGCAGAACAATTATGCCCACGTTTTTCCACATGGTCTACCAAGAACGAGCCCCCGCTTCAACTAAAATCATTAGATTTTAATATATTGTGAGCAGATGAAAGTTCAGCTTATAATATCACAGGATCTTAAAATAATAGATAAAGCAATCAAGAGGTATCAGCTAACAAATTTTTTTCCAGTTTTCTCCTATTATTCTCCATATTTTGTTAGTTGACTTTCACCATTTATCAGTGGAACACCAGGGTCAATGTATCTTTTTATTTTTTTAATTTATTAATTTAATTTAAATTTTAATTAAAAAAAATTTTTTTTATACAAAGTTACATTGACCCCATGGCACATATATACAGTGGGGTCACTGTATCTTTACTGAACCGAAGGTACTTTTAAAGCTTTTCTATTGCTCAGTGCCTATTAACAGGAAAGAATTAAAATAGTTCTTAAAGAAATCAAGTACATAAATAGGGCATAGCATATCTATTAAGCAGAAATGGTCTTACTTTATCTTAAAAGAAGTTTTAATCCAGAATATTTATTTCATTTAACATGAAATATGTTTAGATTAAAACAAGAATGTACAAACTCAAAAAGCATTATAATTTAAAATAGATGTTATTTAAAAATATTTTTCTATATTTTAAATATTTATATTTAAATATTTATTAATCAACATAATTTTTACTATAACATCTCAAGTGTTTACTAATCATTATCCAAACAGTAGACCAAATTGCATATTTAAATGCTCCCACATCCTAGCTGCTGTACGTTTTTCTTTAAAATGCAGGAAAAAAATCAGTAAAACAATGTGCCAAATTTTTATCTTTTTAGTTAGAAAATAACAATAGGTTAACAACACAGTATTTAGTAAAATACACTTAAACATTTTTTAACTTAGAAATTTAAATTCCATGAACAGCTTAGCTTACTTATTTAGGAGCAAAGTCTCATGCATTTTTATGTATGTCTGTAATATTTAATATTCTATATCTTATCTGAGCTAAGTTACTATTCTAAACAAAAATTTTAAAAATTAGCACTGGGATGCTGTGAAAGTGCTGTCTGTCAAATATTATTTTGTCCTGGTCATATTTAGGGCATTATCGTTAGTGTTTTGCTGTAGTTTTACTTTAACTTTCTAATTTAACCTTTGTTATGACCTTGGGCACGAACGTTCTCATTAAAAATTAAATTGCTTGTTATAGCCTGGCATCGCTTTCCTCTTTGATCAGAAAGCACAATAGGTTCCTTGAGTGGATTTACCTATAAAGTATTCTAGTAACGAGAACAGAAAAGGCAAGTTTAATAAGCTTAACACTGAAACACAAGCTACAGAAATGCCACGAAGGGGGACAGGAAAGAAACATTTTATACGGTGAAAATAAAGTACAGATTTGTGATATTAAAATTTGGTCTTCTATCTCATTAAGTAGGCCTTTCTTACAACTTGAAAATCTAGTTGTTGATTTCAGTTCTACAAAATTATGTTCTGCCACTATATATACTTTGTTGATAATGTCAAAACCTCCACCTCCCCTCCCCAAACAGGAGAGGAGAGCGGGCAGCCCTTGGATAAGTCCACTGACAAGAAAACAGTTTAAGTGGGTTAGTATTAAAATGGCTCCTAGGGCTTCCCTGGGGGCGCAGTGGTTGAGAGTCCGCCTGCCAATGCAGGGGACACGGATTCGTGCCCCGGTCCGGGAAGATCCCACATGCCGCGAGGCGGCTGGGCCCGTGAGCCATGGCCGCTGAGCCTGCGCGTCCGGAGCCTGTGCTCCGCAACGGGAGAAACCACAGCAGTTAGAGGCCCGCGTACCGCAAAAAAAAAAAAAAAAAAAAAAACGAAAAAAAAAAAAGCCTCCTAAATTAGGTATTTCAATACGCTGAAAGCTTTCTTCTTTTCTAAATTTTGAGGCTGTGATTTCACAGTTTTAATTGTGCTATAACAATTTAGGTTGGTGTAGCTCTATTCCCAGAGTTCAAGTATAATTTACGGTTTTCCACCTTTTCAGCCTATGGGGGAGAGTAATAAATAAAAGCAGAATGGTTTACATCAAAGGTTCACAGCAACTATATATGAACTAAAATATTCTGAAAACGTTGCATGCCCTGAAATGCCTTCATCTTCACAGTATATAAACTCATTTGCATTTGAAATTTAAAGGCTCTATATTCAGGGTTCCATCATACAGGTGACTATGTAAAGAGTTGACAGTGAAACACATGATATTTATGTCTACTTATTGTCCTTGGATGTAGTTGTATCAACGCGGAGAGAAAGAAATCCTTTAAAGGCATTCATTTTTTAAAATTTTAGAATAAAATGTATTCTGATAGTAATATAAAATTTAATATCATTTAAATGAAAATTCCAATACTATTCAACTCATATTGTCAAAAAATCCTTGGAATCATCAAAAGTATATCCTAATTACTACCATTAGTCTTTTACCATTAAGTTGAGGCCAATCAAACAAGGAAGAGGTCCAAGGTCAGGGCCTACCCTGTACTTCGGAGTTCCATAGATAATAAAATAAATGTAAGCTCTTGTAGAGCAATGATGCTTAAATCAAATTCTGGAGATGAAATACATTTCTTTCATCGAAGATTAAATTAATTTTGATTTGTTACTCACTTTGTACTTCAAATATAAGATAAAGAAAGTTTAAAAAATTAAGGATTTGTTATCCATATATTGTATCCTTTTAGGACCATACCAGTTTTGTTCCATTTAGTATGTACTTATAACCCCAAGGAATGTTAACTAGGGCTATTGCTTTGCATTAATATTGGGGTTTATTTCTGTTCCCATTTTTTTTTTATTTCTAGGTAATCATATTACATGCTGTGCAAAATTTAAAATTTAAAAGTACTACTTTTATCATGTACAATAAGGAATTTGAAAATACTTATCAATTTTCATATGATAGACAACTAGAAGTAGGGTTGAAGATGGAGACGTGGATCTATTTACACATAGGGTATCCTTGATAATTAGCTTTTCAATGTTGACCTAGAGTTGCTCCAGTTTAATATACTCACCTCTTCTCATATTGCAGTTTATTCGGTTATTGCAACTTTTCACTTTTACAATTTATACTGTTACATTCTTACCTATAGCTTTACCTATTCCTATATTTGTTCCACAAGATGAATTAGCAACCATTACATCTCTTCATCTAGAAGTACATATAGTTTCCAGTTCTTTAACATACTGGTAAATGGATTTATAAAGTCACTTTATTAACTTACCATGATATAAGCAAAGGAAAAATAATAAGTATCAATTTGTCTATATTTCATTGTTACTTTTGCTTATATAATGGTAGTAAAGCAATATATATTTTTCTTTAATTTTTTTTGACATTACAATTGTTACCTGTACCATTTCTCCACATATTTACTAGATTCTAGAATATTTTATGAAATTATATAAAATGTACTTACTAGCCTATTTTATAACATACTTTTCCTACACATATAAATTAGTCCTTAGAGTTTTATTTCTGATGTTTTGATTTTACCAAAGTTTTAAAGAGTTAAAGCAACTGGGCCATTACCCATTTTTCTTTCCTTACCTGTGGGACATTCTGAGAAGAAAGGCAGGTGACCCAGGCTAATCTTCCTGAAAACATCTGATAACCGGACCTCTTGGCAAATAGCCTAATTATACTGTTACGAGAAGAGTTTCTAATCTATGAAATGCATTTAGCAGACTGCCTGCAGTTTAAGATTCCTTTTTGAGAAACAAACCTAGAATCTTTATATTTACAAGGTATTCTCCTTGGAAAACGCATTTAAGCTACAACTGTATGATTCATAATCAAAATGTTCTCTGTGTTTGAGACACCTGAAGACTCTCCCTAGAACTCTCTTCTCTTACTCTGGTCCAGGGAGCTCGAGCCCACTGCAGAAAATAAAAGATCAGAGGACATGCCCTCAATGTCTCAGTCTTCTTCCTGCTTCCACTGTGCATGTTTACTCATTACAACAAAATTATTGGAGAACATTTCACACTGGGTAAGGACTCTGTTTCATGTGAATCTGACTTGACAATGCAAATTTTTACTTCTGTTTTTAACTTATATATATACATGCATGCACACACACACATATTCAGATATTCACATTAATTATTGTTTCCTTTTTCCTCTGTGATATTTTTCTAACAATAAAATCTCTTATATATGAAAAATATAAGTAATGAGGGCCCACTATATGCCAAAACTTGTACTAGATAACAAATGAGATTCTTGTAATTAAATAATTTATAACTTAGTGAGTTCTATCACCTGACTGCAGAATCAAGAAATATGGAACAGAGAAGCTGACCCACAATGGATACATAAGATAAGCTAGGCATAGACGTGCATGGTTGTAAGCTACCGAGATTTTGGTGTGGTGGCTTAGCCTAAATATACTGATAAATATACCATCATCAACAGTGGGGTGCTACATTAAAAAAGGGGAAAAAAGTGGCGTAGGCTTTTGCACTAGGCATTGGATAGCGAGGAAACTTTATTTGAAGATTGGAAAACTATCAATGCATGCATTGTAGTGGTGGAGCATCTCATAAACGTGCTTCTCCTGTGACAACTCAGAAGGCAGATAAATGTACTAAAAGAGTCCATGGCTTTGGCGGAAAGAATCAAGAGATAGAATGTTGGCTATCATTGGCGATATTCCACAGGGTACCACCAGATGAGTCTATAAAAGCAAATTCTTTGTAAATAGGATTAAAAGAAAAATCAAGGAGTCTACATATTGGGACTTGTTGGGTGGAGAGGTGCAACTGATGCTCATCTAACTGTGAAAAGCAAAACTGAGAAAAAAAATCATGTTGCAAAATAGAAAATCAGCCTGTGGTCAGGACTGAATCAAGGTTATGGCCATCAATTCCTCTGTCACAACTTCTAACTCTGATTAAGTTGGGACCCAGTAAATACTCCCAAATGATCAAAAGTGGTTCAACGGAAAAGGTCTCACGAATACCTTGCCTTTTAAGTTCAAATAACTGTAACTAAGACTAGAGAGAGAAGCTTACCAAATATCTGTGGGTCTATGGCTATTGGCACGTGGAGCTGATTGCTGAAAACAAAGCAGTAGATTTTCAGAGATATAAACCATTCAACATTCCACCTGTGACTGAGCTTAAGCCCCAAATTCCTATAGAAAATAAGCTTAGTTTCCAAGGAAAGATTTCTCTCTAATGCTTTCTTTAGATGCAACCAAGAAAGATAATGAAACAGAACATCAAGAAAGCAGAGGCAAAGTCCACGGAAAGGAATTGACCGGCGTGCTCCCTCCCCCGTGAGATGTCAGAATTGTGATGACATAGTGTCTGCTCCACAACTTTCATTCTTCTCCTTATTGACACTATCCTGTGCCTATTGGGTGTGTCCTTTTAATCCTTTGATCTCTGCATCAAGAAAAGCTATATGCAAATCTGACATGGAAAATATGTGATCCTGGACACTGATTCTGATGCTAAACTGGACTCTTTAATGTACTTCTTGGGGCAAAAGGGGGCTAAGCATATTCTATGTAAATAGCACAGAAGCAAATTTTATGATCAAGAGGACAGCCTGTGTAAATTATTTAATTTTCAGACTATTTACCTCTTTTCTACTGTTATTCAGGATGAAAAATGGTCTCCCAAAGTTGTCTATGTCCTAATCCCTAGAGACTGTGACTATGTTAATTTCCATGGCAAAAGGAACTCTGCAGATATGATCAGTTTATGGATCTTGAGATGGAGAGATTATTTTAGATTCTCTAGTAATCACAAGGGTCCTTATCAAAGAGAAGTGGGAGGGTCAGTTTGAAAGAAGGAGATGTGAAAGAGAGAGAGAAAGAGAGAGGAATTTGAAGAAACTATGTTCTTGGCTTTGAAACAGAGGAAGGGGCCACTAGCCAAGAAACAGTTAGCCTCTAGAAGCTGGATAACCAAGGAAATGGGTACCACCTTACATCCTCCATACGAAATACAACCCTGTTGATAATCTTGATTTTAAGACTTCTGACTTCTAGAACTGTAAGATAATAGGTTTGTAAGATAATGAATCTATAAGATAATAAATTGTGGTAATTTGTTACAACAGTAATAGGAAACTAATAAAATGACTTTCAGTTCTCATCCCTGTGGGAAATTATACTTTCCTACCACACTGACATCATTCTTGCCAATGTAACTTGCCTTAATTAATGAATCATGAGGAAAAGAGACATGTCACTTCCAAGGAGAAGTTTCAACAGCCATCACATGTTTCCACCGTGTTTGTTCGTTTTTTTTTCCTCTGCCACAACAATAGCAATGTCTCAGACAGAGATAGCTTCATTCTCCTGAACTCCAGAATGAAGATATATGTAGTAAGACCATAGCTGGTCCACAGTGAACTTAAAACAAATAGAAAATAATGCCCTGGTGACCAGTGATGATTTCCCTGATGGAGAGTGTTCCATCAGTCTACAACCTGGTGAGAGGATCTGTAATTTAAAAACAAAGAAAGAAAGAAAGATGCTGAATTGCAATAAAAATTAAATATAAGGAATCAAATATGTTTAAACCACTAAAAATGTGGGATTATTTATACCCGCAGCATAACCTAGCCTATCCTGTTGGTTCTTTGAAAATAAGAATAAAATAGATAAAACCTTGGCTAATCATAAACATGCAAATATGAACACACAAATACACACACACAAAGAATATATGCATATATTTTGAATGAAAAAGGAGAAATAATATAGATGCTACAGAAATTAAATTAGAATTACAATATGACAACTGTCATGCTAATACATTGATAAAAGAAAAATAAATTTAGAAATGGCCTACTAAGATTGAGTAATGATTGACTTGACAGCCGTAATAGTTCTCTACCAATTAAAGAATTTCAGCCAGTACCTTAAAATCTTTACATGAATGAAATGCTCGATCCAAGTAGTCTTAGATCCAGCAAGTTTTACCAAATATTCAAAACATAAATGATTCCAGTCTTAGATAGAGTCTTATAGAGAAAAAAAAGGAAGGAGCATTTGTCACCTTGTCTTATTAGGCTAACAAAACCTTAATATCAAAATCTGACAAGGAAAGTTTTGGAGAAAAGAAAATCACTTACCAAGCTAGTCATTAATACATAGTACTGTATTAGCAAAATGAATCTAGTAATGAATTTAAAAAAAGAAAGGTAAGTCTGACATAGTTGGGTTGATTCCCATTAACAGATAAAAGGAGAAATAATAAAATATATATGTATATAATTATCTCAATAGGCAAAAAAGCTCTCAGTAAAAATCCATACCCATTTGTTATTGAAATAGATCATTACAGAGTTAAAATAGAGTGCCTTGATGAAGGGCATCACAAAATAATAACACAAATATAATATTTAATAGGAAAGCATTTAAAGCAGTTACTTTTAGACCAGATACACTATCACCACTTCTATTCAACATTGTAGTAGACACCCTTGACATTGAGATGAGAAAAGAAAAAAATTTGAAAATGAAAACGTCATTATTTTCAGGTCATATGATTATTTGTACAGAAAACCCAAAAGAAACCACAGGGAAATTTTAGAATTAATATATAAATGTACCAAGCTTTTTGGATTATCAATATACAAGTCAATTGCAGTGTTACACAAAAGGGATAATATTTTTAATGTAATCTAAAGATACTGATCACATAGCTGTATAGAAATTACTTAAGATATGCAGAATCTTAAAGGAGAAGATTTACTTATAGAGAATAAAACTTTATTAAAAGACATTGAAGCAGATGTAAATAAAGGAAGAATCTACTATGAGTTCAATTGCTAGGCTCAATACTGTGAAATTGTCAATTCTTCCCATGTTGATCTATATATAAGATGAATGCAATCATAATAAAAACCCCAATAGTATTTTTTTTTTTAGAACTCAGTAACCTGATTCTAAAATTTATATGAAAGGGCAAAGGGCAAGAAATAGCCTAGACTGTCCTGAAAAATAAAGAGCAAGAGTTAGCAACAGTCTTAAGACTCTGTGGCAAGAGAAAGCAGACCAAACACGTTTAGAAGATACTCCAGTTGTGTATGTTCTCTTCCTTGGGTGGTTCAGGGTTTCTTAAATCAAATAAATTGCACAGACCAGAATGGAAAATATTTATTACCCTGTCTGTATTAAAATGTACAACTTCTTTTCATTAAAAACAAAGCAAAACATGACCATATACAGAAGGACTGAGATGTAGTGTAAGAGACGCTCTCATTACACATCGGTAGTTTTGGAATGTAATCTTGTACAACTGTATTGTAAAACAATTCAGAAATCTCAGTGAAGTTGAAACTATGTGTATTATCAAAGATCCAGAAACAGTAAAAAATAAAATCAGATCAGTAACACAGTATTAGTAAGAATTTATTGTGCACAGAATAATAGTTCGAGAACTGGAAGTCTTCAAATCTAAAGCTTATATGAAGCTCAGAGGCAAGACGTTGCAGAATGGCTAATAAAGTGCAAATGAGGAAGTAGTTTAACCTTGGCAATGCTTAGCTATTACAATGGGAGTTCCCAGATAGCAGGGGGTTGGTTAAAACTGTTATTTTATACTACTTTAGGAAGATGATTTAAGTTTCTTCTATGATTATCAGAAGCGTTTACAAGAAATTACCTAAGTTAAGTTTCCCTATGTTCGTGGAATGAGCAAGATTTAATTTTGCTACATGGCTTAAATTGTTTTGTCTGCTCAGGGAATTTTCAAATTTGGTCTCCATTGTGTATTTTAACATTACCCTAAGGTAAAATCCCTACCCGAAAAAATAAAACGCAAACAAAGAAAACCAAGAAGAAGAAGAAGAAAAAAAAAGTTTGCACTAGCAAGAAGCCTTTTATCCATAGCTGCATTGATCAGAAGAGGAAAACAAAAAAGCAGTGGCCTAGATTTCCATTAATAGAATAGTAGCATGGATGATTACTTTATAGTATAATCATACCACACAATACTATATAGCAGTGAAACTAAGTGAAATAAAGTGGTATGCATAAATATGATTGATTCTGAAAATGCACTATAAATTAAAAAATCAATTAAAATATAGGATTCCATTTATATAAAAAAGCAGCAAAATTATAGATCGATGACAGATAGTAGGAGACACGTGGTAAGACCATAAAACCAAACCAAAAATATTAAGAACTCATGGTTATGATTACTTCCAGAGAGGAGGAAAAAAAATGAATCAAGATCAAAGGGCTACTAACATTCAACTGGGGTTCTTAATCTGGGAGCAGAGAACAAGGGTGCTCACGCTTTTACTGTTCTTTAAACTGTGTGTATTTGCGTTTGCATGCAATATACGTTCTACTAGAAGTGTGATGACTTTACAAGATTAGCCATTTTTACATTTAGAGGTAAATTTATACCTGTTATAATCTTCTTCTAATCTTTTGGGGGCCTGTGTTTTTACTTTTTTCCTTATCAATGTTAAAACTTAATTGTTATGTTCACTCTCCCAGTAAGTTTAAAAACGTAACGTATCTTTTATGTTGTTCCCGTGTTCCCAAACACTCACGTCTTACGTTTATATTTGTGAATCATTGCCTATTTATGAAGTTTTTTTTCTACCAGATATGTTCTGTGTACAGTAAGTTTTCTAAGGACTCGAATGCCTGGAGTCTCTTTCTTTAGCACTTAATGCATTTAAACGACAGGGTAAAATGCTTTCCTTAGAGCAATTCAGGGAGACTGCCTCACGTTATTCTTCCACCGAGTGCTGTACTTGAGAAACACGCTGTTGATCTTACATTCTTTCCTTTTACGTGCTCTCTGTTTTCTTTCTGGGAGCTTGTCACTGATATCCTTAAATTTCCCTGGCAAGTTATTTCCTGTTTTTCCTTTTTGGAGCTGTATGAGCCAGCCATTTCAGGGTAAATATATTAAACTATGTTTCTCTATACCACTGGAATCCGATACTTGATATTATTTCTATAAATACATGTTCTCCTTTCCTTCTCATTACCCATCTCTTCAGTCTCCTCAGAGAGAAATCAGTCCTTCTAATTCTATCCTTTATATTGATTATTTTTCTCAGATTTTGTTTCTAACTAAGCTTTCTTAAACATTTCTGGGAAAGTTTCTCACCTTAATTTTCCAACTCACTAATTTTCACTTTGCCCGTAGCTCATGAGAATTTTAATTAAAAAATGAGCTTTGAATAGCTGATGTAAGGTCTGACATAATATAATTTATATTGTTAACATTATATGAAAAATGATCATTTGTCAAAAGGAAAAATTATGTGATTTAATTTATTTTTTGTTGAATAGAAAATTATCCTGTCTCAATTTCTTAGGCTACTTAGAAATATTAGACATTCATAATCACCATAAATTTTTCCACATCTTCAATTACTATAGAGATTTCAGAATTTTCTCACATATTCCATTATCTCCTTCAAACACTTGTGTATGTGTGTGTGAGCACTTACATATCAATTTTAGTATATCTAGTTTAAATAAATTGAATTTTTTGACAGTTTGTTTTTTGGACTGTTAAAAAAAAGTAATTCTAAAGCATTATGTTTGAGTCATCTTTTTCACTGAGATCTCAAGTAACAATATACTCGAGTGCAGATGCGCTGGCCACTTAATATACTATATTATATTCTGTAGTTTTTGCTTTCTCAAACTGTATACTTTTTTGCCTTGCTAATTTTAAAGACCTATTTTGAAATATAATTGTACAACTCTCCTTTAAAGCTTTGGAAAGGAGGAGGAAGGAGTAGGAAAATGCATGAGTGAGAAAAGAGGTAGAGCATCAATAATTTTGCCCTATGGCTTTTTTTTTTTTTTGCGGTAAGCGGGCCTCTCACTGTTGTGGCCTCTTCCGTTGCGGAGCACACGCTCCGGACGCGAAGCCTCAGCGGCCATGGCTCACCAGCCCAGCCGCTCCACGGCATGTGGGATCTTCCCGGACCGGGGCACGAACCCGTGTTCCCTGCATCGGCAGGTGGACTCTCAACCACTGCGCCACCAGGGAAGCCCTGCCCTATGGATTTTGAATAAAGTTGCTCATGAATACACATCTGTGTTGTGAACCTACTACTGATTATATCAGTAGCCTTAGCCATAACCTCTGGACTTCGCTATTTGTCATTTGAATTATGAAAATAATAATACCTGCTTCACAGGGATGGTGAGAAAAGGAACTATATTCCTATTTATAAAATGAAGGAGAAAAATATGTGTTAATAAAATCAAAACTACTTTGCCTATTATATTTTTCCTTTAGATGTTCAAATTATTTAAAGAACATCAAAATCTACAAAAGAAACTGGAAATAAAATTTGTGTATATAATTAACTTTATGTGCTCTGTACATATATTTCAGCTATAAACGTTCTTTAAATGATAAGTTCCTATATTTAGTGTAGCATTCATCTTAAGTTTTTAAACTTTTACACTACATTTTTAATATGTTAATTCAAGTTTACTGGGCTTTGTGTGTCATAAAACAAACATCATTTTTATGTTTCGAAATGTTTAATTTTGTAGTGAATTATTATATAAGACAGTACCTTTCAGGCTTTATTTTTCCTATTCAAAGATATAGTTTGTTTTGTCATCATAATTGCTTAGCTTTGAATATTTAAATAATTATTTATTAACTAAAAGTGGCAATGTTTGGATTAGCTATCTTAACTATAGAGGGAATAATTAAACATAAAATTGACATTTAACTCACAGTGTCACGTCAGCCTATTACCCAAAAGGTATTTCACCTTCAGTCAGTTCTCATACTTAATTTAACTTTAATTTAAAAAGTTTAACTTTAAAAAGTTTAGTTTAACTTTAATTTAAAAAGTTCCTGTTTGATTGATGCCAACAGTTAATTGAAGTAGCTATTTCCATTTATATGACACCCATCTGAAGATTTAATGCTAGATTACTATCTCTTCAATTGCATTTTTCCCTGTTACCTTATTTACTGCATTTCTGAATCATAGGTCATACTATAATCTACTTCTATTAAATGTAGTTTTTGATGAAACACCTCAGTATCATGAATTTAGATATCTCCATTCTTTACTAAAATCTTTCAAGGATATGTTTTAAATCTGACACAAATCCCTGGTGAAATTCTCACAACTCTACTATGCAAGATGGCAATAAAAATCAAGATTTAAAAGATATAGCGCATATTTACAGCTGTGTTCACAACATTCCATAAAGAGCATTTTGACATTGAATGAGTTTGAATGTGTTACCAGCAAACTGCGCACGGGATGAACAAAATACGTCACTTGTAACTATTTCTATTCCAAATCACTCTGCAATGTCTCCATCCATGAAATCTGTGGTCATAAGGGCATATTTACAATTCATAGGCTTAAAAGTTTTAGTTTAGTATTCATTTTAAAAATGAGACTCTACTTAGATTGGGGCCAGTTTTATACTTGGTCATACAAAGGCCAAATTTGCACCACAGCAAAAGAAGAGATCAGATGGGATTTGAACTAAGAAATCCAGGAGGCCCTAGTTTTCAACCTTTCCTTTTATCCATACACATCTCACCATTCCATTAATTTAAATTCTCCATTCTGGTTGAAAGAAAGGTGAAAGTACACGTTTAGCTAATGGGGAACTGTATTTAGTTTGGTACAGAGTCACTTACGAGGTATGTTAAATATGAAAAAACTGAATACAATGATAATAATCACTTCGGTATTGCAAATTTTCTGTGCAACTCAGGGACATGCTTCAAAGAGGATTCTCAAGGCAATTTCTATCGAAAACCTGTAACAATAATCTTTCTCCTGTAGTTTCTGGTTAAAAATGAGTTTCAACAAAAATATGCCCCACGTAGGCATTTTCCCCTAGTTTGAAACACGTACTTAATTATCTTTAGGATATTTCCTTTCAAATTTGCCCCCTGAGGTTCATCCACTTGTTCTAAACTTGTCACAGAAAGGTCAGGTTTCCCTAATGTTTGTGGATACCTGGTTCCACTTAAAGAGTTTAGAAAATCAAAGAAGAGAAAAAAGATGCACTATTATTTCTTTCTTA
Organism: Tursiops truncatus; assembly: GCF_011762595.2. NCBI lineage: Eukaryota > Metazoa > Chordata > Mammalia > Artiodactyla > Delphinidae > Tursiops > Tursiops truncatus. Next base: position 2,777,900 of record NC_047054.1, read on the forward strand.
TAAGATGGTATTTTTCATCCTTTAAGAAAAATTTATCTCAAAGTACAGAATATTTTCACTTATTGAATGCTCAAGATTGGAATAAATATTTCCAAGTTACAGAGTGCAATTATGTGTTATTATGAAACAATAAGAGTAATCTACTGACTGTGAGAAACCAATTTAGGATCAATCCCCCCAAAAACACTAAGTTGAAAAAAACACAATATTAACTAATAAGATCCATGTTTACCCATGACGTCCAATCACAATTTCATGTCCAATTCTTAGAGAAAATATTGCATAAATTATCAAGTCACCACATTTTCTTCCCATGAAAAAAAAAAAAGCTGTTAAAATCAGCAAATTATAAACAAAACTTGTCAAAATCTAGGAACCATTTCTCCACACTTGCCTCAGTCAGCATTCTTGGTTGCTGGCTGCAGACATTAGAAGTGGAGTCTGGCCACATAGGAAGAAAATGAATTTAGAAATATATGAAGTAGCTCATTGTATGAGAAGACTGGGGAAGCAGATTCTGAAATCTCTTTGATTCTGCAATCAAAGGCATCAAGAGACCAGAGGCGTGGCCACTGGACACCAGTATGATTAGAATGCTTTTACTGTCGCTGGCGCTATTGCACCTTAGCCATCATCACTCCGGTCCCCAATTCTAACAGAGCTGCCAGAAGAAACCTAATGCTGTTTGCTGCCTCTGGGTACCCCCTCTTCTGGCTTCATCATTGCGGGTGATGGCATCTTATTAGCTCTGCCACCGCCACGTGCCAGTGCCCCAGGTGAGAGGTTACACCTGACCTTGAAGAGTTCTATAATCCTGCCACCAACCAAATTTCATAGTGTGGCTTTGTCTAAACAAAAATAGCCCTCGGGCTTCCCTGGTGGCGCAGTGGTTGAGAGTCCGCCTGCCGATGCAGGGGACACGGGTTCGTGCCCCGGTCCGGGAGGATCCCGCATGCCACGGAGCGGCTGGGCCCATGAGCCATGGCCGCTGAGCCTGCGCGTCCGGAGCCTGTGCTCCGCAACGGGAGAGGGCACAGCAGTGAGAGGCCGCGTACCGCAAAAAAAAATAAAAATAATAATAGCCCTCACATGCCAGCAAATAATGTCCTCTCCAGAAAAACCTTTTTTTTCCCCCCATAACAGACAGACCAGTGGAATTAGCCATGCTAAATTTTTGGTGAAGTTAGATGGCCAGAGAAAATGACTGTGGGATCACTCCATACCTCCACCCAATTTGTAATTAACGTATTTAATGTTGGTAAATAAGAAAAAAGAACGGCGGGGAGGGAATTGTTCGACCTTCAAATCCCTTTCGTTGGTGAGTCACAGCGGTTGCTACATAACCTTCCTGTCTGAACAGAACCTCTGGATTATGTTCAGTGTCTAAGCAGTGCTGTGTCTATGCATGAGCAAAAGGAAGGTCCCAGGTGGTCCCTCGCGTTGATGCTTTTCTAACGTCAGCGTGTTTTCTAGTCGTCTAGTTAACTCCTTGCTCTTTTAATATGGGTAATACCTTAATGGCCAAGGACCCTTTCAGAGTTGTAAAGTCTTGCTTATTTCTCTACATTTTACTTCTGAAGTTCCTCAACTCCCCTCAATTTTCCAAAACCTTTATATTCTATATGTAAGAAAGAGAAATAAAATAGATGGATAGAGAGATAGGCAGTAGATTTAAACCACCTTACATCAAAAAAACTATTTGATATTTATTGGAATGATACTAAATTTTTCTAGCCTTTCCTAATATATTCTAAAGAAAGTTATCGCCATGAATTCTCCATAAATAAGAATATTCTTTCCCACTTTCTAATGCTTCATGAAACTGCTTAAAATTTTATGCATGTTTTTCACTTTCCATAAAATCATAAAAATAACAGATTCACACATTTCAGCTTCTTGAACTGATTTTTAAAGTTTGTCTATTGTAATTGTTACTTGTATCAAATAGAATCTTGAGAATGACATTAACTGTTCAAAGAACTGACCTCATCATTCAATAGTATCCGAATAACCTTTGGCAGAAAGTAATATACTCTATAATACTTGTTTTTGATTTTCTACCATATAGGGTAAAATTTTTACATGAACAATGTCTGATACCACTGCAGAAATAAGTACCTGCTTCTGAAGCACTGGAGATCACTTTCAACTTTAGATAAAAATCTGTTGACTTAGCTAACCTTTCCAGGACAAAATCTTTTCTAATGACCTCTGCAAAAAACTTTAAACCAAACCTTACGGAAAAGTATTAGTGTCTAGGAAAAACTTTTCTCCTCAGACCTTGGAGGAATATCTCAGCTAGATTCAGAAGCAGAAGGGAGATCCTTTTATACGACAATAATAAATTCAGATGCCTTGAAGATTAGACCAAATTTTCCCCAGTTCAATGTTCACTCTCTCATGGACACTGACATCTTCAGTCAGCTGTCAGACCGCAACACCATTTTAACCCTTAATCCCCATCAGTCATCTTTTAGGTATGAAAAATCATTTCATGACCCAGCTGGACTTTTCGTGAAACCATTTCATTTGTGGAATACTGCTTTAAGGGTTGATGAAGTTAGGATCTTCATTTATTTTACAAAGAGACGTTTCTATATATTGTTTCCACTAAAGAAGTGGAGTGAAAGTCCACTGCCTGCTGTCTATGCGCAGACTAGGGTGATATACCCACACGCTTCCCCCGCAGAGACACACACCACGACTAATATACAGAAAAGATATATTCTGAGACTCACTGTTAGCTGTGTGTTCACCTGCACCGCTCTGCGTTACTCCCTCAAGTGAGATGCCAGAGTGGTCCTTTAAAGATCATGTCAGATCATATAATTTATCTGATTGACATCATCTGATGGTACCTCCTTTCACACAGAGGGAAAGCTGAAGTCCTCACGATGGCCTCTACCCGAGCTGCCTGCATCCCCCTCTTGGGACCTCTGAGACCTCATCTCTATCACTTTCGTCTCATGCACGTCACTGCAGCCGCAGAAACTTCTCTGCTCTCCCTCAAACATTCAGGCATGACACAGCCTTAGTGTCTGTACGCTCTTCCCCAGATTCCTCTTGGCTTTAGCCCTCATGGCCACTGCTGCCCCTTCCTCAAGTACAGCACCAAGGATCATCTTACGCTCTTACCTTCTCTTTGCAAGTGCAATCTCCCCCCCGCCCCAGGACTTCAAAGACTCCTTTCTTGGCTTTATTACTGTCCATTAAATGTATCATATTCTAACACACTATAAAATTTAGCAAATTTTAATTAATTAAATTTAATTCAATGTATAAATTAAAAAAAATAATAAAGCTACTCACAATTCTAGCATTCAATGTCCATCTAGTCGCCAAGATCAAGAACTGGTATCACATTTCACATGTTATTTCAGCAATTCCAACCACAGGTAAATACCCAGGAGAAATCCTGCACGTATAAAACAGGGGACATGTACAAGAATGATTACAGCAGAGCTTCACAAAACAAAACATGGAAACACCTCAAACAAGTGAGTTTATGAATAAACTGGGATATAATGCAAGATTATATGGCAAAGTGAATGAACTAATGTGGCATGTGGAAATAGGGATAGCGCTCAGTTAATGTAACTTATCTTCATCTAAAAAAATAGAAATTTGATTGCTCAATTTACAAAAGTTTCCTCAACCGCCAACTTCAAAACGGCAGAATATTTCAATAATTGGTGAATACACTCAGGGTCACAAATTGGAGCACAAATATGGGTAAAAATGAACTTTCAGTAATTCTAAGAAAAATACTTTATTAAGGAAGATGTACTTCATTCATTCAAAGAAAAAGATGATCTTACCTATGCTTTTTAGCTGCTTAGCCCCTCTCTATACTCAAAATCAGAGTCCATCTTCAACAAGGGTAGAGGCACGAGCCACAGAAGGTGATGGCATTTGGACAGAGTAAACTTTTGTTTTGAGAACAAAGGGCAAGAAATTTTGAGAAGCACTTTCCTGGGCCTGAAGATCTACAAGTTGCACTGAAGCTTCACTGAGTAGTGAACCCGCAGCAACACAGATATCCATGTGATTTTTGAAATACATTTGTGTGTGTGTGTGTGTGTGTGTGTGTGTGTGTGTGTGTGTGTGCGCGAGCGATAGTTTGACATGGGGGCTTTTATTGATCTCTGTTTAAAGGCAATGCTGCCTGAGCATAAGTCACCATAGATCTTGGCAGCCACACTCTGTAAAGATAATTATATCAGAAAAACAGTAGAACGAATAAAGGACTCTTTTCCAGGGAATTTTTTCCTATTCTTTTCGATAAAAAGGAGGATGTATGCCAAAGAGCAAAGGAACAATTATATGGAGCCAGGATTTATTTTTGTCCTCTTCCAATTTGACCTAAGCATGCATTGAACAAGCTAATTCAATTTCTGGTTCTTGTTTGGTGGTATGGTCATCCCAGAGAGACTTCGCAAGTGACTAAATGATAGGAAGCAAGCTAATATCGCTGCCTTCTTTAGAAAGAGTAATTTTATAGTGAAATTTGATGGGATAGAGGAGGTTGGCGGTAATAAATTATTCAAGATAACAATAGCCTTAGGGCATGCATGAGTTATCTATTTAAATAGTACGCCCTAGCTGAGCTGCATATCAGAATATGGTTAACTCCATGCTTGGGGTTGAGATTATCCTGTTGTTAAGGTTAAGTAACCCCTATGCTATTTCTCTTAACACCATATATTTTTCCACTTTTCATCTATCATTAAAAGGACCTACCAAATTGAGACCATACATTCAATGAAGTAATTAAACTAATATACCTTTTAGTATCCTGCATAGTTAGTCAATACAAAACTACTTTACATGAAGACACTGGTGGAATATATCTTCAGGCAAATTACAAGATATCTGTAACAAATCAGATTTCTGAGAGCAATACTTTAATTTGTCCTAAAATTTCACTTTGAAATTTGCAATTAACTCTTCTGTTTGACCTCTACCTCAAGAGGTCCAAGTAGAAAAGCCTTCAAGGCAATGGTTAATTGGATGCATGCTTTCTAAGTTAGAAGTCTGAAAAAGTATTTTTATAACTCATTCTTTGGAAGTAGACATTTATATTTAATTTAGGTATTTTAGTCTAATTTCTGTGTTTCATATTATAAATAGCCGACCTTCTTCATGGTCTTCTCTCTGAAAAAATTGAGTTTTAGAAATCATGTCATTTCAATTAAGAAAAGTTATTAATGTCTGTGTCCTGGTTTACAAAATTAATTCATATCAAAAAAGCAGGCAGGAGAGGCTAGAAAGCCATCTTTGTTGTTAATTTCTCTCAGGTTTTTTTTTTCTGCTGTTTTTAGAAAAATGTTAGAATGAATAAAAGTGTTGTTCATACAATTATTAATTGGTATATTGGTTTCATTATGACAAATAATCTGGTTAAGCATTTTACCAAAATGGTGGCATAATAAATGTATGCTTTGATGCAGCTTCTACTTCAAACATCAATTTTAGTTGAGATAAATAAAAATGTGTATATCCAGATGTAGAAATCATATCTTTGTAGATTAGGAAAAGAAGGAATCAATAAAGGGGTGCTGAGACTAAGCGTTGAGCCTTCTATGCCATAAATTACGAAAGGATGGTAGTTGTTTGACTCTAGAAGTTTAAGAGGAATAGAAGGGGTCCATGTTAGATTTGAGACCAAAGATATTTCAAGGTGTGAAGCTAGGAGATGGTTACATCAGCTCTCAATAAGTAGCCTGTAGCTACTGAACTCTGAGCCTAAGGAGGAAGCATAATACAATAATAATAATTATCAGCTGTCACAGAGGTTCTATCTAAAACCTACGACTGTCACTGTGAGGTTGACAAAGTGTAATTTACCAGGAAGGTAGTTACCCTTGAGCAAGGCAACTCCATATTCCATATATAGGAAGGGGTGAGCACAGAAGGAGAGAGTGAAAAAAATAAATTAAAAGTGAACCAAAAAAAAAAAAAAAAACCCTCCCATTTGAAATGAGTATACAAAAACCAATAAAAATGAAAATATTACCAAAAAAAAAAAGAAAGCAAAAAAACCCTTCAAATCTGATTGTACGCAAGATAAAGTTATGACAGAGTACTAACGTATTTTTCCTCATGAACTGTAAAGAAGATTCTAGTAAGTATTTTAAATTTATCTTCAAAGAAATAAATGAAGAAATCACATCCATAAAAAATAAGAAATGATGAAATAAAAACTCAATCAAATGAAGCTAGTTAATTAGAATATGAAAGTGAATTAATTCAATTTCTTCCACATGAAAAATTCAGCCTTTAAAATTTAAAGATGCATAGAAGGAATAGACTCCGGCTGCACGAAAAATAGTAAATTGGAATATAAAATTGAGAAAAATCATACAGAATTAAGCATCACAAGATAAAAATGATTAAAAATGAAAAAGAGCAGGTAAGCAGAAGGGTAAATTCAGAAGCTAATATTTTTCTGAGAAGTTTAAGGATAGAGAAGGGAGAGAACAGCAAAGAAGTAATATTCAGAGTTAAAACTTGAAATTTTCAGCAGAAGTATTTTTCTTAGAAAGACATAATGTTAAAGTAGCATTCGGTATATTAATAAGGAAAAATTACACAAACGCAGTCCCATGCTGAGAAACTGAACACCAGGAATAAAGAAGTATTTTTAAGCAAATATCAGGAAAAATAGTAACCAGTGTAATGATGACAAGGTTGTACAATAATGTTTTTACTGCAGCCATTAATGCTGGAAGATAATGGAGCTATATGTGAAAGTAATGAGGAAAACTGATTTCAATGTAGAAGTAACTAATTTGCTAAACAGTCATCCAGGAGATACAACAGTTTCCACTTCCTTCCACAACAAAGTAACTGGGTCAGAATTTTCACCCTCTGCCCTCTGTCTTGAAAAATCCAGATTTTCTGTGTGAACCAATGGCTTTCAAGGAATTAGACAGCAGACAATGAAGTATATAATCCCTCAGAGATAGGAAATCATCAAACAATGTGAATAATCCAGCTGCTCTAGCTTACTGCCTAGAGATATTTGAGGTCATGGGGTAGACCCATGGACTCAGCGACACAGAAATGAGTGTGTGGGCAAGCCGAGGTATCAATAGTATGCAGGCTCAAGTACCAGAAAAGGAGAGGTGGGCAGAAAAAGAACTGCAGAGCGTACCCTTCAAGTATACAATCATGTTCTGATCAGCACAAGTGGGGGAAGAAAATAACAGTGGTTGACAAGTGAACCACCTGAAAAGATTAGGGAGAATAGTTCCTGACACTTAAATAAGGCTTGGACTAGTAACTTTTCCCACCAACCAGAGAGCAAAACCCCAAATTAATGGTACACTGAAAACAATACTAAGAAGATCTTGACTCAGTAATGGGGAAAACCACTAAATACTGCTTTGATCTAACCAAAGAATGCTCATAGGCAAGACCAAAAGAATGAAATTGTTCCCAAGTAAATTAGCAAATAAAGCTCAATTATTGGGCTTCCCTGGTGGCACAGTGGTTGAGAATCTGCCTGCTACAGCAGGGGACATGGGTTTGAGCCCTGGTCTGGGAAGATCCCACATGCCGCAGAGCAACTAGGCCCGTGAGCCACAGCTACTGTGCCTGCACGTCTGGAGCCTGTGCTCCGCAACAAGAGAGTCCACGATAGTGAAGAGGCCCGCGCACCGCGATGAAGAGTGGCCCCCACTCGCCGCAACTAGAGAAAGCCCTCACACAGAAACGAAGACCCAACACAGCCAAAAATAAATATTAAATAAATAAATAAAAGATTACTATTAAAAAAAAAGCTCAATAACCTACATATGATACAAAAATACCCAGGACACACAACATAAAATTTGTAGTGTCTGGTACCTAATCAAAATCTATGAATCAGGCAACAGAAACAGGAAATTATAACTCATGGCAAGGAGAAAAATCAAACAAAATTGACTCAAAAATGGCACAAATGATAGAATTACTAGACAATGACTTTAAAAATTGGATTGGCTCTATTAGTAACAAAGTAGATTTCAGAAGAAATAATGATAATACGTATAAAGAGGATAATGAAAACGTGGTCAATTCATCGGGGGCATGTAACAATCCTGACCATTTATGCACCAAGTAACAGAAATTCAAAATACATGAAGCAAATATGGAAAACCTGAAAGAAGAGAAAAGTAATCCACAACACCACTCTCAAAATAATTAATAGAATACATAGATGGAAAAGCAGTAAGGATATAAAATCCTTGAAAAATACTATCAACCAGTACTTCCCAGTTAACCTTCTATACAACATTCCACTCGACAATCACAAAATACATATTCTTCTCAAATGAGTACAGATAATTTGCCATGAAAGGCTGTACTCTGGGACATAAAACCATTATTTTTAAAAGGGTGTATTTCTTACAAAATATGTGCTCTGACTACAATTGAGTTAAGTTATAAATCAAAAACATAAGGATATCTAGAAAATCAGCAAATATCTGGAAACTTATAACAGTCACCCTGGGGCTGAGAGAGAATCAACTTGAGGTTATTTGCCATAAATTTAAAGAAAGGATATTTAGCATGATTTTTCATTTTTCCATTTTCTCCACATTGAGCTGGAGATTGGATTTTAACTATGGTTGTATTTTACCCAAGATACTCACAGGAAGTGAGAGAGGAAAAAGATTGTCAAGGGGATACACAGAGACACTGTAAAGGAGGACTTTGGAAATTAAAGAATATAAAAAGGAAAAGACAGTACATAAAGGAAGAGAGGTGGAGGGAACTTCAGTGAGAATAATCCCTGAAGTTGAGGGTGGGATTGGAAAGGTGATGGTAGTGGTCGGAGTGTGATTCTTGAAGTTTATATTGTGGAGTGTCTGCAGTTATCACTGTTGCCAATTGTTCCAATCTAAAACATATTTTCAGAATGATAAATCAATATATTCAGAAGGAGGAAAGATGGAAATCTAGAGAGTAATATTTAAAATTCAGACACCTTAAAACAGAGAAAAACAAGTAGAGATTGGAAGAATATATTTACAACACATGTAACTGGTAAAGAAGCAGAAACCCGAATATAAGAATTCTAAAAAGTTAATAAGAAAAGCAAACAAACCCATAGAAATATGGACAAATAATATGAAGTCACTCAGAGTAATAAACCTGAACGCTCATAGCACATAAATTATGCTTAACCTCATTACTGATTAGAGAAAGGCACATTTAAGAAGGCGGAATCTAGAAAAATGGTACAGATGAACTTATTGCAAAGCAGAAATAGAGACAGAGATGTAGAAAACAAACTTATGGATACCAAGGGGGGAAAGGGGGATGGGATGAACTGGGAGGTTGGGATTGACATATATACACTACTATGTATAAAATAGATAACTAATGAGAACCTACTGTATAGCACAGGGAACTCAACGCTCTGTGGTGACCTAAATGGGAAGGAAATCTAAAAAAGCGGGGATATATGCATATGTACAGCTGATTCACTTTGCTGTACAGCAGAAACTAACACATTTTAAAGCAACTATACTCCGATAAAAATTAATGAAAGAAAGAAGTTGAAATCCCTCCCGTATACAATCATTCAAAAAGGTGATTCATCCCATTAAGTGGAGGCACAAGAATTCACACAATGGTTGGACTATGAATTGGTCAACCAATCGCTTTGGAAAGCAATTTGGCAATATCGAGGGAAGCTGAAGATGTACGTGGACTATAATACAGCAATTCCAGCTCTGGATAAACACTCAGACATGCACATGAGGAAATGTACAATAATAGTCACTGTAATATTAGCTACAATGTAGCAGAAACCATAATACTCATTGATAAGGGAATAATTAAATAAATTGAGATATTGTTATTACATGGATGGATTAGGAAAAAATAAAGAATTATAGTGAACTAAATCTACAAATATCAACATCAGTAACTCAAAAAAGCAACATGCAAAGAATATAGGTTCAGGACATAAAATTTACATAAAATTTTTACTTAAAATTTTTACGTTTGCATAAAATTTCTAAGCAATATATATAGTATTTATGTTTATAGACATATATACATATTGGTGTATAAGAACTATCTACACTAATACAAAAATGCAGATTTCCTCTGAAAATGGATACAAGGGAATTGCAGAGTACATGAGGAGAAGGGGTTGATTTTATCTGTACTGTCTTGTTTTTTAAAAAAAAATCTTAAAGAAATATTAAATATGATCAGATTTGTTATAACTGGTTAATGGGTATAGAGTGAGAGTTGTTATCCTCAAACTTGTCTCTACCTTTTAAATATGTTTTGAAAAGAGAGAATATAGGAAATACTGGAATATCTTAATCTGAATGTAAATGGAGAATAGATAATATTTGAAGAGTACTTTGTCACCTGGATGAGACATTTTAACTAATTCAATTTATATATTAACTCATTAAAGGAAGTATTTATATTGGTTGGAGATGACATACTCTCACAAACGTGATGTGAAATCAGGCTTTTCAAGGGGAATAAGCATAATCCAATATATCATCTGGTCATAACTTTTTTCTATATAATATTTGTTGACATTCAGTTATACTGTAAAACTATTTACCCTCAGTATTCATGATATATTTTCTTAAATCATGAACATAATATTTCATATAAAGAATTTTGCAGCAATTATTTCTGTAAGTACTTCCTGGAATTTATTCATGTAACTAAAGCATTCCAATCTGATATTCTTCAAATTCATCAAAAACATTCATTTTCCTTAAAGTTTGGATTTATGAAATATACAAGGGTACTATTCAAAAATATGTAAATATTTAAAGGATTAAGTGATTAATGTACTTGCAAAGATTTTGCCCATGTTATAGTTGTATTTACAACTGGTTTATAAATTCATTTCAATAAATGAGAGGAAGAAATTACCTTGTCTCATGAAATCTGGATACATTTTAAATAGTTGATAAAATCTTAATGTTTAAAGGACAATTTTAATCATAGGAAAATCTAAAATGCTTTTAATAGGCTAAATTTGCTCATTATTTTCCTAATGTTTTGTTTCTTGAGATTATCTTCACTTTTGGTTAGTGCTTTAGAGATTCAAAAGAGGTTTTTAAAAATCTTTCATAGAAATACACCTCCCTCTGGCAATATATACTTTTATATACTAAAAGCTTTCCCACAAACACACAGAGCTGTCTCTAATTATGGAAATGTTAACAATTATTATCATCAGTGCTGAAATATCTTTTACACATTATTCATTTAGTAAAATTCTAAATTCTAACTTTCTTTTGTTAAGCAATCAGAGTGACATTCATGGATGACTGGAAATACTTGAAGTGATATCTTCTGTATTTGAAAAATAAGTTTTTATGTTAATAACATAAGCTCAGTGATGTCAGACTGCTTTAATCATGAAGGCTTTTTAGCAATGAGACTATTCAATATGGGCTCATGATTTCCCTCTGTCTCCATCCATAATAATGAGCATAGTTTTGGAAAGATTTTTGAATAGGAAAGGGAGGGTTAATAAGAATGATTACACATATTATAATGCTTAAAATAGTACTAGCACACTAAGAAATAAATTCAACATTATGTGGAAGTTCTTTGAAGCCTGTTTTGTTTATAAATGGCTTTTGTGTTCAGTGATGTTATTCTAATTACAAAGAAAGAAGTCTGGAAGATTTTATAAAGATGTAGTTAGCAATAGTTATCTTTGTTTTGATATTGTGTCTTGCAGGAAAACAGACATAAAGTGGTAGAACAAAGGAGACAACCAAAAATTACCATCAGCAAAGTGATTACATTTTCATTGTTCCTGTGACAAGCTGGGGAGGGTTTCCGGACTTGTCCTTGGTCGAATTACTTATGTATTTCAGTTTGTTGGCTAAAAGACAAAGCCATTGCAAATAATATTGACTTTTCAAGAATTAAGTAGGATTATCTTGACTTTGCCACCAATGATGATATAACCAGACTGGAATTTCAGAAAGATTACGGCTTCTGTTTTTTGGGCATTAAGTTAAATGCCTTAGTGGCTGTTCAGAGGAACCTGAGACATGATAGATCTTCCCCAGTTGGCCCCTGCACTTGTGCAAGTGATGTTTGAACCCAGCAACTTGCTCCACGGTTATATTGTTTGATTGACCAGCACTGTCTGGATATAGCTAATGAATTGGCCATATTTGATTCTGTCTAGGCTAAAGAATACAATGGTTTTGCGATCCTTTGAATGCCAATTAACTAATCTGTATCTATTCCTCATTTCTATATGAGGGTTATTTCCATTTTGTAGAGCGTAGTAGAAAAGGATTCAAAGTTAAAAAAAAATTGTATTTGTTCAAAGTAAAGGATTCCATATGACAGAGTGAAGTGATGAATAAGAGGCAATAAATCCTGTAGAGGAGCATGTACAAGGCAAGTTATCAGAGAAGTGAAAAGTGAAGCGAAAATAGGGATGAGCTTCAGAACACTGGTGGAAAGAGCCTTTAGGCCGGAAAAGGGGCGGTCTGCTCATTAACGCACTTTTGGAAAAACTGTCATCTTTGTGATAGTTAATGATGTATCTCTTTGCTAGTTACTAGCTTTGCAAGGCTTAGCTTATTCAGGCTGTGTGACTCTGGCCAGTTATTGTCCTTCTGAATGAGTTTTTCTTTAATATGGTGGGATTCGAGTGCTAGTATTATACATTTGTTACGATGATCTATAAAGCTAACATTCGAAGGTCTTCAAATAATTCCTAGTTTATAGTAAGTACTGAATAAATGCTATTTATTATTATAATTATCATTATGTTTGTTTCTATCCTATCTTTTGTCTTTTTTTTTTTTTTTTTTGCGGTACACAGGCCTCTCACTGTTGTGGCCTCTCCCGTTGCGGAGCACAGGCTCTGGACGCGCAGGCTCAGCGGCCATGGCTCGGGCCCAGCCGCTCCGCGGCATGTGGGATCCTCCCGGACCTGGGCACGAACCCGTGTCCCCTGCATCGGCAGGCAGACTCTCAACCACTGTGCCACAAGGGAAGCCCTCTTTTGTCTTTTTTCACTCATATTATTATATATATACAATATTTTTAGAAAGTATGTATATTTTTAATAATAATATTATAGACATTTATGTACTTACCCCAAATGTATAAAGTATAATATACTCTGTATCTTTGAAAAGCTCACTGTACCCTCTATGACTGCATTCTCAACCTTGTCTCAACAACTGTTGTTGACATTTAAATTATTCATTCCTATGCTTTCCTTTTTGATTTTTCATTTGTGTCTTGTAACAAAGTTGATTAACATACACAAGAGATGTCTGTTCCCTTGTTTAGCGTAAAGCTATGTTGAGGAAGCAGCTGCTTGTTCACAGACTATATCCCCAACTCCCTGTATGTGGTGGGACAACGTGACTCTTCCTGCTTAAATGGAATATGATTGGAAGTGATACGCGTCACTTCTGGGCCACTGCGTTTAAGAAATGGGTGTGTCTTTCCATGCTATCTTTCCCTATCGACCAGATGGATGTAAAGAAATATGTGACTGTAGGGGAAGATGGAGTCACAAAATGGAAGGAGTTACCATGCAAAATAAAGCAATCCATCCAAGACGAACACATGCTTCAGACAGTTTCATGAGAAAGAATTCAGTTCTGAAATTTTGGCTTTTGGTTATTGAGGGCAGTTAAAAATAAGCTAAGTAATAAAGATCTATATTAGCAATCAATATGTTTATTTTTAAAATTCTTTCACTTTTACTGCTGTATACTATTTCATTGTATAAGTATGCTATAGTACAGTTATTCACTTCATATTTTGATTCAATTGGCAAAAGTTGTCATCTTTATGATAGTTAATGGTACATCTCTTCCATATTGTTCAATAAAGTTTTATAATTTTGTCCCTAAAGGCTTTTACAACATTTACTTTGCTACATTTACTATTAGATATTTCTATTTTTATTTCTGTTGTAAAGAATATTGATGTTGACAAGTTATGGAAACATACTTTGGAAATATCAGAAAATAAGAAAATGATTGTTGACACATTTTTTTGTTTAATCAATGCATGCTAAACTCTCTTATTAACTCAATTATTTTATCTGTAAATTCCTTGCATGGGCTATATATACACAAGAATTCCATTTACAAGCAATTATAATTTTGTTTCACCCTTTAAAATTTTTTTTAGTTAAACTGCCTAAACTGAAAAAAAGATAAAAGTATAAATAGTTTACATCTGTATTTCAATCCTAATCTTCAAGAAATGCAGTAGAATTTAACTACTAAGTAAAACGTTTATAGTAAATTTTGCAATACAGCCTTTACTTTGTCAGTAAGTAACTTTTATTCCCTGTTTGCAGATAGATTTCATCAAGATTGGATACTGGATTTCATTATCCTCTCTTGGTATCTATTAGGATAATTATATTTTTCTCTTTAATTTTTATATCTACCCGCTTACATCATTTTATTTTGAAACCAAACTTGCATTTTTGATATGATTCTAGATTGATCAGGAGGTAATATCTGTTTTACATGTTGCTGTATTCATTTGCTAATACCTACTTTAGTATTTTTGCTTCTATATCTATGGATGAGATTGGCCTAAAATTTTTCCGTATACTAATGTTCTTATCTGGTTTACATATCAAGGTTGTGTTTCCCTTCTTTAATCTGGGGAATATATTACATAACATCAGAATCATCTGTTACTTGGATGAGTGGTACAACTTGTCCTTAAAATTGTTTGGCCTATTATTTTCTTTGTGAAGAGAGTTTGAATAAAAGTTCAATTTTCTGAATGATTACACAATTATTTGCTTTTCTATTTCTTTTGAGTCAGATAGATTGAGTTATATTTTTTCCCATGTTAGCCTCTCAGTTTTTTTCATCAAATACTCTTTCTAAGACTTGAATAATTTTAAATCTATAGTAAAGCTTCCTATATTGTTTAAAATAAATTTCTTATACCTCATTCTCCTTTTAATCTTTTTAACCTGGGAGGGTTCTGTCAGTATTTTCATAGTCTTCACAAAAAGAAATCTACTTTTATTCTCCATTTGTTTTCACTAAGTTTGATTCCCTATAATTATTTTCTTTCTTTTAATTTCCTCAGTTTTCCCAGCTGTTCTGTTTCCTACCTTTTTGTTAAAGAGATACTTAGATAATTAATTATGTATTTATATTCTTTTCTTATATAAGTTTCTTGAATTTTCCTCTGTGTTCTGCTTTAGATTTTTCTCACCAGTTTTGTTTAACCCCACTATACTGTACCATTTAAGTGGTTTGTTTTTTATCGAAGCATAAATGCCATAAAGCAAAGTGTACAATGTTAAGGTGCAAAGCTTGATGAATATTTAGAAATGTCTACAGTCAGGTAACCACTGCACAGATGAAGATATAACACCCTTCCATTGCCTCATAGGCTCCCTCTGGCTCTGTCACAGCCAATCCCCACTGCTTGACGGATACCACAACTTATTATGGAACTTAACAGCCGAGGAATTACAGAAGTTCTTCCGTGCCTGGCTTCTTTTACTACATATGTTGTCAAGTTGTTCTAGAGCCTTACTATCACTAGGTATTGTCCTTTAAACAAAACAACAAAACAAAACAAAACTGACATTCAGGGAAGCCTTGTATAAGATTTGATGGTTAGTGCATTCCTTATTCTTTAATTCCAACTCTTTTTATTTGAACTAGAATTTTATTTTGATCCATGAACTAGATGTTTTGTATTTCAAATGGATGTGATTTCTCTAGTTAGGTGTTTGTTACGGGATCATTTTCTGTATGATACCAACAACTCAAAAATCATATATCATCCTGGATTTTTGGATTTTTTTTGCCCTATGCTAATGTTCCATATGCTA
The DNA here is from genome assembly GCF_011762595.2 of Tursiops truncatus. Classification (NCBI taxonomy): domain Eukaryota; kingdom Metazoa; phylum Chordata; class Mammalia; order Artiodactyla; family Delphinidae; genus Tursiops; species Tursiops truncatus. The sequence goes on from NC_047054.1 coordinate 2,793,744, forward strand.
ACACTTTTGCTTTGCTCTCTATTTTGTCTGCTACTAATAATTATGTATCAGCACTAATTTAATATGTACCTAGTGTAATATTATTTAGAATTAATTTCAAATGTTTTGTTTTAGGCAAGTCTCTTGCATTCAGCATTTTAATTTGTTTCTAATATCTCATTTGTGCTTTCTATTTTTCCTTATTTTCCAGTCTGTCTAATCTTGGGTTTATTATTGTTTCTCAATTCAGTTTCACCTTGTTTTATAAGCAATTGTTCTTGTTAATTTTTATTGGCTGTTTCAAGGGGAAAATACGCTTTTGTTTGTCAGATGATGTCCTCAGTCTGAGTTTGTTCTGTCCTTGTTCTGTTCTTGTTCTTGAAAGATGGTTTCACTGATTACAACATTCTAGGTTGAAATGTGTTTTCTTTCAGCACATTAAAGATCTAACAATTTCCTTCACTTCCCTTCTTGCCCTTGAAAATTCAGCTCTTAGATTAATTGAAGTTCCTTTGTAGGCAATCTCCTTTCACCTCCAACTGCTTTTAAGAATTTCTCTCCAGCTTTGGTTTAGCAGTTTTACCATGTTTTGCCTCGGTGAGTAATATATTTCCTTCTCTTTCTCTCTTTTATCATCAACTTGAATAAGTGGTATTCCTGGATCTCTTCCCTCTAATATCTTATTTTTAAATTCAAGTTATTTATATGTTAGATTGGCTCATTTTTCTTACCCATCTTTTTCAAGGATCCTTTCATGTGTTTTCATATTAAATGTAAATATTTTATAATCTGATAATATTAGTATCTAATTATTACCATATTTTAATGTCTGATAATTTTCATATGTGAAGTCATTACTTGTCTGTAATAGTAATCTTTGGTCTGGAATTTCCATTGGTTCTCACTCATGGTGTCTTAATTTCGTGTGCAATTTGTTTTTATTTTTTTTCTGTGAACATGTGTTACTTAGAATTTTTGTAATAGCGTTGAAATCTGTATTGAAATTGAATTATGTCAAAGGTTATTTTCTTTAGCTGCTGCCAATTGCTTAGGAGCAATATTATTCTACTACTACTTTAAATTATAATATTTGGTATATGGTTGTGTGAAATAAGGCTTTAGATACTTGTGAGGGATTCGTTGTGAACATGAATTCTCAAAGAAGACATTTTTACACCTTCATACACCACAAATATCAAGGCAGGAATGTTTCCAGCAGGCCTCTCAGAAACACTATTTGATATTTTAAAATACATAAAGTCTTCATCAGACAAGAAAAAAGATTCATTTCATTCAGTATATATAAAAGGTTAAATAGAATTTCCCAGAAACTTAATGAACACAAATATAGTCACATTTTTAGTAGCAATAAAATGGAAATCAATTCATATTTAATAGTTTTGCAATGTAAGAAATTATAAGAGGATTTGGGGGAGATATTTTTGTTTGTTCTTTTACTTTTTGTCTAAAGATTTACTTCTTTTGCTGAATTTTTTAAACTGTCATTTAGCCAGCAGACCCCAATTGGCTATTAGACCTCAGCTGCGAAAGATAAAAGTTCCCCATACCACTAAGATCATGTGGACGTTGGTAAGTGTGTATAAAAGAAAACAGCCCATCAGTAGGAATTTTAGTCTTTTCTAAACCCAGATATTGGAACTTCATTTGCTCTGAATTTATAAAGATTTTTACAACATTTTAACTGATTTTCCTTTGAAGCATTTTGGTTAACACTGAGTTGGGTCTTTTTCATTTTCTGTTGAATTTTTCTTAGGATTGGAAGTTACCCTGAGTGACCTGGAAATTATAACTGTTGGTATTCATAAGGGACTGATCCCAAGAAGCGCGGCAGCAATCTGACTGGTCAGCTGGAGAGCACAACTGAACATCAGTGGGCCACCTCCAGCAGCCTGGCCCTTCACTCTGTGCTCTCTGCTCTGTTACTTGCCTGCGCCCCTCTCTGATGCCCTGGGACATTTAGTCTTTCAGATTCTTCCAAAGAACTCATCTCTTGTCAGTTAACCAACCAGGCTAGCAGTCTGCCCAGGGGAGTATGTATAATCTGGTAACTCATGGAGACTTTCCAAAAGGGGTGGAGACATAAATAGTTTGGAGGAATTATTTCTACGACCTGAAACTTCCATATTTACTATTTTCTGAAGTTTGTCTGTTTTAGAAGGTACACATGGGCAGAGGATCAGAGTCGTTCTCCTTTCTCATTCTCATTTCACAATCATCCTTTACTCATTGTGTAGAATACAGAGATATTTTGAATCTTATTATGATAACTTTCCTAGAAATGTAAATGTGAAACAAAGTGGTAGTTGGAACTATTTGTGTCACAGAAGTCTTTTTTATTTTTGGTTAAGGCACAATTAATTATTCCCTTTACCATCTCACTGTGAGCTGCATTTCCAAAAAGCAAAAGTTTTACTATTTTCTAGTTCATTATAAAATGTAAAATAGTTTATGCACAGATTTTGTTGTGGAGAAGTAAAATAGGGTAATCAATAAAATACTTCAAGCTTAAAAACATGTTACAGTAAAATAAAATTTTACAAAAGATGTATAATACCAATATATTATTAATATAAGTAACTTATAGCACAGAAATAAGGATTATGTCCTGAATGTAAAGATAGTGCCAAAGAATAGAGAAAAAGAATAAAATCTAAAAGAAAATAAGGAAGATGAACAGACACATTACAGAAAAATAAATGAAAATGGAACTTATACCTATCAAAATGACAACTACAATCATAATGAGAGAAAGGAAAATTAAAACTCCATTAAGAACCAATTCTTACCTATCACACTGTCAACAGTCCAAAAGTTTGACATTGCCCTCTGCTGGTGAGGGTATGAGGAAGCAGATACTCTTCTGCAGTATTGAGTACAATAGTGGAACTCTTGTGTGAAGCAGTAAAACTCCCATTAAAATATTAGAATTTCTATGGAGGAAAAGTTGAAAATGTCTAGCAAAATGTCACATGGCTTTACATAGTAAGCAAAGTAGAGTGCTATAAGGTTCTAAAGAGTAATGCAGACATCTCTGGAATGATGACCAGCCTATAACTAAAAAACATAAAATGGAGAAAAGTGTACACAGATGCTACCATTCTTACATGCGGGTAAAGGGGGGAACTAGATGGAGATATGAGATATATTTCTGAATATATTTGTTTTAGACTTGCTTTGAAATCCATAATAATATTTCACAAAATTATAACACATTAGACTTTTTGGTTTTTTTTTTACAAAAGCAATGCCTACAAATTAAAAGCAAATGCAATTAAAGAATTCAACTATATATTAAGTTGATGGCATAATAACACAGAATGGAACTATTTCAGATGACTTAAATAAGCCAGTAAAATTACATGCTATCCACAGGGATAAAACTGAGAGAAGAAAATGTTAAAATGCTACATTATATAAAGTAAATTTTAACCCAGTTTAGTTATCATAATGTTGCTGATATGTTGTCATTTGGAAGCACACTAGACACATTTCACCAGGAACACAACTGAATGCAAAGTTATTAAATTGCTGGAGGAAGAGAGAAGAAGCTAGAAGAACCATGGAGAATCTCAGCAAGAGAGTGTTGGGAGATGTTTTTGTATAACTGGGGTTCTTAAAATCTTTGGGGGGGATCCAAGAGAAATGATTAGATGTTGTTTGACTAGGGAAATTCAGTGATTGGTGTCTTAATACATAGTTTAGTGACTGGTTGTCTTAATACATCTTATTAAGAAATGGAGAAATATCACTGGGCTAGGTTATCACTGTTAATGAAACATTCTAAGTCATATGAGCTGGAGGAGGGAAATACTAGATTATTAATGTGATTGTACAGGGACTCTGTTCAGATGCAATTACAGAGTGATATTTTTTCCATATTGTTGTTCCATGGTAAAGTAGTGACCCTGTCTGATTATTGTTAATGTTCTCTGGAAATTTTTTCTGTTCAGGATGAAACATCATGGCCCTGTTGTTGCCAGCTGCCATCTGTTCACTCAGACATTTTTTCCCCTGTCCCATCTTCCTACTTTACCCAAGAATGCATAAAGCAAGGGCAGAGGACATTACTTTGCAGGATTCTAATCTGCAATGTTTCTCAAATTTTGTGGTTCACAGATGTTAAGGGAACGTTTTCTGCATTTGGATTAGATTTATACCTTATTGTTTCTTTTCTTGCAGGATTATCTGCTGAATATGCTGATGGGATAAAGTATAGAGAGTCAGTTTTCTCTATAGAATAGACTTTTTTCCCAAAGAGAACATACAAATGGCCAATAGGCACACGAAAAGGTGCTCGAAGTCACTAATCATCATGGTAATACAAATCTAAATCACAGTGTGATACCATCTGACACCTGTTAGGATGACTGTTATCAAAAAGACAAGAGATAACAAATATTGTCAAGGATGTGGAAAAAAAGTATCCTTGTAATGGTGGGAATGTAAATTGGTGCAGCAATGGGAAACAGTATAGAGGTGCCTCAAAAAATAAAAATAGAACTGCCGTATGATCCAGCAACATCCATTCTGGGTATATTTCCAAAGGAAATGAAATTAGCATCTCAAAGAGATATTTGCACTCCCATATTCACTGCAGCATTATCAACGACAGCCAAAATATGGAAACACTCCAAGTGACTGTCAATGGATAAATAAAGAAGATGTGCTGGATAGGTACAATGGAATACTACTCATTCATAAAGAAGAAGGAAACCCTGCTATTTTCAACAATGTAGATGGACCTTGAGGGCATTATGCTAAGTGAAATAAGTCCATTATGCTAAGATGGACCTTGAGGACATTACTCTAAGGAAAGAAAGAAAAATACTGTACGATCTCACTTATATGTGGAATCTAAAAAAAAAATTCAATGCCATAGAAACAGAAAGTACAAGAGTGATTACCAGGGTTTGATGGAATGGGGGAAACAGGGAGGTGTTGGTCAAAGGAAACGAAGTTGCAGTTGTATAAGAGGAATAGGTCTAGAGATCTAATGTACGAACCTGATGACTACACTTAATAATAGTGTACTGAACACTGGAAATGTGCTAAGAGAGTAGATTTCAGGTGAAGTAATCACACACAAAAACTGCTAACTATAGAAGAGAAAATATGTTAATTAGCTGGACTGTAGTAATCATTTTGCTATGTATATCAAATCACCCTGTTGTGCACCTTAAATATATATAATTTTTATTTAAAATATATAAATAAGTGAAAAATATTTATATAGCAAACTGCCATGAAAGATAGAGTGTCTCCCTCCATAGCCAAGTGCTATCCACTATATTTAAGATAATGTTTCCTTCTGGGGTGGAGTTTGTGAAGGTTTGCTTACAGCCTCTCAAAAAGGTTCGATGTTTCCTCAACAGAAAGATTCTCTGCTGTGATGCAAACCTATGGTGTATACACAGATCCATCCATGTGGATCTGCTTCTGTAACTTGAGTGCAAAAGGAAGGAATGTGAACAGAAAACTTGTGTTGTGTGCTATACCCTGAGTATAAAGTCCTTTTTCTCTGACTCAGGAGTTTCATGTCTTCTGCCAGTACCCGCAAAACTGTGGCAAGCTAACTTGTTAGCTTACACACAGGTAGGGTAAAATCTAAGATTCTTCACAGTTCTTGACAAATAACATTTAAGACCCTTGAAAAAAATGTATGAAGCATTACAGGTAATTACCTCAATAAAATTATTATTGCTATTCATATTAGGCTATAAACCAAGGGCATAAAAGCCGAGTCAGAAAAATGGACACATCCCATAGTTCATTTGGGTCTGTTCTAGAGAGACAGGTGGGCTTTCCTTTTCATCTAGTCATGAATATTTCAAATGACTTAAAGATTATCTATATAACTATCATCTATCTGTCTATCTACCTATCTATCTACCTAAACTGTTGATGAAAGCACCCAGACAAATGAATTTTAACTACTTTACACAGAAATATTGTTTATCAAAGAAGTAGGACCTCAGTGGGTTGGTGGGTCACAGATACTGTTAGGAGTATAACTATCATTTCCCATAACGGGAATGAGTTAAATATTGTTCCCTTACTCCAGATAGACTTTCTGAATGGACTTAAGTATTGGGGAAAAAAAACTCTGGAGTAAACAAAGTGCATATGACAGAACAGATTACCCAATTTGGACCCCCATTTTTGGTGAGTCTGCTTCTGCTGGAATAATTTTTGCAGAAATATTTTTGACTTGTAGTCAAAATAAAATTTTTACAGTAGTAAAGGGTTTCATTAATAATTTGAGGAAAACGCAAATTTTAGGGGGAGCCTATGGGAGAAAATCCACCATCTAAAGACTAGCAGAACTAAATTTTGTCAGAGGTCATCAAATGGGGATGACAAATTTAGTAATTGTTTAAATTTAGACTAGTGTCTGTGGTCATAGAAAAATACACGAGTCTTATGTTTCCTTCGATGACAGAAGAACACCTTAGGGGATTAAAAGTAAAGAGGTAGAGATAGGTGCAAGCACACTGAAAGCCAAACAATAATAACAACAAAAAATTTTAGAAGACTGCTGAGGAGTGCCTCTAATAGGTAGGATTAGTAGTAAACCAAAAAGGGGGAAAAGGAATAAGATATGTCAGGAAAACAATGGAGTTCCATCATCTTGGGTGGAATTTGTGTATATCATGTCAACATCTGCTTGGTAAAAGCAGCCTAGGTTAGGTGTTTTTTCTTCTAAAGTTCCTATACTTCTGGATAATTCCCAAGAATCCTCATCTTAAAGTTGCATGAAGAAATGGAAGGTCAGTGCTCTGTAGAGGAGAGCAAACACTTTTTGATCTAGGAAACATGAATCCAAGCATCAATATCCTAGAGTTGTATTGTGACAGTTAACAGTTACTGACAAGGTCTTTTCCATTGAGATGCAGGTGCCTCACAGGATGTTTCTATCAGGGGACTTAGGTCTTCCGATTTCAGGTCATGTAGGGTCTGCTTAGGTAGATATTTTGAGTGTCTTGGAAATGCTTTTGTAACTAGTGATCATAAAACTGTACGCAACATCTGAGTTTACTTAGCTGTATTAGTTTGCACTAGGGCAGTCTAAGACCAGGAGGGAACTCTCCATATTCGTGGTGCAGGCTGTTTTTAACTCACAAACCAAGAGCTTATGTCAACAGGTTCAGGCCATAGGAGTCCCAGATCCCCTGGGAACTTGGCCAAATTTTAGTTTTAATTCTCTTATTTTCTTGTATTTTTCTTGAATACAATGAAAAATAAAGATTTGGGGTTAAAAGGTGAGGCTTTGGAATAACTGCCCCAGTGAAATGTAACTCTCTAGCAATAAAATCCCTCAATCCATTCTGATACTAAAGAAACCAAGATCAAAGCATAGAAAAACATATTGACTGACTGGTTGAATATTAAGTATGCTGTTTTTCTAAGTGGAAGATGAAAGTGAAAATAATTAGTAGAGCCAATTTTGCTGATGGAACTTCTGGGAGAGGGTTACATTTCAAAGACCTGAAATCTGAGGCTCAACTTGTTCTTTCTTTGGTCAGAAGTCAAGATGGAAAGTGAGCAGGTTTTTTTGGACACATCTTCAATTGTAGTTGATACCTTCTTTGATATGTGATATGACAGGAAATTCAATGTTCCTCTTACCTATTTTCTGCCCCAGTGTAGAGTCAGCTATATCTCAGAAGATCCTTGGTTTCTTTCATTAGAAAATGGTATATAGAGATCATAATCTGGTCGCTAAATGTGTTCATTAATGCTGGCTTGACCCCCGTTTCTGCTATTCAGTGGCTTGAACTACGAAATATGCCTTTTGAAAAATTAAAATATATTGCGAGTTTGTATTGATAATTTCAATTTCAAAATTAGAGGATTTTATCCTCTCCTTACCTCTCTTACACTTGCATCTTCTTTTTCTCCGTGAATAAACCCAGTTATCATTTAAACTAACATATTTAATCATTTATATTATCTCACAATACATATTCATAGTTTGAGAATAACAGTACTGAAAAGGAAAAAATACGGAACAGTAACAACAACAACATCCCTGACAGCCAACAGCTGGCCTACGGCAAACAGCCACTAGGCCATGATGCTTCCTCTGGATCATAAATAGTTTCTAAAGAATATAAAAAGTAACTAGACAGATAAGTTTTGACCATAGTACAACAAGAAGAAAGCAAGATGGCTCCTAAATCACGTTTGAACACAGAACCAAGGACACTGTGTCATCATATAAATAATCAAACATATGCCTCCTTCCAGCTAACATGTATGACTACACTTTCATTTCAGACAACCCTGACCATGCACTGTTCTTTCTACTTCTTGATAAAAGTTATTAATATATCCAGTCTCCTAACTGCTACAATTCCCAACATGTCTCAATACAGGACAGACTTCCTTTTCTTTGAATTCTACTAAAAACCACCAATGATAAGTCATAAGCATATAATAATCACCTCATAACCCCCACTTATGGAGACACCCCATCATTCCTTTGGTAAATTCTTGTTTTCCACGGCAAGTTAATAAATTCATTTTTGTTTGACTACAAGAATATTTCTGGTGTTCTTTGACTTTTGGGCTTCAGCAAAACTAGAGTTTCTACTAATATTTGTCTGAAACCCTTGTTGTCATGGGCCAGAGCCTTTGACTCAGTAATAAATAGTGCATACATCTGAGACCTCTTGGATCTCTACTAGTTCAAAGGGAAGGCCACCATTCCTATAACCTTGAGTTAAGTTGCTTGGGTTCTGATTATTTCATTGAGACTATCAGAGTTGGTCTTATTTTGTTTGCCCTTGCAGTAAATAAAACCAATACTCCTTAAGATTGCAATCTCCATTTGAAGGAGCTATTTACTAAAATGTGGACCTTGAATCTGGGTCACATTCAGATCTCTGTGCCATTGGTAAGAATTTCCCAAATCCCAGGGCTGAAAGGGAAAATTATATTGAAAATTCAGACTTGTCCTTGGAAGCTATGCTTCACATCTCTCTTAACTCTACCTGTCTGTCCATTGTTTTGGTGGAGCCAGAGGATACAAATATTTTACTGAAAACAGCTAGTTGGCAAAGCCATGGAAGTGATTTAGAAGTTAATGAACCTTTAAGGAGAAAAACAAAGACATCTTTTTGACATGGATACTCATCAGTGTTATAAATGAAAGGGTTAGTGAAAACTGAGTTGTCACATCCTTGCTAAAATTAAAGAGAAAGTATTAAATTTATATTCTTTATGTGTGTTTCTTCCTCTTTAAATTTCTTCTAAAAGCTTTAATTCAAAGGAGAAAAAAGAATTATCGTGATTTTTTTTTTTTCAATTATGGCCTTGGCTCCTAGGTTTCAAAATAAGAAGAGGAAGGATCAGGGCACTCGGATTTGGCAGGATTCAAAGAGTCCTTAACATCTGGTTATTAATTAAAAGGTTTATAAATTATATAAAAACAATATTTCATGTAATATTCGAGATAGTATTCAATTAGGCAAATTAAAGTAAGTTAACAATATTGATTCAAAGACAATATTTTTCTTCCCTGGATTTGCTATATAAAAATAATGTGATCACAATATTTTATTATGACAAGAATATGGTTAAGTTACTTATGAACACTTTCTAAATTATACTGATTTCATGAGTCAAGTATGCTGTAATTATTTTATGTTTAAGATTTTAAAATGATATAAATATGGTTAGCTATATGTAATTGTAATAAAGGTTTTGAAAGCGTTTAAGCTTGTAAAATTTTTATAATGATACAATTAAAAAATTAAAGTGTTAGTGAAAATTGTACATTCACATCATTTTGTTGACTTTAAAGTTTTAATAAATGTTAAAGTGAGTTAATTAAAATATAATCTTAGAATCTTTCCATTTCTAAATAAGAATATGAAACAATAGTCACTGAACCTAGTTTTAATTTATTTTTATGAAATAGGAAGTATATATCTTTTACCCTCTAAAAACTCTTCATTGTGCTTTCCCAAATCCAAACTCCAGATTCAGAATAATAAAACTCTTGATATCTTTTATAATCGAACCATCTTTTGGTTTCCTAGAATGACTGCAAAGTATTACAAAGAATACTTGCTATCTCGCCTAATAAAAGAAAGGGTGCTAAAAATAATTACATTTGTTTCATGGGATCCAAATTTTATTTCATGCAAAACTATTGTCAAAGCCCTTTTGCTTACCACACTTATAACAAAACAATTGATATATCAGTACTATTTTTCTCTCCATTTTATAAAGAAAATTGGGCCACGGCCAGGTTGAGTAAGCTCATAAGGCACAGAGGAAGATGATAAAATAAGGTCCAAAATTCATGTTTGATAGTCCATTATTTTCTGATACTGTCAAGAAAGTCATATTTCAAATTTAGTAGGTGTGTTCACATCAATAGCTACTTTTTAAACTAAAATGTAGTCTATTGAAAAGAAAGAAAGAAAAAGAACCCATGCAGGAGTGATTTAAGTCCAAGAAAGAATTCAAGATGGATTTGAAATGTGCATTCTGATCAAAGTGTAATTAAGACTGAAATAAGATTAAACTGTAGTCAAAAGCAACTAAGAGTTTATGTATAAAATATTCAGTTTCATTTTGACCTTGTTATATTTGTATCATTTTGAAGACTATCATTTGAAGACTCTACAAATGTACAAAATACATTTTTATGAACCAAAATTCAAATAATTACAATTTCAAAAATCTTTTCTCATTGATCTGCTCTCTAATTACACTGTGATGACTCTATAAGCAATTGCTTTGCTAGTTGGTGAATAAATGCATTTCCAAACATAAATTTTGGAGAAATTTAAAATTTATAGCAAAGCCATAAATGGTTTATAATATTTGACAAGGTTAGTGATAATTCAGGGCTAATTTTTTAAGATTAATTACTGTTAATGTTATGTTTTTATTTAGTAGTCCTGAATAAATGTTTTAAGATGCTTATTTTCCTTTTCTCCTCATTTTCTACGTAAGAGTAATGTTACAATATCTCACCTGATTCTCCAGTTTTGAGGCTTATGCTTTTAGTAGAACATTATTTACACTTTCTTAGCTTGCAAAGACACTAGAGGTTAAGTTCAACAATTAAGACCCAAATCCTAATATTAACTTTTGTTCTGTTGCCAGAATAATTAATGCATGCCTTGACTTGTCTCTGTCTACTATTCAAGGTCAAACACTATAAAGACAACAACAGTCTGTCATTCATTAACACCTTTGAAAGCTATGGTGGTACCCTGTGTGCTTATATTCACTTCCCTGTATCTGCTAGCCTTATTGAATTGCTAAGTTTGCACCTTATTATTATGGAACTAGTAATTTAGCATTTCATTTTAAAACTAGTGAGGTTGAAAGCAGTGGAACCAGAGTCTGATGAACAAGTTAATCCCTTTTCTTTCTCCTGTGTGATCTTAGATGTCACAGGACTTCTAATGTGGTAAAGTCATCTCCTCAGTGTTCTCAAAAAGCCTGCCCTGTCAATTTTACATGGTGATGGCAAAGATTACAATAGTCAAGATATTCAAAACCTGTGAAAGGTAACAGAGCTGTATATATTCTACTCTCATAATAACTTAATTTACTAATCAGTAATAAGTATTTTGCATGTAAAGAATGTGCATCCCATGACAATAAGGAGGAAAATATCCTCTTATCCATAATCAATAAGGAACAAGCCATATATATATATATATATATAATACACACGCATGTATATACGTATACACAAACATGAAGATGCGTATAAATATACACACACATATAGAAAGATTGATAGAGATCTATGCAATATACATCTGCATATGTGTATAAAATGAATACTTTAAAAATTGCCTGATAAAAAAATGAAATTCTGCCATTTGCAACAATGTGGATGGAACGAGAGAGTATTATCCTTAGTGAAACAAGTCAGAGAAAAACAAATATCTATGTTATCACCTATATGTGGAATCTAAAAATAAAAAACAAATAATGTATATAACAAAACAGAAACAGTCTCACAGATATAGAGAACAAACTAGTGGTTACCAGTGGGGAGAGGGAAGGGGGTGGGGGGCAAGATAGGGGTATGGGATTAAGAGATACAAATTTTGTATAAAATAGATAAGCAACACGGATAGATTGTACAGCTCTGGGAAATATAGCCATTATCTTGTAATAACTTTAAATGTTGAATTACTATGTTATATACCTGAAACTAATATAATATTGTAAATCAACTGTACTTAAAAATAAAAATTATAAATGGCTGAGTTAATTGACTATCCATATGGAAAAATATGCATCTTGATCTCTATCTCATATCATAAACAAAAGCTAACGTCAAACAGATTATAGATATAAGCATTATATATTTAAATGTGAAAGTTAATGAAGCTCCTAGAAAAAACTATGGAAGAATGTTTACATGATCATAGAGCAGGGAAAGATTGTTAAAAGGAAACCCAAAAGCACTGTTTATTTAAAAATGATGATTTGGACTTTATTAAAATGGAGAAACCTGTACCTCAAAAGATATGATCTAGACAGCAAACAAGCAAACCACCTTTTGGGAAAACAAACAAACAAACTTATATACCTCCCAGAGACCTCATGTCCACAAGATATCTTTGAATCAGTAAGTAAACAAAAGAAAATCCAGTGGCTAAATGGCTCAGAGCCTTGAAAAGATAGTTCATGAAAGATGATGTAAAAGTTGTTAAAAAAATGAAAATTTGCTTAACCACTCTCATTATCAGATAAATGCCAACTAAAACACAGTAGGACACCACTATGCACCCACTAGAAGGGCTAAAATTAAGAGACAAAAGCATATGGTGCTATTAACAGCAACTAAAACACTCTCATACATTCCTGATGAGAGCATAATTTCATAGAAGTATTTTAGGAAACCATCTGACATGATCCACTAATGCTGAAAATACATGGACGGCCCAACCATTCCACTTCACGGCGTATACTTGACAGAAACGTGTGCATAACTTTACCGAAAGACATGGCAAAGGAGATTCATAGCAGCACAATTGATAAAAGCCATACACTAGATAGAAACAACCTAAACATTCATCTACAAAAGAATGGATAGACAAATGTCCGTATACTCAGACGGGGGAATACTACCCAGCAACGCAAATTAACAAACTACTTTTACAACAAATTGGAAAACTTCCAACAAATGTTGAGTGAAATAAGTGTGACACAAAAAAGCACATATCCTATGAGTCCACTTCATAAAGTTCAAAGCAGGAGGAAAACAGAACCCTAATTGATGATGATAGAAGTCAGCAGGGTGTTTACGTCTAGGGGCATTTGTGTCTAGGACAAGGCAGAAGGGGCGGTCTCTGTGGTAGTGGGAAAGCTGTACTTCTGAAATTAGATCACGGTTACACATTTGTGATCACATTATGAAAATTAATCAAGGTGCACATTTCATAGGATTCCTAAAAATTGTTTTAGTTCAATACACTTTTTCTTAAATATTTGTTGTACACTTGTCTTGAAGGATCAGTGGCTCACAGTATATTTATAATATGTAGGTACTAAGAGAGAAACCTCCTCTTTAAGATAACTAATCTAATTACAAAGAAAACTCAAACTTAATTTCACTGTAAAACCACAATAATACAATGCCTATGCTTTTCATTTACCTGGTTAACTGGGAGTTGGCATCAAAATACTTGTTATTTTATGCTTCTGGTGTCTTGTTACGGTCTAGATAGTTCTATGCAGCTTTTTCTGAACAAAAACTGATTTTTATTCAATCAGTTTCATACTTATTTTAGAATTCTATATTTTGTTATGTTTTTTGCATATTATAAGAACAGTAGATGTTTATTGTAAACAAGTCTGAAATTAAAGAAAAGCATAAATATCATATACTAATCTATTAAATCCAACTTATAACATTTATACGTAATACATATATATTTATTTATGTTAAAACATACAGAAAGAGATTGATAAAAATCAGAGTATAATTAAGGTATTATGTCACCTGTTTCATGTACTTAAAAATTATATATTATGAATATTTTCCCTGTCACTGTTTTCTAAATCTGATTTTTATCATCTATTTAAAATAACTGAATGCATCAAGAATTATTTATACAATTACCATTGTTGGATATTTATACTATTTCTGATACAAAATGTGTTTTTCTCTCCTCCTCAGGTTCCTTTGCACATGTCTTTTCATCTCCCCATCCCCTTAAGGTGTGAATGTGCAAGGCTCAGACTTTGGATTTTTCTTGATTTCAAATATAATGATGCTATACACTGTAATTTGCCTCTCTATTTTTTTATTTGTATTTCACCACTAGTTGAGCAGCAGCCATTCAAATTAAAGATTTCTCTTGGAATATCGATTGTAAGAAAAGTCTACAAGTAATTATATTATTATACAACATGATAATAAATCTCTCCTCTCTTTTTCTCTTTCTCTTCTCCTCCCACTCCATGTACACACACACACACACACACACACACATTTGGGCTCTTTTCTGGACTTCCTATTCTGTGCCCTTTATCTTTGCAATCTTTAAATTACTACCTCACTGTTTCAATCATTACGTATTTTATGTTTAATATGTAATAATGCAAGTCTGTCTATACAATTCTAATTTTTAAAAGAAATACCGTATTTTCATCTAGAGATTTATTTTAACAAGTTTTAAAAGGTTACAATTTTGATAAAGTTATAAATTCATTTGTAGAGAATTGCCTTTGAATCGTCAGGGTTGCAACAGGAAGCAGATGGCATGTTTAAAACATGATTTGAAGACTCTTTACATATTAAGACTTATTTATAGAGGGGTGTGTTCTAGGAAGTGGCAGTGTAAGGCTTTACCACCCTCAGGCCATACAAGAGGAATGAGCAGATCACAGGATTGGGAGTGTGACACAATTATATCCACGCCGGGTTCACAACCAACTGGACGTGAAGATGCTGGGAGGGGCCGTGGAATAAATGGTGACTCTCCTTCCCCTGCCACTCTCTGGCCAGCACTCCTCACTGTCTAAACCCAACCAGAAATCAGTGGTTAAAGATGTGGTCCTTAGGCAGCTTCCCTGATTGAAGGCAAGAAGAAAAAGTGGCTCTGAAGAAACAAATACAAGAAAACCGACAAGGCATTTTTTGAAATAACGATGATTATTTGATTATTTGATGATTAGATGAAAGACGTCTAATCATGTACGTCTTTCTTTATCTGGTCTCATACCTTTTAGAAAAATTAAACAATGTTCATCATGTCTTCAATAGTTCCCTTGCAAATTTACCTCATAGTAGTTCCATATGTGGTATATTTGTGAATATTATGTTATATATTCTATCTGGTAATGATATAAAGGTATACTAAATTTGTTCTTGGACATCCTACTAAAATCTCATGCAAATTCCAAGGGTTTTTGTTGCTGTTTATTTTGTTTTCAGGTGAGTTTTCTTTGTTCGGGGGGTGACTTGTTTTTAATTGGACTCCTAGGGATATTTATGTTCTTGAATAGCTGTCTAATTCTCTTGTGGAAGAACACAGGCTAAGATCTCCTACTCCCCCATCTTGCTGACATCACTTTTCCTTTTTAGTAAATGTCTATGCAATTGCTTTTTTGATTCTTTTGATCTAATTAGGTAATCACTATTTTTTCTAGAACACAAATTGTTACATAAATATTTTAATATTATTTGTAATGAAATGATGTTTTATGATCTTTTAATGAATAAGATATATCTTCTGTAACTATCATAATATCTACTTACTTTCCCAAATTTTCTTCATGTTTTCTTATTTTAGTCTGACATTTGAGTATATATTTTTAGTCATTTTAGAAGCAGATTTGTAATTAATATACAGTGCTTCTAATTTTATTCAATAATGTATTATTTCAGCTAAATTCTTTCTAAATAGTTTATAATACTGTTTTAGGCCTTTTTGCTGTTCCACTTTTAAAAGTTTGAGTTGGATTCTTCTTTTATTGTCATTCATGTTCCCTCATTATCTAATAAAACTAACATACATCTCTATTAATACTTATGCTCACACTGTATATATTTTTAAGTTAATATACTTTCTGTTTAATTTCTAAATTTTAATATTTCCTCGTGATCTAAGACTTGGTTAAGAGACTTTAGTCTGTTTCCATTTTTGCATCTCCTAGCATATATGCTTTTCTTTTTGTGTTGTTATTAGTAATACTGATTGTGGTTCTAGCAATGCTGTTTTTCTCCTTTTTTCAAAACTTATAAATTCTGTTTTGTTTAGACAGCATGGTCAGTGAACAGGTCAGCTCAAGTTCTCTTAAATGAATTTTACGAAGGCATACTTCATAGCCTAATATACGTCATTCTTGCATCAATGATTGAAAGAATATGCAGTCTCAGAAAGGAAATATGATATACAACTACAGTGTTATTCAGATCTCCTACATTTTGTATTTTAACTGTCTAAATCATAAATGATTAAAAGAAAATATTACTACTATATGATAAAGTTTCTCACTCCTATATTTTTTTGTAAAATTTTCTTTTATCTCTTAGAGGTTTTTGTTTATTATGACATTATACTACATAAAAAATTTTGTGAATGTTACAGAACTTCAAAGAAAGAATTAAACTCATTTTATGTTTTTTTGTGTTTCTAATTTATACTGTATATATGTATATATACATATATATTTACATGTTGTAGTTAATATTGTCAAAACTTTTTTCTTTTTATTTGCATTTTCTCGGTGTCCTTTCAACCCACCTTTGCTTTACTTTATCTTATGAGTCACATATTTTGAAAGTTGTTATTATCAAGACACGGTTATACCTTTTTCAACTTCTCATGATTAAAAAAAAAATTCTAAAGTGAGATTTTTGCTTATCGAGACAAGAAATTAAATCTCTAGTTCACGATTGCAGATTGAGCATTTCTAACAAAATGTTTCCCTTAAATTTCTCTGAAATGCCAGAATATAATAAAATGATGTAATAAGAATAAATCTATAATAATTAAGAAAATTAATAAATCTATAATAATGTCAGAGCATCCTAAAATATACCACTGATGGAAATGGAAATGAGAGGAAATTTACCTGAGATTTTTTTTTTTAAACTGAGATTTGATTGAAAAATGATACAGAATAGAGAATCTTCCACCCAAACCTTGTAAAATTAAAGCCATCTTTAGACAATAGTCATTCTTCCTAGTAGAGACACAGAGAAACTCCAAACATGCCATCAACATATTAAAATAAGCAGAAATAATCATGGGGACCTAACTGTTCATTAGATTAATTATAACGTACATGCGTGTAGAAATTTCTCCTTCCCTTCTCTGTTTACAGAGAACCTGCCTTTAGAAAGATTTGCTATCAGAATGAAGCCCTCAACTCTAATTCAGGATAATTTCATAGAAAGCAGAAAAGAGAACAGCAACTGCAAATAACTTTGCATTGCTTATGTAGTGCCAGGAACTATGCTTAAGAGCTTTACATAATGAGGAATCCAGAGGTTAGAAAAAAAAAGTAGACAGATGTGAACACATACACTTCTGTCAGTGAAACAGCATATCCAGAATTAATGCTTAGGTTACATACTGGCAAAACATACCTGTAATTTATGCAACAGGATATGGACTTATAACCATAATTTAAAATGAATCCCTAAACACCAATAAAGAAAAGCCATCACCTTCAAATAAAATATAAGTAGGAACAAAGTAGGAATACAAATGGACATTATGAAAGTTGATTAACCTTACCCTAGTCAAAATACTAGTACAGAAAACAATGTGTCATTTTCATGAAATAAGATTGGCCACATTTTTAAAGTTTGATAATACCAGATATTAATGATAACTTAGTAAGTAACAACTTTCTTACATTGACGGTAAGAAGATGGATTCCTGTTCTAGTTGTTACATTTAGTAAAATGGATACATTTTCCAAACACTAAATTGCCTGTGAAGTTGGACCTGCCTTATGTTACCCATCCAAAACCCAAATGCCATAGTGATAGTTTAAATGATTTTTTTAAACGCTTAAAACCCATCCAAGCTATTTTTTAAAAATCACTGTGGGTCAAAAACAGAACAGAAAGAGCCAGCAGTATTCAGGACCAGGGCCACAGCCTGCTGAGACCTGGCTCTCGTAATGAGCAGAGGCAGCTGGGAGGCAGGAAACCAAGTCCCCAAATCCCCACCTTTGCTCACTTGGGTGGTAGATATACAGGTGACAGTTATACTCTTTCCTTTCTTTCTTTCTTTTCTTCCTTAAGAAGAAGTAATGATCTTCTAGTCACAAAAATTGATTGGTAACTAGGACTCAAGTGCTTATTTGGTTGTAATCTTTTGTAACCAATATAGGACTTTGAGTCTCAGTTTCTCCTTTTCTAAAGTTGGGGTTTACACACACCAACCACACCAAGTTTTAAAATGGAAAAATTTAGACTCCAGTGAAGATGTCTATCCCAGAGTCTTCACACAGTGGATACTGCATCTAGGTCGATTGTAACCTTGAATCTTTAAACTCAGTCAATAAACAAAGTAATTTTGAGGTTGCCTTTTGAAAATTTTTTCATTTGGTTGATGTATACATGATACAATCACAGATCTCATTCCTAAACAAAATATTTGTATAAGTGGAGATAGAGATATACAGATATAGAGATATACATAATCCTTTAACCTTTAATATACTTCCACTAACGTAATTCCAATTCCAATAATATGGCTAACTATAAAATCTGAACAAAACTTAATAGAAGAAAATTTCTCAGATATCTCAAATTCTGAGCTCACAAGAAAGTAACAGAACTCCCTCCTTCGAAGGGGGTGAAAACACTGCAAGGAAGGCGGCAATCAAGCTAGACCATTAAGTACACTTAATCTCTCAAAAACAGACGAATTTATATGTGGATTGTTAAATAAGGAATACTCAACTAAAAGTTGTTAGACAAATTAGATGATAAAACTGAATTTGTATCTAAGAAGCCTAGAGGTTGCACTCCGAAAAGTATCCCAGGTGATTACCCTTCATTACAATTCTATACATGACAAAATCAGCAACTTTTCTGTTTTGTAAAAAGGCTAAAACTAATTATCGCACCACCACACCATGCATTTTGTTATCTATCTTTCTCAAGTAATTGCCACAGAAGCAGAGGTGATGCGAATACCAGTGCAGACAGGGTATATTATGCTGTGGTTAGAAATAATTCCAAAATCTAAGTGTCTTAAGCCTCTCTTGTAAAAGAGCTACGTGTCCATCTCTGGTTAGCAGAAGAGTTCTGCTCACTTAGGGACGTGGTGGGCTGAAAGAACAGCCAACATTTCAGTTGTTGTTGGCGGCTCTTCCATAGAGAAGAGGGAGTTTAAGAGGGTCTCAGACCAGCAACTAAATGCCCCAGTCTGGAGGTGACAAATTTCAATTATGGTCACAATTCTTTGACCAGATTGAGTCATATATTCCTCACTAACCTGTGGGGAGCCGGAAGCAAAATCTCATCATGTATTCAGAAGAGAAAAATATGAAAAAGGTTTATCAAAAGCACTAATGACTGCCGTAACGCATTTGATATGTTTTGTTTTTATGAAGTTGTCAACCTCAAGATGTCCGTAACAAGCCAGGTTTGATCATGAGAGACACGTGAAACTATGGTAAATACTGATGGTTTTCATGTTGATTTAATTTAGTCAGTTAAAGTGTTTCATTGTTGCATGTCTTCTATAAAATTCATTCTACTTTGCAAATGGTATACCGTGGCAGTGAGTTTTTCTTTTTGGATCCTATAGCTCAAAACTAATAGAGATAAGTGTATTGTGCAATTAATGAGTTTGTCTCAAGACTTGTCCCACCTAGTTTACCTTCTTCCTTGAGTTGTCAGGATCTGAGTGCAATAATATATGAGAAAGCACTTTATAACCCCTAAGCCACTATTTAAATGTGAACTGTAATTAAAAAATTAGACTGAACTGCAAGTTTATGCTCCAATCCTAGGATACTTGAGATATACTACTTTATAGATCAAAACTCAATAACAGAAGCTCAAAAACACTTTTCTTCTCATGTGAATATAAAATTAACTCCTGGAAGCAGATTTGTGCCTTGCTTTTACAATTGACTTTTACCATTTACTTAGTGTTCCTTGAGTTTGTGTATAAGCTCCTAGAAAAGGTTTTGCACAGTATTAGTGCAGTGTTATTTTCCAAACGCATTCTGAGAACATTTGAGCCAGTGGATAATAAACATAAGAACCTTAGGGTAAGTATTTAATAAGTTTTCTGGGAAAAAAGTTTTCTAAGAGGGTAAACTAGAGATGCAAAACATTTTGCCTAAATGTTTCCATTTTCTTTTTTTTTTTATCTTCACATCTCAAGTACAGTTTAACCTTTGAAGAGGGAAATTCAAATGCAGCAATGAATTAGGAAGCGATTAAACTTCCTTTTCAAATGTTCATAATGAGTTGTGTCACTGAGTTTGAAATCTCAGACTAAATGTTATCTATACCATTTCTCTTAGGAAAAGAAACCAGTTGCACATGATATTGTCTTCCATTTAAAGCGACTCTTGTGTCTAGCCCTTTCTCAGTATTTCCACTTCTTCGTCTAAAATAAGAAACTTTTTTCCTTTTATCCTGTGTTTACTTATCAAAACCCTTCCAAAGGGTCTCCTTACTCATAAACTAAACCTCTACAAAACACCTCAAACAAACAAACCTCTACAAACACCTGCTGGTGACCCGTGACTCCCACAGGGCTCAACTGAAATGCCTGTGAGATGACAGGGAACTGAGGTGAAGATCACTCTATATTCCTATTTGTAGGCATTGTAATTCCCATTTTATTGGGTATAATATGACTTTAATAAAGCTTCTGGTTAAATGAGAAAAGAATCGCTCTCTAAATCAATGTACCATATGTACACATTCATTATCTTAGGTTAAATGGGTATTGTTATTTTATTAGTGACATGTAAAATGTATTTAAATAATTAAATTATGACTGTTGACATGAACACCATCATACATTCAAGTAACATATAAATCTCCAAAAGTGAATTAGTAAAGATAAACCCCCCAACGATTAACAAAACGGAAAACAAATAAAAGGTACCTTGTAAAAATAATACCAGAGCTTTTTTTAAAGTCTAGATTAAAAGAATTCTTTGTCAGGTCTAATTTTTTTAATGTTTTAAATAAATAAGAAAAAATAATAAGTAAATAACATAAGCCATTTAATGAAAGAGGCAGGAACTACATTTGTGGATGTAATTTTTAAAAACTATGATTAGATAATACAAAAATATGCAAAACTACATTAAAATTTAGATTAAAAAGATTTTTTGAAATGCAAATTACCATAAGGTACTAAGGATAAGGCAGAAAAATTGAATCGATTAATAACTAAAAAGATATTCCAAGAGTGTTTAAACACCCATGCTTAAAAGTTAGCAGAATCAGAGGTTTTATTGGTCTATTAAACACCTTTCATAAAAAAGACAAATCTTATGATGGGAGGGGCAAGATAAAGGTCTGGGATTAAGAGATACAAACTACTATGTATAGAATAGACAAACAACAAGGATATATTGTATAGCACAAGGAAATATAGCCATTAGTTTGTAATAACTTTAAATGGTGTATAATCTATAAAAATATTGAATCACTACGCTATACACCTGAAACTAATATAGTATTTTAAGTCAACTATACTTCAATAAAAAAGATAAATCTTATGATGGTTAAGCTGTTCTAAACAGAGTAAAATGGAAGCTAACACTAAGCAAATGATAGATATAAAACTACTAGTGACATTTCAAATGAAATATTGAGAAAACAAATACAGCCATGTATTTAAATTATCAAAAATATTTTATTCTAGGCATTTAAGGATAGTTCAGCTTTACAGGATATATATACTCAATAGTCCTCAATCCATAATTATAAAAATGTACACAATAAGGGAAGCTGAGTGAGAAACAACAGAGAAACGAGATAAGTGAGACCCATGGGTATTAGATATTAGGATCATGATTTCATATAATAACTTAAGTATGCATAAAATGATAGAGAAATAAAATGGAATTAGAAGCCATAGAAAGAAGAGAAAGATTTGAGAAAATTCAAAATTAGATTTCAATAATTAAAATTATTCTGAAGGAAATAAAAATATAATAATTAAAATTTAAGAATCTATGTTCTTAAATAGAAGTTTAGACATAGCTGAAAGGAAATTCGTGATCTTAAATATATATCTGAGCATATTAGGCAGGATACAACATAAAAAGACAAATGTATAGAGAACGTGTGACATTTGGTTTCCTGCTCAGATATTTAGAGAGCCAGAAAACCCATCCAACCAGATAAAGGCCAGACAAACTACAAACTCACAACCAGTTGTGAATTTATAGATAATTGAGATCACAAGATGACGAAATCATCCAATATCTGGGGCGAGAGAGGCATCTTACAGAGAGATAGAATGTGAGCCCTTGTTTTACTGGAGCAGATACAGTCAGACACAAGTTCAAAGAATGGAGCTAAGATGGTCGACTAATTGTTGTCGTCTGTGCTGTGTCTGAGAGCAGAGCGCAGACAGCAGGGAGACCCTGGGGACCACAGATACTAGGAGGGGGGCTTGTAACCCCTTGAAGACCTGGCACACATAGGGGAGGCTGGGAAGAGCATAAAGAAGCTTTGCTCGTGCTGCAAGTCTCGGGCAGGATAGGAGCAGCCACTGTAGGTTACAAAACTCTACCTAATCTGTTTCCTCTATCTCCCTGTATTAGTTGTTCAGGCTGTCATAGCAGAACACTACAGGCTTAAACAACAGAAATTAATTTCCTCACAGGTCTGGAGGCTAGACGTCCAAAATCAAGGTGCCGACAAGGTGCGCTTCATCCTGAGACCTCTCTCCTTGGCTTGAGATGGCTACCTTCTTGCTGTGTCCTCACATGGCCTTTCCTCTGAGGACGCAGAGATTGAGAGAGACCTCTGGTATCTCATCTTCTTCTTATAAAGACACCAGTCCTGTGCGATTAGGGTCCCACTCTTATGACGTCTTTTAGCCTTAGTCACCTCTAAAGCCTCTAACTTCAAATACAGTCACCATGGGGGTTAGGACCTCAAAGTGGTGGAACACAGAAATTTAGTCCGTAACACTCCCCTGGGAAACAAAGGCCTTACTCAACAAAAGAAAGGGTAAGAAACACTGTCACTTTTAGGGTCCAGGGAAAACTCATCACAGCTGAGAGAAATGAACAAAATAAAATTCTTTGCTAGTAGTGGTGGCCAGGGATTCATGCTGGGACCAGAACTACACCTGGAGGAAAGTCGGGGCACTTGTGAAAGCCGCATACTTGGGACCCAGGACGATGTGCCTACCTCTATCAGGCTGAACCCGTGGCTTAATCAGAACAGGAGATAACACCTCCCAAACCTACACCACTAAGGTGACAAACTTTCAGTAAATGGAAAAGTGAAATACTGTTGGGACAGTTATAAGGGACTGACTCTGAGCTTCCGTGCAAAAGGAAGACCTAAATGTGAGTTTGCGGCAGACACTGAAAGAAAACCTCTAGTAAACCAGTCCTCACACTAAATATAGGTATCACTAAAGGAATTTGAAGATTGCAGTGCAGTGGGGTAATCCTAGTGACAACAAACCATGAGCCAAACTCAACTGGTGACTAGATTAACACGAACTGCCACATTGTGAGCTTTGCAGAAAGAAAGGCCCATTCCCAAGAATAAAAATGCTGTATTTTAGTCTCTAAAAAAATAAATGGTTTTGAAGAACCTAGGGACAAGACAGAAATAAAGACGCAGGTGTAGAGAATGGACTTGAGGACACGGGGAGGGGGAAGGGTAAGCTGGGACGAAGTGAGAGAGTGGCATGGACATATATACACTGCCAAATGTAAAATAGATAGCTAGTGGGAAGCGGCTGCATAGCACAGGGAGATCAGCTCGGTGCTTTGTGACCACCTAGAGGGGTGGGATAGGGAGGGTGGGAGGGAGACGCAAGAGGGAGGGGATATGGGGATATATGTATACGTATAGCTGATTCACTTTGTTATACGGCAGAAACTAACACACCATTGTAAAGCAATTGTACTCCAATAAAGATGTTTTTAAAAAATGGTGTATTTTAGTCTCTACTGTTTTATAGAACAAATCCAGATTTCAGAAAATAGGATGTAGTATAAGAGAAGACAAGCAAATGCAACACACCTCCAAAAGAGAACACAATCAACAGAACCAGCCTGAAATATGACACAGATATTGGCATTACATTATAGGAAATTTAAAATATTATAATTAATATATAAAGACCCAAATGGAAAAAGCTGAACAACAAAATCAGCTCAGTAATTTCAACAGAGAGATGGAAACTATAAGAATGAAATGGAATGCTAGAAATGAAAACAGTAAAAGAGGTAAAGAATACACAGTAAAAGAGATAAAGATAGACTCTTTGGAGGACACAACATAAAGGAGGAAAGAATCAGTGAACTTGAATATAGATCAGTAGCAATTAAATTAATTGACACCAAAAAGAAAAAAAAGTGAAAAAAAAAAAAAGCAACCAAGCATATGGGACAGTAACAGATGATCTAACATAAGCATTGTAGGAATTCAAGAAGCAGAGGCAGAACAGGGTAAACCAAATCCAACAAAACAAAAGACCCTGATGGAATGGTTAGAAAACAGCTAACAAGATTGAAGATGTCAATTTGAACGTTTCAGTAACAACATTAAATGTGAATGATCTGAACACATATTAAAAACTGAGACTGTCAGATGGGATAAAAAAGCAAGACCCAAGTATGTGCTGGCTATAAGGAACTCACTTTAAATATACAGATAAACATTGATCAAAAGTGAAAGGATGGAGAAAAGTCATATGATGCGAATGCTAACCCAAAGAAATCTGGGCTATTTAAATACCAGATAAACTAGATTTCAAAACAAGAAATATTAACACTGATAAAGGAGGACATTGCAAAATGAAAAACAGGTCAATTCTCCCATAAAGACATAAAAATCCTAAGTATATATGCATCTAACGATAAATCTACAAAATACAGGAGGACACGGACCGACAATGCTGAAAGGATAGACAAGGCCACACTTACGAGGAGAGAATTCACACTCCTCTCAGGCACTGTTAGAATGAGAGGCAGAAAATTAGTGTATGGATATTGGGAGGGGTCTGAACGACACCAGCAACTAAGCTCTCCCGACTGATATTTACAGAATACCCAAGAACACGAGAATATATATGTTTTTCAAGTGCATGGAACATTCATCAAATATGACTACATTCTAGGCCATAAACCGAACTTCAAAAAATATATATAAGTGATATCAACTATGTCATTGGCCCATAAAGGACATAAACTGGAAATTAATAGTGGAAAGATATTTGTAAATGCCCCAACACTGGAAAGATATCTAGAAATTCCCTATTGGGAATTAAATAACACATTGTAAACAACCCATAGGTCAAAGAAGAAGTCAAAGGAAATCAAAAATTGTTTTTCACTAAATGAAAATATATCAAATTTGTGAGATAAAGTACTGCTTAGAGGGATGTTTTTAGCATTTAAAGCTAAAACGAAAAGAAAAAGGGGGAAAGGTCTTAAATCAGTATTCTAAGCTTCCATCTTAAGAAACTAGAAAAAGAACAAGTTAAAATCTCAGTCAACAGAAATAAATAATAATGATTTTAAAACACCAAAATCAATGAAAAGTAGAAAACAATAGAAACAACAATGTTGATTTTTCAAAGAATTAATAAATTTGATCAACCTCTAGTCATATTTACCAAGAAAAATGATTGAACACACAAATTACCAACATCATGAGTGAAAAAGAAGCCATCAGAATAGATCCTGCAGATAGTAACTGAATAATAAAATAATTTATGAATAATTCTAAGTCTATACATTCAACTCTTTAGTTGAAAAAGACCAGATGATTCCCTTTAAGAGTAAATTTTGTGGTATCTTAATTTACCCTATTCGCATCCTCTGCTCCTTAGATCAGTAGCAGACTTGAAAATAATAATCTGCATTCCTGGTCTCTGTACCTAAGGCAGGAGCATGATTCACAACAGACAAAAGGGGAAGCACCTCAGATGCCCATCGACTTATGAATGGGTGAACAAAGGTGGTATATGCACGCAGCAGAACATTACTCAGGAAAAAAATAAAGGAAGGAAATATTGATACATGCTACAACACACATGGATGTGTAATACATTATGCTAAGTGAAAGAAGTCAGAAACAAAAGGCCATATATTGTATGATTCCATTTCTACGAAATGTCCAGAATAAGCAAAACCAGAGCCAGAAAGTAGATAACTGGTTGCCAGGGGCTGAAGGAGGAATTGCGATTGACTGCTAACAGGTAGGAGTTTCTTTTAGGGGTTAATGAAATGTTCAAGAATTAGTGATGATGGCTGCACAATATTTGAACATACAAAGCCCATTAAATTTGTTCACTTTAAAATGGTAAATTTTATGAAATGTGAAATTTATCGCAATAAAAAAATTAACATAGACACAGTGTAGTATATTTGTCTCAGACATTAGAACTAGTGAAGGATCTGTAGTTCAAAACATACTATTTCACGCCTCTGTGCCTTTACATATTCTATGCTCCTTTCTTTATTTCCTTAAATTTCATTTAATTCTTGAATTACTAATTAATTTTCAATATTCAGTTTAAAAATCGTTATTTATTTATTTTTAATTTATTTATATTTGGTTGTGTTGAGTCTTCGTTGCTGTGCGCGGGCTTTCTCTAGTTGCAGCGAGCGGGGGCTACTCTTCCTTGCGGTGCGCAGGCTTCTCATGGCGGTGGCTTCTCTTGTTGCGGAGCATGGGCTCTAGGCGCGCGGGCTTCAGTAGTTGTGGCACGTGGGTTCAGTAGTTGTGGTTCGCGGGCTCTAGAGTGCAGGCTCAGTAGTTTTGGCACACGGGCTTAGTTGTTCCGCGGCATGTGGGATCTTCCTGGACCAGGGCTCAAACCTGTGTCCCCTGCATTAGCAGGTGGATTCTTAACCACTGTGCCACCAGGGAAGCCCATTAAAAAACATGTTATTTAAATATAGTTGTTATTAATCGTGTTCTTCTAGGCTATGACCCAACCTTGTACAAATTTAATAAAATTACCCACATTATTTGTAATTAAGCTTTTACATGTCTGCCTTTCCTTAATTTAACTATTTAAGGAAAAATAAAGCATCAATCAACATTATTTCTTCAGTAATTTTGTAGTGCATGACATATCCTTATATATCAGTAAATAAATATTAATTACTTTTAGCAGTAGAATTTGGATTTTTATCATTTAGTTTAGAAATTATTGAAAAATGTTACCCAAGATTATTTTATATATAAATAAATTTTTAACCTAGAATTTAGAGTTCCAGAAATTTTTTTTTTAAATTGAGAAGCCTTCATGTATATCTATCATAGCTGCATTATTTTTCTTTTTATATGTATAAAACACAAGATTTATGCTTAACATATTTGATTAACCAAAGTACTGTTTCATCTTAACTGTGAATACAAATGACTCTTTTTCAGTCTAACCCTCTTCAAAAATCATTGTTAACAAAAATGAAAAAAAAAAATGTAAGAAGACTAAATCCAAACGCAGGATCTGTGGAATTTTTCTCCTCATCAAGAATTGGCAGAGAGGACAAGATTGAAATAATAAATGACACGGTACCTAGCAAATATGTAAATAAAAGTGTCTATGTAGGAAACATATCCTAAGTGCCTGTTAAAGTGGCCTATGTATTTTCAATGTAGACGGGGTTAAAAATACATTGATTTCTTCTTTAAAGGTTCTTAATGAGTCATTGATTCAGATAGTTGCAGAGTGGACTTATTTATATGTTCAGACAGTATAGGTTTATGGATAGATTCAAAGGCACTGTTTTTCATTGCTGATTTCTTCACATAACTTATTTTCTTTAAGTTTTAATTTAAACAAAAGTTTATTTTTTGACATTCAATGTTGAAAGAATTGTCATTTTCTACTTTTTTATTTCATTTCCACAGTTCTTATGAAAGCAACTTGCATGATGTTTCCCAGAAACTACCAAGTAAAATCAAAGCTAGTTTTTCAACCTGAAAGTCTATTCTTGAACATTCACCCTTTTGACTATTTAAAATTTATTTCTCACCTTCAATGAGGACATTTTCTAATCACTTCTCCTTCATATTATTTCACTTGCAGAAGAAACTTAATAAATTCAGTTTTCAAGTAGTTATGTTACAAAACTTCACATACAAGTTGGTTGTTTGCAACTAGAACAATTCTTTCAACGGATTTTAAAAAGTTGTTTAGAATTATAATTAGATTCTTTGGTTAGCTTCGCCAAGGTTTATTTAATTTATGTTGTATGATACTAGACTCTTAAAATGGTTGTTTTCATTTTTACAACACTTGTAGCAAAATAAAAGAATACATGCTGTGAAATTAAAAATTAAAATTACTTATGTTGGTTTTGTATATTATTGTGAAAAAGGACTTAAAAAGAATAGAATATTTATGTAGGATGGGAGAGACCACCAGAAAATTTTATAGTTTATGATAAGAATAAAAGCAGTAACAATGGTGATGGTATCAGTTCTTGTACCTAATTTCTCTATATATATCTAGGTATATTTACGGTTTTATCACAAAAAGATACATTTTGGTTTTTTATTATTTTCCATACAGATCAATAGGCTATAAAAAGAAAGATATTTCTTTTATATCTGGACAAGTTTTAGATGTCAGGAAGATGGAAAACAGATTACATATTATAAAGGTATATTTTATATAAATGAAGTTTTGATTAAGAAGTCAGGATTTTTGCTCACTTCTTTGTGTTACAAGAAGCCGTTACATTCTGATCCCTTTCCATTCCCTGTGCCTCCTAGTCAATTTTTTTAGTTCATATCAACATATTGGATTATTTGTTGTTGCCAGTGAACTGAGTTTGATGAGTTACTGCATCCATCATTGTCCTTTGCTGCCAGCAACACAGAAAAGCAATCTAATAAGTAATTACAGATAGCCCACGTCATCTCTGGGAAGGCTCACAGTCTGATGATGAAGACTACATCACCAGGAATAATAGCCCAGAACACACTGCAGGGCTGCAACCTCACACTGAGTCACCACAGTGCAATTCACCACAGCGTGTGTCTCTATTGCTGCTGAGTTGGGCATGGGATTCTGCTGCTAAAATGACTGCCACTGTTGCCTCTGAAAGCTAAATGTACCCACCTCCGTAGGCGGGTGCCAGCCTCTCCATGCCCCTGGTTTATAACCCAAGGGCAGGGCTGTGTACATCTCGTGGATGAAGCACAAAGTCCCTTGCCCCTATCCTAGCAACAAGGGAGGCTGGGAAAGTGGCTGTCTGGCATCCACTGGCCATGGCAGAGACTAATGATGTGAGAAATTCTCCAAATGTAAGAAGAATTTATAAGGTAGAATGTCACTAAAAAGAACTACAAATCTCCTCCTGAAGTACCAAATTTCTTTGAATACATGTTGCTTTTTCTGTCAAGTAAAGAAGACATTTTCTGTTTTTCACACACACATAATTATATTCACTTATACACTATGTATACGAAGTAGATCACTGGAAGCATCATAAATCAGGATATATTAATATTAACAAGACTAATAACAACTAATGTGCACCTAGAGCTATGCTATCATTGATATCATATAATAGTAGATATCATTAGATAGTTAAATAGATAGTTAAAAAGAGGTAGAAGATGTTGCTATGGATAATCTCACTTGAAGGTGAGGGATG
Organism: Tursiops truncatus; assembly: GCF_011762595.2. Taxonomy (NCBI): domain Eukaryota; kingdom Metazoa; phylum Chordata; class Mammalia; order Artiodactyla; family Delphinidae; genus Tursiops; species Tursiops truncatus. Next base: position 2,823,549 of record NC_047054.1, read on the forward strand.
ATAGTAATTAAGTAAAGCTACTAGGTCAAATTTAATCTTCCATGAGTTTAGTGAGCTAAATTTGTACCTCAAAATTGCACATGCAAGTTCTAACCCCCTACCTGCGTATGTAAACTTGTTTGGAAAGAGAGCATTTACAAGTGTAATTTAAGTTAAGGATGAGATCATCCTGCATCTAGAGTTATCCTTAAATCCAATGGCTGGTTTACTTATAGAAGAATGGAGACAGATTAGACAAATACCGGGAAGATGACCATGTGAGATGGAGGCCAACATTGAAGTCCAGCTGCCATAAGCCAAGAAATGCCAAGAGCTCCAGAAGCTGAAATAGCCAAGGCTCTCCCTTAGAATCTTCGGAGGGAGTATGGCTATGCTCACACCTTGATTTCAAGCTCCTGACCTCTGGAACCATGACAGAATGAATGTTTGTTATTTCAAGCCACCAAGTTTGTGTTTATTTGTTGCAGCAGACCTAGGAAGTTAATACAATGGATTAAAACAGGATGGCGTTTCCCAAAAGGTTTTCCTACTGGCCTTTGGATATAAGGAAGTAAACTTTCTTACTGGCTTTTCACATGAAAAGATGATTGATAGTTTAGGTTGCTCAGTATATGCTTATAATTTGAGTTACTCTAGAAAGCTTATCATTTTGTACTTCTATTTTATACAAATCTTTAAAAGTTTTGTGTAGCTTTATAAGTACCCAACATATTTTCTTTTTTTTCAACATGTTTTCTAATAAACACACTGATCATTTTAAAAGGTAGATGGTTATTGATATTTTAGAATTTAAAAATTCTTGGATAATCAGAAAAGAAATAAGAACAATAAGAATAGAAAAATAAGAAAGCTTAAAACAATGAAACACTTGCAATACATTTATTTCTATGAATAGTCACGTAATACATTTTTATAAATTTATAAAGTTTTTCTTTTAACTTTGCAATGTAAGTGTTGAATATAAATCATGAGTTTGAGTTCACTCAGCAACTGCACATATAGCAAACAACAACAAAAATAAGGATGAGAAAAAGTAAAAGAGAAGGAAAAGCAAATTTACAATCATGATGGCATAGCAAATGTTTTAACATTTTGACCTTCAAATACAGTAACATTAAAGTTACATTCACTCTGTTGGTTGGGTAGTATTTTGCATGTTGGATTAGGAGAGACCAAAGATTGAAAAGCACTTAGGATGAATACATTCATTCAGTTTTGTAAAATGCTATCCTGAGTAGGGATATAAAGAAACTGAAGGGATTAGAACAAAACAAAGATACAGTGTAAGGAAAGTACCGGAAGGACATGAAAATTAGACAACGGAATAAGAAAAGAAAATGATGAAAGACTAATACATTCCCAGCTTGGCTGAACGGAAGAATGACAAGGTGATTGGCAGAAATGGTAATACGAAGAGACTGAGAAAGACTATTTGAACCCTTACTAGATAACTTTCTCTGACAGAACCTACTAAGGAATAGCAAAGCATTTAACAGTTTAAATGTCTTTTCCCCGACCTTTTTGATAGCATTCCTAAAAGGACTCAGTAACACCGGTTCTCATTCATATTGATGACACAGGTGTCTGGAAAAGGTGATGTGTGAAGTATTCACAGTCAGCATCCCTGCCAGCTCCTCCTAAGAAGACCCGTCTCCTTTTTTTTATGTTTAGAATTTTATTTTTTTTTATTTTTATTTTTTTAAAACATCTTTAGTGGAGTATAACTGCTTTACAATGGTGTGTTAGTTTCTGCTTTATGACAAAGTGAATCAGTTATACATATACATATGTTCCCATATCTCTTCCCTCCTGCGTCTCCCTCCCTCCCACCCTCCCTATCTCACCCCTCTAGGTGGTCACAAAGCACAGAGCTGATCTCCCTGTGCTATGCGGCTGCTTCCCACTATCTATTTTACGTTTGGTACTGTATATATGTCCATGCCACTCTCTCACTTCGTCCCAGCTTACCCTTCCCCTTCCCCATATCCTCAAGTCCATGCTCTAGTAGGTCTGTGTCTTTGTTCCCGTCTGAACCCGTCTCCTTTTTTCTTAGGAGGTGTAATGAATCTCTTGCAGAGCAGAAGGGGTTGCCCCTTCTTATCTGGGGCTTTTATTTCAAAAGCCTGTAACTGGTGAAGACTGGAAGATTTGAAAATCCCTATTATGTGAAAATAATTTTCTCCTTGCCTCCCACGTTGTATTTTTCACTGCCAAGATAAAATCTTTCCAGCTGTGGTTTGAGAAGAGTAGTGTCTGGAGAGAAAGCAAGTGTTTCAGGACTGTGGCATGGGGAGAGGCTGCAGGATTTTTATGGCTAAGGGAGAGGACATTGTTCTCAGAGTATTATGTCTGGGTGGTGAGAGGTAAGGCAGGAATAGCATGCCTGTTTGAGCCCCCGAGGGACAAAAAGGACATTAATGCACCAACCCCAAGTCGTCTGCCGCCTACCATCAGCGGAGAGAAAATCCCATAATTTCTTTACCTCTTGGGAGGCAGAAGTTAGCTGAAAGTATTAGAGATGGTTAACCACATGAGATCTCAGAGTTGATGAATTCTTGCTAATTCAAGATGCAGTTTTGACTTTATTTTCTCTCAAAAGTATTTCTTCCACCATAGAGTGTACTTACTTCTCTGAGCTCTTATGGTGTCAGGTACATTATAGCTACAATGTATCATTTACCTTATTAAAATGTAAAGCTCTGAGAAGTAGAGTTCCTCAGCAAAATAGTCCTAATATATGGAATCTGCCAGACAATCAATACAGATTATGGTGTTGCAGTTCCTAAAGTAGTGATTATTCATTTCTGAGGTCAACCAGTGATGACGGTTTCCTTTGGGCCTCAGTCCACCCATACTACAATCCTTTGGAATTTATTCATATTTTGAACTACCCTTTCCATTCAGTTTTCATTGCTAGGTTTTTATTAACACAAAGAGAATCTTTTACAATAGTCTTCTAATTGTTTTCCTTATTTTTCTTCTTTTCTGTCTCAATATTTGCTTACCCTTATATGTAAAAAATTCCCAAAATTATACTAGTCTTAAATTTCTCCATGTTAAATACATCAGTATTCTCTCAATCACAGTCTGGTATTAAAAACCCTCTGACATTTGTGCCAGCAAACCTGCTTTATCTCATTGCTCTATTGTTGCCTTGACAATCCATTACTGAAAAACAAGGTTCCCTTCAGAAACTACAGTAATCCCCCCATATCCTCTGGGGATATGTCCCAAGACCCCCAGTGGATGACTGAAACCATGGATATTACCAAACTCTTTTTTATGCTATTTTTCCCTATACATATATACCTATGATAAAATTTAATTTATAAATTAGGTGTGGTAAAAGATTAACAACCATAACTGATAATTAAATAGAACAATGATAACAATATACTGTAATAATGGTTATGTGAATGTGGTGTGGTCTCTCTCTCTCCAAATACCTTATTGTACAAATTTAATGCCTTTTCAATCTTAACTGAGCACTTATCACACTACAGCTATAACTTTTGCAGTTTCAGCTGTGACAACAAAACTAGCAAGGATCTTTTTTTCCCTCTTCACAATTTCATGTGAATGAAGAAGATTGATTCTTACTTTAGAGTTCTTACTCAGCAACCTCAAAATACAATTTTTTTCTTTCCTTATTAAGTGGAGAACTTTGACCTTTTCACTTTTCAGCTTCTCTTTGGCATATCCAAATCGCCAGCATCACTTTTCTTGAACTTTGGGGCCACTGTTAAGTAAAATAAAGGTCACTTGAACACAAGCACTGAGATACTGTGACAGGTGGTCTGATAACCAAGGCAGCTACTAAGTGATTAATGGGAGGGATTCGCTGGATAAAGGGATGACTCACTTCTTGGATGGAACCAAATGAAACAGCAGGAGAGTTCATCACCATACTCAGAATGGCGTGCTATTTAAAACTGACAAATTGTTTATTTCTGGAGTTTTCCATGTCATATTTTCAGACCGTGGTTGACCACAGGTAATGAAGCCACAGAAAGTGAAACCGTGGGTAAGTGTGGACTACTGTACACCATCACTATCTTTCTCTCCTTCTAAGAACATTTCCTCTCTATTCAATTCATGTCCATTCTTTAAGATTTGTGCACTTTATGTATCACTCATGCGTCACCTCCTAAATGCTCTCAACCAGGGTTTCTCAACCTCAGCAGAATTGCCAATTGGGGGCCATATAATTTGATGTGGGAAGGGGCTGTCTGGGCCTTGTAGGATGTTTTACAGCATCCTTGGCCTCCACCCATGAGGTATCAGTAGCTTCTCCACACCCAAGTGGTGAAGAAGAAAATTATTTCCAGATTTTGCTAAAAGTTCTCTGGGGGATAAAGCTGTCCCTGGTGGGAATCATTGCTCCAAACAGCAATAATCTTTTGAAATTAAAAAGAAAGGTTCATTACTTTTGTATAGCTCTGAATATTTTCCAAGGCATTTTTTATTATATATACAAGTTATAATAATGGAAGGTATTACTTATTATATAGATAGTCTCCTTTATCCCCTAACACTGTATCACATATTATTAGGTCCTTACAGATGAGACTCAAGGACATAAAATTCAGTAGATGCCTAGTCTTGCGTTCTATCATTCAATGGCGTATAGTGTCTGTATAAATCACTTCTGACTAAATCACAATCTTCTTTATGAGATATCTTGTTATTAAACTCTTGAATTACAATTTTTCTCTTGGTGGTTATTGTTTCCTTCTTTAAATAGATCGTAAGAATTTGAAGGAACTATTCATTATACAGAAACTATTGGATATCTCAGCAGAAATGTTATCTACCCATTCACTTAATATTAAAGAAGGAACTGGTTTTCTATCAATACCTAGCACAGTCCTTCACATATACTAACTGCTCAGTCACCATTTAATGAAATATTTAAAGAGTACTAATAAGCATCCTTAAGGACATATGTGAATTTAAAAAAAACATCATTCTTTGTCAGCAGCTGCTTTTCAGTTTTTCTCTTGGAGAACATATTCCTCTGCTTCCTTGCTCTTATGCCTTCTTTATCATCCTATGGATTAAAGGATTCATTCAGAACCGTCTGTTAAAATGTCTCATACACTTCTGCTTACACTGAGTTTCCATGTTTCACAAAACTCTCTTTTTATCCGAATTTCATCAAAACGTTGATTTCCCTGGAATAGTTAAGTTTAGAAAGTTGAAAGGAGTACGTGATCAGATACTGTGATGAGGTTACTGCTGAGTTAATTGTGTAATGGTTTTAGGGGTATATGAGATGTGAAAGAGAACCTATTTTCAACCAAGGCAAGAAATTGCTTTTCCTAAATTTCTTCGAGGTAGCTTTAGAAAAGAATATTTTACAAGGAAAATCAGACTACATAAAAAGGAAAAAATGTTACTCAACTGAAAGATTTAGAGTTAGAATCATTGAAAAAGAGCAGATGAAAGCAAAGAGGTCCGATTCTAAGAGAGAAATGAATTAGTGACAGGGATGATTTTGAAATTTAACACAGAGTGACCATGAGAATGATAGTACCAGATAGTATATGTTTGTAAAAGTTAATTTACTTTGAAATGGACACAGTCAAATTAATTTTTAAACAGCATCAAGATTACTTTATATCTAATAGGTGGATGCATGTGAGTAGTAGAGAGACACTGAGAAGAGAGTCCCCAAATGCAAGATTCTTTCAAAACCTCTAGTACATGATATAAATATAATAAAATGTGAGAGCGAGGGAAATAAAAATGGAAAAAATAATCATTTCCCATTGTTTAAAGCATTTCACTTTCACGAGAAGGAAAAAAGAATTAAATGAACTAAATTATGGCTATGGGAATTCATTAGGAACAATTGAAAATTAAAAGTTAAAAAGCCTATTTCTATCAAAAATGTTTCTGAATCTATTCAGTTTCTGACAGAGGAGGACTTGAATTATTCTGTTGCATCACTCGTAGGGACCAGAGTATATTCCAAGATGACTGATTGCAGCTGGATTTGAGAGCAATTCTCATTTTCCCTGTTTCAGACTCCATGCTAAATCTAGGAAACAGACACAATAGTTTGTAACAGAATATTCATCAACATAGACTGACTTAGAGTTTGATGAGAGATCAAGGGATTTATTCAACTTTCGTCTTCCTGAAGAAAATGTTCTTGAGTATGTCATCTGTAGAAAATTAACCTATGGTGATTGCAATGAAATATTTTGAAGATTCTGTGGCCATTTTTTTTTTTAACATCCAAAGATAGACACGAAGAATTGTCTGAATGAATAAGTGAAATGATGGACTTATAGGGATCATGTTAGTTAACTGAGGGTGAGGAAACAGTCATGGAATCATCTTGAGTAGGTCAGACATTTGAAAAAGTCTGAGAGAACTTAAGTTCTGCCACAGTAGATTTCTTGATATTTTATTCTACATTCTAAACATTGAACCATTTTTCTTTCCTGGAAGTAAACTAAAAGGGACATAATCCTGGCCACGTGGATAATGTTTCTTAATCTGTCCAAAGTATTTAGTACTAAATATACTATAGCATTGCCATGTTTTATGGGGGGAAATTTCAAATACTCGAAGAAACTGACTCATATTTTTGATACCCCAATGGCTAGGATATGGTTAAACACTCATTTTTTTAGTGATAATGATGAAAGATGCATGTCCCAAGCTTTCTTATCATTGAGGTCATTTCCCAAAAACACTGTTGCTTAACTCATTTAAATTTGACTAAACACTAAAGAATAAGTCACACCAAATAATCCTTCACTAATGAATTGAGTAAGAGGGGCTGATTGTCTTCTAACAATTTTAATTTCTATAATTCTATGACTTCAACTAGTGTATCAAAACCCTCAAAGGCAATGCAGTGATCAATACAAATTAACAATAATGAAAATGGACCATTTTCTCGGTTATGTATTTAAGAAGGAAACTTTCTAATGTGATTGTACTAAGGATATGTAAGATTATTCAGTGTAGCCAATGCCTCCCCTCCTTATGGCCAAGGTTTAACAGCACTTTATTTCCCCACCCCTACATATGACATTTTAAATTGGTTTTCTGGGTGATGCCCAGAAATTCTGAGCACTTTAAAGAGGTTATTCAAGAGCCTTATAAAGAGGTTATATCTATATCTCTTGAAGCTAACAGTTTGTAATTTTAAGGTCAAAATTGTATGCATTTTAAAGCATACAGTCCTCATTTGCAAAGCAGGGCTCATGATGAGAACAGGAAGACAATTTTTTTCTATCTGCATATGTCAAGAACGAATATTGCCTTGATCTAAATATTTGGAGATTCAAATAGATGACTTTAATTTATAATGCATATCTTATAAGCCTGCTCTGGTTTGCTTAGATGGTTACTTATAAATTAAAACAAACAAGAAGTAGCAGAAAATAAACAAATGGCCTGACAGTATGCGTAACGAAACTTTGGTGAATACTTTCTTCCCTAAAACTTATGTGCTGAGAAAGCCTTGTAACAATAACCAACCAAATAGTTTAATGATGTTTCAATGTATTTGCTAGAAAATGTTTCACAAGTTTAATCAAGCAAATGTGTAAAAAAGTATGTTCTGAGTTTATAGAATATATTTATACTCATGAACTATGAGAATAAGAGTGAGCAGAGTGGCTGGAAATTTGGATGTGCTTAATACATACTTATAAAATAAATGAATAAATTACTAAGAAGGATTAAATATATAAATATGAATAAAAAGCATATATATGCATATATCATAGTGAATTTCTTTGATATATTACTATATGTAAATGTATTTACTATACATTATATCTATAGACAAGAATATATTCTATAAAAATTCCTCACTGCTATAGCATCTTAATAAATGGTCATTTCAAAATCAGTTTATAATATGGTAAAGCAAACGGATTTGGACATAGCCTCTAGTTAACACAATGGTTTGTAACTCATCTCAACCATCCAGTTAAGTTACTCAGACTATCTTAAGATTCAGCTTCATTATTTATCAGAGAGGAATAATGATATTCTCTACCTTCCTGTATTCTTGTACAGATTCACTCACAAGTCAAGTATATGCAAAACTAATATCGCATTGACGAGCACAGTGGAAGTCCACAAATGCCATCATTGTTATCACTGAGTTATTATTTAATTTAACTCTAAAGTTTGTGGGTTTTTTTTCTTTTTTCTGAATGTGACAGAAATACGAAGGTATCAGAAAATGATCATGGGATTAAGGGGCCAGTTATGGCTGCGTGAGAGGCGAGTCAGCGCCTGGCCGAGCCACACCCAGGCAGGCAGGTTTCAGGGACACCCGCGAGGGGCTTTGACGCCGTCCTGCCTCCCCTTCACCAACAGTAATAATAATACCCCTAATATGACATTATATAAGGTCATATCAATCTACTTGTTCACTATCTCATTAAAATAAATAGCTTTAAACCCAGCAATATTTAATGAATGGTGGTAATCATAGATAAATATTTCAAACACTTTGAAAAAAATTGCTTATTGATTTTGTTTTAATTTGATAAGAGTTAAATATATCCTGCAATCATTTTGAAAGACTTTACATAGATGAAAGACTTCTTAGATTTCCTTAGAGGAATACATATTAGTGAATTATTTTAGGATCAGATAGTTACAGAATTTTTTGCTTTCCCCAAAGCATAAATATGTATTCTTAATATATGTTCCTTCTAAAGTTATCAATTTTCTTTTTGCTACTTTGCTAATTAGAGATTTGTAGCCTCTTATATGAAGAGCAATAATCCTCTACTCCAATAACAGGTTAATTCTCCAAACCTAGGTGGAAAAACCTAAAATGAGGGTGTTTATGACTTCGGGTGAATTCTTAATGGATAGGAATCAGTTGCAAACTAAGTTTAATGAACTCGATTCCAAAACCCACTATTGGTTTTTATGAATGACCTGTACTTTGTTACTACTCTGAAAGTCAGGGTTGGTATAAATGGTCTTTTAATATATTCTTTAATAATTTTTAGTTGGTAAAAAGGATATAACCTGTTAAACTTCTTTCAAAAGTTAGCTTTTAAAGACTTGTAACTCAGTTACATGTTCGCATCTAAAACTGGACCAAGTAATGAATGTGTATTAGAAATAATGGGGCCCCCATTAACCATAATTATTTAAACATTTGTTAATATTTACTTGGAAAGAGACCAACAATGCAGAAGGGAAGGGTAGAGTAGTATGCTCTTAATATGTTGTCCCTAGAAATTCGCCTTTGGCCCTAAACTTTCATATCCCCCTTGACCACAATAAAACCTAGCTCTTTGCTGGACACATTATTCAGAAGACTCTTCCATATGCCTGAGACAGCTAAGGAAAGCATGCGTCACCTTCTATTCATTGTACAGAGGAATTTAAGCAACAGAGTACAAGGAAGAAGGAAAAAAAAAAAGCTTGTAACATTGCCTGGCACAGAGCAAGCAGACGTGAGATGTGTTGAGATAAATTCAATGTTCTACATTTTCAGTAATATTTAGAATCCCAGAGAAACAGTGCCATTTGTAGGTTGGCATCCCAGGAACCTGCCTAACTAATCCACAATCTCGTCCTTCTCTACCTGGATCTTTTCACAAAGAAGCAGGACATTAGATGTATTCTATATGCAGGTGACACTAGTTATGGTTATAAATTTGGAGTGATGGTGAAAATTCTGTTAAGTAATCTCAGCTAATTTTACAGAAAAGGTATTTTCCCCACTTTAAATGTACAAATGTTAAACAAATTGTCCAAATTCACATAGCTATTTATTAGTATAGAAATGGGATTAAAACCCAAGTATGTCTGAATCCATAGCCCATGCTCTTAAAGAAGATAGTCTACTGATTCCGAATAGCTTTAAGAAATAGCAGCTATTGTCATCTAAATCTTGCCAGAAAGAAAGCCCTCAGATAAACTATTCAGAATAAATATGATTTCTCAAAATTTAGAACTGGTTTACAGCTAAAACTCCTACAGAGCAAACTACCATATTCAGTTAACTAAATATGCACTCTTTTTCCCCAACTCAACTTCTGTTGAAAAGTTCACCAGAAATTATGTTGCTTAATGCTGGATGTTCTATGGGTATACTCCTTTTTTGTGACTGAAGTATTTTCTGTAACTTGTTTTAAAATTATTTAAACACTTCAACTGTGATCTAGTACCTAGATTTGACCATTCAAACTTGAAATAATGCACATCCTATATTATTTGCTGAGGAAAACCTTGAACCTGATTACAAGTGTTCTTATATGATTATGATTTGTTATTATTAGAGCATTTATTAAATTCTTATGTGCCTGGGACTCTGCTAGATTCTGAATAGATGTGGGCAAATAAAGTACTTTTATTCTCCACAGAAAGCTTATATAGGAGAGAGGAGGCAATGATACATGAAAAACACATAAAAATGAATAATAATTATAAAAAGTAATAAGAAGAAAAATTTAAAATATCAGTAATTTAGAATCATAATGTAGAGGAAGCAACTCACAAAGGAGGTCAGGTGATGGAAACCCGAGATAATTACATTTCGGCCACCACTGAAAGATGAGAAGAAGCTATTATATCAAGAAGCATAGGAAGAGCAACCCAGGTAGAAGTAACAGGCTTTGGGATATTCTGAGGTGGGAAAACCTTCCAGCAAATGAAAGAAGTTCAGTGTGACTATAGTAGGCTGGACAAAAAGACATATCCCAAGGCTAGATCATGGCCAGATCTGTGGGGCTTTATATTTTGATAAGAGATATAAGTGTATTCATTTAACACATTGTTAGAACAGCTGTTGAGAATCAGGCAGTCTTAGAACTGAGAGAAAATATGTAAAATTGAATTGGCCTCGGATGAATTGGTCATGGAACGAGTTAGATTGACACTAAGTTACCCGCCAATCTCAAGAAAATTTCCGTGCAAGGAGGTACACTCTAAAACACCACAAAATCCCCAACACAGAGGCATGTCCCTCTTAGGTATTAATTTGGTTCTGAGAAATCTAAGGCTTATCGAAAGAAATGAGATCCTCAAGGTTCAAAGAATTGAGCACACCATCTTCAAAAATAACTGGATTTTATATCTAAGAACTGTGGTCCAGGAAGCTGTAGTTATTTATAAAAATGGCCAAATTTTACTCAGATAACCTAGAATTACAATGGCCATTATGGGAAGAGTTCCAACTAGACAAAAGCAGAAGCATCTAAAAGCTTTCAAAATCCCAAAATAGCTTTATTGAAAGATTCATGAACAGGTAAGGAAAAATTAAAGACGTAAGAGGAACCTAGAACAAGACTGTGACACTGGGCTTCCCTGGTGGCACAGTGGTTGAGAATCCTCCTGCCAATGCAGGGGACACGGGTTCGAGCCCTGGTCCTGGAAGATCCCACATGCCGCGGAGCAACTAAGACTGTGAGCCACAACTACTGAGCCTGAGCACCTACAGCCCGTGCTCTGCAACAAGATAAGCCACCGCAGTGAGAAGCCCGAGCACCGCAACAAACAGCATCCCCAGCTCGCCACAACTAGAGAAAGCCCGCGCGCAGCAACAAAGACTCAACGTGGCCAAAAGGAAAAAGAAAGAGAAAAGACCGTGATACTGACGTGGCTTCCACCACTCCCCTTTATCCTCCTTTACCCTAGTACTCAGTCTACTAATCCTCTATCTCAATTCCTTTTCCACTCTAAATAGACCACAAGACTGTTCAACAAAAGTCCACCAAGTTAGTGGCTTTGCATATGCCCCCATATCCACCCTCATAGGAGGGCGCCCCTATGGGCTCCTCCCAGGCTTGACAGGACTCCAGGGCATTCTCCAGTAAAGTGCCACTAGTTGTTCCCTTAAAGGGCCAAGGGAAAATTAAAATTAAAATTAATGAAAAATCTTGCCAAATTCTGATAGATACTGGAGCTACACTCTCTACTTTAAGCCCCATTTACTAAGGACCCTGCAGATGGGATCCTGGGAAAACTGGCAGAAGCCAGCCAAGAGTGAGAATTCTTACCCAAGTCAGCTCTCCTGGGTCTCTGTCTGTAGTGCTCGGTCAAAAGGGTAAAATGAAATTTCACGTTGTCCCTTTCTTTACAAATTCTGGCCCAGTAGTTATTGATCCTTTCTCTCCCAGGATAGACAGCTATTTGCTTTCTTGTTTGTTTTGTTTTGTGTCCTGAGAACTTGGCTTGGCAACCGTGAGGTCAGGGGCCTCAAAATTATAGCCGGATCGAAATGAGGGTCTCACTTCATTTGCATGTAGCTCAGGTCCTGTGACTGCCGCCAGCTCTCAGAGGAATCGTCTGAGTCTTTCTTTCTTTTGGTTGTCTTTGAAAGAGGCCACGGATCTTGGCACGGTAGTATCTTTTACACCTTCTTTGAGGACGACTCCTCTTGTATCCAAGGGGTTTTTAAGTACTGCCAGGAATACTTACCGTTTGTCCCAGCTGAAACCTGACAAGATACTTAGCAGGATTTTTTTTTTTTTTAAGTAGCCCTGTGGTCAGAAGTTGGCCAAATTAGAAGCTGATACTCAGAGCCTGTTAGGAACTTTCTTAGGCCTTCTCCTCAAAGCTAAATAAAACTATAAACCCAGAGGTAAAGAAAAACATTCCAAAGACAAATGACCCTAAATCTAGAACGTGGGGATCTTTGGGTTTCATCTTAGTTGAAGATCTTCTCCCTGATATAAAGAAGCAATTGAAGATAATATAGTTGGATGGGTGTGTCAGTGCCTTGATAGCATTCAGGTTGCAACCCAAGTCTTTGAGGAATTAAAAACAGCTGTTCTGTAAATTAAGGCCAACTCTTAGAAGGAAAAAGCAGGGGAAAGGTTATTTGGAAATCAGACAATAAAAAGCTGCTTGATCACCTAGATTGTCTTCTCTCATCATTTTTTAACAGTGGTGAGGGTAAATATTTGAAGAAAGTAGCCAATGGACATCTCAAATGGCAAAATTGAATTGAATATTCATTTTAACAAACAATTAAGGGCAGAAATCTACCTATTTACCCTAATTTGGAAAGAGTGGACCTTAACTAACCAGCTTAGCTGCTGGTACCCACTCTCCATTCCAAATTCCAGGTGATGTCCAGGGACTGTGGACTCTGTCCTTTGCCCTCTTCTTTTTGGTTTATTACTTTACCAGCCCCCTAGGTGGCAGCAATAAATAATTCCAAAATTAGACCTTGGCATTGGCCTCACTTTTTCTGTTGCTTCCATAATAATTTCTGGGTTTACATATTAATACTATGGTACAGTTAGCACAGTTATTTAAGATGACTCATGAGTAAAAGTAGCACTCTTTGTTTTTTTCCTTGAAGATTTCTAGGGACAGATATATGGATTGAATGATTCCTGGTATAAGTGTTCCTCCAGATACTCTAAGGATCATTACTGAGTTAAGTTCATTCATCTGATAGGGCATAATCTCAACCATGTTCATGCAGCCTGTTCCCCTCATCACCAAGTAACCGCTTTGCTGTGATTAGTAATCACTGGAGAGCACAGAAGTCTATAAAATTTCTTACTCTAAAATACCTTCATTCACAGTAGAGAGTGAGAGTTTTATCAGTTTCCAGTTCCACTCAAATACAAGTCTTGGAGGTTTCCCTTTCTAATTACCACTGACCTGCAGGTGTCAAAAAACGCAGAAAGCGGTTAACAGAGGTCCACCACCCCTTAGTTACAAATACAGTTGAAACAGCTTTTTTGAGAAATTCTTATAGTCTCTGCAATGATATTGACTTTTCTTTCTGGCAGCAATGTGATGCTGGTCCCAGCTGGTCCTTGGATCTATAGTGACAACTCATTTACCTCCTAAGTGGTTCTACCAGGGCTTCTCTTTCCCTGCTGACCAGCCTCCCTAACCTTCCACCTTCTTCAACTTCAAGTATTATCTCCACCCTGCTCCCCTCTCTAACCTCAGTGGTCGTGGCACAAAGGATCGTTTGACTTCTATCCTTTTTAGTTATGCAATAATCTACTACTTAGGGCTTCCTTTTGATTTTATAAATTCAATTTGGAAGACATCTAAAACAAAAAAGGAACACCAGCTATTCTTTTCTCTATGCTTTCTCCAAAAGAAACCTGGTTCTTCTCAATACAGTGAGATGTATCAAATCGGCTAGGAAAAAAACCAGGTACTAACAAGAGTAATAGGGATGGTCACAAATGTTACCATTTAGACTTATTGCTGCATAAAATATTATTCATTCACCAATTACTCTAGCTCTCAGTATGAGGACACATGGAACACGTACTGCTTGGACCTAACACCCAGGGTCAGGAACTTAATGCTACTTTTGAGTTTTTAATGCACTGAATTAATGAATGCATTAGGCTATCAGAAACATCAGGGTAAAATGTATGGCCCATCCGTAGCAGTAGGAAGGCAGAAATGACACTCCCAAGAGGAATGTTTAATATATGCTATAAAAGAAGAACCCTGGAGGGGGCGGCTGGCTCCGTTGATAGATCTGAGGCTCGCTTTACAATATGAAGTGACTTTATATTGTTTTGTTCTAGCTCCTAGTCTCCATATCCAGAGGACGTAAACAATTCCACTCAAGAGTCAAATATAATATCTTCAGATAATTACATTAATGACTGTCTGATGATTCATTCTGCAAACATACCAAGAATTAACAACTGCTTTTGAACTTTCAACCTGATTCCATGCTGTAATTCTTAATTACAGACATCTTTTGAGCTTTATTCTGAAACAATGTTTATATTCATATAATATCCATATATCATAATACAACAACATAATAAAATATTATGTTCATTTACATTCTTATTATTTTCTTAAAATATAAGAATATTATAAATCCTAACCCCTCTTTAGACAGAACGAACTATATTTTTATTTAAAGGTAGAAATATCTGGTATTTCAATGAGGGCTTAGTAGACTCAAAAGGATTTTTAGTTGCTGCCCATTATCTAATTAGAGGTTTCTAATCTTCGAATCTCACAGTTAACTTCTAGAAAACAAAATTACTTTTGAATAGGTTTTAAATTTCAAAGACCTCAAGAAAATAGGGGCCCAATAAAGATCCACCAGTGGGTCAAAAGGAAGCTTCTCATGATTAAAATATCATTTTAAGTTACCGTAGGAGAGATTAAACCACACTTATGATTATAGTATTAGAACATTTTAAAGATAATGAAAAAGAAAAAAAAACCTTTTAAAAAAAGTTTAATATGTTATTAGAAGTGGAATTATTTCATATGAATGAAACATTTAAACGCTCCTATTAAATAACATTTTATAAACCAAAGAAGTAAATGATCAGCAGAAGAGTACCAGAATACAGTTGCATTAACAATAACAATAAAATGGAAATAATAAATTAAAATACAATATAGCAAGGTAATTTCTTTACATCTGCTATATGAACAGTTAATACCTATTATCTATGGTGTGATCTGCTAATTATTCTATAATTTATTCTTTTCTTAACTGAGCTGCGTTGTGGTATCCAGAGGAAACAAAAGCCAATTATATTACTCTCAGAAAGTTTCAAAGTTCTAAACAGAAGTTTCTTCCACTTGGCTTCTACGTGAACCTGAGAATCCAACAAGGCGACCTGAACAGAAGAAAGAGGAATCAAATTCCCAGTCATTTTCCTGCGGGAGTCAGAACAACAAGCAAAGTAGGACAAAAATAAACAGAATTAGGTGACCTGATTTTATACCTGTAATTTATTTACCCATAAACAATATGTAACTGAATGCTGGTCGTCTTTTTTTCAGTCTCCCTCACCTATTTCCTTCCTCCCCCAAAGCCCTCCCCTCTGGCAACCACCTATTGGTTCTCTGTATCTATGACTTTGTTTCTGTTCTGTTCTGTTTGTTCATTTGTTTTGGTTTTTAGATTCCACACATAAGTGAAACCATACAGTAGTTATCTTTCTCTGAGTGACTTATTTCACTAAGCATGATACCCTCCAGGTCCATCCATGTCGTTACAAATGGCAGAATTTCATTACTTTTTATGACTGAGTACTATTCCATTTTATATATATGTACGTATACCACATCTTCTTTATCCATGCAATGGACACTGGAATACTGGTTGTCTTTTAATCACTATACTTACTTCTGCTGTAGACAGAATGAGCAAGTAGGTGCTTAAGTGGAGTACATGTTCTGTAACATAGATGGCAGGTGTCAGACTGCAAAGTTCTGATTGTAAGAGAAAAAGACCCTTGATATAGCCAATCCTCATTATTCATGGATTCCATATTTGTGAAATTCACTCACTCTCTAAAATTTGCCTGTGTTCCCCAAATCAGTATTTTTGGCACTTTCATAGTCATTTGTGGGTCTGTACAGAGTGGAAAAAAAATGGAGTCATCCAGCATGCCTTCTGCCCGCTGAGATCAAACAAGGTGAAGCTTTGCATTTTGGTTTCAGCTTTCCTACTGGAAACAAGTAATCTTTTCATGGTCTATTGAGTGCTACATTTTTCATATTCATGTGCTTTTTATTGATGATTTCACTCTTTAAAAAAGCCCCCAGGCATCATGCTGAAGTGCTGGCTAATGTTCCTGAGAACAAGATAGCCCTGACGTGCCTTATAGAGATAATATATTTATTAGATAAGTGTTGTTTGGGAATGAATCATAGGGCTGTTTGCCATGAGTTTAATATTAATGAATTAACAGTGATATTAAATTAGGTGTCTTTAAACTCGAACACAAATAAAACAATGCTATATATTGATGAGTTGATGGAAAATGTAGCGACCAGAAGCTTATAGGAACCTAACCCTGTATTTCCCCTAAAAGCAGTGGTTCAGTATTTACTGATTCGGTGTTTGCAGCAACTTTACAGAACATAATTTCCATGAATAACAAGCATCAACTGCACATGGGTGTATTAGTTTGCTAGGGATGCCATAACAAAATGACACAGACTGGGTGGCTTAAAAACAGAAATTAATTTTTTCACAATCAAAAAGTCCAAGATCAAGATGTCAGCAGGTTTGGTTTCTCCCGAGACGCATCTGCTTGGGTTACAGATGGCTGCCCTCTTGTGTCCTCACATGGGCTTGCGTCTGTGTACATCATCCTTGGCGTCTCTTTGTGTGTCCAAATTTCCTCTTCTTATAAGGACACCAGTAGACTAGATTAGGACCCTCCCTAATGGCATCATTTTAGCTTAATCACTTCTTTTTTTTTTTTTGCGGTACGCAGGCCTCTCACCGCTGTGGCCTCTCCCGTTGCGGAGCACAGGCTCCGGACGCGCAGGCTCAGCGGCCGTGGCTCACGAGCCCAGCCGCTCCGTGGCATGTGGGATCTTCCCGGACCGGGGCACGAACCTGCATCCCCTGCATCGGCAGGCGGACTCTAAACCACTGTGCCACCAGGGAAGTCCGATTCTGTAATTTTATCTTGGTACATAACATACAAATAGGATGAGCAACTATTATATGCCAGATATTCATTCCAAAGGAGCTCCTGGTTCATTCTGGTATTTTTTACATGCTAGGTGTCCTATTGTGGGAATATAAAAGCCCTCACCAGGACATTTACTGTATTTGTACTCACTGAGAAAAGAGACAATGACATTGATTAAATTTTCTCCTATTTAAAAAAAACACAAAACACATTTCATTGTCTTTGCATATTTGATAACAACCTAAGACATTCTCTGGTAAACATTTAATATGTTTTACCTTTTAATGCTTTTTAATTGTCTTTTAAAATTAATATTTTTAGACCATCTTATAGTGATTTAGCTTGTCTTTCTTGCTTCGTTGTAAAATAATTCCATTTATTCTATTCACCTTGATTAAGTGTTATCTAATTTTCCATTATCTTAAATTTGTAATCAAGAAGATAAACTATGTATTTAATATGATATAATAAAATCATTTGGTTTGGAAATGGGAAATGACTCCCTGTTCACTCTAAAACCTTTTGAAAATATATTAAATGCCAATGAGTCAGATGCACACAACTCTGTAAATTTTAAATCATTTACATATATTTGTCCTTATAATATTGTGCCAAACTCACAATTTTCTTACACATAAGAATGTAAAAAGTGTTATTGCATAATCAGCAAATATTAATTGATGCTTAGAAAAGCTTCTGTTGTAGTATTCCTGCTTTATATTCCAAGTCCTTAATCTTTTCCTTTTCTTTTTTAACATTTATAACAAATATTTAACACTCTAAGGTTAAAAAAATTAATCTAATTGGTAATACTATAACCACATATATTGATGTAAATATGCAAAGAGGTTTCACATATCGGTGAATTAACCCTCGAAATCCAGTGAAATCTATTCAATAAATCATAAAGTGGCTGAGAGAAGTTAGACTTTACTCCAAATCACATAATTTATTGTGTGACATGGGAATTTTTACTGGAGTTTTCAGAGTAACAAGGAGATAGAGATATCTCACCAGTGTTTTATTTACATTTTAATCACCCCTTAGCCCAGTACAACCAATTGAGCAGGGTACAGATTTACTCTTTTTTTGATTCATCTCCTAGCAAGCAGGACATAAGTGCATTGCATAGCCTAGATTTTCTCAACGACAGGACCAGTTGTTTTCATACAGTCCTGGTATCAGTTCACCAACCAGATAACACACTGTTCTCTAATTCAAATTCTAGTACCCCAAACATTCTATATATTGTTAGGAAAGTCCTTTCAAGGATCCGGGCATATGCATTAATGCTGTTTCACAAGACTCTTACAAAGACCTGGACTTTTGCTGTTAAAAATATGCAGTATTGGCAGTAATTTAAGGGGGTTTTTGTTGACTTTTTTATGTTATTTTTTAAATCAATTTAACCTATCTTTCTCCATTTAACAATTAGTGCCAACTACTGTTTTACTAAACTAATCAATGAAAAACTATTTCCACTGAGATAAACTACCTCTTTACAGTAGATTTTATCCCTGATATAAAAGTCAATATTTCACATATTTCTTTCATCAACAGTCCCTAATATATTATCCTAACTTAATCTTGTACAAAAATGTATGTTAGATGACTCAACTAAGAAATCTGGATATATCCGCCTGTTATTCTGATATTGATATATAAAAGACTAGTGTAATCAAACTGAGTCTATAAAATGTTTCAGCTTAATCCTATAATTGTTTACCAGACCCTTATTATAGCTCATGCTAACTAGAATGTCATTCACTAGCTAGCAGCTAACATAGGGGAAAATCCACCAAAATAAAGATTTCAGAATTTTGTTAGATATGGTGTTTGTCTTGTTAAATAGCAATATCAATCATATAAAGGCATGAATTAAATGTTTCTAATGATTATAAATAGACTCTCATACATAATCAATGGTTACGTGATAACCTGGCTTAAATTTATACAGTTTACTTTATACGGAAGTTTACATAGTTTCCTTCACATTGTTGTAAATATAGTTTACCTGAGATCCATGTTTACATATTCAGTATTTAATTATGTCAAGGAATGTATTTTTAGATGACATAATAAAATGGAGCAAATATTTTCAGATGAACATAAAAAGTGACATTGGGTCCTCTCTACACCCCGCCAGTGATTCAGATACCCATGGATCCAATTATTTAAGCTGCCCTAAGGAAAAGGAAGGCTTTGCATTAGAAATCACTCCTTCACTCTTCTAAATACTACTTAAAACATTCTATGTCTTTAACCTTTAAAACCTTATAAAGCCGAATTATCTCACGTCTAAGATTCTTTGATTTTATAAATTCTCAGGAAAGATGTGTCTATGCCCAGTACTACAAAGAAATTGGCATTTATTTAGAAGGTTAAATGACTTTTTCTCTTAGAGCTTAGAGGTGCAGTATTTTAACACTTATGATCTTTACAAAATAAGATATTCAAGTGACTGTAATGATCCCATGACATTCTGTGTAGAAGGAAATTGGAGCACACTTCAATTTCACTATTTTTGACCTGTTTTTCTTTAAATATGCTATTATTTTTGCTATTAAAAATGTTTGCTCAAGATCCATATATTGGCTTTGTCAAAAATTTATTTTTTATTTTACTTTAGATAAAATAATTCTAATGTTTATATACAATTTGTAATCCAGTTTTCCCTTATGTAAAATGAGACTAATAGCAGTACATAACTCATGGTATTGTGAAACTTCAATGGATTACTAAAATTAAAGCACTTAAAACAGTGCCTAGCACACAGTAAGAACTATGTAGGGTTAACTTTTATCATCATCATCACTGTCATTTTCATTAACATTGTTATGATTTTCTTTCTTTTGTTTTTTCTTTTTTTGCGGTACGCAGGCCTCTCACTGCTGCGGCCTCTCCCGTTGCGGAGCACACAGTGGCCATGGCTCACGGGCCCAGCCGCTCTGCGGCATGTGGGATCTTCCCAGACCGGGGCATGAACCCGCGTCCCCTGCATCAGTAGGCAGACTCTCAACCACTGCACCACCAGGGAAGCCCCTTCTTTCATTTTTGAAAATACTCCCACAAAATGAAAATGGTGCAATAGAGTGTTCATCTAATTTCATAGTTACGGCATCCAAACCGTACCTGTCCCTTTTTCCTCCCACCCCTTCCTCTCTTTCATGCATCTCTGTCCTATCTGTCATAGTCTAACAAGGTTAAAAAAGCAGGAAAAATATTTCAGATAAACTACAAGATTCCCGTTTATATGTGTTCATTCTATTTATCTTTTCCCTCTGAACTCCCTTTGCTTTTTACTTATGTCTGAAAGGTATCTGTTATGTCTGGATTTTAAGAGAATCCCATCTATCACAGTTCCCTAGGTGGACTCTCCAGTGTCTATCCTTAACAGATATATTTGGAGAATAGCTTTGATGAGATCAATACCTCCTCCCTTTTGATAATCACAAATTCCACAAGTCTGAAGATGCATGGGGATGAGTATATACTGAATTGTCAAATATACCAACACGTCTATCAAATTTATAGTGACCTTTCTTTGTAAGCTTTACCAATGAGATTTTTTTCTTGATTTTGATAAGCTTCCTGTTCCATTGCCCCCATTTATTGTTCTAAATTATGCTATATAGTTTTTATCACTCATTTGGTTGTTTATTCACTCATTCATTTATTCACTCATTTATTAAATAAATATTAGTTAAGTCCAGGCACTGATATGCAAGATAATACATAGTGTTTGATCTCATGATTCACCTTATGTGAAAAAAATAATAATAAAATGAAGAGAGAAAAACATTTTAAAACTAGAAAATAAGCACCATAAAGTTGCAATGTCTTATGAGATTATATAATGGGAAAGTCTAATTTGGGAGGAAAGCAGAGAATGCTTCTCTGTGGATAGTTAAGCAGGAACCACAATATTGAGTAGAAGTTAGCCCAACAGAGAACGATGGAACAATAATCCTTGACTAAGGAATAGACTGTGTGAAAGGTTTCCAAGTCAAGAAGTTCCAATTGTTTTCAGTAAACGAAAAGCTAGTGTGTGATGAAAACGAACAAAATGGAGAAGGTTGGTTGATAAAATTGGAGAAGTCAGCCACGGTCAGCGCCAAACCTGATAGCATATGACCTTGATTCTTCTTTCATGGATGCGAATGTCAACAACAAATGGCACTTGGCACTGGCACCGGCCAACTACCTCTACAAGGATTAAATCATGAGCCGCTACAGCTGCTGATTTTCAACGCCCCCTGAAAGGGGTTCAGGGTGGAGAGCAGATATGAGGCCCTCTCTGCTCTGGGGAAAACTGGCAGAACAGGCCTTCAGATAGTTAGATATTTTCAGGAGCTGATTTTACGAGCCCAATTCTTGTATCTTCTCGTATCTAGAAAAGCCCTAAAATCCATGGTGACGACTGCTCCTCGTGACTAGCAGAAACCTTCTTCCAAAAAAAGTATGTGCTTGATTGTATGTGCACCACAATCACATATATACTGACCTTCCCCCCGCCTCTCTGGAGCAGTTTCTCAGAGCTCTCTGAGATGCTGTCTCCTGGGCTATGGTCCTCATTTTGCCCCAAACAAAACTGAACTCGCAACTCTCACATTGTGCCTTTTTTAAAGTAGACACAAAAAAAGCTGTCAGGCATGAAACCCCTCAACTTTCTACAACATATAAATTCAAACATATCATTATTATTTACTTTCTGGTCTCAAAGGACAAAGCACCTCTCTCTCTCTGTTCAAGACTAAGTCCTTGTCTGGGACTGGGCTTAATCATTCCCCTTAGCTCATTTTTATTTCCTCAAGTCTTTCTTTTTAACATCCTTCTTTATCTAAATATTTTGATCTCAAAAAAAAAAAAAAACAAACCAAAAAAGAGACAGAGAGAAAAGTCTGTAGAGGACCACTGGCTTTGAAACAATTTGCATTTGTGACATAATGAATGCCAGAATGCCTGGCTGACACTTTTAAGATATTAAGAGATTCAAAGAAGCACTAAACTAATTAACCAAAATTACAAGCAGTGACGTACTGGAGGTGGGTCTCACAAAAGCCAGCTGTGTCCATCTCTTCCCAACTTTGCCTTCAGTGATGTCACGTTGATGGCTTGAAATAGGCGTCGGTGGAAGTATTTACTGCGTTGACAAAACAGAAACTACAAAATTCATTGGTTCCACCTCAACACTGCTCTTCTCCAAGGAGAGAGCAGCTGTTAAACAGTTACTAGGACAACACCAATGATAAAACACTTCCTTAACGTTACAATAACTCACAGTGTCAAGGGAAGCATCGCAGGTACTATTGTGCCTTATTCAATTAGCTTTGTACTTGAATCATGCTTTCTTATATATTAGTGACATGAAATTTATTTAAATTTTGCTCCACATGTCAATATCTCTCTTCTGAGATGTACCTGGTTGTACCCCACTGTATGCTTTATGATGTGATACCCTATTTCAGTGTTCTGTGTGATAGACATTACTATAACAACATCTGCTTATCTATAGGAGTGTTACATATATAGAGACTCACACTTGAAGAAGGCTGTTACAGAAAAAAATATGGGTACAAAAGATACTAATTGAGAAAACATGGGCCTTGGTTTTTACCCCCATTTGTCTACCATGCTAATATTCTCCTCCTTTCTCTGTTAAATTTCTTGAATACTTCATCTATAGTCACTATATCACTATATGCTTAAAAGTATTTATTTCTTAACGCACCATTATTAGGCTTTTGCCTACTTCTGTAACTTGCATTAACTCTGAAATTTTGATTTCAAAACATAGCTCTGTTATCTCTGGTTCTTATTCTTTCAAGTGACCCATTAAAGTATTCCCAATGCCAACTTAGGGAGATCTTGAAACCACTGACCCACCAATAGTATAAAAATTCATAAGATGCTTTTGGTTTCACTTAATGCTGCTTTTACCTCAAGATCTCCCACTCTTTGCAAAACACACCGACATATACACAAACATACGTGATACATCAAAACCAAACCAAACAAAAACACATCAATTCTAGCTCCAAAATACTCCAGTGGCAGAAATGGTGCTGTTTTCTCCAAACTTTTCCATTCTTCTCTGAATACACAGGAAGCCTATGTTTCCTAGACGCTCACCCCACTATATTCATATGTGATCATAAGCCTGAAGTCTGCCCAATAAAACACAGGTGCAAGTGATGACACCTTTTACAGGTGCGACTTCTACAGTGCCTCAAACTTCAGCCTCAATATAGGGCAGAACAGAAACACCTGGAGTTATTAGAGTCCCCAGATGGAAACTTCCTAGAATTTTGAGTTATAATTTATACAGGCCCCCCAGGATCTCTATCCAAACAGGCATACTCGTTGATGAACGAGAAATAAACCTTTACTGTACTGAGACACTACAGCAGCTGTAGTGCTGTTTATTACAGCAGCTAGTGTTTAATAGAGAAGTTAGTCCCTTGAAAATGTATTTACTGTACTTACTTTAGCGCAGTAAATGTAACAAAACTGCCTTACATGACATTGGCTTTGCTGTATGGTGGCTGGCAACGAGGACACTAACACCAAAGCCTGAGAAGAGGATAATGGTCAACAGCAAAATGTTTTATAGAACTGTCACCTCTGGGGCTTCCCTGGTGGCGCAGTGGTTGAGAGTCCGCCTGCTGATGCAGGGGACACGGGTTCGTGCCCCGGTCCGGAAAGATCCCACATGCCGCGGAGCGGCTGGGCCCGCGAGCCATGGCCGCTGAGCCTGCGCGTCCGGAGCCTCTGCTCCGCAGCGGGAGAGGCTACAACAGTGAGAGGCCCGCATACCACAAAAAAAAAAAAAAAAAAAAAAACCAGAAAAAAGAAACTGTCACCTCTGGACATATGCCTACTGGCTAGCATCTTTAGAGTAGATGTAGGAAGACCTTAAAAGTATGTTTATTGATTGGTCTTATTGGCTGTATTTTAACAGAAAGAGATGGGCTCAGAGAAGAACTGGCCAGTTTGCAGGCAGAAATGTAAATGAATTGTAAGCAGATCCAGAAATTCAGAGCCTTGCAGGGTTAGAAAAGGTGACAGGTGATAACTTCTAAAAATTAGGAGATGCAATTTAAAGGGGGATTTAGTGACTAGGGTCCAGGAAAACATTTCACTAAAATAAAGCAACTCAGGCAAAAGGTCAGGTTCAGAATAAGGTCTTTCTCCCTATTCCTCCATATAATCTCAGAATAGTCACCATGAACTTGAGAGAGAATTATGAGAAGTGAAATAAAGCAGGCTTGAGAAAAATGTCTGGGAATGAACCTTGTGACGACTATTAGCACATAGAACAAACAGAAATGGAACAAATCAGGTGCCTGCTCTGTTTCTGAAGAAATTATATTTACAAAG
This sequence comes from Tursiops truncatus, assembly GCF_011762595.2. Classification (NCBI taxonomy): domain Eukaryota; kingdom Metazoa; phylum Chordata; class Mammalia; order Artiodactyla; family Delphinidae; genus Tursiops; species Tursiops truncatus. The sequence goes on from NC_047054.1 coordinate 2,848,322, forward strand.
AAGCCGTGGTCCTGAACTCAAAAGACTTTTGACTATTCAAGGCTAAAAACAATCTTCGTTACTTACCCTTCTGCCTGTCCAAGCAGGAACTGGGTTCTGAAAGCTATAAAGCCGCTAAGAGGGCATATCCTCCAGCACCCATTTTAGGTGTGGCCGCAAAAGATATTTAGTAAAAATGAAAGAAATTTTCAGAAGGTAGAGAAAAAGGCTACTGAGAAAGTGATCAAAGGAGTTTGCCCCAAATATGGAGATCCAGGACATATTCAGGGATTCCTCCTGCATCCACTCATTAAAGGAAGTCTCTCAGGGGACACCCACGTAGCAGCATTGCCTAGAGCATTCACTTAGGACTTTTTTCTGAAAAAATAGGCCTTGGTTGTATCGTCCACAGATATTTCCTTTCGTTAACAGCTGTATGGTGGATGACGTGATGTACTATCCTGATCCCTTCTTCTAAACCCTACTGAGTCACTGGTTCCCCCAGCTTCTATTTGCAGTATTTGCTGCTGACAGCCACAGATGCATCTCTTTCTGTGAAATGACCTCTACCCAAGGCAGCTGCGTCATCCAAGGCTAAGCCCTGTCCACAAAGCAGCCTGTATCAGATGACTGGTCAAACAGAGGTACATGTGCCAGTTCCATTGTCTCCACCTGGACAACTCCAAAGGCTTACCCAGCTCCAGAGCACCCGTGAAATTTGCTGAGGTCTGTGTGGCAACTGCATTAAAGTCCAACTTCTCTCTCTGCCCGATCCTAATTCCTTTACTTCCTCAGAGTTGTTTCTCCCAAGTGAACTTCAAAAAAATTGCCTGAATACACATCTTTATATCAGAGTCACCTTCTAGGGAACCCAGCCTAAGACAACAGCTCATGACTTTTATCCTAACTTACTCCCAGTTCCTTGTTTATTACATATCTCAGATTTACCATCTTTTTGCCATGTTCATTGCCACCATCCTAATCTAAGCTACCATCCTCTTAGAGTACTGCCTAGCCTTTTGACTGGTCTTCTTTTGTTCACTCTGGTTCCTTTTCAAACATTTCTTCCTTCAGAAGAAAAGGGATAATTTACTGTAAGTTGTATCATGTGACGGCCTCCACTTAAAATGCATCAAAATTTTGCATTTCCCTTGGAAGAAGATTCACTCTTTTTCATGGCCTGAGAAACTTGGCTCCATACGGCCCAAGCCTATCTCCTTCATCTTATCTTTTCTACTCTCTTTTTCATCATGCTCCAACCACAAGATACTGTGAAGTATCAGTTGTTTACACCTGGGATCAGGGGACTGACTGGGAGCTGCAGTTTGTATCAACATCACAAGTAAGGATCTTACTGCATATCACTAGCCAGGAAAAGATCAAGATTCAAAATTCGAAGTAGGTTTCTCCTGAATGAGTATCAATTTCACACCATCATGAAGTCAAAATATGGGAAGTCAAACCATCATAAGTTGGGTACCTTCTGTAGTTTCTTTTTTATTTTATTTATTTATTTTTGGCTGTGTTGGTTCGTCGCTGCTGCATGTGGGCTTTCTCTAGTTGTGGCGAGCGGGGGCTACTCTTCGTTGTGGTGCACAGGCTTCTGATTGCAGTGGCCTCTCTTGTTGCAGAGCACGGGCTCTAGGTGCGTGCGCTTCAGTAGTCGTGACTCTCGGGCTCTAGAGCGCAGGCTCAGTAGTTGTGGTGCATGGACTTTGTTGCTCCGCGGCATGTGGGATCTTCCCGGACCCGGGATCAAACCCGTGTCCCCTGCATTGGCAGGCGGATTCTTAACCACTGCGCCACCAGGGAAGTCCCTGTAGTTTTTTAATGTAACAACACATGGAACTTGTATTAAGTATTTGGATGAGGTAATAACAAAACAATGGACTTCTTACAACTGAGAGCATGGCACTTCAGGACACGATGATTTCATTAGTAACATAATAAAATTGCATAGAGAATAAGGTCTAGATGATCAGACACATAGTAGATGCTCAGTAAATCGTTGAAAGAAATATTCATTAATTGATCCATGAGCTGTTGCTTACTCTGAATCATTTCCTAATTTCACCCAGAGAGTAGAGAAATCAAATTGAGGAAAAGAAATAATAAATGATCAAAACAAATGAAAGAAAATTGCCAGAGAAGTCAAAAATTTTAAATCCAGACAATTTCAGGTGGGTTTGGAATAATTTGATAAGAGTGGCAGTAAAGCTCATTCAGTCACCCAATGTTGTTTTAATTTACTTATAAAATTAGAAATGAAGCGGATATCAGAATGTATTTGTCAGTTAATGGCATCTTCCACTCCAATTATCTTTAGTTTTGGACATTGCTTGCTTTTATATTGTATATACATGATTTTATCTACTCAGGTAAATAAGAATTAATAACAAGAGCATGAATTTGGCCCCAGTAGATAATTAGTATAAACTGTTAGGTATGAAATATGGCTTGGCAGGATTAGGAGTTTAAAAGTGCCCATGGTGGGCTACTGCACCACAGCTAGCCGGGAGGGAGTCCGGGAAAAATCTGGACCTGCTTAAAAGGCAAGAGACCATTGTTTCGGGTGTGCAAGGAGAGGGAATTCAGAGAACCGTGCCAGAGAGAGGCACGAGCCGTGGCTATCAGCACGGAACCAGAGACAAGCATGAAATGCTAAGGCTGCTGCTGCAGCCACCAAGAAGCCTGTGTGCAAGCACAGGTCACGATCCACACCTCCCCTCTCAGGAGGCTGTGCAGCCCACCACTGCCAGGGTCCTGGGATCCAGTGACAACTTCCCCGGGAGAATGCACGGTGCGCCTCAGGCTGGTGCAAGGTCTCGCCGGCCTCTGCCACCACAGGCTTGCACCACATTCTGTACCCCTCTCTTCCCCTGGCCTGAGTGAGCCAGAGCCCCCTATCGCCACTATTTTAACTATGTCCTGTCTCACTGAAGAACAGATGCCCTCAGGAGACCTACACACAGAGGTGGGGCCGGATCCAAAGCTGAAGCCCAGGAGCTGTGGGAACAAAGAAGAGAAAGGGAAATCTCTCCCAGCAGCCTCAGGAGCAGTGGATTAAAACTCCACAATCAACTTGATGTACCTGCATCTGTGGAATACCTGAATAGACAACGAATCATCCCAAAATTGAGGCGGTGGACTTTGGGAGCAACTGTAGACTTGGGGTTTGCTTTCTGCATCTAATTTGTTTCTGGTTTTATGTTTATCTTAGTTTGGTATTTAGAGTTTATTATCATTGGTAGATTTGTTTATTGATTTGGTTGCTCTCTTCCTCCTTTTTTATATATATTTTTTTTCTTTTTGCTTTATCTCTTTTTGTCAGTGTGTATGTGTATGCTTCTTTGTGTGATTTTGCATGTATAGCTTGGCTTTTACCATTTGTCCTAGGGTTCTGTCTGTCCTTTTTTTTTTTTAAGTATAGTTTTTTGCATTTGTTATCATTGGTGGATTTGTTTTTAGGTTTGGTTGCTCTCTTCTTTCTTTTCATTTTCTTTTACTTTTTAATTGTTTTCATTTTTAATAATTATTTTTATTTTCTATTTTAATAACTTTATTTTAATTTATTTTATTTTTTCTTTTTTTCTCCCTTTTCTTCTAAGCCGTGTGGCTGACAGGGATTTGGTGCTCCAGCCAGGTGTCAGGCCACTGCCTCTGAGCTGGGAGAGCTCAGTTCAGGACATTGGTCCACCAGAAACCTCCGGGCTCCATGTAATATCAAAAGGCAAAAGTTCTCCTGGAGATTTCCATCTCAGTGCTAAGACCCAGCTCCACTCAACGACCAGCAAGCTACAGTGCTGGACACCCCATGCCAAACATCTACAAGACAGGAACACAACCCCACCCATTAGCAGAGAGGCTGCCTAAAATCATAATAAGGTCACAGACACCCCAAAACACACCACCGGACATGGTCCTACCCACCAGAAAGACAAGATCCAGCCTCATCCAGCAGAACACAGGAGCCAGTCCCCTCCACCAGGAAGCCTACACAACCCACTGAACCAACCTTACCCACTAGGGGCAGACACCAAAACCAATGGTAAATACAAAACTGCAGCCTGAGAAACAGACACACCAAACACAGTAAGTTAATCAAAATGAGAAGACAGAGAAATACACAGCAGATGAAGGAGCAAGGTAAAAACCCCCCAGACCAAACAAATGAAGAGGAAATAGGCAGTCTACCTGAAAAAGAATTCAGGGTAATGATAGTAAAGATGATCCAAAATCTTGGAAATAGAATGGAGAAAATGCATGAAACATTTAACAAGGACCTAGAAGAACTAAACAGCAAACAAACAATGATGAACAACACAATAAATGAAATTAAAAATTCTCTAGAAAGAATCAATAGCAGAATAACTGAGGCAGAAGAAGCAATAAGTGAACTGGAAGACAAATAGTGGAAATAACTACTGCAGAGCAGACAAAAGAAAAAAGAATGAAAAGAATTGAGGACAGTCTCAGAGACCACTGGGACAACATTAAACACACCAACATTCGAATTATAGGGGTCCCAGAAGAAGAAGAGAAAAGAAAGGGACTGAGAAAATATTTGAAGAGATTATAGTTGAAAACTTCCCTAATATGGGAAAGGAAATAGTTAATCAAGTCTAGGAAGTGCAGAGAGTTCCATAAAGGAAAATCCAATGAGAAACACGCCAAGACACATATTAATCAAACTATCAAAAATTAAATACAAAGAAAAATATTAAAAGCAGCAAGGGAAAATCAACAAATAACATAAAAGGGAATCCCCATAAGGTTAACAGCTAATCTTTCAGCAGAAACTCTGCAAGCCAGAAGGGAGTGGCAGGACATATTTAAAGTGATGAAAGGAATAACTTACAACCAAGATTACTCTACCCAGCAAGGATCTCATTCAGATTCGACAGAGAAATTACAAACTTTACAGACAAGTAAAAGCTAAGAGAATTCAGCACCACCAAACCAGCTTTACAACAAATGCTAAAGGAACTTCCCTAGGCAGGAAACACAGGAGAAGGAAAAGTCCTACAATAACAAACTCAAAACAATTAATAAAATGGTAATAAGAACAAACATTGGTAATTACCTTAAATGTAAATGGATTAAATGCTCCAACCAAAAGGCATAGACTGCCTGAATGGATACAAAAACAAAACCACTATATATTCTGGTTACAAGAGACCCACTTCAGACCTAGGGACACATATAGACTGAAAGTGAGTGGATGGAAAAAGATATCCATGCAAAAGGAAATCAGAAGAAAGCTGGAGTAGCAATTCTCATACCAGACAAGATGGACTTAAAGACTATTACAAGAGACAAAGAAGGACACTACATAATGATCAAGGATCAATCCAAAAAGAAGATATAACAATTGTAAATATTTATGCACCCAACATAGGAGCACCTCAATACATAAGGCAAATACTAACAGCCATAAAAGGGGAAATCGACAGTAACACAGTCATAGTAGGGGACTTGAACACCCCACTTTCACCCATGGACAGATCATCCAAAATGAAAATAAATAAGGAAATAGAAGCTTTAAATGTTACATTAAACAAGGTGGACTTGATTGATATTTATAGGACATTGCAACCAAAAACAACAGAATACACTTTCTTCTCAAGTGCTTATGAAACATTCTCCGGGATAGATCATATCTTGGGTCACAAATCAAGCCTTGGTAAATTTAAGAAAATTGAAATCGTATAAAGTAGCTTTTCCGACCACAACGCTATGAGACTAGATATCAATTACAGGAAAAAATCTGTAAAAAATACAAACACATGGAGGCTAAGCAATACACTACTTAATAACCAAGAGATCACTGAAGAAATCAAAGAGGAAATCAAAAAATACCTAGAAAAAAATGACAATGAAACCACGACGACCCAAAACCTATGGGATGCAGCAAAAGCAGTTTTAAGACGGAAGTTTATAGCAGTACAATCCTACCTCAAGAAACAAGAAATATCTCAAATAAACAACCTAACCTTACACCTAAAGCAATTAGAGAAAGAAGAACAAAAAAACCCCAAAGTTAGCAGAAGGAAAGAAATAAATATCAGATCAGAAATAAATGAAAAAAAAATGAAGAAAACAATAGCAAAGATCAATAAAACTAAAAGATGGTTCTCTGAGAAGATAAACAAAATTGACAAACTATTAGCCAGACTCATCAAGAAAAAAAGGGAGAAGACTCAATTCAATAGAATTAGAAATGAAAAAGGAGAAGTAAAAACTGACACTGCAGAAATACAAAGGATCAATAGTGATTACTACAAGTAACTATATGCCAATGAAATGGACAACCTGGAAGAAATGGCAAGTTCTTATAAAGGTATAACCTTCTAAGACTGAACCAGGAAGAAATAGAAAATATGAACAGATCAATAACAAGTAATGAAATTGAAACTGTGATTAAAAGTCTTCCAACAAACAAAAGCCCAGGACCAGATGGCTTTACAGGTGAATTCCCTCAAACATTTAGAGAAGAGCTAACACCTATCCTTCTCAAACTCTTCCAAAATATAGCAGAGGGAGGAAAACCCCCAAACTCATTCTACGAGGCCACCATCACCCTGATACCAAAACCAGATGTCACAAAGAAAGAAAACTACAGGCCAACATCACTGATGAACATACATGCAAAAATCCTCAACAAAATACTAGCAAACAGAATTCAACAGCTTATTAAAAGGATCATACACCATGATCAAGTGGGGTTTATCCCAGAAATGCAAGGATTCTTCAAGATGTGCAAATCAATCCATGTAATACACCATATTAACAAACTGAAGGAGAAAAACCATATGATCATCTCAATAGATGCAGAGAAAGCTTTCGACAAAATTCAACACCCATTTATGATAACAACCCTCCAGAAAGTAGGCATAGAGGGGACTTACCTCAACATAATAAGGCCATATATGACAAACCCACAGCCAACATTGTTCTCAATGGTGAAAAACTGAAACCATTTCCACTAAGATAAGGAACAAGACAAGGTTTTCTACTCTCACGTAGTTTTGGAAGTTTTAGTCACAGCAATGAGAGAAGAAAAAGAAATAAAAGGAACCCAAATCGGAAAAGAAGAAGTAAAACTTTCACTGTTTGCAGATGACATGATACTATACATAGAGAATCCTAAAGATGCTATCAGAAAACTACTAAGCCTAATTGATGAATTTGGTAAAGTAGCAAGGTACAAAATTAATGCACAGAAATCTCTTGCATTCTTATATACTAATGATGAAAAATTTGAAAGAGAAATTGAGGAAACACTCCCATTTACCACTGCAACAAAAAGAATAAAATACCTAGTAATAAACCTACCTAAGGAGGCAAAAGACCTGTATGCAGAAAACTATAAGACACTGATGAAAGAAATTAAAGATGATGCAAACAGATGGAGACATATATCATGTTCTTGGACTGGAAGAATCAACACTGTGAAAATGACTATACTACCTAAAGCAATCTACAGATTCAATGCCATCCCTATCAAACTACCAATGTCATTTTTCACAGAACTAGAACAAGAAATTTCACAATTTGTATGGAAACACAAAAGAGCCCGAATAGTCAAAGCGATCTTGAGAAAGAAAAACAGAGCTGGAGGAATCAGGCTCTTGGACTTCAGAATATACTACAAAGCTACAGTGATCAGTACAGTTCTATGACATAAATCACAGCAAGATCCTTTTTGAACCACATCCTAGAGAAATGGAAATAAAAACAAAAATAAACAAATGAGACCTAATGAAACTTAAAACTTTTGCACAGCAATGGAAACCATAAACAAGATGAAAAGACAACCCTCAGAATGGGAGAAAATATTTGCAAACGAAGCAACTGACAAAGGACTAATCTCCAAAATTTACAAGCAGCTCATGCAGCTCAATATCAGAAAAACAAACAAGCCAATCCAAAAACGGGCAGAAGACGTAAGTCGACATTTCTACAAAGAAGATATACAGACTGCCAACAAAGACATGAAATGATGATCAATGTCACTAATCATTAGAGAAATGCAAATCAAAAGTACAGTGCGGTATCACCTCACATCAGTCAGAATGGCCATCATTAAAAAATCTACAAACAATAAATGCTGGAGAGGGTGTGGAGAAAAGGGAACACTCTTACACTGTTGGTGGGAATGTAAATTGGTACAGCCACTATGGAGAACAGTATGGAGGTTCCTTAAAATACTAAAAATGGAACTACCATATGACCCAGCAATCACACTCCTGGGCATATACCCTAAGAAAACCATAATTCAAAAATATACATGCACCACAATATTCATTGCAGCTCTATTTACAATAGCCAGGACATGGAAGCAACCTAAGTGTCTATCGACAGATGAATAGATAAAGAAGATGTGGCACATATTTGCAATAGAATATTACTCAGCCATAAAAAGAAACAAAATTGAGTTATTTTTAGTGAGGTGGATGGACCTAGAGTCTGTCATACAGAGTGATGTAAGTCAGTCAGAAAGAGAAAAACAAATACCGTATGCTAACACATATATATGGAATCTAAAAAACAAACAAACAAACAAAAAAACGGTTCTGAAGAACCTAGGGGCAGGACAGGAATAAAGACGCAGATGTAGAGAACGGACTTGAGGACATAGGGAGGGGGAAGGGTAAGCTGTGACAAAGTGAGAAAGTGGCATGGACATATATACAGTTCTAAATGTAAAATAGATAGCTAGTGAGAAGCAGCCGCGTAGCACAGGGAGATCAGCTCGGTGCTTTGTGTCTACCTAGAAGGGTGAGATAGGGAGTGTGGGAGGGAGACGCAAGAGAGAGGAGATATGGCGATATGTGTATACATATAGCTGATTCACTTTGTTATAAAGCAGAAACTAACACACCATTGTAAAGCAATTATACTCCAATAAAGGTGTTAAAAAAAAAAAGTGCCCATGGTATGAAATCAACAATTTTTCATTATGGTTGCAAAATGCAAAGATGAACAAACACTCATTCCTCATTTAGGAATTTGTTTGTTTTTCCAGAAGAATCCCCTGAGATTATTCTTCTTCTATTTGCATATTTGGAATAACAGTAAAAGCTAGTGATTGAAATGCTGTATGTCAACATAATTTACCATTTTCTTATTGCTTATTGTATATAATAAATTCTTTAATGTATTACTTTTGTAGTTCTATCTTCAATCTCACATTTGCGGTGGGTGTGGAAACATGAAGGAAAGGCTAAGACTATAACCAATTATAAGATTACCTTAAAATATGTGTACTTTGTATACATATATAGGCCTACTATGATATGGTTTGAAGCATGTTAGTGTATTTTTAGAACATATTTTATTGGATATATTTTAGGTATGTTTATATAATTGGTAACTATAGTAGTATAAATGTACACACCATTTATGGGTACAGCATATGTAAAAAAATTATCTTTACAATATGCTTGAGATGTTTACGTTCACAGGTCCCATATTGCTGTTTTAAAAGATAGAAACTACATAATAAATGTTATCTTTAGTAAATGCTATCTCTAGTATTTAAATAATCAAGGGTATTATCAGGTGTATTAGGTATATCAGGTATGTTATCAGGTATATGAGGGAAATGGCAACTTTTGTTTTATAAAGCTTGTCTGGGGAGTTCTGACTAAAAGAGAAGAGAGGAGAGAAAGGCTGTTTCAACATAACTGCCCTTATAATAAGAGGCTATAACTCATGGGATTCATGAATTTGTGCTATCAGCCTATGGATATGCGATCTTTCTATTAGCTCCTATCATAGAAAATATTCCCTCTCCCTCTCTCACTCTCTCTCTCCATATATATATATATATATATTAGAAGGAATAGCAGGGATTGAGGAAAGAGGATGGAGAGAGAGGAGACGAAGGAAAGAATGAGACAGGATAAGTGAGCGAGAGGATATAATGAAAGAGAAGGAGGAAGAAATGGAGGAGGGAAAAAAGGAAAAAGGGTGGAGAAGGTAGAGAAGATGAGAGAAAGAATCTAAGTCCATTCCCAACCCTCCCTTTCACAGAACATTCTGTGGATAACTTGTGAGACCTATTACTTAAGCTACAGTGGGCCACGCCTTACAGGTTATAATTGTATAATGAATACCTTTGGGTTTCTAGAGCATGGTAGCACGCTACTATTTCTTGTACAGTAGGAATTTTTTCCCTGAAAATTATAGTGTATCTGCATGATGCCTAAGATACTGTTAGAGCACGGGGATAACAAATTGTATGTTGAGCACTAACTGAACATCTCCTATTATGTTGGCGGACCCAGGAAACTGACAAGATAGGTATGAAGCTCTATATCTAGAGGGCGAGAGTGAGAACGCTTTCCTCTACAGATGTCTCACAGCTGGAGACACTGTCCAGCTTGTTGACTATTACTTCTTATGCCACAGTTATACCAAATTGAGAGGTAAAAACCTGAAATAAACTTCCTAGTTAAAAGTATGTTTAGGAACAATCTTTATCTCAGCATTTCATAAGAAGCAACTCTACTTTTCTGACAGACTACAGTGAGCACAGGAAAGGCCACTGGAATGACCATAAAAGTATTAGATATCTCCATGCTTTATTCCAGTTAAGTGAACATGAGGCACAATAAAGACCAGAGCCTTCTCTCTTCTTGAAATCTCCATTCAGTTCTCTAGGCAAATGCTGGGCTTGGGAGAGAGGGCTAAGCAATCTTTTGAAATAAGCCACGTGCCTCTGCCTTTCAGTCCTGAAAACCAAACACACATTTGAATTAGGAAGCCTTGGTAAGCCATCATATCTTTAAATCACTTGCTGAGGCCAAGAGAGAGAGCGCTCCACCCTCCCCATATTTCATCCTTTGTTCCATCCATTCTTCTCCCATATTTGGAGAGCAGCTCCTCCACAGTTTCCATGGGCATCTCTTCTGGAGGAGGAAATCTGCAGAAGGAAGTTAGTGAGATGCTGTGCAGACCCCAGCTCTGCAGTTGGTGCTGAGGCTGCCAATGGTATTCATCACCTCCCTCTTCCACTACCCATTCTGAGCTCATCTTCTCCCCAGCGATCAGCCCATCTGGGTTGCTTAACTCTAGTGTCAGGAAAACCCATTCCAGAGGAGTCTGAGCTCTTGGTAACCATACCCTTCTAATGCCACGTTGTTTGTTGTACATATCCATTCATTCCAGTTGTATTTGGTCAAAGGAGTTAACAAGGGCCGTCAAGTGAATCACATGGTTCCTAACATATTTATCCCTCCTCTCAGTTGGTAAAAGCCACCCTACACCCTCCTGCTGATCAGAACCAATTACCCTGCCAAGGCAGTTATTCCTCTTCTCACTTGCTAATTCCTAGGAAAAGCCTCCAAAATGTTCAATGAGACACACGCTATGGACCCTGACATTAACACACTGCCTCCGGTAAACAGGACCTCTAACCCTGAAGAGCCTACAGTTATGCTGGCAAACAGTGCAATGTCCCCCAGTGGTTCCCTCGGAGTGAAGGGAGATGGAGTTACTTCTGCTTCCATCCTTGATTCATGGATGCATGGATTCTTCCTATTAGATTTACAGAACCACCTATAGACTGAGTACATGGGCTGTGTCCTGAAAGACTCGTTTCAAAATGTTGCCTCTGAGCTGTTGCTTCACCTGTGGGTTGTTCCAAAACACGATCAGGTCAACTCTTTTCCCTGTGTCATAATATGAGACATAATTAATAGATCCTGTGATTATGGGCCCCTTCCCATATCCCCTACACTATGAGGTGAATATCTTGGCTTGGTGCTATACTGTACAGGATTCAATTACTGTGGACCAGGCATTCCATAAACTGTTTGAGGATGGTGACCACTTTTCAGATCTGGAACCCACTGACGAAAGAGAAAGTTAGACTCCCAGGTAGAAGAACTCTGCTACACTTCAGCAAGTATGCACTGGAAAGATTCTCTCAGGCTTTACTCAAGGGAAACTATAGTCATTTATGCCACTGACTCTGCACTGAGAAACACCCAGACCATTGGAGAACTACAGGACAGAAGAGCTAAGGTGACGGTAGTAACAGGAGACGCAAAGCAGAGTCATCGCCCTCTTGTTAGAGTAGAGGCACATGGGCCCAGGTAATAAATGAAGTGGTGGCTGAAGGCTGGCTTACAGTGGGTCCACTGCATCTGAGCAGCCATGCACTTTCCAACGCATCTCTCCGTTTAAAATTTGTGCTTAAACACTTAGCATTTTGGAGTAACTTCCATAATTGTTCCTTAATATTTTCATGAAGTAAAAGCCTCTGAAATCTCCCTGCAACCAAGATTACATTTTTAAAAAATATATAAATAAAAATAATGTTGCAACCAGTGTGTGTGTGTGTGTGTGTGTGTGTGTGTGTGTGTGTGTGTGTGGTGTGTGTGTGTGTTGGCAGATGGGGACGTTGGGTGGCAGAGTTTAATGCTATCATTAAAGATCTAGGATGCATTGCACGGGTGGGTGATCCTTATCATATATTTGTGAGATTCAACTGTTTGACTCCAGAAGAAAAATCTAGATGGATCATGGAGAATGATCATAGACTCTACTGCAGGCTCAACCCGATAGTATTCCTGATTGTAGTCCCCACACTATATATGGTACCATTGCTGGAGTGGATTCACAAGGCCTCAAGCACTTGAAATTATGATCATCAATTGAATGAATATATTCTCTTCTATTCCGATCAAAAGAGATAGGAATATCTCTTGGAATATGGACAAAGATATTTACTCAGAGTTTTTCCCCGGTCTATATCAACACTCCTGTACTCTATCATAATAAAACCTGAAGAGTCCAGGCCATCTGAACACCACAAAGAATTTCATATTGATTCATGACATTAATGACATCATGCTGATCGTGTAGGATGAACAACAGGTGGCTTGTTTGCTGCAGCCTTGCTAAGACACGTAAGTTCAGAGGATGGGAGCGAGCAGAAAGGTTCAGGACATGACACTTCAGTTAGGTTGTTTTGGTTCCAGCATGCCAGTGTGTTTGGGGAGTGTGCCAGGACCCACCCTCCAAAGGAAGTCAAACTGCTGCCTCCTGTGTCTCCTACAAAGAAGGAAGAACAATGTCTGATGGGCTTCTTAGGTCCTGAAGGCACTAAAGGAGAAACAGAGACATTTTTATAGAACCAGGTTGTTTTTTCTTCTCATCCAATTTGTATGTGATATTCATCAAGATATATCACCGGTCATAGAGTATAAAAACAAACAGAAGTCATTATGCTTTTGCCTATACATCAGTTACTTTCTATGAAGTAAATAATTGGGAGGGGACTTACTAAGGCAGTAAGGATGTAGTGGTGGGAAAATGTTTATTCATTGAGGCTATGTCTTGTTTGCAGGAACAAAAGTATAAAATAACAGGTCCCCGTTTTTTCAGTATTCAATACTGTCTGCTACTATAACATGTCAATTTTTTCTTCGTCCTCCATTTCTAGCTGTGTCATTGATTTGCTGCCCATCAAATCTCAATCTGATCCGTCTCATTGGCAAACTGTCATTCACAATAGACTCCCATTAGCTTACTAAGGGGTGTGCGGCTCTTAGTCTTAAACTGCATCGTGGAACCATTCTGCCCTGCCACCTGCAAATTAATATGATTGCTTTCTGTGCCTTGAACCCTCCCCTGTTTTCCGTCAGCTATGGCAAGCATCACAGTCTTTTCAGCTGCAGATCCCCAAAGAAGGACCAGTTTCCACTGGATTAGGACCCTAGCAGCGCCAGGTGAAGCAGAAAATAGAGAAGCAGTGATGAAGCCTGTTTATTTTACCTTTACAAGTAGTTTGAACTTTTGCCTGTAGTCCCTGGTGATATGCTCTTTGTCATTAAATTTGATAATTTTGCTAGGATACATCTCATATTTGATCACTCCTGGTCAATTTTAATTTGTCCTTCATCTGAGATGGTTTTGGCTTTATATTTCTTTCCTGACTTTGATCAACTTTCATTGCTTTATTTTTTTCCTGCTGCTTTTTTTTTTTGTCCATTTCTGGTCTTGGTTTTTTGCATGTCTGATTTTATTTGTGTTTGCTTGTTTATCTCTGTATGCTTGTTTGAAGGTGTGCTGTTATAACTTTCTTTTATTTCTGTTTTATTGTTATTTCTTTGGGGGTTATATGGGGTTAATTTTTATCAATTAAAATGCTATGCTTTATATTTCCTGTTTTATTTTCTTCCTTACAGTAGTGCTCTATTAAGTTTTTTTTTAACTTTTCTTCTATTACTATACATGTGGTAGAGAGAAGGCCTTTTCTGTGATGTAGCGATGTTCAGTCTCTTTAATGGGCACAGTTGACGGTGGTGATAAGAGGAATAGGAAGAGTTTTAGAGGTTCTTGTTTTTCTTTGATTTCTACAGATTTCTTAATTTCCCCATTTTTTCCTTCTTTCCTTTCACTGCCACATCTTCAAGGGGCACCCTTGTCTACTTATCTACTTCTGCCTCAGAAACTGGGGGTCATCAAGCTGTCACTTTAGTCCCCCTCATTGACAAGCCCCTTCCCCAGTAAGTCCCACACCTGTCTTCATCATTTTCCCAATTAGTGTTGAACTTTTGGGGAGCTACTTAGTCTGTGCTTTGCCCGTGTCATTTATTTTCCCCCTCTTGTTTACATGGCCTCTCTTCAAACTTCCTTGCCCTGCTATACACACCCACACGTTTGCAGTTTCTCAACTACCAATTTCTTGTGCACTTGAAAAAAAGAATGCAAACATTTTCCTCGTGCTAATAATAATATCGTCTGGGAATATCAAATACGAAAATAAATAAGTAAGCAAAATCTAAAACACCAGTTGGCAGTGTGGCAGTGAGAAGGCTCAATAGCAGAGGTCAAGGAGAAAGATAGCTTATACTTAATGCAGTGGCTGGAGACATAAGAAGAGTGGAAAAGGGAAAACTGTTTAGGAAGGAAATATCATACATTTCAAAGGATTGGATATTGGGGGATGAAAATTGTAGTGTTATTTAATATAAGGTGATAATCGAAGTCATAGATGTGGGTGACATCATAGACTGGATGAGAAGAAAATCTCGAGGGAAGTATGTTATAAGGAATCTAACGTGTAATGGCTTGAAAGGACTCAGGGAAGTACTCTGGCCTGAGGGACATTAAGAATATCGGGGGAAACTTGGGCCTTGAAAGCTTTGAGAAGAGAGTATTTCCATGAAAAAAAAAAAAAAGCTTAATCATAAAGAATATTTTAGGATCAGTTATAGAGATTTGATTATGGATTAAGTATTATATGATTTATGGCATTATTACTAATTACATGGAGTGTTGCAATCTTACTTTAGTTATGTACGGATTTATCTGAGTATGTATGTATGAAGAATCATGCTGAAGGATTTGGCTATGGAATATCTTGGTATGAGTACTTTAAACTATTTCAGAACATTGTAAAATAAAACAAGTTAAATTAAGGGAATGCACAATTATATCATACTCTACTGTGAGTCTGAGTTAGGTGATGGTTGAATAATGTCTTTTGCGTTGAACAACAGAGAGGTAAAGCTCTGTTTTGGTGGAGTCGCAAGAGAGAGAAGAAGATAATGGAGTAGGAGGAAAAAATGCAAAGAAAAAGTAACTAAAAATGGCAAGTAGAGATAAACTCTCAATAAAAATTTCAGATAGCACCGAAGAAGAAAAATAAAGGTTTTTTGTTGCTGTTGTTGTTGTGTTTTTAGTAACAAAGAAAAAAAAAATCAAGTATTTTTAAAGGCTGATGGAAAGGATCCAGCTGGGAAGGAGAATAATAACAAATAATGTGGCCAGTTTATTGAAGACCTCACTGGGATATAAACAGGAACTAGTTTTACTTTGCCCAGGCAATGCTGTTTACTAGACTAGGAGGAATCTAGGTGTGCCCCTGGGTTGTAGGTTACTTAATGACAGCTTTCTCAGGTTCCATAAATTTCCTGCCACTTTCAATTACTATTAAACCTTAGTCCTATTCATTTCCAAAACTTCAATCACAAACTTGACAAATTCTGGCCTCTGCTTAATTCCCGGCCAACCTTCATCCGCGGGCAGAGGCTGTTGCTGCCATCTTCCTCTCCTTCTTGTAGTTCTTCTGATGCTAGAGGCAGGAATGCGGGGGGCACAGAGGAGACAAATGTCCCCTTACAGGAGTACAGCATGCTAGTAGGGAAGCATCCTTCTAGTTGATGCCGGTGGACTGTGCTTCTGTGGTGGCCCCCATTTAGGTATGTCCACATGGTCTTGGAGCGGTATTCAGGTTTCCTCATCCTCCTAACTATTGAGAATCCCTGTAGAGGACCAGCCATGACTCCCTTCACTTGCCAAAGATACGCCCTCAACACCCCCTTGGGTTGGGCATCCCATCATTCGGCTGCACAGCTACCTGCTGCTCCTTGTTTTAGCCCAGGGAATGAGAAGCACTCTGAGGTCTTCTTCTGCACCCTTAGAGGGTTACACAGCACAGACACTCAGAGATTTCCCTACTTCTATCCAGGCACTTAGTCCTGGAGCCTAAAGCCCTGCTGCCACCTATTATACCACAAGGCTTTCTGCATTCAGAAACCTCTACAAAAATAGGCTTCCATCGTTATGTTGAAGTATTCACCCAAAGCTTAGGGGGCCCACGGGACATCACCCCACATCTCTCTCATATTCAAGGGAGGTCTGCAAAGGAAGTTGCACAGACTCAGAGCCGCCCGGAACACCTTCCCGAGGTGCCTCTGAGCACCCTCTGCTCCAGGGGTGCGCCAAGGTGTCCATGAGTACCCGGTGGTTCTGCAGGCACCCAGCTGCAGAATAAGATTTCTGTCAACTGTTCTAGCAGAGGTACATCGATCGTTCAACCGATTTTCTTGGAACTATTCAGTTGGTTTCAGGGAAGAGTGAGGCTCTCTGCCTTGTCCGAAAAGAAAAGGCTACCATGTCCCCCTTCTTCTGGGAAGGAGGTGGTGGAATAAGAGTTGGAGAAGTGAGTGAGAGATCAGTTCAGCAAACCCATCTGGGGGACTGCAGGTGCAACTACTGGTGGCAGCTGGAAGCTTTCTTCATGGCCCTCAATGACTTTTATTTCTCAACTCTGGGCCTCTTTACTTATACCCAGTGCTGTGCTGATAAACCAGTATGGGCAGGTGGGGGGGGGACTTGTAGTATTCATGGATTTCTGTGATGTACATATACCACGACGACCTATTTCAAGCTACCAAGGTGATGTCACCAGACAGAGCTGGCAAAAGGGACGCACCAGTTAGTTGATAGTAGTTTAACATGATCTGAGGCTATGGTTGGCCTAATAAAGATGGATTTATACATGTTATGTGTGTAACTGAACATCTTTTATTGAGTTAGAATTCACACACCATACAATTCAGCCATCCCAAGTGCGAAATTCAGTGGCTTTTAGTATATTCAGAGTTGTGCACCCATCACCACAATCGATTCTATGGCATTTTCATTATGCCTAGAGGAAACCCTGTTCCACTTAGTGATCATCCCCCATCTCCCCATCTCCCCTAGTCCTTGGCAACCACTAATCTACTTACTGTCTCTCTATATTTTCCTATTCTGGACATTAAATATAAATGAAATTATATAAGATGTTCCTTTGTGACTGACTTCTTCCACTCAGCATTTTTTCGAAGTTTATATTTGTTGTAGCATGTGTCAGTTCTCCATTCCTTTTTTATGGCTGAATAATATTCCACTATATGGATATACCACTTTTATTTATCCATTCATCAGTTGATGGACATTTATTTTGTTTTCACTTTTGGCTATTGTGAATAATGTACTGTGAATATTTGTGTACTTTTTTGGGGTGGACATGTTTTCATTTCTTATGGGTATGTACCCAGGATTACAGCTGGACCATATCATAACTCTATGTTTAACTATTTGAGGAACTGCAGGAATGTTTTCCAAAGCAGCTGCACTATTTTATATTGCTCTCAGCAGTATGTGAGGGTTCCAATTTCTCCATGTCCTTGACAACACGTTTTGTTGTCAGTCTTTTTGAATGTGGCCATTCTAGAGGGTATAAAGTACTATTTCATCATTGTTTTGATTTGCATCTCCCTCATGGCTAATGAGTGTGGGTATAATTTTATATGAAGTAATAACTGTGTTCCTATTATAGATGTCTCCCTTTTAATACCATCTTTTTCTTTTTTTTTCTTCACGTGGCTCCACTATTTCCCTGTTTTTGCCCCAACACCCATGTCTGTTCACCCTGCCCAGCGTCAGGTAGCTGA
Source organism: Tursiops truncatus (assembly GCF_011762595.2). NCBI lineage: Eukaryota > Metazoa > Chordata > Mammalia > Artiodactyla > Delphinidae > Tursiops > Tursiops truncatus. The sequence goes on from NC_047054.1 coordinate 2,866,543, forward strand.
ACTTTACCTATTATATTATATCTTTCCATATTTATTACCTGTTCATAGATTCATGTAAAAGTATATATACATACATATTTTATATGATTATATACAAATGTATCACTTTCTCCACTAAATGATTCCTAATATAAATCTCTGCAAGTCAATTGACTTAGAAGAAACTCATTATTCTCAGTCTCTTCATGGTATTCCATACTTTGAATTTACCATAATTTTCCCAGCCACTGCCTTATCCTTGGATGTTAAAAAGATTGTCAGTTAATTTTCTTTTGAAGGATACTATAATAATCATTGTTGTACATATATCTTATATACCAAGACCTTCATTTCTGAGCTGGGTTCCAGGATAGCACAGTTGAATCAAAGAATGTATGTGTTTTTCATTTTAATGGATATTGCCTATTCTCTTTCCAAGCTACAGCACTGCATATTTCAGATGTTATATATGAAGGAATCTTTTCCTTAGCAACAATATCAGTCAGAGGAAGTTCTTTCTCACTGTTCTTTATTCATACATTTCTCTGACAATCTTAGGCATTAATTTTTCATATAACTTTTCAGATTATTTTATCCAATTAAAAACTATTGGGATACTAATTAAACTTGGATCACATTCCTATATTAATTTTGAGAGAACTGACATTTTTATTATTTTAAGTCTTTCCATCCAAAAACACATAATACTTCTCCATTTGTTCAGATATTTTGTGATCTTCAATATATTTTTGTAATATAGTTCCTGGGCTTTCTTATTAAATTTATTCTGAAGTATTTTATATTTTTAAACTATTTTATTGAAATACTTTTTCACATTTCTAAGTTATATTAAGGTATTAAGTTACATATAATATATAATACATAGTTAGATAGATGATAGATAAATAGATAGATAGATATATCCCGCAAACACACTCTGTGCTTTAAGATGAGATACTTACATTATACGCATTGCAAAGACTGAGATAGGATAAGGTGATGTTGGTAGAATGACTTATACTAATACAATAGTCTTCTTCTTTCTCTCCATGCATTAGACAAAACTGATTTTTACATAACTTACGTGGACCACCAATATAACGCCACTATATTTGAGTGGTGGTCTGTAACATCATTATCAAGCACTAAATGCTAAAGAAATATTCAGAAAAATCTAAATTAGCCAAGAGAAGAAAACAGTCGATGGACTTGAAGTAGAAGAAATGTATACTTCTTAAGTGCATATGTCTCCACAAATCCTAAATTTCTATTAAATTTTGGTGAAGAGAAATGGCATGGTTTAGGTTCTTGTGTGAAAAAGAGTTACTTATTTACTCATTCATTTGTTTACTCATTTATTTATTTATGAAACAATTATTGAACTCCTACTGTGTATATGACAAGTCCTCACTCTCCTGCAGCACTCAAACTAACCCAGGGTTGTGGGAAAAACCATATAATAAACAAATTAAGTAAAGCTTGATCATTATAAATGCTAACGAGAAAAATAAAATCAGACAGAGGAATGGAGTGTGGAGGAAAGCGGTGGAGCGTCTAAGAGAGGGTGTCATGGGCGAGTCATTTGAGTGAAGACCCAGAGGACGTGAGAGAGTGGACCATGCAGATTTCATGGGATGGAGGGAATTTCAAGCAGAGAAAACAGCAAGGGTAAACATATGATATTTTGTTTGGAAAGGTGTTTAAACTATTTATTAGTTCCATTCGGTTTTCTGTAAGGCATTTTCATCTTTTAAAGGAATTACTACAGTGATTTCTTCCAGATGCTTTGATTCTAGCTTCCCTTGAAAGCCTTCAGCTGGTCCTCGGAGATTACATTAGGCAATCTGCTGTCGATACTTGTTTATTCTAATTACATTGGAACTGGGTGCCTGGTGAATACTGAGTCTTAATCTTTATGGAGCTAGACCACATATACTTAAAAGTTGCCACAGTTTATGTCTCTAGAGGTAAAGAGAGATTCAGTGTACACAATCACAATGTACAAAATCACAAATTAGGGTCCATTAGTTGCACAGATATAAAACCAGTAGCTTCACTTTTCTTATATGGAAGTGTAAGGTCACTATTAACCAGAATTTAGTAACTCAAATCAGGTTTATTAATAGATCTATGTCTCTGAAATATTTAAGATTTATTTTTCTCTCTTGAACATGATTTTAGCCTGTGAAGTGCTTTAAGTACCTTGTCTGTAACTGATAAATGTGCATGCTTTTTGTTTAAGCATTCGTCCGTGACTTTGGAAGGAATACCAGACCAAGGCAAGCAGACTTACTGGCCTGCATATCCTAATAATCTCTTCTCACAATGGGGGATAAAACAAGTCAAGGAATTGACTGAGCTTGGTACAGTCACTTCCATTTATGTTTTCTTTAAAACTGTTTCATGCTATACAGGCAGAACTGAGTATTTCCTGGAGAGACCTGTATGGTTGGCAAAGCCTAAAAATACACAATCTGGCCACAAAGGGGAAAAATTTCCTGATCCCTGTTCTAGAGTATCTCATCATATTTTCTTCCCTAGATTGAAATTCTATCTTTAGAGCATTTTTTATCAACAACTGCATATTGACATATATATATATATATATATATATATATATATATATATATATATATACACACACATATGGTAGGTTATAGGAACTATTTTCATTTTCCCTGTTTTTTTTTTTTTTGTATCATAACCTGTCGTTTTTTCCTGTACTTCAAGTCTTCTTTTCTAACTCTCTTTTCAAATAGTAAAGTTTTCTGACAACCTATTCTTCCCTGATGTAGGGGGAAATTCTTGTATATTACCTATTAATCTGTTATGAGAAATCATGAACCCAAAACACAAAGGCTGCTCTTCAATGCTATCTTCCGAGCCAAAGCTCTTCATTCCGCCTTTTGTTCTATAGTCTAAAAACAATTTAAGGAAGAGTTAAAACCCATCCTTCTTCTGCTATCCAGACTTCAAAGCCACTAGAGATTCCAGTAGTTACCTTTTTAAGATTCATTCCCAAGTGGAACAACATCAAAATCTTCCCAACTGCTCAAAGAAAAACCTGTTTCCAATGTAGACTTGTCCTGAAATAAACCCTCTTTGTCATCCCCAAAGCAATATTTACACTGAGAATTATAGAAAAATAAGAATAAAATCTTGAAATACAGTTTTATTTTAATCAGTTTGATTCTCTAACATAAATTAATTTCTACGGTTTAAGGCTGTCTGTCTTTAAAATTAAAATGTCAGTAGAAAGACAGTGGTCTTTTCTGCTTCTGTCAAAAATTCTCCTCTTATGTCTCCCTATTTCTTTTTTTCATTTGTGTTCTCTTGCACTTGGGAAAAATAAATTTCACAAAGAGTTCCTTTTTATATCTGTCTTCTTTGAACACCTTGGAATGTAAGCTCCTTGGAGGGAGGACCTGTATCTTTTACATGTCAAAGACCTGACACAAAATGAGCCCTAAATAAATGTTAAAACATCATTAAACCAAACACTTCAATCATTTCCTGTTTAGAGCAAGAGGATGGGGGAGGCGGTGACAGCTGGAATTTACTTGCGACTTTAACACCTTTGGGTGCCTTTGTCAAGCTACAGCCTGAGGCCCCTTCTGTTGAAGAGATAATAGAAAATATTAAATGTACTGACAGGTGACTTAAGCAAGAAAAGGAAGAGAAATGAAGGAAAGTGCCTATGGGACAGAACATTTGAAACACAGTTTTGTTTGGAAGAGAAAAAAAGTCATATAATGGAAAATCTTTTTTTTTCCTCAAATTTCTGTGAAAGGTAAACAAAATAGTTATAATTAAGTTTGAAGAGAGAATGAATGCACATTGTTTGGAACAAAGAGCAATACTGCTGGCAAAAATGATGCTTTACTGATGAAAACTGCTGCCTTTGGACGTGAAGTAGTCAAGACTGCTAGATCTCAGGACAAAAGGACTTCCTTAAATACTGAAAGCATTCGTTCTGTGAGCTGTCTGGGTTGTGCCTCTCTGAAGTAAAACTGTGAGCAATACGAGGAAATTCATGGTTACAAAAATAAAATTAAGGGAGAAAAATGATGATTCCTGTAATTGGCTAATTAGGTTTTCTAATAAAAATTCAACATACAATGAAGATATGGAATGAAATTTAAGAATAACAATAATCTTTAGCTCAACAGCTTTTAAATGGCGAACAATACACTAACGGGTGATGGATCTGCACGTGTCTAAGGTAAAGCCCCGTCGGGTCTTATACAATTTCCTGAGACACGTCTAACCACCCTCAGTATAAGAGATCTTCATCACTTTGCTCTTGCAAAAGAAAATAACACATCACTGTCAATTAAGAGGAAGATCCAGAACAACTAGCTAGCTGAAGTTGAACATCTATTGATGGATCAATCAGTCAACCTATTGATCTATCTCTATCAAAAACATAATATTCGCTGGTGCTATTCAAGGTTTAATTTTAAGAAAACAGTAAATAATTTGTATTAGAAGCATGCTTGGTTCTTTATAATTTGCTGTTTCTTACTACTTAAGAGAATTCTTATTGCTTAAGGCAAAAAAGGAGTGATAATATGTTGAGTGAGAATATTTAAATTTTCAGGCACACTTCTGATCACATTCTGCAATTTTCATATTCTGGAATCAATTTTGCCACCAAATAAGTGTTAGGTAATTGTGAAAATGCAGTTTTTACTTATGTATTCCCTGTAGAGTAACAACCAATCTGACAGCAACAGGAAAAGGTAATGAGAAGTGTAATTACCTAATATAAATGAATTCGGTAGTGGCTATTTTCCATTTGAAAATACCACTCGTTTCGATTGGCATTTCCAGACTTCTCAGTTATGACACACTGTCCAGAAATGAGTATTTAGATGGTACCTAACTCTAACCTTAGGAACTATGCCTGTTTTCAGTAACATAAGCACAATAAAAATAATACAAAATAAAGTTAAATGCTGAAAGTGAATCTTAACTAGTAAGTGAAAAGTGCATAATTTTATTGTGTCAGGGTATTTTGTTAAATAGAAAGCCAAGTCTCTAACGTAACTTAAAAGAAGAGATAAAACCTCATACTATGAAGCCATGTGGTTAATAAGCACAATTGAGGGTTTGACAAATTTCCCTTGTCAAATGAAGCTAGAATGCATATTCTTCAAGTTCCACACATTGTGTGGCATTTTAATTTTCCCCTTTGCACTTGCTAAAAGCAAAACTCTTTCATCATAACTTGTGATATATAATAGACAGCAGCTTCTGTGAATATAGACTAGATTTTCTATTGACAGCTAAGTCGAAGTGCCCTTGAAATTAAAAAAAATATATAGACTTTATTGTTACCTACGGGGATTTTTTGGTTAATAAATTGAGCAACAGTGTCATTTTAATCCTTCAGTAAGATAGCAAAATAATTGTATTACAATTTGGGATCAGAGTAAATACCTGTAGTTCTTTAATACATTTTTATAGAAAACAGTTATGAAGACAAAAAAGTCAAGCATTTCACTGAATGGAGAGTTTGGTGTGAATAAAATAATTAACATCCGTGGAATTCTGTAATTCCTGTAATGCAGGGCATTTTCCTGTGGCTATGCTTTGATAGTCTTCTGACATTAAAATTCAACAAAGTAAATTGAGCACAACAGCAATAGTAAAATTTCACAGTTCAATTAGGTATCTGTTTACACATTTAGTTTGTCTGCCTTTTTGAAGAAACACTTCAGCAAAGACTATATCACATAGGGTTTTATGTTTAAATGAATCTTATTACAAATGAAAAATGCGTTAACTCTAGTAAATAGCTTTAGAATAATAAATATGCAACTTCTAAAAGTTGAATGTGAAAAGGTTATAAAGTTTGTTCTCTGATGACATATTATTTTTCTGTGGTCTCAGTCAAGCTCACTATCAATAGAAATGTTCTCCAAGACCTGGTGGTCAGATAGGCTCATTAAGTAGGTACTTATTTAATGTCAGAGAATAATTATGTGGCTTATCCCTCTACCTGAGCTTTGAATTATAATTCTCTGTCTCTACCTCAATAGTCAAGGACCACTTGTGAAATCAATCTTTCCCCTCAACATTTCATCAAGTTTATGCTCTCTTTTGTGAAATTAATCCACACTACATCTTCAACAACAACAATAATGAATCAACTACCCAACTCCACTCTGCCTTGCCCTCCAGCTATCACCCCATCATCAGTCTCATCCCATTTTTACCCAATCTTTTTTAAAGAGTTGTCTATACTCACTATATATGAGTGTTTACCTCCTGTTCACTCCTCACTTCTTCACCCATATCAGTTTCCTATCCCTTAGAGACTTTCTCCAAAAGTAATTTTTGCTAAGAATTCCTATGACTTCCATGCCATTGCATTCAATGAGTATTTTCACTTCTCTTCTTCTAAATCCAATATTATTCAAATATGTTGACCACTTGATCCTTTGAAGCACTTTCCATCCACATGCTCCTTGCTTTCTTCCTGCATTTTTTCTGCTGAATCCTTTTCTTCCTCTTCTGCATACTATCATCTACCTGACCACTAAATTTTGGGAGTACTCAGTTTTTGACTTAAAGTTATTTCCATAAGAAAATTCATATGTACATTACTACATGATGACTCAATTTTATTTTATTTTATTTTTTAATGTTTTTAATACCATTATTGGAGTAGAATTGCTTTACAATGGTGTGTTAGTTTCTGCTTTACGACAAAGTGAATCAGCTATACATTTACATATATCCCCATATCTCCTCCCTCTTGTATGACTCAATTTTATATGAACTCCTGAATTATCCTATGAGCTTCAGCTCTGTATAAAATTTGATCTTACATATCTATGATACAATTAAGTCTAAATATATACAAAACCATGTTCACATCTTTCCCCCTAAATCACATCTACAGCTAAGATTCCTAATCAAGAATAGTGCAACCATGAGTTAAACTGCCCAAGTTAGACACATAGCTATTCTGCATGGTATAGCTGTCTCCCAGATTTAGAGGTTTTTAAGTTCTAAATATCTCTCTAAAACGTGTGCTATAATCTTAGTTTATTATTATCTCTCACGTGGACTGTACACATACCCTAATCTCCTAGTATCTAATCAACCATGATTCTTCACCTCCCAATTTGTTGTCCAGGTTGCAATGAGAGTGACATTTTCAAAACACATATCTGATCATAAAATTCTCCAATTGCCTCCAACTGTCCATGTAATAAAAAAAAACAAACACAGTTCTCACCAAAGCATTCCTCATCTGTGCTCTTTCTAAACTCTATTTAGTCTCTTTGCCACTTTCTTGCTAAGTCTCTGGTCTTCAACCACACCAGCCATCTCCGTGTTCCTTGAGAATTCTGTTTTGTATTTTTTTCATACCATAGTCAGGGCCATAGAACATAGATTGAGCCCTACTGAAAAAAAATATTTTTTAAGGCCTCTAGTAAACATAAACTGCCTAAAATCTGTGCACAGGGGCTCCTTCAAGACCACCAGCCCCTAGTCTTGTCAATTTATATTCCAATATCATCACATGATATTCCAATTTAAATGAACCTGATTGCAGGACCCAACTATAGCTGGCCCTTTTGACTGGAATTCTCTCCCTCCAGTCTTTTACCTTGTTTCCTACTCATCTTGAAATTTTCCTCAAGGATCACTTTTTCTTTTTCTTTTGGCTGTGCCCCGAGGCTTGTGGGATCTTAGTTCCTGACCAGGGATCGAACCCATGCTCCCTGCAGTGGAAGCGTGGAGTCCTAACCACGGGACTGCCAGGGAATTCCCTCAAGGATCATTTTTATAAGGAAGTCCTCCCAGAAACTCCACTCCTTTCTCTTAAAAATCAATCAAGGTCAATTTCCTTTATAATGTGCTTGCAATATACTATCTCAGTTTGAAACGTGTGTGTTATTGTGGCAGTTTTACTAACATCAATCTTCTCTACTAAGCCATAGACATGATGAGATAAGAAATCATATATGTTTTCATTTATTATTTTATCTCCAGGATGTATTAAATAAGTGCTTAATAAAAATTTGTTTAGTGAATCAATGAATAAACCAATAACTAGTCCATTACCAAGTTTTGTGTTTAAGGCTGATAATCGCTGCTTGCTCTTCCCTAGATTCCTAGATTCTGAACCAAGAGAAAAATATAGACGAGGCGTGGAATAAAGATCAAACAAACTGTGGAAAAATGGATATCAAATGAGACTTTGTCCAAGAGCCAGGTTTTTTACTTCTTAAACTCGTTACTTGAAATCCCCTTGAATCATGGACAGAACAGCTGGCAAACAGATTTCTCCTATCATGCGGAAACTTCTCTGGCGTACCTCATAAAGGAAATCGAGTGAAGAGAAAAACAATACAGACTAGGAGCAAGCCCACTGCAGAAAAGCAGCCCAGATGTTTAGACTGGACCTGCACAAACATTCTCGTTCCAACCTTATCAGTAATGTACGTCCCTCAGCCTCGCATGGGAAATGAGAATAAGGGTCATGGAGAACAGGTAAATTAAGCACAGTTCTGTCTTACACTTCGTTCAGGGTTCAGCAAACTTCTCTGCTAGCTCAACCTACCTCTGCCCTTGCTGGTGTGGCAAACTCCCCGAAGAACCCATGCCTGATCCTAGCTTTGGCAGACTACTTCCAACGTTAGGTCACAAAGTGTGTTCGTCCCTATCTGGTATAGTCACTGGCCAAATATCTCAGCTAAATTGTACTTTCCCTTTGGGGGCATGTAGGAATGTCCGGGTGACATTCATGTCATATGACAACCAGTATCAGCTCAAAACAATATAGGGACTTCCCTGGTGGCACAGTGGTTAAGACTCTGTCTGCCAATGCAGGGGACACAGGTTCAATCCCTGGTCTGGGAAGATTCCACATGCCACGGAGCAACTAAGCCTGTGCACCACAACTACTGAGGCTGTGCACCACAATTCCTGAAGCCCGTGTGCCCTAGAGCCCGTGTGCCACAACTACTGAGCCTGCATGCTGCAGCTACTGAAGCCCACGTGCCTAGAGCCCATGCCCATGCTCTGCAACAAGAGAAGCCACTGCAATGAGAAGCCCATGCACCACAACAAAGAGTAGCCTTTGTTCACTGCAACTAGAGACAGCCTGTGTTCAGCAACGAAGACCCAATGCAGCCAAAAATAAATTAAAAAATACTCAGTTCCTCCTGGTAACCATTCTGTACCACTAAGGTTTTATTAAGGGGACCACTGTATTAATGACACCCAGAACTTAGGTGTCATAGTGGGTAGCAGGAGAGAAGGAAACTTTCCTCCTGAACTGATTCACTGAAAAATTTCATTTATCCTGAAATAACTAACATTGTGCTCGTTTGTATAATGCTCAAATTGTGAAAGTAAGTTGAAAGAACAGGTGTTCAAAATAAAAGTAAGTTGTATCATAAATTTTTAAATTCAGTTTTTAACAAGCAAGATTGGGATTAGAAATACTGAACTCTACACTAGAGATGATATTCCCTCTAAAACCAAGGTGTTCTCACATGTGATCGATACTGAAACTGCCTTGGCTACAAAGATTAATTTTCTTTATGTACAGAAACATCTAATTAGAGACATAAGCTAATTATGGATTAAATCAATCCAAGTCTGTTTCCCCCCCCCCATTTGCAAAAATGTTCATGGGCCTTATTATTGTTTTACATGATACTTCATTTAAATTCAAACTCCTATGATCAAGTAATACCAATTCAAAGGCCACGAGAAGTGTTTTATTTTGGCCAAATTATGGACTAAAATTAAGAAAACATTATTCAGCATTTTGTTCAAATAATTAAATGTTGTATGACCAACACACACACAGACACACATGCACACACCCACTAATTCATTCAGCATTATGCACAGTCCACTGACCTCTTAAGTTAAAGAAAATGATATTTGGAAAATCAATAGGAAAGGAAAGTGACAAGACCACTCATGTTGACTGCATCAAATCCAAGAGGGACTTTTAAGAATTCATTAGGCAAGGAGTCAGCATGTCTACTTTCTTAGTCAGATTTACCTATCTGATATTTTAACATTCTAGTTACCTAGGTAATTGACTACAAGGACACTGGTGGTTAGGTCAGAATGGTTTCATTTTTAGGGTAAGAATTTGACCAGGGGATATATTGTAATCACTTGTAATCACTCACCCCTTACCCCCAATTTATATATAAATTTGTAATTTCACTGTAATAAACCACCAATCTACAGAAGTATGCATATTACTGCGTGTAGCAAGAGTTACTTTCCTCTAAGTAAGACTGCTTCGTATTTATGGGAAATAAAAAAAAGTACTTACCCTAAATTTATAGTAAAATAATGTAACTTAAATTTATATTTTTGAAAAGTAAAGACTCTTCTATACAGAAAAACCAAAGTCCTTCTCTAGTTTCCTTGGGGAAATACATGTACATTTTTAATTATGTCTGAATAAGAGAATAGCTATTTAGAAGGCTGAAATTGTAGGATCATGCTATTCTTCATATTTTGGAAAGAGTTCTTGAGTTTTGATAATGAAAGAATAACTTTGGAATTCCCGTGATCCTCTGGTAAGATACAGGGGATACAGTGCCCCTGAAATAAACGTAGTTTAGCCAGCTGCTCCTGGCTTTATTCTTGTTGGTTCTCAGATCCATTTTAAACTACTTACCTATAACTTGGGCATAATAATTAGGTTCAATTTTCCCTAGTTTATGAAAATTTCTAGAAGACCTTGACAGCAACCAAGCCTTCCAATTTACCCCTAAAATGTGACGAATTTACAATTGAAGCACATCCCCAAATCTACCTTTGGGCCATAGTATTTCCCAGACGTGTACTGGTCTGAATGGTGGCTCAGTATACAGACCCTAAAAGGAATTAACGGTCAGAGATAAACAAAGCCAGACACTGGTTAAAGGGGTAAGGACAGATTGTATTCAGTAATAACTCTAGCAAGAGGGAAGAGGGTTCAGTGTAAACTAAACTCAGCTTCATCAAAACAAAGTGCAGGAGACTTTTCCAAGGCCGGGCTGCGCTAGGGAAAAGGCACTGAGTGGTGGTAAGGGGTTTCGGTCCATGTGACCAGCCATGCGGGTTTCTTAATCGGCTTATATCCAAACTTCTCCTCTCTTTATGACAGGAGGCAGTGGTGCAAGTTGGAGCATGGTGCCTGCTGAAGAAGGCCCTCATTCTTCCACAGGGAACTAGAGTGACAGTTATCTCCTCGAGTGTTTGTATTTTAAAGAAAGGGCACTCAGGTCCTTGTGAAGACAGTTCTGGGAGGTAGAAGGTTTACGTCGCAAAGGGGTGAAGAAAGAATGTATAATGCAAGCCTTCTAAAGTAACTGCCCTAAGAGGGGGGTTAGAAGCCTATTTACCTGTCACTGGGTTTTGGCTGGAACAAACAGTAAAATCTCCTGGCAGCCTTGAGGTTTCCTAAGCAAGAACTTAAGGGAACTGGAGTCATCAACCTGGCGATGCAGCCTTGACTGATTAGAAGCTAAGCTAGTGTTTGTTCAAGTCTTTTAAGACATTGTGTAGAATTTCATACTCTCTGTAAGAGGCAGACTCCTAAAACGAGCCCCCCTCCGTGGCCCTCTAATTGAATGTAAACAGAACCTATGAATATGACAAGTTATTATGTCACCTTATATGGCAAAAGATCTAATTGTTTCCCAATCAGTTGCCTTTGAGTTAATCAAAATTAGCATTACCCATGATGGGCCTGACATATTCAGATGGGCTCTTTAAAAGAAGAGAATGTTCTTCTTCTAGACTGGGAAGTGTAAAGCGGCAAAAACTGTCTTATAATTGCATATGGAGTGGGATAGCCTTATAGGAGCTGAGAGCAAGTCCTAGGCCACTACTATCGAGAAAACAGGGATTTCCGCCATAACCTGCAAGAGATTGAATTTTGCCAGCCATCTGAATGAGCACCAGTTGAGAACTGTAGTCTTAAATATCACTGTGGTTGCAGCCTGGTGAGACTCAAGGACTCCTGCCCCTGGAAACTGAGATAATACACTTGCATTGTTTTAGTTGTTAAGTTTGTGCTAGCTCGTATGGCAGCAAAGAAAAGCAATATACTTCCTAAACCTTTGGATGCTTTCTTCTACAGTATACTAACTAAATCAGTAAGTCCAGTCCATGCTCAAGGGGCGGGAATTACACAAAGGTGTGAATACAAGGAGGAACGGATTGCAGAGAGTCATCTTAGAGTCTGCCCACCATACTGGACAAAAATTCATAACTTAGTTTATAGCAAGGAATTTCAAGAAGTAAATTTCACCAACTCCTTGCATCAGGAAAAATAGTTGCCTAAACCATTCTTAAACATTCTTAAGCAAGGAAGTGCTAAGTTGAATTCCCTTGAAAATATATTATTACATATTTGATTTTCATGAGTCATGTTAAAACATAATTCTTTTAAGCGTTCTTGACACTTCTGTAGATCATCTGAAACGAATAGAAACTTAATAGGACAAATTGAAATGCAACTTATACCATATGAACTAGATACACGTATTTAAATCTAGGAAATAGAACTACCCAGGTATCCCCAAATTTCTTAAAACTAAGGAACTGTTATTATTTGCTGAAAAGATTTTTTCCTACAGAAATTCTCTGTTTAGTTTTAGAAATTAACTTGGCCTCCATCTGAGCCAAAGGCTTTGGCATGTATGTTTTCTGACAATTAAAAGTGTATTTTTAGTAGCTATTTGTTCAGCTAGAAACCCACTGAGATTTACATTTGCTCTTTCCGGGATTTTTAAAAATCAATTGTAAAAAGATAAAATCCTCCAAAATTTAATTTTGTTTTGTGTGCTCAGAGTATTAGCTACTGAATAATCAAAACTTATTCCTCCCTTCCTGACCCCACCCCCAAAACAAATTGGAGATATAACTACATCCTCTGGTCAGCAAAAGGGAAACGCAAATTAATTTCAATCAAGATGAAATTTTATAAAATCAAAATTGGTTAGACACTAATATGCCTCCTGAGAGGACCATTTGGAAGGAGAAAAGGTAGTGATGTGATTCTCCAGATTCTCCATTTCATTAGGTGCTTTATTCGGAAGTGTTTGTTATGGTAATTCTTGAATTTGTCCAAACATGCTTTTCTGCCTTTATTTGTATAGGGTTATCCTATCCAACACAGATTGAAAAAGAGAGCTGAAATAGACCTACAATTCCAATAACGACCCATAGCCTCTAACTTAGAACTTGATTGTATTCCATATATTCTATATGTCTTTGGGTCTGGTAATATCTCTCTTCCCTTCTTTCTTACTCACCTCTTATTTCTTCCCTCACTCCTCTGTCACACTTCTGTTTGAAACCCCTGTAGGGCTCTTCATACTTACAGAGTGATTCTTGATCTTTAGTGATCATAAAATGCCTTGTTGGGACAATCTTCTTTCTTAAAGAATACCTCAGTATGATTCTGATACCACTTTTAAGAAACATTCATAAGTCACGAAATCTGTTCAGAAGGCATGGACCCCTTTTATCATGTGTCACATGTGTGTCTCCTCTCATGACTCTTCATGACCTTCCCTATGTCCCCTACTGCAGTCATATCAAAGTATTTCTCTTATCCTAAAGAGGTTTGTTCTCTCATACATCCTTATTGTTGCACATAATATTCCCTTTCAGACTGAGTTAATAAATTGATTTGACTGTGAGTCATTTCTTAAGCCGCTCAGAAAAACTCAGACTAAAATTTATGATACTTGAGGCGATAAGCTTCATGTCCATAAAAAACAAGTCATTTTATCAATTTGTAACTAGAATAATTCAGAAATTTACTAAAAGGTCATCTTTTATATGCTTTCTTTCTCTCTTCTTAGGACTCGATACTTTTTGATTGGTTGATTGATTTGTATAATAAACTCCATGACCTTATAACTTGCAACACAATCTTTTATTACTCACATCAGTGCACCCAAATATAAAAGTACACAGTATTACCACTTTGATACTAAAAATGTCTAATGTCCCCTGCAAATAAAGGCTCCACCTGGCTACTCAATTTACCACTTTTTATTTTGGTACTTTTATCTTTTGAATATTTTATGACTGTTTTAATTCATAAACTTTCATGTGTACATTGTAGTTTCAATTTGCTCTCTAATACGTTTACAATAGTCCCTGATATTTCACTTTTATCATCAGTTGAGGTGGCTAGTGTTGAATAAGAACTCTGAAACCTAATTTAAACAGTTTTGACAGAAACATGACTTGTTTTCGCAAGCCAATGGCGTATCATCGATATTTCATCATATTGTGGATACTTGGGTCTTTGCTATACTGAGTGGACTATGGAGATGTGCCTGCCTCATGTGTTAATTATGGCCACGTTTTACAAATTATGGCCTAGATCCATGGGTAACTGCATATCAGCATCGCGATCCCTTCTCTTTGAGATTCAAAGTGATCAAAATATGTATGATGGAAAAGAGTGAAACTGGTGGAGAGCAGATCACAGAGGTAACAAGACAGGACAGCACACAAAGGGGACATCTGGATGGGTACCAAGCCTCAATTCCAAAGTTTAGATCATTGCAGAGGAGTGTTGATTATGTCCCTGGTACCCTGGTCACATGGGAATGTTTGAGGGAAACTTCAGTATGTGGATAAATTGTATATGCTATAATCAGAACGGTAGCCATTGATACCTAGGCAGTTCTCCATCACAAGCCCGTAATGAAAAATCTCCCTGAGGGATACTCTTGTCCCTCACGCTTGGAGTGAGTGTAAGAACATGTGGAACAGAGGAGAACCAACTCTAATGGACACCCAGGGCTTTAGAATATCTATATCGGTGGAAGATCCTGGCACTTGTCCAATAGTATTAAAGACCCTCCTCAAGGAGGGGTGCCTTAGGTTCCGACCCCTATAAGCAGAACCTGAAAGGCAGATTTTTTTAAAAGTGACTTACTGAGGTAGTACTTTTGGGGGAAGGGAAGTAAGAGACACAAGCTAGGGAAGAGGAAGAATGTCAAAGATGTCTGAACACATCTTAGATCCAGCCTGCTCTCACTGAGAGCTCTGCAGCATGACTTGCATCCAAAACACTGTTTCCGCCAAGGAAAGGGGGCTGTCCTTTTGTGTCCTCATGTCAGTGATTCTTTGGCTGTTGACTTTCAAAGAGTGTATACTGGATGGGAGGTGATTTCTTTTAGGCTAAGTGTGATTCTCTGCAATAGCTTGGAGATGGGTGTGCCAGCCGGGTGAGGGTGATCTGGGCAGGATTTCAATAGGACCCACCACCAGAGAGTACGTATTCTTGCTTTCCCAGAAGAAGATAATGTGTGAAATTTTCGATTTTTCACATGGAATATTTCATGGCAGTATCTGCAGAGTGTTATCCTTGACAAATTAACTTATTTGGTGTGTGTACAGTGAAACAATGCCTTTGAGGATCAGTTTTTAAAATCTGGTATAAAATAAATGCTGATATTTAAAAGTAATACCATAGTTTTCATCTACAGTATCTTTTACTTTGGCTTTGAGAAGGAATTGGCTCAAAATCCTCTATATCTAAGAAAAATAGCATCCCCTGCCTATTTGAGTGAAGAGAAATTGACAATACGCCTTTCATTTTCAAGCATGGTGATAGTGAGAGTGGTTATGCCTTTGATTATAACTGAAATGCCCAATGTATAGTCATTCATCTGTTCCATATCTCTTCGCTAAGATATGTACCCTAGTTCCATGGCATGCTTTTGCTACTTCGGGGCAAACCTATTGTCATTTCCTGTTCCTGCTCTCTTCTCCTTCCAGTATATGTTACATTATCTGTTCTCTCCCCTTGTCTATTCCCTGTATCCAGCCTTGGAACACTTCTCACTTCTCCTTTCTCTCTTTGGTGCTAACTTCTGCATGTACTTGCTCACTTTCCTCTTGACACCTTCCTCTTTCTACCTAAACTGGTTTAGGTGTCCCTCCAGAATGCTCCCAAAGACACTTGAACCAGCTATATTATGTGTCACACTGATTTTGCTTTCAGAACCAGAAATTTGCTTCAGGTATAATTGTTCAAAGGTATGGTTAGCACAGACCTTTCAAACAATAGCAACAAATTTACTCACTAAATGTAGATAAGTGCTTTCAATGTGCAGGCACTGTGGTAAGATAGAGAGATACCTCTTGTATTAATACTTATACATGAAAACGAAAAAATTGTTGACCATGTTAAATGTCCTACGGAAAAAAAAAAAAACTTCATACTTCTAGTTTCTCTGATTCAGGTGTTAGAAGGCTGGTAACCAAGGCAAGGAATTAGTATTTTTGACATATCTGTGATTTCCACTCTGAGCCATGCTCTCTGTTACAGGCTTCATAAAGGTATCTTAGAGCAACTTGGTGAGAGGTGTATGATTTTATGTGTTACAAAGTAATCATAAACTATAAAACGAGAATATAGCTTCTTGACAGAGGGAACTGTTTCTTTTCAACAATGTATAAAACAATGCTTAATACACAGTAGATATTTAATAAACATTTGTCAAATGAATTGAGTGCTGTGTCAATATATGAAGGGCCTTTAGTAAGTCCTTCATCAAAAAAAAACAAAACTTCTCTTGATTTGTCAATTGTGTCTACAGATATAATTTTGCCTGAGTACCTATATATTTATATACTTATATGATACATATATGTACATATATATGTCATATCTATGTTTTAATTGTTAATTTGGAGAAAAAGTATTCTTTTAATAAAATTATATTCAAGGAGATTATTTAATAATATACTAATAGAGAATATTGATATATTTAAATAATATGTAATACTATTTGAATTTCAGTATTACTAATTTTAGTAATGGGATGATTTTACCCATTATAGCCATCCAATAGTTGAATCATTATAGCTTATAAAAGTGATGGAGGAAAGTAATCAGGGGTTCAGCAAATCATTATTTAATCACTTTAAAGTTTCCCTAGGAAAAAAATCACATTGCAAAGAATCTATATGAAAACAATATACATAATGTATTATTCTTTCCCCTTTATAATTAAGCATTCTGCCACTGGGTTCTTCTAATGAGTTATAGAATACATTACACCTGCCTTAAATAATCTCAATAGCTTATAAAAACAAAAATTTCCCTTGTATTTTACCTTATATAAATTCGTGAACATTTACTTTATGTCCCTATGACTTTATTTTCACCATCTCCTATTCCATGGTCCTCACGTGAAATCTATATTTAACAATAGTTATGAAATGTGATATCACTGCTATCATCATTTTTTCCAATCGGTGGAATTCTGTGATTGATTTTTGTAAGTATTTCAATGTTTTCACTGAATAAGAGAAAACCAGAGTAGTGCAGAGGCTCTGTTTCATCTTTATTTGTATCCCTTGTAGTGATTAATACATTTCCTTACATGTAATTGGCACTTAGAGCAAATATGTTGAATGGAAATGACTAGTTTTAAAACCAGTGGAATTCCTTTGCTTGAAATCAGATACGCTGTTATTCAAATTGATTCTGATTTGTCCCTTGCCAAAAATATTATCTTTTTGAGAATTTTTCCTAAGTTTATTAATTTTAACTAACCACAGTTGTTTAAAAATTGAAATAGTGTACATTTCAGGTGAAGAATAACAAATTTTACTGACTCTATTTTTTATAATTTGGTTTTCCTATTATTCTTCTCTGTGAATGCTAATGTGAGTAGCTCTGAAAGTGAATTTCCAAGTTGCTTAATTGTGCTGAAATAATATGGGTGTTAGTAGGATCATGTGATTTTTAAAATATCCAAGTATTTTAATAAAAAACTTGAAGCTGGTTTGTCATAATAAATCTTTAGTGGATTAGAATCTTTTCCTATATACACATATGAACAAAAACTTAAAAGTATTTATAATATTTAAATATATTTACAAAAAGTTTGGATATCAAAAACTAGTCTTCCTCTTATGTGTCCTGAAATCCCTAAGAAACTACTCTTGCCTTTGAGAAAGTTAATGGAATGATTATTTCCCTGCCTATTTACAATTCCTTTATACAAATTCAGGAAAGGAAAAGAATGTAGAGGACAAATCAGAAAGTTTGAAACCTAATGAACCTCTTGTTAAAGTTTTAATAAGAGGAGAAATGAACATTTCATGTTTGCATTTTCCAGGATTTTTGTTTTAAAGGATCTTTTACCTTTTTCCACAATGTCATGAATTGAGAGTTTGTTCTGTGTCTTTGTCTTACTGCATTCCTTTGTCTAGCATTGGTATAAAGTTATCTAAATTACAGAGGGATGGGGTCAGTTGTTCCATGGCTAAAAGTCAATGTGTTGATAGAATAATCCCCCCCATCAAGTGTACATCTACGTGATTCCAGACCAGTGTTTTTTAAATGAAATATGACACTTTCTCTTCATTATGATGAAAAATGTCCCTCTGACTCTCCTTGGACAATTCATAGACCATCTGGAAACTACATCTGGAGGAAGAGGCTTGACAGATTTTATTTTTTTAAAAACAAGTGAATATTAATAAACTTTAATTTGTTTTTAGTGAATTTCAAACTTCTATCCTTAAAATAGAAAACAAAACAAAAACTGAGTTTGAACTCAGATGACTGTTTCTTATGTAACTGATGATCTGTTCTAAATTCAACCCTGAGGTGTTCACTAGCATCTATGTATGTGTGTGAGTGTATATAGCTGAGGTCTCAAGCATGCAATTCCCTATTTCTGTTCACAAGAAGTAACGAGTCTAAAGCAGCTTTATCCCTAGCTTAATTGAGGTTTAAATTGCATAAATAAAAATTCCCCTATATAAAGTGGACAGTTTGATGAGTTTTGATGTTTGTACACACTTGTGAAAATACAACCAAAATTAAGATGTAAAATATTTCTATCATCCCTTACATTTCCTTCCTGCAACCCCAGGCAACTGCTGCTCTATCACTATAGTTTTATTTTTTCTAAAATTTCATATTTATCGTTGTGTATTAGCAGTATATTTCATTTTATTGCTGCATATTATTGTATCATATGGATAAGCCACAGCTTATCAAAAGCTAAAGGAATGTTGTTTCTAAGTGTTAGCTCTTAGGTGAAGTGTTACTACATGAATATTCATAAACAAGTTTTTATGTGGAATTATGATTTTATTTTCTTGGATAAATACGTAAGAGTGAAATTGCTGAGTCATGGGGTTAATGCACACTTAACTTGTAAGACCATAATGACAGTTTTCCAGAGTAGTTTTCCACTCTGAATAACCACTAGCAATGTATAATTCCAGTTACTCCTCACCCGCATTAACATTTGACACTGTCAGTCTTAATTTTGGTCATTCCTGTGGATTTACAGTAGTGTTATATTTGTTTTAATTTGTATTTTCCTGATGTCTAGTGATGTTGAGCACATTTTCATATGCTTACTGGTCATCTTCATATATTCTGTAATGAAATGTCTATTCAAACGTTTCACCCATGTTTTTATTGGGTTGTTTATCTTTCTGTTACTGAGTTGCAAAAGTTTGTTATATATTCTGGATACAAGCCTCTTTCCAGATAAAGAGATTGCCAAGTCTCTTTTCTCCAAGTCTATAGCTTGCCTTTCCATTTTTTAAAATCTCTGTCTTTCAAAGGACATAATTTGCAATTTCATGAGTACCATTGTATCCATAATTTTTGATTGTAATTCTTGTGCTCTGTTTAATAAATACTTGTCTAACCCAATGTCATAAAGAATTTCTCTAGAATGACCTTGTCATCTTTATGAAAATTCAATAGACTATTTTTTGGCTCTCTCTTCTGTTCCATTGAAGGATATGTTCATCTTGCCACTAATATCCACACTGTTTTGATTTCTGTAGCAAATTGAAATCAGATAGTGTAAGTCTCCAACATTCTTCTTTTGAAAGAATGTTTTAACTTTAAGTACTTTGCCTTTTTATATGCTTTAAAACTAGCCTGGTGTTAAAAAAAAAACACTTGATATGATTTTGATTGGGATTATGTTGAATCTATAGGTCAATTTGGCGGAGATTTTGTCATTTTGTCAATAAATAGCTGTATAATCTATGAACATGGTATAAATCTCAGTTTATTTGTCTTCATTAATTTCTCTCACTGATGTTCTATACTTCTTAGTGGACATCTTGTATATACTATATTCTATTAAATCCATTCTTAAGTATTTTATTTGTTGATATTTTTATAAATGGGGATTTAAAATTTTTGATTCCCTAAGTATACATTGTTAGTGTACAGATATAGCTTATGTCATTTGGCCCTGTTAAATGTATTTAGAATTATACTTAGCTTAGATTTTGACTCTTTAGAAGAGTCTAGATGTACAGTGATATCACCTGCAAATCAGCTTAGTTTTATATCATGTTTTCCAATCTCTACACCTTTCTAAAATTTTTCATATAGCAGTGGTTAGGACCTCTAGTACATTGTAGAAAAGTACACTGGTGAGAGTAAGTATCGTTGCTATAATCCTCTCTTAGGCACAAAATATGTTATCTATTCTTCACCGTAAAGTAAAATGTTAGCTGTAGGTGTTTTGTGGATGTCCTTTATCAGACCGAAGAAATTCTCTTTTATACCTTGTTGCTAATAAATTTTATCATGAACAGGTGCTGAATTTATCAAATGCTGTTTCTGCATGGGATGAAATGATCATATGTCTTTTCTTCTTTTTAGGCTGTTAATATGGTGAATTATTAGCAGTCAAATAAAAGACTTGATTTTTGTGTTAAAACAGCCTTGCATTCCTGCAATAAACCCACCTTGGTTGTGGATGCTTGACCTTTGTATATTTCTGAATTTTCTTTGCCATTATTCTGTTAAGAATCTTTGTTTCTATGTCTATGAGGTATATTAGTGTGTAGTAGTTTTCCTACAATATCTATTTCTACCTTTGCTGTCATTGTAATGCTGGTCTCATAAGATGAATTAGAAAACTTTTTCATCTCCATTATTTTCTCAAAGAGTTTGAGTAGAACTGATAATTTTCCTTCTTTAAAAGTTTGGTAAAATTTACCTGTGAAGACGCCTGGACCTGAAGGACTATTTGTGGAAATATTTTTAATTACAAATTTCTTTTAAAAGTCTATATTGTCAAATTTATTCAAATATAGTTTTTTATAACACTTTAATTATCATTTTAATGTCTGTAGGATGTGTAGTGATATCCCTACTTTCAGTTCTGAAATGGGCAATTATGTATGTTTTTGGCCATTCTTGCTAGATATTTATCAGTTTTATTCATCTTTTCTAAATAGATGCAGCTTTTAAAAAAAACTTTAGAAGCTTTTTATTTTATTTTATTTTTTGGCCGTGCTGTGCCACTTGCAGAATATTGGTTCCCTGACCAGAGATGGAACCCATGCCCCCTGCAGTGGAAGCACGGAGTCTTAACCACTGGACCACCAGGGAATTCCCTATGCAGACTTTAGTTTTATGGATTTTCTCTAGTATTTGTCTATTATTTATTTCATTATTTTCTGCTCTTATGTTTATTATTTCCTGCCTTCTACTTATTTTGACTTTAATTTGTTCTTATTTGTCTGGTTTCTTAGAGCAAAAATATAGATTTTTATTTGAGTCTTTTTATTTCCTTTTACATATAAACTTTAAATTTATAAACTTTCCTCTAGGCACTGCATGTATTCTGAGACTTTTTATGTTGGCTATTATCATTCAGTTTAAAATATTTAAAAAACAATTTTGTGATGCCTACATTGACAGTATATTATTTAGAGCATGTCATTTAATTTCCAAACATTTGGGGGATTCCAACTCATTGTCACAAGCAAAATTTCTGGGGTATTTTCAGTAGCACTTTCCCACATGTTATAATCATATGGTGAAAAATAATGCAATACTCCATGGTGTATAGTTCAAAACACTTTGCTGTTGCAAGCCCATGCTAGCTTAAGCTAAACCTTTTTTATAAATGAAATTGATACAATATTTGTAAAGTGACCAAACTTTTGGAGTGACATCTCTTATTCTCTTAATCCCTCTCTAATTTTTCTTTCTGTCTTTCTTAGCTTCCTTTCTGTGAACACAACAAATCCATTAGCAAATAAGCCTATTAATTGACCAGGGATTTACATTGTCCTGTCCCTGCTCATGAAAAGGAAACAACACTTTATCCTGCTCCAGTTTGAAAAATTCCAAAATTCTACAATTCTGATTGGTTTGGCTTGCATCAGTCTCACTACATACACATACTCCATACAAAACTTCAGCCTTTACTAGAGTAACAGGGTCAGACAGCATAAACTCTGTTGGTGAGTCTCTCATAGACATGGACCTTTCCTAAACAGTGGGGTCATTTTGCATGGCAACTGTCACATCACCTGCCCATTGCCATGTATGGGTATGTTATTGTTTAAAAAAAAATTAGTTCATTTATAGAACCTCAACAACTGCCTAGGAGTCAAGGTTCATTTAATAATTATTCTAATTAAACCAAAGAAAAATGACTATAATTTACTCACTGGTATTTTAGAGCAACATTTGTACAGCTTTGTCCACTAGAAAATCTAAAATCCTTCCTTCATCAATGAGTTGACTTACATTCTTGCTTTTCTCCAAATTTAACTCAGTATTCTCACAGGCAATGAATGTCTGTGACCATATTGCTAAATTTCATTTAAAAAATAAATAGTGCTCACATTAATGATATTATTCTCTATCTGAAATATATCACTATTGTGAATCCCCCTCATGACTAGTGTGAATAACTATTTCTTTATCCCATAATTTTATGTATTTCTGAGTCAATTTTTCCGGCTACTTTTAATAATCTGGATTTGTCTAATTTCTTTGAGTCCCTAGGACCCTCCTTTATTTACTCTTTACTCGGATCATTTATTTAAGTCATATAAAACCACGCAGGTACCTGAGTTTTTCCTTTCCAGGAATGGGGAAGCGTTTATGAACTCACTTTTATTCTTTTTTCAGTCATTTATCTCCAGTATCTCTGTCTTCATATTTGCTTCACAGACTATATCGATTTCAATTCCTGTGCCATTTATTTTCATTATCTATGTCGATTCTAAAAGTTCTCCATCAACAAGACTATGTCTGGTGTATGAAATGCTCTGCATTGTTATTGTTTTAAAATTGTGTTATTTTCATTGTTTAATTATTTCTTTTAGTCAGTAAAACACCACATTGCTTGTATGCATTTAGTGTATACATTTATATTCAGCGAACATGGATACTAATCAGATCTGTCTCTTAAAATAGGTTATGATAGATTTCCCTTTCTGTTCTTACACATTTTAATATTTGAAACTGCCTGTTATTTATTTCCATATGATAAACATAGTGGAGATATTCCACAGTATGCAATCAGATACACTTTTAACCAAATTTTCAGGTTTATAATTGTAACCAAGTTTTAAATCTGTTCTTTCCTTTGAGTTTTATTTTTATTTTTAAAAACTTACTAATCTCAACAGAACCAGGTAAACTGAAATACCAATTACAAGAAATCAGTAATATAGTACCAAAACCTGAAGTTAAAGAATTAATATTTTTTATCAGAATACCTCAAAGGCAAATGGCTGGAAGTCTTGATCAAAATAATAGATATATTCTTCCAGCTACATTGCTTCATCCTTAACAATGCAATATGCCAGAAAATCAGAATGTTTCTCTCAAGTCTTCCCGTTTGATAAAATGTTTTTTGTTGTGGGTCTTGAAATTATTGCTCTAAATGGATGACTTGAGTTTTTAAAAATCCCATGTCTTTGCTCTTTTGTAATTCCTTGTATCTGTGCTGTCATTTTGCTCTTTTAGTAAATGTCATTTTTAGACTTATGATCCACACTCACATCAACAGCTGTTTTCCCCTAGATTCTGGGTCATATTCATGCTAACTGCAAATTGATGAGTATTTCTTTAAGCAAAGTATTTAATTTAGACTTGAGGTTCTGACCCTAATCTAAAACATCTTACATGGCCAGTCACCTGAATATGCTTATGATTTGGTTTCCTTCTGGGTCTCTAATGCCTCTTCCTCGCATATAGATCAACTTTACACTTGATCAAACATTAACTGACATTTGAGAGGGCAATTTTCTCTCTGCGATAGCTTCATCTGAGTGTTACGTTTTGCAATCTAAAGAATTGGATACGTATATATGTACATAAAATATTCAGAGATTTATCCTTCTTTCTTCTGCTCTTATCTACTTAATCACTGTGTTTGCTATATTCCTGCACTCTCGTGGCAAATATGTGGCTACAACTATGATCATTATAATTGCTAAATCTTTCCAACATTAATGGAAGAGAGTTTATTAGAAGTTCCCATTTACTTAAGCAACATGAATTTTGAATTATAGTAGAGTTTGTTCAAATGTAATTATGATCTCTTAATAACTTCCAACTGATTTTTGCTATGGCTACCACAATTAGAGAGCGCCTAATTCATTTATTTTAGTAAATAAGTAAAGCTGAGCATGGCCAGTGTCAGAACACCAGAGTGTCCTGAGCAAGTGAGTTGAATGCATTTATAGAAGCAAAAACAAAGAATCAATGTATTTCGGAAATACAGGAGAGTTTAAGGCTCATCCAGAAAACCTTTTCATTTCACAAACAGGAGATTGAGGCGCCGAGAGTTTACATAATCTCTCTATGCATAATAATGAAACACTGAGGAAGAGAACCCAGTTCTGGACCTTTCCACTGTAATCTGTTCTTCCTGATCATATATCTAGAAATATTGTTTGATTTGGGACGTTGCTCTGTATGGTTAGTGACTTAGCATTTTCTTTTCCTGTCCTGTAGCACACAGGATGGTGGAGAGAAGAGCGGACCAGATATAGGATATCTGGGGACAATTCTAGCTATTCTGTGATCACTAATGAATCCTGGTGAGACTATAGAGTCATATTTCATGTTTTGGAGGTCATGGTTTATTAAACATGTATTCCACACTAAATACAGAATTAATTTTAGATGTAATGTTTCTCAAATATTAAAAATTCACTGATTCTTTAGTCGGAAAGGTAGTGAGGAGTGTGAGGTGATCTAAAAAGTTGCATTTTAAACACCATGTCAGTATTCAATTGAATAATTAATGGGACTTATTTAATCTGAGAAACCAAAAATCAGAATATCCCATTTTGAATGATAATTTTAAAAAACAGTGTTATGATCATAAATATTTATTGCCATATATGTTCTTATAGAGGATTAACTTTCCAGTGGTTCTGAAAGTGTGCTCTGAGACCACCGGTATCAATGTCATCTGGGAACTTGTTAGAAATGATATTTCTCTGGCTCCACCCCAGATCTACTGACAGCACTTCGTGTTTTAACAAGCCCTCTTGGTGATTCCAGTGCACTCTGAAGTTTGGGAACCACGCTTTTTAAACAAATTTTTAAAATTAGGCAAATGTACTTCTAATAGAAAATGTTTATAGATAATGCAAAAATTTTACACTGCTAGTTAATGAAACAGATTAGAAATATTCTTAATACAAGCTTAGAATTTGAGTTACAACATATTTTAAGTTGAATGATAATACACCAAACTGTAGCTCAGATTTTTTAAAAAAAATCACAAGATGGCGTGTGTAAATTTTCAAAAGTAGATTTGGCCATGCAATTTTAAAAATACTTCTAAATTCTTTCATTTCAACATGAAATGAGTATCAGTGTTACAATTATTAGATAAGATTGTTTTAAATATTTCTCACCTAGAAAAAAGTGATGCTTCTTTCTACTGCAGTAAAATAGAAATACTGAGTTATCACCAGTGTTCTCCCAAATCAGCTCCTCTCCAAACAGAGCAGTCGTAGAACTGGCCCATACCTTACCCAATACCCACCATCATATAGCATATTTTATAGAAGCAATGAAAATGCCTCAGTATTTAAATAAATGCAATAGTATTCATTCATCAAATGAGTTTCTAAGGATGGAGCAGACTTTTCCAGTATGGCCTTACCTGAATAATAGCAAAGCTCAACACTTCTAGTAAGCTTCAGATATTTTAAGGTAAAATTTAATATAGTACTCATAGAGCAGAACAAACTTTGACTGTGAGTTAGAAGTCCTGGGCTTAGGTACAGCCTTTTTTTTTTTTTTTTTTTTGGCCATGCTGTGCAGCTTGCGGGATATTAGTTCCCTGACCAGGGATTGAACCACCATGCGCCCTAGGCAATAAAAGCAGTTGTCCTAACCACTGGACCACCAGGGAATTCCCTAGGTATGGCTTTTTAGTAACTTTGCAAATGACTGACCTCCCCCATCTTCATCCTCTTTATACAGAAAACATGGGAGTCCATAAACTGATTTTGGTTCTTTCTAACTTTAAATTTCTGATTTGTTTGCTCAATGGTTTTAAGATTTATTATGTATGCCATGGATGGGAAAAGTATTTCTTGAGTAAGTCCTATGGCCACTGAGAACGTGCCTATGAGTAACGTTAGTTTCCTATGCCAATCATACTTTCCATTTAGGGTAAATGTTGATTTTAGTCATTTATACTATGAGCATGATTATCAAGAAGGGTTAGTGTTTCTGTATTATGTAGAGCATCAGTCACCCTGCCATGAATGCTGTAAGTATTTTGGTTGGTTGGCAAGTCTTGGAGTCCATATAGACTTTGCTTCTGAACATCTTGTCAAGGCCATGAATCGTTTTGAGTGATGGGTGGAGTTAATATGCATTTTGGTTTAGGATAACATGACATGAAAGGAGAGAGTGGTCCCGTTCATTGGGAAGATACTTGTAACATAGCATGCCACTGTAAAAAATTATCAGAACTTACAGGGAAATTGAATAATATTGTTGCTCGTTGCTTTCCTGTTCATGTTTCCTTCATGTTAAGTATATATCCTGAGTAGAATACTTCCTCAACCATAATCTCTAAATGTAGAATAAGAATATTGAATTATATGTAACAAAACCCTTGCTTAAATACAATAATTCTTTGTGATAACTAATTAGAATATCATTAATAATTAAGTATTGATTTGTATATTTAATAAGAGTATGTGGCCTTAGGATATATAATAACACTTCTGTTAAATGATTTGTGCCATTTTATCCACGGACAAAATACATTATTTTCTGTTACACAGAGAACTATTCTTTTCATAATTCACATATGTCTGAAAGAGAAAATTCACAAACATCTATTTTAATTTTAATATGTGATATAGGTAAACAATTATGATGATCCTTATGTAACCTGGAGCATTTGCTGTTTATGTTTGTAGTATATAAAGAACTAGGAAAATTTAAGTTGTAATATGAAGAGTTAGGCTTTTGCCATACTTGCCATCTTTTAAATAGCAAGCAAACCAATAAAAGAAAAAAGAAAACAAAAGTTTCCTTAAAGATTTCCTACGTTATCCATGCAAATCCTATTATTTCTATTGATTTAGTAACTACTAAACCTCATATTCCACTCTGTGATGTAATGGTGCTCCTGGCACTATTCTTTTTTTTATTTTTTACTTTTATTTTTTGCGGTACGCGGGCCTCTCACTGCTGTGGCCTCTCCCGTTGCGGAGCACAGGCTCCGGACGCGCAGGCTCTGCGGCCATGGCTCACGGGCCCAGCCGCTCCGCGGCACGTGGGATCTTCCCGGACCGGGGCACGAACCCGTGTCCCCTGCATCGGCAGGCGGACCCTCAACCACTGCGCCACCAGGGAAGCCCCTGGCACCATTCTTTATTTCAGGAAGCTAATTTGAAATATTTCAGTCACTTCTCAAAGTTGCAGAATAATCCACATGCTGATCTCCCAAAAGGAATATCATCATGCAGACGTGTTATGCTTTGGAAGTACAAACAGAATGTTAAAAGATCAGTTTGCCTTTCTTCTTGGAAATCGACACTGCACCTAAAATATGAAATCCAGCTCTTCTCTTGCTGGAGGCTCTCAGAAGTGCAGCTGCTGTTTGGCAAGCCATTGAGTAGGTTCAAGTTGGGAATGGAAGGTTAACAACAGTCTGCGTAACAGAAATGCAGACAAAAGATAATCCAAGTTTCCAGCTTTCAAGGGATTCACTGGCAGTGGCTGACTGTGAGCTTTCAGTATTAAATCTAATAAAGTCCTCAGGCAGAGCAATGGTGGGGTTGTTACCTTTGAGAAATGGCACTGTGGTTTTCCACATTTGGATCAGAAATAGGCATACTGAAAGATTTTTTAAAATTTTATTTTAGGGGAATCTGAACTGAAATCAAGATGTGTAAGGATTTTATGGCTCTACTTTTTATAAATGAATTAACATTTCCAGTATGAAAACCCTGAATGAAAATACTATTATGATACTGCTTCCTCCCAGTCATTTTCCAAATAATAAACTGATACAGACGCTGACATATAATTTTGCAACTGTACTTCATCAAACCAAGCTTCTTTTTCCTAATCTAATTTTCTCTCGAGCTCACAGTGTCATCACAGGAAGAGTCTCTCATTTAAGTGCTACTAATCATTTTAGATTTAATTTGAATATAAAGCAGAATATTAGCCAGAGAGGAAGAACCTTGTAATGTGCAAAGGTTCAGTTCACTTTTTCAAGTTGCCCTTCACATGTTTCTTTCAGTCATTTCTACTTACTCCAGAATGACCTAGGGTTCGTTGAAGACTCACCATAGCCACTTAATCTATGAAGAGCGAAGTAGAAATGATATATCCTTTGACAAGGACTTAGCAGGCTCACTACACTTCTGCAGTTGAAATCTCTACTTTTCATAAAGAATTTGTCTTACATGACCTTTTCCTCTTATCTAATTAGTTTTTAAAGAACAGCAATCGGAGATCGATGAAAAAGGTACTCCTGTATCAGTCTAACCAAATTAATTAGGATTAAAAATATATCTAAACAGAAATATAACAAGCCACAAGTAGTAAAAACACAACTTAAAATAAACACTAACATTGCTAAACCATTCAACAGATGGGAAATGCCCACTGCCACTGCCACCTATGGGTAAATCAGGTGGATTTTATGTGAAATCCCCAAATTCTTTTTGCATAAAAGTCTTTATGAAATTTACTTGATGGTTTTAGGCACCTTTAATAATTTTTAGATTTAGATTTGGGGTTTATTTTCTAATTCTTGTTTAATCACTCAGTCAGTCCAAGACTGGAGTAAAGTGAATCTATTGTAGTTTTCTAAAATGATGGAGGGTAAAAATTTGATTTTTCATTAGATATCACACAGTCAATAGGGAAAAGAAAGGAAAAATAATATTCACAAGAAAATGGAAGTGCTAAACAGGATACACTGGATAATTTCTGGGTCAGAGTAATTCACCTTTGTTTTCTTTTACATTACATTCATTTTGTGATGTGCCACCTGGTTTAACTCATGTGCACACACACAGTTCTCTCCAGCCTTTTCCTCCTTCACAATAAATCCATCATGTGTGAGTGCTCTATGGCATCTTCAACTTGGTTTAGATCTTGAATTAGCATTCTCCAGGGAAACAGAACCAATAGGATGTATATATGAGGAGATTTATTATAGGAATTGGCTCACTTGGTTATGGAGACCAAGAAGTCCCACAATCTGCCATCTGCAAACTGAAGAACCAGAAGAGCTGGTGGCATAACTCAGTTCAAGACCAAAAGCCTAAGAACCAGGAGCTTCGATGCCCAAGGGCAAGAGAAGATGGATGCCCCAGCTCAAGAAGAGAGAGGGAATTTGCCCTTCTTTCCTCTTTTTGTTCTATTCAGGCCATCCATGGTTTGGAGGATATCCCCGCTGATACAAACACATGTGAGGGCATCTCTTTCCTCAGTCTACCGAATCAAATGCTAATCTTTGCAGAAACACCCTCACAGACACAGCCAGAAATAAAGTTCTACCAGCTCTTTGGGCATCCCTTAGCCCAGTCAAGTTGGCACATGAAATTAACCATCACAGATAAGAATTAGATATTTTGCAATAGGAAAGATATTTGGACTCCCTAATACAGAGTATGCACTGTAGGGAGAAGTTATTAACAGTTACGAAAACGCAATAAACCATTGTAAAGGAGGAATGCACTTCCTTGCCAAACATGTTTCTAATTTCTCACACAAAGTACGCTGGCGCAGAGCACATGAAGAATGGTAGGGCATAATTAAGTGAGCATAATGTAAGGTCATTCAAATTACTGTACTGCTTACTTCCTAACATCATACATTGCCTGAAGCAGGTCTGCATTCTTCCTTCATGTGGACAGTGATATCAGACAATATACACTGTAATTTTGAGTCAGAGCATTGCTGAATCATAGCTCTGGTTTCACATGTGGCAAGTAGACCACACTAACATTCCCTAGAGATAGGATATGGTCTTTGAAGACCTAGCTACTGTTGAAATTAATTTAATTTATATGACATCCGTATAAGCAGAAATGTCATGATGGCACTAAATGGCCTTATTACGGTTGCTACATATGAAGTTAGCACAAAAAGACAAACACCAAGTGCACTTCAAATGCTTAATCAGGAGCATTGCCCACATTAGCTCTTCAACCATGCCGTGTTTTAATTGCCCTTTTCAACGCTCATGATCTGACACATTTTCTTTTGGACCATGTTCTTACAGGGTCAGGCCATCTTCTAATGGAAGCCCAGAAAAATGTTTATTGCCCTAAACAATAGTGCAATTAAGACTTCTCAGCCAGAATTCCTAACATGCTTAGTTTATAGTTTAATTACCACAAAAAAAGAAAAGAAAAGAAAGAAAGAAAAAAAATACTCCCAACAGAAAACAAAGAAGCAAAGAAACCAACCCTACTGAAAATGAAGAACTATCATTTTTCGGGTGAGAAAGAGAAGTAATTTCGTCCTTTTAATTCATTTTTCCATTTTCTTCATGCAGATTTAAACTGTTTTGACTAAAACAACCCCCTCTAAGCAGCTGGTCTTTAGCAAGTATAAGAAGTTTTATTTCAGATTCTGGTTTAGGTAAGGGGTATAGGAAGGTTTGTGGATAAAAATGTTTTGGGGAATGTCAGAGATTTTTGATAAACTATAGTATGTCTTGTTGAAATTGCAGAACCTACAGATTAAACTTTGCTTTTTAGACTTTCTAAGACACTTCTCCTATTGTAATAATAATAGTCTACCTTGGTTTAAGCTAGCAATTCGCAACAGTATTTTAGCAAAGACTTTTATTTGGAAAAAGAAGCCACTTGTTTGACTCTGTGGAAGATTAATTTGATGCTAATTTAGAAAATGCTAGACTAAGAAAACAAGATTTTTCTGTCCTAATACCTAACAGAAGAGTTAGTAGAAGGGGAAATTGAAAGATTAAATAGTTTACTAAATTGCGAAAGGTAAAAAGTTTAATGTCTTTAAACATTTCGTGTTTAAGAAGTTTTTCAAATTTCAGAATTTAAGATGCCGTAAGGATTTGTAAAGAGTTTAAAAAACTCATTAATATTTAAGAAAACTAGATATCAATTTCTATTTAAAATTTAAGCAGATTTGAAGTCTCAACATGTTTAACAAATTCACTTCTGAAGTTCTGAACACTGATCTATTTTTATATTGAATACACAACAAAACAGATTTTAAAAAATGACGGTCCTACTTGTTCCCACTTGAAGGAAAAACAAAAACACTGAAATCCAGAAAGGTACGTCAAGTTTCATGCTTGTTATAGGGAATTTAAAGATGAAAAATGCTGTTTGCCTAAAGTAGTTCCCTCTTTAGCGATGTTGTCTGAGAAGCAAATAGTCATCATGAAACGATATGAAAAGCTTTTACGTCATCAGAGGTAGGTTCAAAGTGTCACTGAAATGAGGAAGGAAGGGAATGACTAACTCCCAGACTCCTCAGTGGCAGGGAGGGGCGGCCAGCTGGAGGCTCCAGTAATCACCTGCACGCTGGCCTCAGAGACTGGCAACCCACCAACAGGAATGACAGCTCCCACAGAAGACATTTTAGAATAAATATCCAACATTTATACTTTACTTTGAACAGAAGGCCATCAGAAGCTAAATTCAAAACGCTTTCTTTAAGATGAATTAATGATTGGAAGTTATGGACAATGGATTAGTTTTACCCAAAAGCATTTTCTAAAGTACTATTTGAACTTCCAAATGAAAACCTAATTCACAAGTTCAGCCCATGAAAGGACAGAAGTAACTGGAGTGCAAGAGGACAGCAAATATGTTCCCCCAAAATAACCCTGCCTCTTCAGGCTAAATTCCACAGTCCTGTAACAAAGGAAACCTTTTCCACACTTAGGCATGCCTGTGGTTCTGAAACGAACCAAGTATAAGCCGGTTAGTCAAACAAAAACGACTTTGTCTGTCTTTGAATTGGTGTATACTTTGAAGTAATGAGTAAATACAGGACACATGTGGATGCTTGAGGATGATAAAATTCCCATTCATCGGCTATTTTGTTTTCTGGATTCCTGGAGAACCAGCACATTCAGGAACAGTCAAACTAAGCTTGTTTCGCCTTGTTATGAAGAGTCTCAGTTCAGTGGGTCTGGTTCTCTCCACCCTCAAGGGACACATCCCCAGTGCACATCCATAGACCTGCAACACCTTAAGCGCCCAGGGCAGTAGAACACACAAGGAGACGTTGATTCATCTCTCTTATTCTTTGTTTTGGGATGACTTCTGCCATCAGTGTCTGCTGTTGCCATAGTTGTTACAGCTTTTAATTACAGTAGTCCAAACTACTAGCAGAATCTCGGTTTTCCTTTCTTGCTTTTTTTGTCATCTATCATTTTATTAGCATTTGTGTGAAAATTCTCTTTTTTAAAAACTTCATAGACCTGTAATAGACTTCTTTTTCTTCTCAGAGATATAACAACAAACCACAGTGTGCTGGGTGTAGTCTTTAAAATTTGGATTAAATTCTTCTTCCCTCCCTTCTCTCTCTCTCTTTTGTCTTATACTCTGTATTCTTGAGCTGATTCATAGACACTAAAGCCACTATGGGTGTTTAAGGTGAGACCTGTGTGTGTGTGTGTGTGTGTGTGTGTGTGTGTGTGTGTGTGTGTTAATGGCCGTGTACATTTATGATTGCTAAGATGTTCTAGAAAGCTGATCTCCTTAAGCTGAGGTTTTACCATATTTACATAGCAGCTCGTAAACCTATGGTGTTTATTATTTTAAAATGTGGTAAACACTGAAAATATAAATTGGTACATAAAAGTTTAGAAAAAGGATTCATTATATCACCACTCTATGTGACAACCATTTGTTTTCATATTAACATTCAGTTTCTTTGTCAGAATAATATTATGCTAGGTATATAATAGGTCTGACATAGAATTTAGTCTTATATTCATTACATCTACCCTAGTCATCACCAATGTTATGCCCTCCAGAAATTTATAATCATCTGCACCCATGTAAATAGTTCAATAATACAAACAAAGTATGCAATTTACAAGTTCTACTAAATAGAACACATGGGTGTAACTTTTGATACTTTGTCTCTGGAAATAATTTACCATTGCCATTCAAATACAATTTTGCTTTTAGTATGATGGACAAGTACTTATTTTTTAAGACAGATTTAATGTATTTTCTCTATGAATATATTGGGAATGGAATGAACCTTTAATAATAACAGTTTTAATTGGTAGTGCTAATTACATTTTTATTTTTTTTTAATATGAAGACACTAATTCCCAGGAACAAGGGGTTAATTATACACTAAACTTTCTTGGGGGCGGGGAACGCAGCTCTGAAATTGTTTTTAAATCAATACATGTTGCACTTAGATTGCAAATAAGCTCTGAGGTGAGAAAGAAACATCCCTAGCAGATCAAGTGAAGCATGACAAGAGACCAGAAGCACCCCTTGACGTGTGCTCTGTGAACAAATGCACCCCTGCTCTTAACCAAAACGTTTTAACTCATTACAGTTTGTAGAGCACATTCCCTATCTACCCTGCCTGAAAATGTTTCCTGTTGGATTTGGCTACAAAGGGTTTTTCTTGGTGTTTTCTGTTTGTTATTGTTATGTTTAATCTAAAATAACATCACAGAGTAGAGGCGCTTATATGTTATAGTCTTTTTTTCTTTACATAAAAAGAAGGTAATTTTACCTGAAAGATATGCAGATGAGGATTTGGTAGGGTTTTTTTCAAGTAGGAAAACATCTTTAAAAAAAGTTTCAAATATTCTAAAATGCTAAAAGAATATGCTTTTATTGCTGTAAAATCCATCATATAAAATTAAACATGATATTTGGGGGAGAGGGATTAATGTTTCTCTTTGTTAACAATTTTGAATCAAGAGCAAACTTTACAGAAGGAGTATATAAAATGTGCTTAATAGATAAAATATACAGAAAATATTTTCCCCCAACCTTTATTAGCTTAAAACTATGGTTAAGTCTTAAGACCTTTATTATCTTAAAACTATGGTTAAGTCTTAAGACCTTTATTATCTTAAAACTATGGTTACGTCTTAAGATTACTAAAATGGAACCTGGTTTCTACAATGAGACGTTTAGGAGTATTAATTATGTTAATTTTATACGAAGAAATTTTACAAAAGTGTTAATAATCACGCTTTCAATATTTATTTGAATAAATGAATAAAAGCTCTCTAGGTATAATTTCTAGATCTGTGTAACTTCTCTGACAGAAGTGCTCTGATATTTATTTTATGTTTTTCTTTTCCCCTGAACACCATTGTTGACTATTATTCTATTTGAGTCTTACAGCCTGGTCTGTCCACTTCGTGGAGCAAATGTAAATCCCAGTTTGAAGGAGGCACTAGTGGCATTTCGTGACTCTGGCCGCCTTACTGGGTTAGTCATTCTTTAGTCCTGACTTTAAGCAGGAGCCAAACAGGTGCTTTTTAATGTACTTCAAGCACAGCCAGGCTGAAAACAACAGGCTTGTTAAAGAAATGGTTTTCGGAGACCTAACCTGAGGGTCATTCAAGTTAAGGATAGACTTCTAACTGCGACTTGCAATCTTGTTTCCTGGAGGCATGTGTGGATATAATGAACTGAACTGGGTGCTTCCAGGAGTGCCTGTCCTGTGCCAAACTATTAGGCTTAGCATTTCCGTGTATATACGCTCTTATTCAAACGCCAGAACACAGTGAAGCGGAATTGTTAGGTAGAAATTGAGACTCAGAGAAGTTAAGCAGCTTGCATCAAGTCCTACACTAGATCAGAAGTCACCTAGGTAGAGACTGAATTTTAATTCAGATGTTCAGACTAAGTTCAGCGTGTTACCACCTAACTGCCTTGCAACGGAAGACTCTGGGACTTGGAGAGGCCCTTCTGGAGCTGGAATTCTGCCTTTGGTGAAAGACTTCCTGTACCATTAGAGCATAGTAGACTTAAATCCTGTTCTCCGAACATTGCTCCCAGATCAGGACTTGTTTGCCATGTGCACAAGTTCTTTAATCTGTTAATCTTAGGTTTCTCTCTCTAAAAATAACAAAAATGATATTTCAAACTATCGCCTATGGGTGTCATGAAAATTTATGTAATAATCATGGTCGTAAGTCATTTGAAGCTACTACAGAAAATTTCTGACAATTAGATAGATCCACAAATTCTATTTTTATCCTCCTACAGAGTCCGCGCCATGGGCCTGCCCCCCCCATTTACTCCCATTTTCCAAGAACACAATGAAGAACTGATAGAAGACACTGCAGTAAGTAGCACCATGGCCCCAAGGAAAACACGAAT
Source organism: Tursiops truncatus (assembly GCF_011762595.2). NCBI lineage: Eukaryota > Metazoa > Chordata > Mammalia > Artiodactyla > Delphinidae > Tursiops > Tursiops truncatus. The sequence goes on from NC_047054.1 coordinate 2,902,153, forward strand.
AATGACATGAATCTTACTTTCAATTTTGACGAGCATTCTTCTTTGCCCAAAGCCTGGTTCCTTTTTTAATATACAGTGAATATGAGACCAACTGACTTTTAAATAATTTCCTGATAAAATCATAATTGTAAGCCTCCAGAGATCTAAATGTCTATATCAGCATATAGATAGTATATGATCTTCATTAATATTTCGCCAATGTTATCAATAACGTCATGTTGTCTTTCTCCAGTATACCTTATGCAAGACAGTCTCCAAGCTAGAAAAGAATACAGACATTTATGACGATAAAATATGTCTAACGTTAGAAGAAAGATTCAACAATGAAAAGAAACAGCAAAGAGCAAAGAAATATTGAAGATCAGTGTAGCAAACAAACATGCTTAGCATGCTGGGACATGTCATTAAGCCTTAGACCTGTCTCCTTGTTCCCATGAGAATCCAGCTGAATCTATCTTAGTGTCCATTTCTTTATGTGTTAAAATGGACTAAATTATAGCTTATGTGAATTCAGGAGGGTAATCAGAAGTAAACAGAATAACACTTGTAATATTCAAATGTAAGTTACTCTTCAATTGAATTTTAATGTTTAATTAATTTTTACTGTTTGATCTCTAGTAACCAGTAGTAATTTCTGATGGTAAAAGAGTCAGGCATTCGCGTTATGATAATGATCTTCTTTGTTTTATAAAAAGTGGAGGCACCAAATTATTGCATATCATCTTTCCCAGTTATCTTCAAATTCAAGGAACTATGTTTACACGATTCCAAATATTGGGTTGGCATAATAATTAAACCTCAAATTATTCTGTTAATAAGTCATATTATTGGGTTTACCTATTTCCTTAAAACAGAATGTACTGGGTTGAATAGCGCCCTCCTCAAATTGTGAGAAGTGACTTCCCTTATAAGAAAGAGGAAATCTGGACATAGAGACACACACAGCAAACACCACGTGAGGACAGAGGCAGAGATTGGAGTGATGCATCTACAAGCTTAGAAATACCAGGATTGCTAGAAACTTCTAGAAGCTAGGAAAGGCATGAAATAGATTCTCTCTTAGAGTCTTCTGATGGAATCAACCCTTGATTTTGCCTCCGAACTGTGAAAGAATAAGTTTCTGTTGTTTTAACCCCCCTGCTTTGTGGTACTTTGTTATGGCAGCCCTTGGAAACTAATACAGATTTTAGTGCTGGGCAGTAGGGTGCTACTGTAACAAACACAGAAAAATGTGCAAGTGGCTTTGGAATTGGGTAATAGGTAGAGGCTGGAAAATTTCTGATGCTCATGCTAGAGAAACGTAGATTGCCTTGGAGAGATTGTTGGTGTTAATGGATGTTAATGACAATCCTAGTGAGGTCTCAGGAAGAAGCTAGAGGAGCCATGGAGAAAATGTCTATTGTCTTAGGAAAACATGTATCATTGTGAACAGAACGCTGCCGGACTATGAATGTTAAAGTACTTCTGGTAAGGTCTCCGACAGAAATGAGGAACACATTCTCGGATACTGGAGGAAGATGATGCTCGGTGTAATGTGGCAAAGAATGGGGCTGAATTCACTTCTGTTGGTTGGAAAGTAGAATTTATGAGTAATAAGCTTGGATATTTACCTGAGGAGTTTTCCAAACAAGGTACAGACATGAAGCCTGATATTTGTTGTTGCTGCTTATAGAAAACGCAAGAGGAAAGAGAGAAATTGAAGAAAGAACTGCTAAGCACAAAGGAATCAGTACTTGACACTTTGGAAAATTCTCAGCCTATCGAGATAGTGTGCCTTAGAAAACGGGCAAAGGGTATAGGTAGATAAACTTTGTTAAAGAGATTAGTCATGTGACTTACAGATCCAATAACCATTTCAGCAGGTCAGGCATAAACATGGAATTATCCAGGAGAGATCTCTGAAGACACCTCATATCTAATAGAGTGGGTTCCCTTTGCAGCCATGGAGGACCAATAAGGCTTTTGAGAATTTTATACAAGCAGAAGCACTACGAGCCTGGACAGAAAGGGAGAAGGATGGAACAGAATGGAAGAAGAATGATTCTGAGAACAGAGACAAGGATGCTGAGGTCAGAAAGGACAGATCTGTTGCCCTGGAGGGTCAAGAGGGTGGGCTGTCCCAGATAGCCCAAAGGATACAGCATGAAGCCACATGAGATTACTCTTGGGCCTAGAGAGCTAATGGAATTTGCTCTGCTGGATTACAAACTTGCTGTAGACTAGTAAGCGCTATATTTTTTTTTCATCTTCTCCCTTTTGGAATGGGAGAATATATTCTATGCCTGCCAAATCATTGTGTTTTGGAAGCGGGTAAGTTGGTTTCTATTTTTATAGATCAGTGGACAAAGAGAAATTTTGTCTTAGGCTGGGTGCTACGCATAGTCTTACCTGTAATTGATTTAGATGAAGATTTGAAATATTTTAGAGTTGATGATATTTACGTGAGATTTTGGATTTAGAGTCAACGCCAGAATGCGTTCAGACTTTTGGGGATGTTGAGATTGGGCAAACGTATTTTGCACATGGGAAGGATGTGACATTTGCAGGGGCAGAGGGTGGACTATTTTGGTTGAATAGTGCCCGTCCCCAAATTCATGCCCAGTCAGAACCTCAGTATGTAACCGTATTTGGAAATAGGGTTTTGCAGATGTAATCAAGTCAAACTGGGTTAGGTTGGGCTCTAAACAAATATGACAGATGTCTTTACAAGAAGCAGGAAAATTGGGACATGGCAACACACAGGGACAATGAGACATAATGATGGACTCAGAGTTTGGATTGATGCATCTATAAGCCAAGGAATATCAAGAATTGCTGGCGGGGCTTCCCCGGTGGCGCAGTGGTTGAGAGCCCGCCTGCCGATGCAGGGGACGCGGGTTCGTGCCCCAGTCCGGGAAGATCCACATGCCGCGGAGCGGCTGGGCCCGTGAGCCATGGCCGCTGAGCCTGCGCGTCCGGAGCCTCTGCTCCGCAACGGGAGGGGCCACAGCCGTGAGAGGCCCTCGTACCACAAAAAAAAAAAAAAAAAAAAAAAAAAGAATTGCTGCCAACCACAGAAGCCAGGAGAGAGGATGGAATAGATCCTCCCTCAGAACCTCCTGGTGGAACCAACCCTGCCTCTACCTTGATTTTGGAATTGTAAAAAAACCAAATTTTTGTTATTTCAAATGCTCCAGTTTGTGGTACTTCGTTCTGGCAGCCCTAGAAAATAAACATGTGTATGTATGCGTGTGTGTGTGTGTGTGTATATGGGTGTATATATACATACTTGTTATTGCTGTTATAGTAAAATTAATGAGTTACCACTTAAGTTACTCTCTTAATGTATAAATTTACTTTGCAACTAAAACAAACTACCATATAGTCAAACTCATATTTTGAAGTTAACCTTATAAACAAACATAGCATCCCTAATTTGAATGGAGGCCAAATAGGAAAAGGACACAAATACATATTATTCATAAACATTTTGTGCTATATTCAGAGAAAAGGCAATAACATTTTTATAGGAATTTTTCCTGTTATAACAAAGTAAAGGTAAATGTATATTCAATCATTTATCTAAGTTGGTTTCAGTTGTTTTGAGAAGGTATCACATAATTGTATTTAGTGAAACTACATTCAACAAGAAATAATGTTTAACAAACTCATATGAAACCTTGTAACTTTTTTGTTTTTAATTTTTGTTTTTCTGGAATTTGCGTGAATAAGATCATAAAAGCAGAATATAAGGGGAAAATGCCTACATTAAATTAGATTAAGGGTGCACTGTCAATATAGTTGTCTACAAATTTAAAACTAAACTTTTAAAGGAATAAAACTAAGAAAATACTGTTTTATACTTTCTTTATTGGATAAGCTGAGTCATTTTTGATATTTTGTTATTTTTGGTATATTGACTAGAGATTTCCATAGAATAGTTCAAATTTGATTCAGTTTTGCTGTTACTGACAGAGATAAGATAGTAAACACAAATACTGAGAATTTTAAAATTGCACTTCAGTGAGTGCCATTATTTTTCTCTAATTCATATTTCTTAATGATATAAAACATATATTTAGACTGGGTTTTACAGTGTTTGAAAGGTCTTCTTTTATCTCTCTTAATGAAGAATGTGGAAACATTAAATCTCATGTAAATAACACTGAAAATATGAGTATTATTCTTTCATCATTTTGTTGATATTTTGTTGCTGAGGCTAGAATTTCTCCATGTAGCATAATACATAAAACTTAAAATAGAGTAAAATTGAGATGGATTTTAAATTAATTTTAAATATCCCAAATCTCAGAATAAAGTATACTGTGATAAAACACAGAAATGCTATGTAAACATTATTAAAAAAATAAAAACTCAAGATATATTGAAAGACAGGAAGGAAGAGAAATAGTGAATTAATTCTGATTACCTGTGAGCTTTTTTGGATTATAAGAAAATGCATTATCATAGAACATTTATAAGATTTTTGAGATATGGAAAGAAAAGCGAGAGACTGTGAATAAATTAGGTGGTAGATGAAGGTCATTTTAAATGTACTAATTTAGAAATGTACCAGAAAAAAAATTTCCCATTTCTTACTGAGACACAATATGCACAGGAGATATGATTAGATATGGTTTCAGATCCTGTTTGGACACTTTCTTAATTATCTTCAATAAAAATGAAATTTTAGACATGAGATTAATTCAAAAACATCAGTTGATAATGACTAATTAATTAATGTCAGTTATCATTTATAAAGCAGTTTGAAGATGGAACACACTGTGCTTGTTAAGTCATTTTATTAAGATTATAATGATGAAGAATGTGGATAAAAATCTGGCATGGATAATGTTTCAAAGAATCATTTATATTATGGACTGTATAGAGTATTGCATAATATTTAGGAATAGATATGCAGCTGTTTCTTAGGTTTCTTTTCAACATTTTTTCTTATATAATCAAAAGTGTATTTTTAATTCACTCTTTGTATCATTTCTTTTTTTTTTTTTTTTTTTTTTTTTGAGGTACATGGGCCTCTCACTGTTGTGGCCTCTCCCGATGCGGCGCACAGGCTCCGGATGCGCAGGCTCAGCGGCCATGGCTCACGGGCCCAGCCGCTCCGCGGCATGTGGGATCTTCCCGGACCAGGGCTTGAACCCGTGTCCCCTGCATTGGCAGGCAGATTCTTAACCACTGTGCCACCAGGGAAGGTCGAAATTTGAAAATTTTTAAAAACACAATTTACATTAACATCCTCATAAAAAATTCTTAGGTATAAATCTGACAAAATATGGACAAGATCTATATGAGGAAAACTACAGAACTCTGATGATAGATATCAAAGAAGAACTAACTAAATGGAGAGATATTACATATTCATTGGTAGGAAATCTCAATATTGTCAAGATGTCAGTTCTTCCCAACTTGATCTATAGACTCAACCAGTCCCAATCAAAATCACACCAAGTTATTTGTGGATATCTACAAACGGATTTTAAAGTTTATATGGAGAGGCAAAAGAACCATAATATATGACCTACTTCTATTCCTGAAGTTGAGTAGCGTCAGTCTTCCAACTTCATTCTCCTCCTTCATATTGTGTAAATAAAGTTGGAAGACTGACACTACTCAACTTCAAGACCTATGTCAAGCTACAGTAATCAAGAGAGTGTGGTGTCAGTGAAAGAATAGAAGTAGGTCGGTGGAACAGAGTAGAGAGCTTAGAAATAGACACACAAAAATATATACTCATTTGTATGTGTAAAACTCCAAGAAGACAACATAGGAAAAATCCTAGATGACCTTAGGTATGGCAATGACTTTTTGATACAACATCAAAGGCACAATCCATTAAAAAAAAGAATCAATAAGCTGGAATTCATCAAAATTAAAAAACTTTTATCCCATGAAAGACAACCTTAAGAGAATGAGAAAACATCACCAGTCAGAAGCACTAAGTGCTGGCAAGGATACGGAGCAACAGTAACTTTCATTCACTGCTGGTGGGAATGCAAAATGGTAAAGCCATTTTGAAAGACAACTTGGCAGTTCCCTGTAAAGCTAAATATACTCCTACCGTATAAACCAGAATTGCACTCCTTGGTATATTACCAAAAATGTTATGTCCACAAGAAGACCTGCACATGGACACTGACAGAAGATTTACTCATAACTGCCAAAACTTGGAAGCAACCAAGATGTCCTTTACTAAGTGAACGGCTAAATAGACTGTGGCTCATCCAGATAACGAAATATTATTCAGTGTAAAAAGAAAGGAACTATCAAGCCATGAAAAAATATGGAAGAAATATTATTAGGTGAAATAAGCCAATCTTAGGAAACTTCATACTGTATGATTCCAACCATATGACATTCTGGAAAAAACAAAACTGAAGACAATAGAAAGATCAGCGATTGTTATGGGTTAGCAAGTGAGGAGGAATGAATAGGCAGAAAGCAGAGAGAATTTTTAGGGCAGGTAGATTATTATGTGCAATACTAAAATGGTGAATACATACCATGAAACAAGTTTGTCAAAATCCATAAAATGTGCAACAGTAAACCCTTACATAAACTATGGACCCTAAGTGATAATTATGTGTCAATGTAGATTAATTGATTATAATAAATTTACCCTCTAGTGCAGGATATTGATAGTGGGCAAGGTTGTGTACGGGAAATCTCTGTAGCTTCTGCTCAATTTTGCTATAAACCTAAAACTGCTGTACAAAATAAAATGCATTAATAAAAAATTACTGATAACTTCAGGATGGCAGCAACAGAAAATTTAATCAAATACTGAACTCTGTTAAGTAGGAAATTCTGTGCAACTGCCCAGTTTGCTCACCTAGGAAGCCAGCCCTACAGCTGGAAGGAAGGGAAAGAGACATCAAGGAAGACTGTATCTTATAGAAGTGTAAAGAAACAAAGATGTCATTGACAAACTCATGCCCCATCAAATTCATATATTGAAGCTCTTATCCCCAGTGTGACTATATTTGGAGATAGGATCCTTAAGGTGATAATTAAGGCTAAATGAAGCTATAATCATGGAGCCCGAATTTGTAGGACTGATGTCCTTACAAGAAAAAGAAGAGACCCCAGACCACAGATCAATCTCCCCCTCTCTCTCCATGTTTGCAGAAGAAAGGCTATGTGAAGACATGAGAAGTCAGGAACAGAACCTCACCAGAAAGCAACTCTGTGGCACCTTGGTCTTCAATTTCTAACCTCTAGAACCATGATAAAATCAATTGCTGTTATTTAAGCTATCCAGTCTGTGATATTTTGTTATAGCAGCCCTAGAAGACATGTAGAAAATGTTTCAAAGAGGGAGTAGTAACGATGCTGAAAACTAAAACAGGATTAATACTGAGACTTGACCAGCAGCCTCAGGCATACAAAACAGTCATCCTGTGACAGGGACTACTGGCTCTCTTGCCTTGCTACAAATGGCTTTCTGTATTTTATTAACTGATCTGATTAAGCTTTATTTCACAGAATGCACTAAAGTACTTCACATTGTCCCCACAGCATGATAGTCATTGACCACACCGTAAGTCCTAGGAATGCGGCCCATGATAACATCTTAGCTGTTTTCCAGGACGAGATGGCACCTGCAGATAAGGGTGACTTGGGGACTTATGACTCGGACCCCCAGAACACCTGCAAGTACCTCTCAGACCTCGTCTCCTGAGAAAATGCTACAAGAAGATGATTGACTGCCACTTCCCTTCTCCTCCTGGCATTAAAGAAACCTAAATTCTGTTCTGAACTAAGATGGTTCTTTAGGACATTACTCTGCCACTTCTCGGCCTGCTGGCTTTCTGAATACAGTTGCTATTCCTTTGCCCCAACACCTCATCTCTTGCTTTACTGGCCTGTCATGAGGCAAGCAGTTCGAGGTTGGACTAGGTAACAATCAGGCAGAATATTCCAAGGACTCACAGTTCTTTTCCACCCTAAGCAATTCATGTTCTGAAGACAGGCCTGTCTTGAGAATGTCCAAGCCTGCTGAATTAAACTTTTCCCACACAGTCTTCCAAAAGTTATTTCATTTCTTGACTTTCAATTGAGAGGGAAAGGTGGAGCTGGGATTAGTGAGAAGGAAGGGTAAAACATTCAGTCAGCGTTTACCATCTGTCAAGTACTGGGCCAGATGCTATTAATCTTCACTACAACCCTCCAAGTTGGTTATGGTTCATTTATTCATTTACTTAAAAAATCTTTACTAATGAGCTGTGGATGTGTGTTGTAATACTTCTAGTCTGTGTAGAAGGATTTTGCAAATTCTTTGTTATATCCATAGTTTCAGAGTGAGTTCATATGCCCAAAGCTCATAACTGAGTGAATTTTATTTAATTAAACAAGTGTTTATTAAACTCTTAGTATATACTTATTGTATCCTATTAATTCAAGTTATACCCTACATACACTATATTTCTTGTAAGTACAGAATAGTGGAGGAGATAGCATATTTTTATTATAAATTTTCCATACCTGATTGCTCTTTATATATATATATATACATATATGTATGTATATATATATTCGTATTAGTTCTGTTTCTCTAGAAAACCCTTACGAATAAAATATATTTCATTCATTGTTCAATTTCTTGATTGGTAATACATGATTGTTATAAAAAACTCAGAAAATACAGAGGAGTATAAAGGCAAAATAAAACAAAGTAAAAATCATTTATAATCTTACCTAGTCTGAAAAATTATGTCTAATTTTTATATCACCCATATAGCATCATCCTGTATATAGTTGTAATCTTCCTTATTAACAACCATACCATTGCCTCTCTATATGGTAGGATATTATGCAGTTGTATCTAATTACCATGTAGACTGATATGAACTGTCATATTTTAATTTTTAACCTTTTAAAAATATCTAAAAAATATCTACAACATGCCAGATATTGTGCAAAGTGTTTTATATTAATATCTCATTTTATCCTTGAAGTTACCCCTTGGTATGTATGTTTTTATTCCCATTGTACAGTTGAGGCTCTGAGGATTAGAGATTTCAAGCAAAGTGCCCAAAATCACAGAATTAGAAGTTGCTGTTCTAAGTTTTATACCCAGGCCTCTCCAACTCCAAAGTTCTAGGTTATCTTAGTCTTTAAATTTCAGGTGTGTATCTCATGTATTTTTAAAATGATGTTTTATGTATCTGAAGAACATGTTCTGTGCTCTGTGCTTCTTTTGTATGCCCTTCAATATTTAATAGACGGCAAGGCACATGTTTGTTTCTAATTAAATTCTTAATTAATTTAATTCTTAATTAATTTAATTGAATTTACCATATGGTCTTTGCTACTTCATCATTAATTTATTTGTGCTATTGATTTGGACTCAGTAAAAACATACATGATTTCCATTGGTAAAAACATTAAGAGTTATGATTTATGTCTTAATCCAGATATTGTTTTAATAAAACACCTGTGGTTTATATAATCAAGAACAGAGTTTCTATAATTAGTTTCTTTTTTTCAAATGGTGTGTCTAAAATTTAAAGAAAGGTAAAGTCATTGATTAACGTTTTAGTTGTGTTATTTATCAATGATGATAAACATCAGAAGTATGGATCAAATTATATATATTAACAAAATCCACATTTTCTTCCCAGAAAATTTAGTGGTTAATAACTGGAAGAAAACAATACAAAGTAATTTTATCTCCACATTCCCCAGTAATTTCCACGTCCTTCTGAGTTAACCCACAACATTTGCTCTTGCAGTGAGGCTTACACAAATTCTTTAGCTGTAATATTTCTTCAGTCTATACTTTTTCTGAAACACATTTCATAGGACATCTTTTTTTTTTTTGATGTGGCAGAAGCTGCCCAATGGGGCAATAGGTATCAAGACAAAACAATTTGCCATGAAGAAAGAATTTAGAAGTCAAATGATCATTGAAGGACAAGTAAGAAAGTGATGTCATTTTGAAAACAGGGAGTATAGAATTTGTTTATATATATATATATATATGTATAAAATTAGAAAAATAATATCAGTAAAAAATAAACTTTAGAAAATTCTTAATAATTGATCCTCCCTTTGAATTTTTGGTAATGATATAAGTATTGGCTGAAGAAATCTTGAACCAAAAGTGTAAGAACCAAATATTGTTTGCTATGAAATGTGTATTGATTTGAAATGATTAATTACTAACATTAGGAAATTTGCATAGAGATACTTAATTAAAAGATTTCAAGCACTATACCCAAGTGATATACAAGCAGCATAACTCTAACCTAAGTAGAAGAGCATTGTTAGTTGGATGTCTTCATATGATAATTAACTACTCATTTAAGTGTGATATCTAGTAGATACTTTAAATTTCCAAAAGTCATTAAAAGAAATGAAATGAAATTATTCTACAAACTCTGTGATTCAGAGTGTTTAATTAGGTTAATTGTCAATCTCCCTCCCTCCCCATCTCAACTGGTCTGAATTGTTAGGTTTTAGGTACAGTGGCATGCAAATGTAAGGCTTATATGACTCTTGTCAAACTCTTGTCAAGGAATATAAATTTAGACCAAAGAAGGAAAGAAAAATTTAGGTGGCAAAGATAGCTTTAGAAAATATCCGATGAAAAAAATGAAAAAGGACACAGTGCTGTTTCTATTAAGGTAACAATCCTTAAAGTCTATTTATAAATTGGTCTATTACAAACATACTGGTATGATTACAATTTAGACATAATTAATCACCATATTTTGAACAAAGGTAAGTAAAGTAATTGGCATGAAAGGCTTACATGGAAATTTTTTAAATTATGAAACAATTTAAAAATCACCATTGCACATTGATTATGTATTGCATTAATAACCAAATATTGCTTAATTTGAAATGTTTACAGATTATCATATTGCTCACTCAGGTTTCATTATAAACATAAGACAAATTGTCAAGAATTATGCCTCCTTGTTCAGATGCCCACATTTATTCCATAAAATTCTAAAAATTCCACGTTGATCTTATTCTTGCTGGCATACAGATAAACAATAATTGTTGAGGGCTTCCGGGAAGATGGCGGAAGAGTAAGACACGGAGATCACCTTCCTCCCCACAGATACACCAGAAATACATCTACACGTGGAACAACTCCTACAAAACACCTACTGAACACTGGCAGAAGACCTCAGACCTCGCAAAAGGCAAGAAACCCCCACGTACCTGGGTAGGGCAAAAGAAAACAGAATACACAGAGACAAAATAATAGGGACGGTACCTGCACCAGTGGGAGAGAGCCATGAAGGAGGAAAGCTGTCCACACACTAGGAGCCCCTTCGCGGGCGGAGACTGCGGGTGGCAGAGGGGGAAGCTTCGGAGCTGCAGAAGAGAGCGCAGCCACAGGGGTGCGGAGGCCAAAGCGGAGAGATTCCCGCACAGAGGATCGGTGCCGACCGGCACTCACCAGCCCGAGAGGCTTGTCTGCTCCCCCGCCGGGGCGGGCGGGGCTGGGAGCCGAGGCTCGGGCTTCGGTCGGAGCGCAGGGAGAGGACTGTGGTTGGCGGCGTGAACACAGCCTGCAGGGGGTTAGTCCGCCACGGCTGGCCGGGAGGGAGTCCGGGGAAAAGTCTGGAGCTGCCGAAGAGGCAAGAGACTTTTTCTTCCCTCTGTGTTTCCTGGTGCGCGAGGAGAGGGGATTCAGAGCGCGGCTTAAAGGAGCTCCAGAGACGGGCGGGAGCTGCCGCTAAAAGCGCAAACCCCAGAGACGGGCGGGAGACGCTAAGGCTGCTGCTGCCGCCCCCAAGAAGCCTGTGTGCGAGCACAGGTCACTCTCCACACCCCCCTTCCGGGGAGCCTGTGCAGCCCGCCACTGCCAGGGTCCCGGGATCCAGGGACAACTTCCCCGGGAGAACGCACGGCGCGCCTCAGGCTGGTGCAACGTCACGCCGGCCTCTGCCGCAACGTCACGCCGGCCTCTGCTGCAACGTCACGCTGGCCGCTGCCGCCGCAGGCGCGCCCCGCACTCCCTGCCCCTCCCTCCCCCCGGCCTGAGTGAGCCAGAGCCCGCGAATCAGCGGCTCCTTTAACCCCGTCCTGTCTGAGCGAAGCACAGACGCCCTCCAGCAACCTACACACAGAGGCGGGGCCGTATCCAAAGCTGAGCCCCCGGGAGCTGTGAGAACAAAGAAGAGAAAGGGAAATCTCTCCCAGCCGCCTCAGGAACAGCGGATTAAAGCTCCACAATCAACTTGATGTACCTGCATCTGTGGAATACCTGAATAGACAACGAATCATCCCAAATTGAGGAGGTGGACTTTGAGAGCAAGGTTTATGATTTTTCCCCCTTTTCCTTTTTTTGTGAGTGTGTATGTGTATGCTTCTGTGTGAGATTTTTGTCTGTATAGCTTTGCTTCCACCATTTGTCCCACAGTTCTATCCGTCCGTTTTTTTGGGTTTTTTCTCTTAATAATTAATTTTTTATTTTAATAATTTTATTATATTTTATCTTACTTTATTTTATTTTACTTTATCTTCTTTCTTTCTTTTTTCCTTCCTTCCCTCCTTCCTTCCTTCCTCCCTCCCTCCCTCCCTCCTTTCTTTCTTTCTTTCTACTTCTACTAATTCTTTCTTTCTACTTTTTCTCCCTTTTATTCTGAGCCGTGTGGATGAAAGGCTCTTGGTGCTCCAGCCAGGCATCAGGGCTGTGCCTCTGAGGTGGGAGAGCCAACTTCAGGACACTGGTCCACAAGAGACCTCCCAGCTCCACATAATATCAAACGTCGAAAATCTCCCAGAGATCTCCATCTCAACACCAGCACCCAGCTTCACTCAACGAACAGCAAGCTACAGTGCTGGACATCCTATGCCAAACAACTAGCAAGACAGGAACACAACCCCACCCATTAGCAGAGAGGCTGCCTAAAATCATAAGTCCACAGACACCCCAAAACACACCACTGGACACGGACCTGCCCACCAGAAACACAAGATCCAGCCTCATCCACCAGAACACAGGCACTAGTCCCCTCCACCAGGAAGCCTACACAACCCACTGAACCAACCTCAGGCACTGGGTACAGACACCGAAAACAACCGGAACTACAAACCTGCAGCCTGCAAAAAGGAGACCCCAAACACAGTAAGATAAGCAAAATGAGAAGACAGAAAATCACACAGCAGATGAAGGAGCAAGATAAAAAACCACCAGACCTAACAAATGAAGAGGAAATAGGCAGTCTACCTGAAAAAGAATTCAGAATAATGATAGTAAAGATGATCCAAAATCTTGGAAATAGAATAGACAAAATGCAAGAAACATTTAACAAGGTCCTAGAAGAACTAAAGATGAAACAAACAACGATGACCAACACAATAAATGAAATTAAAAATACTCTAGATGGGATCAATAGCAGAATAACTGAGGCAGAAGAACAGATAAGTGACCTGGAAGATAAAATAGTGAAAATAACTACTGCAGAGCAGAATAAAGAAAAAAGAATGAAAAGTACTGAGGACAGTCTCAGAGACCTCTGGGACAATATTAAACGCACCAACATTCGAATTATAGGGGTTCCAGAAGAAGAAGAGAAAAAGAAAGGGACTGAGAAAATATTTGAAGAGATTATAGTTGAAAACTTCCCTAATATGGGAAAGGAAATAGTTAATCAAGTCAAGGAAGCACAGAGCGTCCCATACAGGATAAATCCAAGGAGAAATATGCCAAGACACATATTAATCAAACTGTCAAAAATTAAATACAAAGAAAACATATTAAAAGCAGCAAGGGAAAAACAACAAATAACACACAAGGGAATCCCCATAAGGTTAACAGCTGATCTTTCAGCAGAAACTCTGCAAGCCAGAAGGGACTGGCAGGACATATTTAAAGTGATGAAGGAGAAAAACCTGCAACCAAGATTACTCTACCCAGCAAGGATCTCATTCAAATTTGATGGAGAAATTAAAACCTTTACAGACAAGCAAAAGCTGAGAGAGTTCAGCACCACCAAACCAGCTCTACAACAACTGCTAAAGGAACTTCTCTAGGCAAGAAACAAAGAGAAGGAAAAGACCTACAATAACAAATGCAAAACAATTAAGAAAATGGGAATAGGAACATACATATCGATAATTACCTTAAATGTAAATGGACTAAGTGCTCCCACCAAAGACACAGATTGGCTGAATGGATACAAAAACAAGACCCATATATTTGATGTCTACAAGAGACCCACTTCAGACCGAGAGACACATACAGACTGAAAGTAAGGGGATGGAAAAGGATATTTCATGCAAATGGAAACCAAAAGAAAGCTGGAGTAGCAATTCTCATATCAGACAAAATAGACTTTAAAATAAAAACTATTAGAAGAGACAAAGAAGGACACTACATAATGATCAAGGGATTGATCCAAGAAGAAGATATAACAATTGTAAATATTTATGCACCCAACATAGGAGCACCTCATTACATAAGGCAAATACTAACAGCCATAAAAGGGGAAATCGACAGCAACACATTCATAGTAGCGGACTTTAACACCCCACTGTCACCAATGGACAGATCATCCAAAATGAAAATAAATAAGGAAACACAGGCTTTAAATGATACATTAAACAAGATGGACTTAATTGATATTTATAGGACATTCCATCCAAAAACAACAGAATACACATTTTTCTCAAGTGCCTCATGGAACGTTCCCCAGGATAGATCATACCTTGGATCACAAATCAAGCCTTGGTAAATTTAAGAAAATTGAAATTGTATCAAGTATCTTTTTGGACCACAACGCTATGAGACTAGATATCAATTACAGGAAAAGATTTGTAAAAAATACAAACACATGGAGGCTAAACAATATACTACTTAATAACGAAGTAATCACTGAAGTATTCAAAGAGGAAATTAAAAAATACCTAGAAACAAATGACAATGGAGACACGACGACCCAAAATCTATGGGATGCAGCAAAACCAGTTCTAAGAGGGAAGTTTATAGCAATACAATCCTACCTTAAGAAACAGGAAACATCTCGACTAAACAACCTAGCCTTGCACCTAAAGCAATTAGAGAAAGAAGAACAAGAAAATCCCAAAGTTAGCAGAAGAAAAGAAATCATAGAAACCAGATCAGAAATAAATGAAAAAGAAATGAAGGAAACAATAGCAAAGATCAATAAAACTAAAAGCTAGTTCTTTGAGAAGATAAGCAAAATTGATAAACCATTAGCCAGACTCATCAAGAAAAAAAGGGAGAAGACTCAAATCAACAGAATTAGAAATGAAAAAGAAGTAGCAACTGACACTGCAGAAATACAAAAAATCATGAGAGATTACTACAAGCAACTCTATGCCAATAAAATGGACAACCTGGAAGAAATGGACAAATTCTTAGAAATGCACCACCTGCCAAGACTGAATCAGGAAGAAATAGAAAATATGAACAGACCAATCACAAGCACTGAAATTGAAACTGTGATTAAAAATCTTCCAAGAAACGAAAGCCCAGGACCAGATGGCTTCACAGGCGAATTCTATCAAACATTTAGAGAAGAGCTAACACCTATCCTTCTCAAACTCTTCCAAAATACAGCAGAGGGAGGAACACTCTCAAACTCATTCTACGAGGCCACCATCACCCTGATATCAAAACCAGACAAGGATGCCACAAAGAAAGGTAACTACAGGCCAATATCACTGATGAACATAGATGGAAAAATCCTCAACAAAATACTAGCAAACAGAATCCAACAGCACATTAAATGGATCATACACCATGATCAAGTGGGGTTTATTCCAAGAATACAAGGATTCTTCAATATATGCAAATCAATCAACGTGATACACCATATTAACAACTTGAAGGAGAAAACCATATGATCTCAATAGATGCAGAGAAAGCTTTTGACAAAATTCAACACCCATTTATGATAAAAACCCTACAGAAAGTAGGCATAGAGGGAACTTTCCTCAACATAATAAAGGCCATATATGACAAACCCACAGCCAACATTGTCCTCAATGGTGAAAAGCTGAAAGCATTTCCACTAAGATCAGGAACAAGACAAGGTTGCCCACTCTCACCACTCTTCTTCAACATAGATTTGGAAGTTTTAGCCACAGCAATCAGAGAAGAAAAGGAAATAAAAGGAATCCAAATCGGAGAAGAAGTAAAGCTGTCCCTGTTTGCAGATGACATGATACTATACATAGAGAATCCTAAAGATGCTACCAGAAAACTACTAGATCTAATCAATGAATTTGGTAAAGTGGCAGGATACAAAATTAATGCACAGAAATCTCTGGCAATCCTATACACTAATGATGAAAAATCTGAAAGTGAAATCAAGAAAACACTCCCATTTACCATTGCAACAAAAAGAATAAAATATCTAGGAATAAACCTACCTAAGGAGACAAAAAACCTGTATGCAGAAAATTATAAGACACTGATGAAAGAAATTAAAGATGATACAAATAGATGGAGAGATATAGCATGTTCTTGGATTGGAAGAATCAATATTGTGAAAATGACTCTACTACCCAAAGCAATCTACAGATTCAATGCAATCCCTGTCAAACTACCACTGGCATTTTTCACAGAACTAGAACAAAAAAATTTCACAATTTGTATGGAAACACAAAAGACCCCGAATAGCCAAAGCAATCTTGAGAACGAAAAATGGAGCTGGAGGAATCAGGCTCCCTGACTTCAGACTATACTACAAAGCTACAGTAATCAAGACACTATGGTACTGGCACAAAAACAGAAATATAGATCAATGGAACAGGATAGAAAGCCCAGAGATAAACCCATGCACATATGGTCACCTTATCTTTGATAAAGGAGGCAGGATTGTACAGTGGAGAAAGTTCAGCCTCTTCAATAAGTGGTGCTGGGAAAACTCGACAGGTACATGTAAAAGTATGAGATTAGGTCACTCCCTAACACCATACACAAAAATAAGTTCAAAATGGATTAAAGTCCTAAACGTAAGGCCAGAAACTATCAAACTCTTAGAGGAAAACATGGGCAGGATACTCTATTACATAAATCACAGCAAGATCCTTTTTGACCCACTTCCTAGAGAAATGGAAATAAAAACAAAAATAAACAAATGGGACCTAATGAAACTTCAAAGCTTTTGCACAGCAAAGGAAACCATAAACAAGACCAGAAGACAACCCTCAGAATGGGAGCAAATATTTGCAAATGAAGCAACTGACAAAGGATTAATCTCCAAAATTTATAAGCAGCTCATGCAGCTTAATAACAAAAAAACAAACAACCCAATCCAAAAATGGGCAGAAGACCTAAATAGACATTTCTCCAAAGAAGATATACAGACTGCCAACAAACATATGAAAGAATGCTCAACATCACTAATCATTAGAGAAATGCAAATCAAAACTACAATGAGATATCATCTCACACCAGTCAGAATGGCCATCATCAAAAAATCTAGAAACAATAAATGCTGCAGAGGGTGTGGAGAAAAGGGAAGCCTCTTGCACTGTTGGTGGGAATGTAAATTGATAGAGCCACTGTGGAGAACAGTATGGAGGTTCCTTAAAAAACTACAAATAGAACTACCATATGACCCAGCAATCTCACTACTGGGCATATACCCTGAGAAAACCGTAATTCAAACAGAGTCATGTACCAAAATGTTCATTGCAGCTCTATTTACAATAGCCCGGAGATGGAAACAACCTAAGTGTCCATCATCGGATGAATGGATAAAGGAGATGTGGCACATATATACAATGGAATATTACTCAGCCATAAAAAGAAACGAAATTGAGCTATTTGTAATGAGGTGGATAGACCTAGAGTCTTCACCTAGAGTGAAGTAAGTCAGAAAGAGAAAGACAAATACCGTATGCTAACACATATATATGGAATTTAAGAAAAAAAAAAGTCATGAAGAACCTAGGGGTAAGACAGGAATAAAGACACAGACCTACTAGAGAATGGACTTGAGGATATGGGGAGGGGGAAGGGTAAGCTTTGACAAAGCTAGAGAGTGGCATGGACATATATACACTACTAGACGTAAGGTAGATAGCTAGTGGGAAGCAGCCGCACAGCACAGGGAGATCAGCTCGGTGCTTTGTGACCGCCTGGAGGGGTGGGATAGGGAGGGTGGGAGGGAGGGAGATGCAAGAGGGAAGAGATATGGGAACAAATGTATATATATAACTGATTCATTTTGTTGTAAAGCAGAAAATAACACACCATTGTAAAGCAATTATACTCCAATAAAGATGTTTAAAAAAAATTAATAGTTTAAGATAGTATAGGAATGCTAAAGTTCAATATGAGAGTGAAGAAGATTTTGATAATATTGGTAACTGGGATCAATATAAAATAAACTAATATAGCATGTTCTAATATAGCATATATGATAGTTGAAACACATTTTTAGAGTGAAATAAAAATTATGCAATTAACAGATGCAACAGACATGATATTTACAAAGAAAAATAATACAAAACCACCAAAAATATTGGTTTGAAAAGCCACATAAGGTCTAAGTAATTATACACCAACATTATTTTCCTCTCCTACTATCCAACATCCCTCATTGTAACTTTCCTCGAGAAAATATAGCAATGATATTATAACACTGGCCTTGTATTTTGTTTTGTATTTTTACTTGTTTAGTTGTTTTCCCATTCTCCTACTGAATATTTGACAGTTTATTGTCTATAGGAAAGAATAGATAGATGGATGAACAGATAGATATTTAGATGTGAATATAAGGATATATGCCTATGTGAACCATTGATCCTCATTATTCACAGATTCTGTATTTGAGAATTTTTCTACTCATTAAAATGTATCTGTAATCTCAAAATCAATACTTGCAGCTCATTTGTAGACACTCAAGGACATGCACAATGTGGCTAAAAATTTGAATCGTTCTACATACATGCTCTCAGCTGAGGTCAAACAACACCATGCTCTGCCTTCTTGTTTCAGCTCTCATACTACATACATGTCCTTTTCATGGTTTATCTATGAAAGTTTTTTGAGCTTTTTGTTAGTAATTTTGCTTTTTGTTAGTAATTTTTTGAGCTTTTTGTTAGTAATTTTGCTTTTTAAAATGCCCTTCAAATGTGGTGCTGAAATGCTAGTGTTCCTGAGTGCAAGAAGGCTGCGACGTGCCTTACAGAGAAAATACATGCATACATGTCTTAGATAAGTTTCCTTCAGTTATGAGTTATAAGGCTGTTGGCCAACAGTTCAATGTTAATGAATCAACACTATGTGTTAAATAAAGTGTTTTTGAACAGAAACACATATAAAACACATTTATGTATTGATCAGCTGATGAAATGTGACCAGAGTTTCACAGGAACCCACACAGTACATCCCCTAAGTATAGAACACAACTACCATGAATAATAAGAATTGACTGCATTACCAATGTCGTATGATGATATCTATATATAATTAACTATAAGTTAATAAGAAAAAGTATAAATACTTTTGATGATAAGCCCGTGGAAAAAAAGCTAAATTTTAGTTATTTGGGGTAAAAGGCGTTTATTTCTCATGCAAACTTAAGGTGCTATTAAAATAAAAAATATGATTAACAGATTTCCAAACTTGATAGTTTTCACAGCCTCTTCAAAATGTGAAGCAAGTCCATAGACATCACATATTTTAAAGGACTGTTAACTTTTTAAAAGGTGTGTAAACTATGGGACTATTCGGATGATACTGATGGTAAATCTTATTTCATTATTTTCGAATATGCATATACTTAGCTTTTTGGAAGAAACCAAGATGTTAAGTAAAATTTTCAAAAGCGTATCATCTTGTTAACCAAACATTCAATAACATAGTATAATGCTTTATGTGTCTTTGGGAATCTATACCTCTAGCCCAGCTATCTTCCCTGTACTCTGGATTCTTACATTTAACTGTTAGACCGACATTGCTATTTGGTTGTCCAATAGGCATCTAATGGGCATCTTAAACCTAATGTTTTTCCCCAAAACTTGCTTTCCTATCAGAATGAAGAGCAACTCCATCTTGCTAATGTTCAGATCAACCATCTCACTCTTCCTTAAATCAACTCTTTTCCCACACTAAATGTTCAAGCCACCAGGAAATTCTGTTGGGGGCAGTAAATCCTTCAAAAATATATAAGAACACAGCTCCTTTTACTATCTCTATTGCTACCAATTTGTTCCATCATTTCTCACTGTTTTCCCAGCTCCTCTCTTAGCCTCTTTGGTCCATTGTCAAATGAACAGCTAAAGTAAAATTTTAAAAACTGAAATCTTATCATTTTTTCATCAGTGAGATATATCTAATGGCTTCATAGCTTGCTCAGAATCAAAATCAATGTTCTATGGTCCACAAGACTCTTATACCTTGCCTCCATCAATCATCAGCCTTTGTGGTTATATGAAATCAGATTTCCATTTTTGAACTAAAAAAAAGACAATGAAGATAATCCAGTTATGAACGTGATTAAGTAAACAAGTTACCTCTATAAACATATAAGCCAAAGTACTTGCTATGAATGGATATAAGAAAATATAATTCTGCACAATACTGACTTTTATGTATCAAAGGAAATTATCTTAATAATTATTCATGTAGGTTATTATGGAGAATTCTACCAACAAACTAAGTTTATAACTCAGAGGGTTTTATTTTTAGCAGCACTTGTTTCCCTTAAGAAGTAACTAAATAGAATCATAAACTCTGTTTCTATTTACCTACTTAAATTATTACTCAACCTTAGTGAACAGAAATAAAAATGTTTAAAAATCTGCTTTATTTATTTATTTATTTTGCGGTACGCGGGCCTTTCACTGCTGTGGCCTCTCCCGTTGCGGAGCACAGGTTCCGGACGCGCAGGCTCAGCGGCCATGGCTCACGGGCGCAGCTGCTCCGCGGCATGTGGGATCTTCCCGAACCGGGGCACGAACCCGTGTCCCCTGCATCGGCAGGTGGACTCTCAACCACTGCGCCACCAGGGAAACCCCTAAAAACCTGCTTTTTTAAACACTTTATTTGCACTGACTCAAGATAACGTATTTTGGTTTTGCTCATTTTATTTCATTTTCTTTTGTAATGCTCTATTAATAATAAACAATTGGCTCTCTGTAGCCTCACGTTCCACATCCACAAATTCAACCAACTGCAGACTGAATATATATATATATATATATATATATTTTTTTTTTTTTTTAATCCAGAAAGTTCCAAAATGCAAAACTTGAATTTACCATGAACAGGCCACTATTTACGTAGAAATCACATTGTATTACATATCATATGCAATAGAGATGATTTAAAGTGTAGAGGAGGATGTATATAGGTTATACGGAAATATTGTCATGTTATATGAGAGACATGAGCATCTTCGAATTTTGGTATCCGTGTGGTGGTGGGGGGGGGGGTCCTGGAACCAGCACCCTGCAGATACTGAGGGAGGACTATATTTACTACTGAGGTACTATTTACATCGATGCGAAACCATAGTCAATATAGTTCTATTCAGGAAAATAAAATCCCTTATAATTTTATGTGGAGACACTGAACAAAATAGTATATCTCTCTATATACACATATATATGATATGGATATCGTCTCTAGATTTATTTCTTTATGTACACTTCTGACAGAATTAGTAGGAAGAGAGAAAAATATCTCATAAGGTTATTAGAAAGAGTAACATGTACATCTTAGCATATTTGATGATTTATTAAGTTGACTGCCTTTCTGGTCTTAAGAGGTGTATACCATCCAATATTTATTTTCTACAAATTATAGTGGAGTATAGAATTAATCAAAGGGTATTCTGCCTGTTTCCATTTTAACTTGAAAGGATCACTTGGAAAAATACAGGGCAAAAAAGAAAAAAGTTAATGATTATTTACAAAAAATTTTAATAGAACAAGATAGTGAAATGCTCCTCCATAGATACTAATTTTTAGAGCAAAAAGAGAAAGGAAAAAAAGAGAGAGAAAATGATGGCCAGAGGAAAGAGAAGAGAGAGTTACTTAAGCTCCTGGGATTTCCCTTGTGAGAGGCTATTATTTGTATTGATTTTAGTTTGCAAGTTCTTTTCTTCCCTCTCTCTGCTGGCCCACTATGTAATCCATAAATAACAAATACAGTAGCAGTGAGTCATTCTTTAGGCTGCAAGCACAGCAACCATCACAACACATTAAACCACCAACTGAATACCACACCATCTCCATCATAAAATGCACTTCATCGTGGAAGCAACACCCTAGATCTTAAACCCACTGTTGGCCTCAAGATTCTAATTAAACAAATTGAGTAGTGCAAAATGAAAGGATTCTTACAAGCCAAATATGTCAGCTCTTATTGTTACTTGTGCCTTAATTCATATCCTTACTTCTTTGTCTTTAAACCTTGACTTGAGTAGTGAATGTTTAAAGCAAGATCTGTTGTTATTACATAGCAAAATGTTACATATGACCTCTTTCCTGGGTGATTTGATGGGAGTTATAAATTTTTTTCTAAGTAATATAACTTTGTTATTTATCGTATAAATCTGTGAGAAACGGAAAGCTTCAGACTATAAGCAGGTAACTAAATGGCTAGTTTATAAGCCCAAAGAAGAGAGTAAAGAAGAAGTGACGAGTGTCAATTAAAAGACTCTTTAGAAAGTAACATCAATAAAGATAATTGGGGATTAATAATAATTCAGCGAGTAATATGACTGCCGGGAGTTTCAGTGCTATAGAGAACTGGACAGGCATATCATATAATACATGTGCAAGGATCTTTTTCATTTTGTAGAAGAAGCATCTTATTTATTTTTTATTTTTATTTTTTTTGCGGTACGCGGGCCTCTCACTGTCGTGGCCTCTCCCGTTGCGGAGCACAGGCTTCGGCCACTCCGCGGCATGTGGGATCTTCCCGGACCACGGCACGAACCCGTGTCCCCTGCATCGGCAGGCGGACTCTCAACCACTGCGCCACCAGGGAAGCCCTAAGCATCTTATTTTTTAACATTTTCTGGTATTGTAACAAACATCCAGAAAATTCCAAAAAATCATCAGTTCGTACTTTGGTGAATTTCAAAATGTCAGCATACTTGTCATTCCAGCACCCAGAGGAAGAACCAGAAGATGGCCAGCATCTCCCAAAACCCCCTTGTTCACTTCCAGATACTTTCTTCCATAAAGGCTGACTTTCATCCACTAAGTCTAATTTCTAAGTATTTGCTTTTTGTCTGGCTTCTTGTGTGTAGAATAGTTTGGTATTTCTCATTCAGTATAGTATTTGATTGCTTAAATATACTACAGCTTATTTTTCCATTGGATTATTGATGAACAGCAGGGTTATTTAAAGTCTTGGGCTATTATGTAGAGCGGTATTATGAACATAGTTTTACATATTTTTGGTAGACATACATGCTGGTTGATACACTATGCATATATTTATTTTAATAAATACTGACAGTCTGGAAAAGTTGTGGTACCAGTTTGCACTCTCACTAACAGTTTGTGAGCATTCCAGGTACTCTACCCCCTTGCTGGTACTTAGTGATATCTGTAGTTTTTATTTATTAAAAAAACATTTTTAGCTATTCTAGATATGGTAGTGATAACCCATCACGTTCTGGATGTAATTGATACTCTCTTAATGACTAATGAAGTTGAACACATTTTCCTATGATTATTGGCCATTTTGATATCTATCTTTTTGGTAAAATGTCAAGTCTTTTGCTCATTTTTCTCTGGTGTTATCAGCCTTTTGTAGTGATTTGTAGGAGTTGTTTTTTATGTCAGCTTGGGTTTTTGATCATTTAATGGTGTCTCTTGATGAATGGAAATTCTTGTTTGAACTTAATACAATTTTTCATTTCAAAATTTTATGATTAATGGTTTTGGTAATGGCTCTGTGTAAGAGATCTTTGTCTTTCCTAAGTCCAAAAATATGTCCCCTGACATTTTCTTCCAAAAATTGTTATTTTAACTTTCACATTTAGATCTGCAATGCATGTAATTTAAAGATTTGGAAAGGCTGTGCTATTTACTTATGATAACTAGCACAATTTCCAATTTCTATTGTGCTATCATACAATTTCATAAATTTGATTCTGGGATGTCCTTTGGTCAATGTATCAGTACTGGTCCAATCAGGAGAGAGAAACCATGCAGTAATTTAAACAGGGAAAATTTAATATAAAAATTATTATCTATAACAAGAGGATGGAATAATGAAGGATAGGTTAATAGATCAAGAGAACTCTAAAGAGTGTAGGAATATTAGAAAAAAGGAGCAGTGGCTGGACCCAGCACTGACCTGAACACCAATGCCCAACCCCACCCTGGACTGAGATGCAGACCTTGTTGGAAAGGACACCACCATGACTCACATTTGGTAGAAAATTGGCCATGGTGGATGCTGGTGGAACTTGCTGGAAATTCACCATTTAGGGCCTGGGAAAGTTGGAGATGCTCTGATGCAAAACTGTCCAGGGGAGGGTGGGGAAGGTTGCTGGCACATGGGTGAGGCTAACCATAATCTACTGCAGGCACCTGATGCTGGGGAAGCAACTCACACTTCAGGAGCCTAATGCTGGATGAGCCACTCACATTGCCCGAGCTGCACCCTGGGGAAACCACATGAATTGCAGGAGTCTATCAAGCAAGCAAACCTTATTTTTTATTTTTTTATTTTTTTTTGCGGTATGCGGGCCTCTCCTGCTGCGGAGTACAGGCTCCGGACACGCAGGCCCAGCGGCCATGGCCCACGGGCCCAGCCGCTCCGCGGCATGTGGGATCCTCCCAGACCGGGGCACGAACCCACATCCCCTGCATCAGCAGGCAGACTCCCAACCACTGCGCCACCAGGGAAGCCCACAAACCCTTTCTTGACGCAGGGTATATCTAGCATTCTCTACTGAGAAAACTTCAGTGCCAGTTGAAAAGGGAAACATATTTAAGGGCCCACATCCATTTTCACAAGGCAGACAAAAAGGGTTACATTGGAGTTGAGACAATGAATTGATGATGGTCAATTTCAGGTTTGAAAAATAAAGACTAGGTAGTTAGATACCCAGGATTTCTTGACCTGACTCTAATAAATATTAAGGAAACTTAGCCATCCTGTGACTCAAGTTGGAAGATAGATAGATTCCTACCACCGTTGGGCCCTTGGCAGGTGAAGATCCCACTGTACTTACCTGGGAATGTCTTGGCTCTGTCAGTCCTGAGGATATAGTCCTTGGAATCAGCCTCTGTTAGATAGTCAAGCACTCTGGACCATGTGAATTCCTGACAAGCCAGGAACTGGGCAAAACTTATTAAAATGTATCATGACTTATTAAAAACACCCAGTTTCCAAGGTACTCTTGTAAAAAGTACCAAGTTTAATAAAATCATTCATTGATGGTAGTAACATCACTTCTCTGCTTATAATTAAGCAAAGAGTTAAAATTCTATTTAATGAAAATAGATTGATTGACAAGAATTGCTCCCTGAAATATCTTTAATTCTATCTACATACACGGACCCATTGGCTTTATTTTTTTTTGAGCATGTAGAAGGGAGACTTGAATATACTACATCTTGATAAAGAGCTGACAGGAAATGTCTCATGATGGGGAGAAAAGTTGCTCCAAAAGAGAGGCTAATAAAAAGGTACTGAGATATTAAGACCAAAACTAAAGATTAAATGTTGGATTATAGAATGTAAGAATAAGTCATTGTAAGTCTTGGATAAATATTGAATCAGAACTGGTGTATAAAAAAGGATATGTAAGAAAAAAAAACATCATGAAGAACCTAGGGGTAAGACAGGAATAAAGACACAGACCTACTGGAGAACAGACTTGAGGATATGGGGAGGGGGAAGGGTGAGCTGTGACAGGGTGAGAGAGAGTCATGGACGTATATACACTAACAAACGTAAGGTAGATAGCTAGTGGGAAGCAGCCGCATGGCACAGGGATATCGGCTCGGTGCTTTGTGACCGCCTGGAGGGAGGGAGACGCAAGAGGGAAGAGATATGGGAACATATGTATATGTATAACTGATTCACTTTGTTATAAAGCAGAAACTAACACACCATTGTAAAGCAATTATACCCCAATAAAGATGTTAAAAAAAAAAGGATATGTAAATGGTTTAGGGTCCAGATTTTCCTTTTGTCTAATTTTTATAGCAATTTTTAAGGTACTGTTGGAAGCTGCACAGAAAAACACTGAAAAAACATGTAGCTACAGGAAACTTGATTCCCATGAGGATGAATGGGCTCTTGAGGTCAAGCATAGCTCCAGAATTCTAAGAATGTATGGAATCTTTTATTTATTTCTCTGTGAGTTGCCTCCTGAACTTATGTAAGAATTATTTATCTTCATTTTTCAGAAGTGGGAACCAAAATAAGGTTAAGTGACTTTACCAAAATGTAAGAACGGCTCAATAACAGAATTCTAAGAGGAGTTCTAGAATCCCTGGTAAATTGCTAAAG
The DNA here is from genome assembly GCF_011762595.2 of Tursiops truncatus. Taxonomy (NCBI): domain Eukaryota; kingdom Metazoa; phylum Chordata; class Mammalia; order Artiodactyla; family Delphinidae; genus Tursiops; species Tursiops truncatus. Next base: position 2,928,584 of record NC_047054.1, read on the forward strand.
TTGTTTTAAAATTAAATGTGGCATTTTAGAAAATCTTGTGAGTTGTCCTACTCATCTACTCCTACCTTATTAGATGGATATAGTATTAAAATAAAATTATTTCTTTCTTAATACAATTATTAGATCATTTTTATTTTTGTAAATAAAGACGTCTTCAACAGTCTGAAAAACAGTGCCCAGTAGTATGCATAATAATTATCACATTTTAAAAGTAATATATAATTAATTAACAGCCTATTTGACCTCAGGAATTATTATTCAAGACCTATTTCTTGAGTTCTTATTATTCTCACAATACTCCGTGTGACCCTGTAAGGACTGTAAAGAGACGTTATTGTACAGTGTATAACAGCATGTATTTTGGAGTTTGATTTCCTGGGTTAGGATTGTTGCCTTACCATTCACGATATGTGTAAACTTGGGGAAATTGTTTCACTTCTTTCCTCCTTTATGAAAAGTGTATAATTATAGTACTTACTTCTTTAGGGTAGTATGAGTGTTAAGTGAATTACACGTTGTCAAGTAATTAGAACAGTATCTCACACATAGTTGTTGCTCAAAAAAATATCAGTTCCTATGATAAGACAGATCCTAACAAATAAACATGGTGTAAAGGATCCCAGTCACTGTGCTGTGATCTCGTGCTGTCATGTTACATCAAGAGAATTATTTATAGTGTAGAGGAAAAAAAAATTTCTTATCTACCTTTCTGAGTTCTTAGCTGAGACCCCTGTAATGAAAGCAGATTAACAAGAGGAAAAAAAAAAGAAAACCAGAACGTTATTAACATGTATACCACATGTGGGCATGGGAGATGCCCAGAGAAAAACAAGTGACTCCCCAGGTGACTTAGCATTCAGGCTTAAATACCATCTTCATAGGGAAAGGGGAGGAGAGATGTAGGCCTCTTTTGGGAGAGGAAATGATTTTTAGGACGATGAATGGGCCCTTAGAAGAGTGGATGGGTGTGATAGTTTGTGACAACACGTGTCTGGGTGTGGTGTCATTTCTAGTCTCCTCTCTGGTGATAAGTCAACCTTCTCTGGTTGATGAAACTCCCGGGGAGGGGAATCGTGACAATTGGCTCCTTTTAGAGGATGTGTGTTCAGGCAGATTAAGGAGTTCAGAGAAAGCCTGTCCATGCATTTGCTGTTTTCCAAGTGTCTACAGCTCCCAGTAATCAATACACCAAAGTGGCATCTTTTGGAGTGGCACATCCTAAACATCCTACAGTCATATTTTAGGGTGAAATATTCTGCTACCCTTCAGTGGTTTCGAATTTTTAGTAAAATAATCTTGGAATCATGCTTTGAGAATCCCTCTATGTTGTAGAAACAAAGAAAATGAAAAGTGATCTTGGGAGGAAATATGATCAGGACCCAGGTGGTAGTTGCATCAGCCAGTTTCAAAAATGGACTGAGGAACCCATATATGCATATGGGGCTTGCTGGCTTTCTTTACCTGTTTTCTTTTTCTCTCCTGACAGATATGCCCAGGGTTCTCCTGTGTTACATGAAACCTCTGGGCACAGTGTTACTATATCATAAGAAATCACTGACTAAAGAGAGAGTTCTTAGAAGAACTCTCATGGACGATTGATCAATTAACCATGAGTTATAGCTCCTTAAACACATGTTCCTTAGGAGGATATAAAAGATCATTTGTAATCCAAACTACTAAGTAGAGGGAGGAGTCCAGCCACCCACCTTTCAGCCAAAAATGTGCTCCCAGTTTCTTTTTCCTATAAGCAGACTTCAGTCAATGACAGACTTAATCTAAACTGTAAGGTCTATAGTCCTTACTGCTACAATTGGGCAGCATCTTGGTTGGTTGTAGCATTAAAATATAAAGTCTCTTTAATAAAAAGTACTGTTTTTACAAAAGCTAATAACATATATATATATGCGTGTACACAAACATTCTTAGAAAAAATATTAAAAACTAACATATTTAATACTTAAAGTATGCTAGATATTGAAGGGGAGAAAAAATACTCTCACAGAAAACTGTCAGCTCAAAAGTGGTTTTATGTAACAATCCAGGTTTACATGAACAAAATGAATCCCTGAGGAAATCCTGACTTTATCCATGTTGTACAATGCAGGAATATATTTTATAGTTTTTAAAATGAAATTTGCTCTTATTTTCTTATGGCAAGACTAAATAATCTGTTTCTTAAACCCCTTACTCTTATTTACTGACTAAATAAGTTATATTGTTTCCATATGATGTTTACAATCAAAAAAAATGTAAATTTTCTATCAATGAAATTTGAATTATAAATCTGAAAAGTTTTTTACTATCAAGAATAATTAGGTTACATAATAAGTCAACTGAGATATAATTTCTAAGATCTTTAGATAAACGTGTAAATGGGCATTGTTGTTGGTAACATTAAATGATGAATAAATTTTAGATACCTATGTAAGTTTTAAGTAAGAGAGAATACCACAACATTGGTTATAAGCGTTACACAGACTAATACTCACCCACCCATCCCAACCCAGCACACACACACACACACACACACACACACACACACACGTGATTTTTTTATATTAAATAATTTTTCTCTTGTACATACTATGTTATGAAAAAGAGTAAAGAATGTATTTTTCATGGAAAAAAGAAAGTTTTCTTTGAAGAGAAACGTCTTGTTACAAATGTGAAAGAAGAGAGTGAAATTAAAATTTGAGTGGCTGTAAAATGTCGCAGAAGTTTGGCAGATGGGGAACACTTTTGCCTTCATTTATAATGACGACAAATAAAGAGTCTGAAAAGACCTAATAGATTGGGCTAAAATTTTAGCAAATTTGCTCAACTTCGACAACTTTGTTCACTTAAAAAAGTATATGGATACTTAATGTAACAAATCATAATAATGTAAAATTAAAATTTCATTTTCTCCATTAAAATGATAAATTATCTTACAATATCTAGTCTGCTTATAACAAGAGGTAGTAAAATTTATTCTTCCCCCTTTCTGTGAGCTTTCCGGTCGATAGAGATTTTGTATCTCACCAGAGTAATTTTCTACACTTTGTACTGATTTTTTTATACCCTTGATTATTTAAAATAAACAATCAATTAAAATTTCCTCACTTTTGAAAGAACTGAGATTCCTTATGATTGTGCTACTCTCTTATATTTATATTTTTAAATAAACTCTGTCACTCTGAATTATAGGCAGCAAGCTACAACTTTCACTGGTTTCAAGAACTTACTCTGTTAATCACATTAAGTACTATTTTTGACAACTCGTGTGATTTTGTCTTCCTGAGATTAATCTCTCAATTAAAAAAAAAAGGTAAGATGTCTTTTCCATCTAAACTAACTTTAAGATTTCCGGGTGGTCAGTATTTTATGTAAGAAAGTAGAATGCTGGAAATCATTTGTTTGGTTGATGCTCCATATTTCCTACTTAGCTCAAAAATGTCCTGGCTTCCTGAAAAGAGTAATCTTATTAAAAGAGAACGTCATCCTTCCTTAGGTACATTTTTCTCAGATAAATTGTTATTAATACAAGTAAGTTACAGAGATTGTGCACTTTTAGAGGAGTTCCCTTGCTGCTCATGGAATGTGTCTTATGTACCTTCAGGGGAAATACTAATGAAGTCTTTTTTGAGCCAGGTACTTATTGTACCTATGAGAGAGGATTTTTATTCCCCTCCACTCTTAATATTTTTGGTTAGTGTAATAAATTAGACAACCAACCAGTCTTGTCATCTGTAGGTGGCTTTCTGATCTCTCATGGTCTCCAGCTCTGCTAAAATTGACAAACTAGAAATATATTCTACCACAAGGAAGGCCAGTCTGAGCTTCATAAACAGAGCTATGTCAGCTAGTCTTTAGTATTGGTACTTCAAGGAAAGACTAATAGTACAGACGTCTAAGCTGATATCACATAGACAAATGTCTGAATCTGCTAGGGTACTGAGTCAGCAATTTTGGGACATTTTTATGGAGATGTACAAGATTTTATGAAAGCTGACAGGAGACACAATATCTATTGGAACAAATATCAATTAAGTAAGAATGAATGAACTGATGAAGAAAAGTTAATTATGGTTATTTGTTTGGAATATTGTTGATATTATTTTGAATGTTCTCTTTTTTTCCACTGATATATATTTAAAGAAGATTTTTTTCCCTTTTTACCTGTATGTCACCTTTAATTTAGTCATTCAGAGTTCAGGAACAAACACTTCTACTAAATATTTTTTACTTTTAATGGCAGTAAAAGTATTTAAATAGGACAACAAAAATCAGTCATTTTTAAAAACCAGGATACAGTTTAACAAACCAACTACTCAAACAGAAACAGTGTTTACATTTTCTGGAGTGTCATATTTGAAAATAAATTTTATCTAAAGAGGTATAGTTGGTACACCGTTAAAAAACAACGGGGGTTGCATATTTTATCTGAAAACACTGCCTAGGAAGCCCTCCTAGGAAAGTCATTTGATAACAGTTCTGTAACTAACAGTGTCCCTTTACAGGTAATAAGTCACTTCCCATCCATAAGTTACTTAGCAGATTTTGGAGAGACAGTGTAACCATATTTATTGATACTTCAGATGAAACAGAAACGAATGTCTGAGATTTAGTATCCTAAGCAAATTGAAATGATCGGTAGCCTATCATGGGAATCATGTACAGTATGAAGCCTTTATAGATCGGCTTCTTTCACTTCGTAATATTAAGAGCAAATAATAACAATGATAATAATATTAACTCAAGGAGTGATAAAGCATATTAAATATACAATCCTAGGTTCCTTTTAAAATCTTTCAATGGAAATTAGCTTTATGTTCTTAGTAGTTATTCAGCACTGTATGACTTTTGATTTGCTGACCACACTACGGGGTATATCAACTAGCATCTTATATATATGTATGTATAAGATGCAGATCATATATAAATAAATAGGGTGAAAACACAATTTTTGTGGCATTTTTGTAATAAAGAAAAAATTGGAGATTATTTTAAATCATTGGAAGTGGTACACTATTAAAAAGAATTGGAAACTTGGAAATAAGCAAAAGATGACTATGTCGTTTTGTGCTGATGCCGAACAAGCCAAGCTAAATATTATCTCATTCTCTGTAGGTATGTATGTTTGTTTTCCTATTATTCACTGTTGATGAATACGTTTTACAACTCTGTAAAGCTAGAGGTTAACTTGTTGACAATATACAGCAGTGCGCTAGATTTTTGTCTGAGAGCAATGTGATTTTGTTCTACAGATATGCAAATGATTTCTGTGCAAGAGAAAAGATCAAACACAGAGTTATATTTGCATTGCCCTATAGTGTATTAATCAGTTTTCTACGTGGTTTCACAGTCTCCAGTTTTCTTCCTTGCAGTGGTTCTATATATTTCTGTATCTCCTTTGCTTCTTTTTAAATAGACTTCATTTTTTAGAGCAGTTTTAGGTTCACAGCAAAATTGAGTGGAAGGCACAGAGGTTTCCCATATTCCCCTTCTCCCCACATATGCAGAGTCTCCCCTGATGTCATCATCCCGCACCAGAATGGTATATTTATTACAACTGATAAACCTACATTGAGACATCCAACCAAAGTCTATAGTTTACATTAGGGCTCGCTGTTGATTTTGTACAATCTGTGGGTCTGGACAAATTTACAGTAACATGTATCCACCATTATAGTACCATATAGAGTAGTTTCACTGCTCTAAAAATACTCTGTGCTCTCTGTCTATTCATTCCCTCCTCCCCCATCCCAGGCAACCACTCATCTTTTACTGTTTCCATAGTTTTGCCTTTTCCAAAATGTCATATAGTTGGAATCAGAGTATGAAGCCTTTACAGATTGGCTTTTTAAATTTTGTAATACGTACTTAAGTTTCCTCCATGTCTCTTCTTGGCTTGGTAGCTCATTTCTTTTTAGCACTAAATAATATTATGTTGTCTGAACATACCACAGCTTATTTATCCATTCACCTACTACAGGGTATCCTGGTTGCTTCCAAGTTTTGGCAATTATGAATAAAGCTGCTATAAACATCTCTCTGCAGGTTTTCACGTGGTCATAAGTTTTCAATTCATATGAGTAAATACCAAGGAGCGTCACAGCCTAACTGTGTAGTAAGAGTTTGTTTAGTTTTAAAGAAATCACCAAACTGTCTTCCAAAGTGGTTGTACCATTTTGCATTCTCATCAGTCATGAATGAGAGTGTCTGTGCTCTACATCCTTGTCAGCACCTGGTGTTCTGATTTTGGCTCTTCTAATAGGTGTGCAGTGATATATCATTGTTGTTTTCATCTGCCATTCCCTGATGACACATGAAAAGATAGGGAATATCTTTTCATGTGCTTATTTACCATCTGTATATCTTTTTAGTGATATGTCTGTTAAGGTCTTTGACCCACTTTTTAGTTGAGTTATTTTCTTATTGTTGAGTTTTAAGATTTCTTTGTATATTTTGGATTACAGTGCTTTATCAGATATGTCTTTTGCAAATATTTTCTCCCACTATGTGGCTTATTTTTTCATTCTCTTGATAGTGTCTTTTGCAGAGCAGAAATACTTTATTTCAATTTTTTTTTTTTTTTTTGCGGTACGTGGGCCTCTCACTGTTTTGGCCTCTCCCATTGCTTAACACAGGCTCCGGACGCGCAGGCTTAGCAGCTATGGCTCACGGGCCCAGCCACTCAGCGGCATGTGGGATCCTCCCGGACCGGGGCACGAACCCGTGTCCCCTGCATCGGCACGTGGACTTTCAACCACTGCACCACCAGGGAAGCCCCTATTTCAATTTTAATACAGTCCAGCTTCTCAATTCTTTCTTTCATGAACTGTTCCTTTGGGGGTGCATACAAAAAGTCATCACCAAATCGAAGGTGATCTAGATTTTCTACTAGGTCATATTGTACGAGTTATATTTTTGCATTTTACATTTAGATCTGTGATATATTTTGAATTAAGTTTTGTGATGGGTGTAAGACCTCTGTTTAGACTGAATTTTTTGCATGTGGATATAGTTATTCCAGCACCATTTGTGTAAAAGACCATCTTTGCTCCATTGTATTCCCTTTGCTCCTTTGTCAAAGATCAGTTGTCTGTATTTATGTGGGTCTATTTCTGGCCTCTCTCTTCTGTTTAATTGTTTTTTGTCTAGTCTTTCACCAATACCTCACTGTCTTAATTACTATAGCTTTATATTTAGCTGATGTCAGGTAGTATCAGCTCTTTTGTTCTTTCTTAATATGGTGTTGGTTGTTCTGGGTTTCTTGCCTCTCCCTATAAACTTTAGAAACAGTTTATCTATATCTAAAAAATAACTTTCAGGGATTTTGATTGGGATTGCATTGAATCTATAGATCAAGTTAGGAAGAACTGACATTCTGACAATATTGGGTCTTCTTATCCATGAACACATACTATGTTTCCATTTATTTATCTCCTTTTGATATTTTTATTATAGTTTTATGGTTTTTCTCAAAGTCTTATACATATTTTGTTAGATCCAGACCTAAATATTTAATTGTTTGAGTGCTAATGTAAATGGTATTGTGTTTTTAATTTCAAATTTGACTTATTCATTAATAGTATATAGGAAAGGTGATTGACTTTTGTATATTAATCTTATATCTACAAATTTTTCTATTGATTCTTTCAGACTTTCTGCAGAAATGAACATAGCATCTGTGAAAAAAAGATAGTTTTATTTCTTCTTTCCTACTCTGTAACTTTAAAATTTCCTTTTCCTGACTTTTTGCATTACCTGGTGTATTCAGTACAATGTTGAAGGGCAGTGGTAAGAGGGGACATCCTTATCTTGTTCCTTATTTTAGTGGGGAAGCTTTGAGTTTTTTACCATTAAGTATCATGTAAGCTGTAGGTTTCTTGAATATATTCTTTACCAAGTTGAAAAGTTCATTTTTATTTTTAGTTTACTGAAAGTTTTTATCATGAATGAGTGTTGGATTTTTTCAAATGCTTCTCTGTATTGATTGATAGATTATGTGATTATTCTTATTCTGTTGATGTGATGGATTACATTAACATATTTTTGAATGTTGAACCAACTTTGCAGGTCTGTGATAAATCCCACTTTGTTATGGAGTATAATTCTTTTTATATTTTGTTGGATTTGATTTGCTAATATTTTGTTGACAATTTTTGCATCTATGTTCATGAGAAATATTGGTCTGTGCTTTTATTTTCTTGAAATATCTTTATCTGGTTTGATATGGTAATGCTGACCTCATAGAATGAATCTGGAAGTATTCCTTCTGCTTTTATCTTCTGAAAGAGATTGTAGAAAATTGGTGTAATTTCTTCACTGACTGTTTGGTAGAATTCACTAGTGAACCCATACAGGTCTGGTGCTTTCTCTTTTGCAAGGTTATTAATTATCGATTCAATTTCTTTAATAGATAAAGGCCTATTTAGATTGTACGTTTCTTTTTGTATGAGTCCTACAATTATTGAACCAATTTCATCATCTTGCTGTTTCCCTCTTTAATACGTGAAACACATCTTTTACATGTTATCACTTAAAAATATTTAGTGTCCCAGAAGGTTTTGTATTCTGATTTAGTTCAGTAATTTAAATAAAATGTTAAAGTGTTAGTACAGTTTAGAAATATATAATGCATTTAATTAACTAAACATTTAAAATGAGACCAAATATTTTTCAAAAGTCTTCAAGGGAAATGTTAAAATTTGAAGGACTTATCAATAAAAAAATAATTTATTGGGTGAACTTAACCCTAAGCGAGAATTCTTAAGTTTTTGTATCTCTCTGTCCCTTTGCCGTTGAGCAGCATGGACCAAAACAGCTCTCCCAGCACTTTGTAGAAAATAGGTCAAAAAACCTTGGGATTTGGTACAGACTGAGAAATTGTTAAGCTAATTTTGCAGTGAAATTCTTAACCATCTTTGTCTTGTTTAATGTCTGTCTTCCTCATTATCTCCACCATATGCTCTTCTCTTTCAAATGACCAACACTGTCTCTGTGATAACTGTTACATCTGCCTCCAACCTTCATGTTAAACTCACTGGTGTGATAGCTCTACCAGGAATCCTCCCAAATATATCACATATGAAGCAACCTATAAAGGGAGAAATTCAGAAGAAGTTGCCAAGGAGAAGTGATAAAGTCCCCACTAAACCTACCCCTCACAGAATTGCCCTTTCTTCCTCCATGGCATCGTATTATTATATCACGGTGGGATCAGCTGTTGATCCTTGACAACAGAGAAAACTAGTTTTCAAAAATAGACTCCTGGCATTTCCTCAAGAAACCAAGATATGTGAACATAATTGTTCCATGTAAAAATGTGTAAAAGAACACCTGTAACTTCAAAAGACATGGAAATAGGAGGGTGCTGATAGGACCTATGGAAGTCCTACCAACCTCAGGCATTGAGAATGAACCTTTCCTTGGGTCAAAACTTACTAAATTCAGACAGTCCAAACGTGGGCTTTTCTCCCCTTCATAGCCCCGATTTACAACTGACTCTGACCAACTGTCCTGGGTCTCAACACTGTTCTCCCCTCTGAGATATAACTCTTTGCACACAGCATTCATTTCCCTTATTCCATTTTCTTTCCTCTTCCACTTCTGCCATGTGATTACTCATTATTTTTTCTTCCTCCTGTCAGTAACCCACTGAGGTACTAACATCTGAGTGGTGTATTTGCTTCTTCCCTTCTTTCTGTATGGTGACAATAGTATATTAAAATTTTAATCTAAAATTTGGATATGTGGAGTTTTTCTTTTTCCCTCATCACTACCAAATTTTTGTTGTTGTTCATTTACATATTTTGTTTGTTTGTTTTGAATCCTCTTCTCTTCCCAACTACTCTGGGGATAGGTTGTAATTTGGCTCAGACTCACAGCACTGAATGGAAGACCCTGAAGATAGACACTAAAATAGTCAATCATAACAAACCCAGCCTGCACATCCTGTTTAGTATTTGTTTCATTCTAACTGTAAGTCCTTTGAGGTCAGAGACCACGGATTCCATTATTTTTATATCTCACAGACTGCGTAACTCGGAGATTGGCACACACTAGGCAAACACAAGGCATACAATCAATGAATAATTGATTGATTCTGATGCTCTAATACACAGCCATATTTGCTTCCGGGAAGTAGCTTAGTTGTTCAAGGATCAAGTTCTAGAATGAATAATTAATCATTTATCAAATGCCTCCAAAAGGCAAGGTCAAATGTGATAGAAAGGATGAAAGCCATTAGGAGATTGTTGATATGCACACTAATCCATTTCAGAGGTGTCAGTTTGCATTTGTTGGTGGTTAGTCTATGGAGCACTGCAGATTGCGGCTTTATCAGAAGATGCACTTTTCAACACCTCATTACTAGAGACTAGATAGGAATAAAGACCCCACACACTGTACTATGTGCAATCTTCCTTCTCTGACTTCCTGGAACATCTTTTCTTGTTTCTTATCTATTTAAGGTGATTATATATTCCACATCCTTAATGGAGTCTGCTAGTGGTCTCCCAGCGTATATCCTACCTTTTTTCCATGATAATAGGAATGTTAGCTAACCATAGATCTGGCCAGAACAGTACGACATCATCCATCCACGTTAGCAGCCACGTATTTCCATATGGCTAAATTATGAAAATGACATATAAATGCAAATGAAATATACATCTTCTGAACTGTGTTCTTAAATGTAGAGAGTTTCTTCTCCTTTTCCCTTTTCACCTTTCTGCTGGCCAAAATGCAGAATTGGTGGGTTTACCATATTGAACAATGGCTTGAAGTTAAACAACACAGAAAAGATGGAGCAGTAAGATAGACAATGACTGGTCTTTGGATGAATTTTTCAAACAGACCCATCATGCTAGCCCTGTATCTGTGGAGCATTAGATGAAACAAGTGAAGAAATTAAACAACAGCAAATCTTATTTTATGTAAGCCACTATTAACATGAGTGTCTCTTTTAAACAGAGTCATACTGTAACCAATTACTAGAGAAATTGATTTTAAGACCATCAAAGAGGAGTCTTGAATCCAAAGGTTATTTATGATAAGTGAAAGATGCTCTAATGATCGACCCCAGACTTAACTATATTCAAATTTCTGAGAGTAAGTTCATTGTAGAAATATATATTTTGCATGATCGTTTTTCTGATTAAAAATTAGTCAAATTCTAGCTCCTTCAGTATAAGGTATCTTTAAACCCTTTATAATCTGTATCATGGACAATAAAAACTCATGGTTCTTTTCAGCATAATGAAATAGAAATTTACTCATGTAGCATATGCTGCTGTCAATTTACGCAAATTTCTTGAACCCATGCTGGTCTGTTCTTTGCTTGCACTTTGGTGAAAGGTCTGATGATAGATGGTGCTTTGTGGTGAGCTTCATGAATCAGGCATGGATATCAGAAGCAATATATATATATAGTTCTAGAAATTGCACCCTAATTGGCTAAACTGCATTTACTAGATTCATTTTGCTTCAGGGCTCAAATCTACCCTCTCCTGTGTGCTGCCTGGTGGAATTATCATTCAGGGGAACTGAACACTATAAGAAGATAGTCCCACAGTGTGGCCACCTGACTGAAAATGAATTCAGCTTATTTCTTCCTCTGTTCCAGTTGGTTGGTTTGCTCAGTTCACTGCTTTCTAAGTCTGCTCAGAGAAAGAAAGGAAAAAGCATTTTCTGAATGTAATTAAGGCCATATCATGGTGGCTTTAAATATTTTAAAAAATTACTTGTTTCAGATCATTTTAAACTTTTTTTTTTTATTATTAGTTTAGCCACCCTGATTTTAAAACAACTCCACAAGCCATTTCACTAACAAGCTGGATCATACATTTGTTTCTAATGTCTTTATGACCCCAGAAAGCAGAGATGAATTGAACTGGCTTAATTGGCTGAAACACGGTTGAAATTTAATGTGGGTGATTTAATCAGCCTATGGCACTAATGGAGTTAAGCACTCTGTCCACTAGGAAACTGTATGGTCTTTCACTGGGTTTCTAAGTGCCTGCTTATTGCTATATGGAAGGTATTTTCTTTTGTAGTTTGCATGTGGCCTTGTATAGTAGATTAAAAGGAAAAAATGTTGAGTATATATTTTTTAAATGGAACAGTGGCAGTAATATTGGTGAAAGAATTGAATAGCATTATATCCTTTCTTGTAGAATACTTTCTGAGCCAGCCTATTTCAGTTTTCCCTAAGCCACCTGTTGGCACTGACCAATTTGAGCCCACTTTGTCCCAACTTCTTTTTACTATTTTTTTTTTTATCATTTACTGTTCTTTAAACAGTAAATTTAGGCTATTCATTGGCCAATGTAAGAGAGGGTAAGACAAACATTTTAAAGAAAGAAGTATCATTAATTACCTGTTGGATCTATAAGTGACGCAGGATATTCTCACTGTCAAGAAGTAGTATTTCAGGGTGATCTCCAAGTCCAGACTGCCTCTAGTTACACCCCTGCAAGCTCATGTCTCTTCTCTGATACTTCTTAGCTTTGCCACCTTAGGCAAGTTATTTCACCTCGGAATATCATCAGATCCTTGATGATTTCACAGCATGATCTAGACCTCAGTTTTTATTGCAGCTGCTCTGCTGGTGAACTGTTACCACCTCCACACCATCATGTCCCAGCCACCACTCAGGCTCCATGCGGTTCATTTCCTCCAAAGTTAGAACCTCAAGAATAGTGACAACTTCTCAAAGGTTCTTTTCTTCCTCAAGTCCATTTGGGGAGATTGATCCAAATGAACTATCTCCCTTAGTAATTAGAGTCAGACAATAATATAAACCAAATCATTTTTTTCTGGCCAGTGTTGCAGACCAGGACATATTTATCTCCAGTTAATTGTACATCTTAAACCAAAATACTTATTAGTGGATTGTTTCATCACTTATTTTTGAAGGGAGACAATCATAACTCTATTCCATAGAAAAATTCTCACATAAACAATGCTTTACCTTTCTCTATCCTACAAATCTTGTTAACTATAAACGTATTTTACTGACTGTCCTGTATACCCATAATAAATTATTTGCACATATGTGTTTCAAATTGGCCACCAATAAAATCTACCAAAATTACAATTAATTGTCTGATATGCAAACAATTTTATTGTCATTCAGTATAAAGTATTACTGTTTTTTAAGTGAGAACTATGAAAAATGAAGAGAGATGGCATATTCTGGCTAACACAGCAATGGCAAATTCTGTTCAGTTGATCCTGCTTTGCTGTGTTAAATCTGCTGAAGTCTGGGTGAAAATTCATCAGGCCAGGGAAGGACTTACTTGGCAAATCCTGCTGCAGGCTGGCAGTGGGTTTCACATCCTTGAACATAGATTCACTGGGGTTCCTAACGCTCTTCACGTCATGCATTTCACGACCCTGAATTCAGATTTTTTTGGAAATTCTGGCACTTCTTAAAACCCAGAATCTTACACACATTCTCATTCCCAAAAGGTGGGAGACACTTTTAAAACTGACAAAGTGACAAAATTTTACATATTCACTTGAGTTAGAGTTTAAAATGTCAGTTATACACATTCATTTCCACTTCTTCTGCATAATGGCTTTTGTTCGGAAACTTACATTTTAGCCTGGGATCAGGGAGATTAACAGTTATAAGTAAATGCAATCAAATTTGAGGGGGGAATATGATGGTGCCTGAAAATAGGAGGTGATATAGGAAGTAAATCTGGGGAGAGATGGTGGAAAATTGTAGAAGAATTAATTTAAAATATAGATAAATTTTAGATTAATGTGTTTGTGGGAAGGAGAGAGGACCTAGAAAATGTGAATAAATAGCTTAAGACAGTGAACTATTCAGAATAGTTTCTATACTGTCACTCATGAAGCATGAAATCGGCTTTATTTGCGTTTTTTTCATTGTTCTTTCCTTTTTATATACTCTTATCCTTCTTAGCCAATAAGATTTTCAGACTGTTATCATTCTGCTGGTATATAAAATTTTTTATGAATGTCACTTTTGAAATATAACAGATAAAATTTATTGAGAATTTATTTTATTCTGGGAATGTTACTAAGTACCTAAGTGTATTACCACACTGAGTTTTTACAACTTCACAGCTTAAGTACTAACTATCATAACTCCCATTTTATAGATGAGAGAATGGAAACTTTGAGAAAATAATTGACTTAGAAATTTCACAGAGTCAGGGCTTCCCTGGTGGCACAGTGGTTGGGAGTCTGCCTGCCAATGCGGGGGACACGGATTCGAGCCCTGGTCTGGGAGGATCCCACATGCCGTGGAGCGACTGGGCCCGTGAGCCACGACTACTGAGACTGAGCGTCTGGAGCCTGTGCTCCGCAACAAGAGAGGCCGCGGCAGTGAGAGGCCCGCGCACCGCGATGAAGAGTGGCCTCCACTCGCCGCAACTAGAGAAAGCCCTCACACAGAAACGAAGACCCAACACAGCCAAATAAATAAATAAAATTAAAAAAAAAAAGTCAGAGTCAGTAATAGCAAAACTAGGATTCAAATCTAGTAATGTAGTCTTTTTTCAATGCCTATACACTTAATTACCATGTAACTACGTTATCTACATGTTCTCAGTGACAGAGAGACTTGATTTTGGTTTTATCCAGACAATAAATGTTATATTAATAGCCAAGAATGGAGTATTTGTATGCTTCTGAACACATTTTATATTTCATTTTTATTACTCACTTTAGTCAATATATGTGTAGACACAGCATGTGTTTTTATGTGTATGGGCTTCAATTATTCATGGAAAAATGATGGCTTAATCCAATCAGCAAATATTCACAAGGGTGAATTAGATCTTGTTTTTTATTAAGAAAATAAAGAAATACCATTAACATCTTAGATTAAAAGTTAATCTGTTATTTTTAAATGTTAAAATGGCATTTTAGGGACTTCCCTGGTGTTCCAGTGGTTAAGACTCCACACTTCCACTGCAGGGCATGCTGGTTTGATCCCTGGTCAGGGAAGTAAGATCCCACATGCTGCAGGGTGTTGGCCGCACCCCGCCAAAAAAAATTTTTAATGGCATTTTCAGTGATGAAATAGCATGTAGACATATACATATTTGTGCAAATAAAATATTACAAAGGAACATAACAAAGTTTACCAAAAAAGATTAATGTGAGAAATCATTTTTTTTTCATATTGGCTAATCTTTTCTCATAAATTAATATTCTTTTCCTGAAATAATTGATGTTTGATTTTTTATCAATGCTACAGGAATTGAACACCATATTTCCATGCATAAATGTAGATTTTATTCTTATCTATTGTAATTAAGAGCATTACCTTCAAATGACTCCAAAAGAAATTACAATAAACACTAAAATCTATTTTAAATTATTTCAGTTCAACTCACTTCAACAAACATTAATAAAGACCTACAATATTATAAGCACTGCACAGTTCTGGAAAATCCATGACTCCTAATCAAATTGGGAAAATTGTACCATTTCCTTCTTTAAAATTTTATGTTAGTGGATATGTAAATTGAACATCCTATAATGTGGCAAAATGTTGGATTTTAATTTGCAGTGTAGCTTTTGGCAAATAATTTAACTTCAGTTTCCTGGTCTCATATGACCTCTAAGGTCATTTCTAATTTTAAAAAAATGTGGTGACACTGTAAACCAACTGGTGAGAAGATACTTTCTCATGGATTTTTAAATGTAATTGTGATTCTATTATTTTTAATGCAAATATTAAGACCAATGTAATAAGATTATATACCATATTTTGCAAAAGTATTTTAAAAAACTTGAAAACTTCAAAAGTAAATGCCAAGTTTAATTACTACATTATTTTTCTGTAAAGCAAATGCTTCATTTTGTTAACTCCATTAAAATTTAGTGTAATTAGATAACTATTGTTTCTTTCAAATTAATTCCCATTGATTTTTATATGAAACAACTGACAAAAATAGTGATCTTAACACACACTTGATTCCTTTCCTAATTAAGTTTATTTTTATTTGATGCAATGTATATTTTAACTACAATCAACACAAAGTATTAACTGTCTTGTGTTCATTGGATTATGTACTAATTATGTACTAAAATCGAGTGATACAAAATGAAGTTAGTATTTTAAAAAATAAGCCTATCTTTTCTTTCCCACTTCAAATTACATGTAAATAGAATAAAAGTAAAGTGCTTTGAACATTTAAATCAGGTTTATAGATACTTTGAAAGAAGTACGTTTATTTTTTCAGAAAGAACAATAAATTTCACTCAAAGAAATAACTAGGGTAGAAAAATATCGTTTGCCAAAATATGTGTTTCAGGAGATTGCAGGAGAGAAATGTATCCTTCAATATAGCCAGTTTTCAGGATGTGTTTTTCTCCCCTATTTCCAGTAGTTAATTCTTAGCACATGTACATTTTACTATTTGTTTATTATTGACAGTGATTCATATTTAGAATTACAAAGAACCATATTCTTTGTTTAACCATTAAAGCAAATAATTTCCCTCCTCCCCTCCACCCCACCCCCTGTCTTTTTAGGAAATGAATGAGGTTTTTATTTGTTTTTTCTATTCCTAAGAAATTAATTCATGGTTATGAAAATGTTTTGATAATAATGTAGAAATAAAACTCATGTTAGTTACAATCCCCATTCCAAGGATAAAGCATAGTTCAGAATTTAATATTTTATGTTTAATTATCTATTCTGCTTTTACTGAATGATTATTATATAAGCACTTTCACATTTTCTTGAAGTTTTTGTAGACATAATTTTAAGCACTACATAACCACTAAGAAAATATAACATAAGTTATTCAATCATTTGACTATTTTGGACTTTTACATTGTTTTCTGGTGTTTAAAATTATATTTGTAGCAACAATGAATATCTTTTGCACAATTCAAAAAATATCTGTGATTATTCTTTAAAGATTCATTTCTAAAAACAGAATTACAAGGACCCAAGATATGAGTTTTTAAAAACAAATTGTACATAATTATCAAATTTGCTTTGTTACTATAGAGCCCTTGCCAGTCTGTGAGGAAGTCTACCTAATAATACCTTTAGCATTTTAAAGATTGTGTCTATTTAGACACGTGAAACATGGAATGTCATTGTTTTCATTTAGATTTCTATGGTTACTCATTAACCCACACTTTAATATTCAGATTAATATTCAGATTGGTATTTAATATTCATTTAAGTTTCCTTTTCGGAATTGTTATTTTCACTTTTGCTCAGGTTTCTGTGGAGCGCCCAGTGTTTATCTCATCTTCATGTTTGTGCTCAGAGGGATATTAACCCTTTGTAATATTTGTTACAAATATTTTCTCATTGTGTCTTCTTTAATTTTATTACACATAACAGTAACATATTTTAATGTTTATGCAGTAAAATCAGTCTTTTATTCTTTCTGTCATTGATTATGTGCTTAGTAAGTTATTATCCATCTAGTAGTCAAATATTCATCTCTATTTTCTTTAGTTTGAATACTCTATCTAGGATTAATGCAATTTTTGGTATATATTCAAACTCTAAATTGATATTTTTCTCTCAACTGTCTAAAAGGCTGTTTATGTTAAAGCCACTCCAATTTAATAGGAATATTCTAAAGACCACAACAACTAGTAGAATAGTCCTCTGATAAAAAACCTTATAAGTACTTTACACTTGTCTTATTTTATGTCAAGTCAGTAGTATACATGTGTCAGGCAGGATATTCTAGATCATGCTCTAGAAACAAAGTCCTTCCAAATTGTAGTGGCTTAAAACAACCTAAGCTTCTTTCTCATTCACACTTCATGTATATCTCAGACCCGCTGAGGGCTGTTCTACCATGGTGTCCTTATTCTTGAAACTCCACTGAAGGGCAGCCACCCTCTGGACCAGTGCAGAAGGAAAAGAAGGCATAGCAGAGGGAAAGAAAGTGTAAGCGATACACAAGGACAGTCTGACTTTCTTGTTGCAAGATATTCAGTGTATTCTCTTTCCTACATCCTAAATCTGCTCACTCCCTCTCCATGACAGATAAACATCAAGTGCCACCCAGTCACTGGGTCCACCTCAAAGTTCAAGGACTTGAGTGATGACTGATATTTTCATCATTCACTTAGCACGAGGCTCCTTCTATTCAGAAAGGATCCAAAGTAGATGCCCTACATACCCAATAAAAGCATGATGGGACTGGGGCAGGTGCAACCACAGTAAACACTCCCACTGGGAAAGATGTGGTCTGGGAGATCAGAGAGATTCTGACATCCCTTTGGGCATTGTTGGGATGGTCCCTGACTTTGGTGGTGGATAATATTTCCTAATTAAGCCACAAGTCTTTTGTCTGAATGGGACTCTCCAGTCATACTATCCCTGTCCCTGACTCTTCATCTACTTGGAGATGCTTCATTTTCTACTATTCTCCTTGTCTGCAGGTTATGAGGATTAGAGACATTTTTTTTTCCCCTTGTCATTCCTTTCCTCAGACTACTTCCTCACCATTAAATTTTGGAGGTTCAAAGTCTTAGACGTTCTTATGGCTTATGGGTTATGGCTTATGAGTTTATTTCCTTATGTGTTTATTGAATAGGACAGTTCTATTAAAACTTACTTGGCTTCTTAGATATTTTATTCTGTGGATCTCCAAGAGCTAAAAGCTATATCCAAAGCTATTTCTAGACAACTCTTAGATATGCTACACATATTACATTAATGACCCCATTCGATTTAGGAGTCCTATAGTGAGTCTTTCTCCAAGCCACTTCTTAAATTCAAAGGATTTACTGAGTGCCACAACCATAAATGTCTCTGGTTTGAGGCATCTTAATTATCTTAATTTATTTACATATTTTAACAATGGTTGTGATGACCACAGCATTGATTTGATAGTGGCCACAAGGCTGAGTTCCAATTGGCCTTGACTCTCAAGTAACTTTTCATTTTATCATTTATCATTTGGGATTGAGGAATACTTTCTCTTTCTAATCCTTCAAGTTTCCAGACTTCTGTACTTTATCCTCTTTTATTGCTGCTGTTATTCCTGCTTCTTTCTTAGATTGCCTCTCTTTTTTTATACCACATTTTCCAAATGCAGCTTTTTAATAAACACAGAGTTAACACTCTACTTTTGCAATCTCTTTCCCTAGAGCCATCAATTCTTTAGGAAAATGGTGTTTTTCTCAAGTTGAGAGAGAAAAAAAGTTTACCAAATTCTTTGCCACCGTATAATGGGGATCGCCAGCATTCCATCCTGCAAAATCTGTTTCTTTCCTGTTTTCCAATCAACCATTAAGACAGTGCCACATTTATAAGGCTTTGCTACAGCAGCACCCATCAGCGGTACCTGTCAGGATAGTCTAGCTGTAAGAACAAACAATAATGACTTACCTCTTGCTGGTGCTTTATACACTTATTGGGTTGGTTGTGGTCTCCATTCTACTCCATGCCTCCCTGCAGAGCCCCGAATAATGGGAGGACCACGTCTCAACCACTACAAGGCGCATAGCAGTAAGAAGACATTGGAAAGACACTCCCTGGACCTTCAGACCTCTGTCTGGAGGCCTTCTGCTCTCAGTCCATTGACCAGAGTAAATCATATAATCACATTTAACTTCAAAGCGGTGGAAAAGGAAAATTCCACCATGTGCCTGGAGTACCTGAATGACTACCAAACTAACAATTTCAACAATTAATGGCTTTAAATTTATTTTTACAACTTTGCCTATATTAACCACCATCCACTAATAGTCACAGCTAAGAAATAATCTGTTATTTATGAAGAATTACTGTAAAATTGTGAGTGATATTAACCAATTTTGTCTCTCAAATTAAGGTAAAATATTTAGACTATGTTTGAAGGAGTCTTTGTGAACATGGGGGCTGATAAATATTCAAATGTAGGTAGAATCTCTTAATTTAGACAACATGATTTAATTGTACAGATTTTCACCTGTTTTGCAATACTGACTGTTATTATTAAGGCAATGCTACAAAAAAAAAAAGACAATGCTACATAGAATTAGAAAACAATACTTTGGCTAGTGTTTAATGCTCAAATTTTATGTACGGCATATTCACCAGGTCTGCGCTGATTTTGATGGTACTACTCTGCACTTCACTATTCTGTAATGGCAGCTGAATGGAAAGTTCTCATGCTATAAACCAAATAATTATGCTCTAGCAGTTTCTAATAGTCACCCTATATGTGCAGTTATGCCCTGCACCCAGCTGTGTCACTCCTTGAGAAAGACAGAAGGAACAATGAGGGTCTTAGCAAATTCTTAAACTCAAGTGATTCTCTCTAGGTGATGGATTGATATAGTTTAGATACAGCTCCCGTTTTGTTAGTTTACATGGGAATAACAGCCGATGATATCATTTGACATATTCTCTTAAAGAGAGTCCTGGGGACCTTTTGTAACCCTGTGTTAAAGTACCACATCTCTAGTGAGTAAAGCATTTTATTACTTGTCCTGATGCATGGGTGCACTGAGCCTCTGTGCCCAGCATTATTTAGTATTATTTCTATGCATTCATAGGCGCAGAGTTTAATGGGCATTATGATATACGGTTTAGTAGTGTGGGTGACATCTGAAAGTAATCTTTGAGTCAATAAAGGGAACAGCATTTTAAGAAACATATGAGCAAACCCTAGCTGTAGGAGCAAGAAAGAGAACATTGTAAAAGATTTAAAAGCAAGGTACATGTTTTCTGGTCCAGAAACCATTCACTACAGCAATAAAATCTGTTCTCAACCCTATTGTAAAGATTTGTCTATGGACTATAATGTAGCAAATATGTTTAGGTAGATGGCATAATATTACCATTTAAGAAATGACTTCCCATGGTTATGTTTCTTGCATAATATAAAAGAAATCAACTGCAAAATGAGTATTAGTAATGCAGAATAAAACTGTCTCTGGTATATTGTTGTTTTTCACAGAGAATGTTCTTCTGATCAATCCAAGGATTGAGAGGCTAATAAACGTCATTAAATCTCTACTCATTTTGTCTGTTATTGTGAATGACATCTCTCCAACTTTAAATTTTTCAGTTTATCAGAATTGGTCCTAATTGATCACATTGCAGTGGTGATGTTCTGGGATAAATCAAAACTATCTTAGATGATTATACTGTCTTATATTTTGATAACAAACATGTATGCATTTGTCAAAATTAGGCAAACTCACACTTTAAGATTTATGCATTTCATTGTACAAAAACTTTTCATCAAAGAAACAGATCTAAACAATACTGAATCCGAGCTGGTGATATGAATGCTGATGTATTTGCTGGAAATGTTTTGATTTCTCCAATGTACTTTTATTGCATCAAAAATAAGATGGATGGATTAATATGTGCTAAATCACCAAATGTGTACTATGTATGTTAATGGTAGAATCTGTTGCTATTACAGATGGGTGTACACTGTAAAATTATTTCAAAATGTCTGTATGATCAAAATTTAATTTTTAAAAAATTTAAAAATGGCACAAAAGAGAGGTTTTTTTTTATGTTAAACTCTGATAACAATCAAGGAGAGTTTTTAAGAAAGTTATTTAACACAAATTATTATTATTATTATTTTGCGGTACGCGGGCCTCTCACTGTTGTGGCCTCTCCCGTTGCGGAGCACAGGCTCCGGACGCGCAGACTCAGCGGCCATGGCTCACGGGCCCAGCCGCTCCGCGGCATGTGGGATCCTCCCGGACCAGGGCACGAACTCGCGTCCCCTGCATCGGCAGGCGGACTCTCAACCACTGCGCCACCAGGGAAGCCCAACACAAATTATTTATTGATAAGAAAAGGGGAATAGAGTGAATTGCTCTGAATAAAGCAACTTACCAAGCAGTATAGTGCCTTGGTCAACCTTTTCCCAAACAGAAGGAAATACAAAGGTTTCATTTCCCCCCCCATAGAATGAAAAAGTGTATCATGAAAATCGCTTCAACATGGTTTCTTAACGGGGAGCAGTCAGTAGAAAGACCAAGGCCAGTTAAAAACTCTGCTAGTTTTGCAAGAAATCAATTCTCTCTCGCAAATGAAATTAACAAGATACTGCTGATTGATACCTACTAACATGAACAATAGTTGCCATCAGACATTCTTTGCGTAACTAGCCTGCATCACCATTCAAGAGTTACCCAGCCAGTGGCAGTTTGCCTAGAACTGGCTTTAGAAATTGAAAAAGTAATTTGGAGCTTCATTACTTGCCCAGTTTCTTAGCTTATCCAGTTTCATGCATGCTTGAATCTATCAGGAAATTCTCATTCAATTGAGTCTGCTCACATAGAAATGTATTGCCATTATAATATGACGCCATGTCCCAGTAATTAATTTTTTTAAAGTAATAGTATTTAGCTGCTAATACATTATTAATAGTTTGCATAATAGTTTAGCAATAGCTGCTTAATATTTGAGTGTTTATCACATGCTAATAAAATACTTTTAGCATTTATATGTACATAAGACACCAAAAACGTTAACTTTTACACCATTAATCATTAATATGTCACTTGAGATGAATTTTTAGTGCTTGCTTTGGCTATTTGGTTTTAAAAACTATTACTGAGTATAAGTCCATAAACAGAAAATATTTAGAAAAAAAAACTTGAAAGTACTTGAGTACTTTGTTGGGAAAAGATGGTAAGAACTATAGCTATAAAGAGGATAAAAACTAATGAGGGTGCTGGTGTGACTTTTGTGACTATTAGGCTATTATGAAACTCTAATTTCATGTTTAAAACTAATAAAATTTATGTCACACCATGAAAAGTCTACTTTGAAGTATTTTGTGTCACCTGAAGAATAAGTAAATATAAACAGAACACTGATTTTTGTTTCTCACAATATAAACTAAACATTTTGACCATATTTTATCTTTAATTCTTCATGATTTAAGCTGAATTTCTTATAGTATTTATGAAAAATAATTTAAAGTAAACCAGTGTTTTGTCATTTTTGGTGAACTATCTGACTTTGTACAGTAAAAAGAACTGAAATTTTTTCTCAGAAAAATATAAAGCGAAAAGTCTAGTTTTGATGATCTGATTAGCTAATTGAACACATTTTTGCCTCTGTATCTTTAACTCTCACTTAAGAATGCATGAAAGGTCTTGAGTTGTCAGACAAAAGCATGGTCTCCTTTGACATATTTCTGGAGGTCAGTACAGATAATGACTTTGAGCAAACAGAAAGATTACTTGGTTTTGTCATTAGCATAAGTTTCAGGTCAAAGTCTCATACAATAAATAAAAGAAGGAAAGAAAACAACTGCTATTTGAGATTCAGTTAATATTTCCAAATTTGTCTATTACATTGTAATATAGAATAGCATTACTTGGGACAACAGAATCCAAAAAGTTAAAAAAAAAAGCTTAATATTTTGAAATAGTTATATAAATATAATTACATGTTACCATGTCTTAGACGATGATAATAAACACTTTTTGTTTTTGTTGTTAACTCAGCAGAAGAAATAACAATATTTTGGGTATCAGTGTTGTTAAGGACTCAAGTCAAATTACTGTTGCCTGGAGTATACAATAGGTAGGGTAAATTTTTTTTTCAAATAATATACTTGTGTAGCTCAGAACTCTGATTAGACATGTCCTTAGTTGCTGAGCAACACTTAGAAAAATTTTAATCATATTTGGTATTTTGGTTTCATAGGAAAACATACTATCTTCTTCGATATTAACTATAACTTTGGCAAAAATATGGGTTTCCTGTTTCCCTCTGTCATTGGTTAACTAACGTCCCTAATGGTCAGGGAAAGAATTGAAATCCCCTTATGGCAAATCAAATGTCAGATAAATACACCTTAAATATTTACATATAGATGCAAAAAATGTGTATTTTAAGCATTTGGATTGTAGCACATTTAACAATATAACTTCATGTATTTAACACACTATTGGCATAATCAATGTATTCCTTTCTTCCCAAGGAGAAGGTGTTCGTGTCTACGAAATGATGAATACTCCGTCTTTTTTCTGGGCATTAATCCAATGATCAGATGCTTGGTGAAGTCCACATAGATTTATGCTTGCTAGTACAAACAATTCCTAATTAAGATTCTTTAATTGGGGTACTGACAAAAAAATATGTATGTCTCCAGTAGGAAACAACAAAAAGTATATTGTGTTCAGCATTACTTGAATTTTCATTCTTTCAATAAATATTCATCAAGTCGAATGTTGGGGGGTAAGTGATACCATATTACCATATTCAGTCTGTAATAAGCTATGAAGAGAGACTCCCCATTTTCATTTGGGAAAATTGAGCCTCAGGTACGCTTTATGAATGGCCCAAAGTTGAACAGTTAATTTGTAATAACACTGGAATTCATTTTAATTCTGACTTCAAATTTTAAGCTCATTTTCCTTTGCCTCATTTCCACCCAATTATTCTTCGATGAGTTGAACGGTTTCATTTACTCATTTAGTTATCTTTTTTCTACTTCCTCTAATGTTAAAATGTACTTTCTCAGCATAAAAATTACTTTCTCCCTTGCTGTTCTGGGTGCTGACATCCTGTTTTGTTTCTCTTTTGAGCTGCACACTCCTGATTTTGTAGTCCAAGTATATTGTAAACCACTGTCCACCACTAATTTTTATTAGTATCAACAATTTAATATATTATCAAATTTAATCAATAATTTTTAAAAGAAAATTTTATTTGAAATGTGTCTATTAAAGGATGGAAAGGGCTGCTTTATTTTCTTTTTTGTTTGTTCATTTTATTTATTTTCAAATCAGTTCTTATATATATTAATGAGTAGAACTTATTGCTTGAATGAAATACTATTTAGCATCAGTTTTCTTCCCATTTTTAAAAAATAATTTTTAAAATATAAAGATTAAAAAAAACCCTGAAAAGCTCTTTTCACCTAAATTGATAAAAATGGAAGGAATTTTTGTAACAATGTTATAAAATACTTTACATTCTTCCAAAGTTATATACAAAAGATCACATGGTAATTTATAATTAAAAATTATTTTTAATGATCTACCAGATGAAAACTCAATTAAATCTTCCTTCAATTTTTTTAAATGTAAAAAATGGAAACCAATTGTCTCACAAAAGGGTGTATCACCTGCTTATTAAAGTCATTCATTTTTTCAACCCCAAGGGAAACATTTTGAATTATCTGCTATATACAAAGAAATTTTATACCCCATATGGTAATGCACTATACTGAAGACATTTGAGAGATATATGCTTTTCTTGTAAGGCAATTTTGAAAGAGGAGTTATAAAAGAGCAGGTGGGATCTAAAACAGATCAATTTAAGAAAATTGTGTAAATGGAATTGTTACCAAGGCTGTTGCCCTAGAATTATACTCCTGCCCCTCCCTCGCTCGAATGGTAACCAATTAATCTTATCTAAGTTTCAGGAGGAAGCTGCAAAGAGAAAAAAACCAGGAACCGACTGGTTAAAACCATCTGGGCACAAGACGGTGGAAGATTTGACTTCCCATAGACCTTGAGGCTCATTATATACTCACTGTCATGCATTAGCATGCTCAGTGACACAGCCACCAGCGCCATGAGAGTTGACTACTGCCATGACAACAACCAGAAGAGCACATACAAGAACCGAAAAGGAGTGTTGCATCAGTTCTGGGTCCAAACACCCCTCTGCTCTCGGATAACTCAGGAGTATTCCTCCCACTCACTTTACCTAGACTGTCCTATATATTTGGTGTATCCACCCAAATTTGGTTGAGAAATTGATTTTCTTACTAGGTTCCCACTTCTCCATTCTTTGGCCATTGAATAAAGCTTGAGCTCTTTCAGTCTCAGGATCGATTTCATCATTGGCTGTGTGAATCCAATTGGAGAAAGAACCTCCCAGGCCGAGACACGGGGGTCTCAGCCTGGGCTAGGAGCCCACCACAAGTCCAGTCGACCAATTCAGTAATAGAATTGGCAGAATTCCCTAAAACTATTCATTCCAGGCTATCGTTCTGAAAGCCTGGGTACCTCCAAGGGTAGGTGTACTCCAGTTTGAAGATCCTGTTCTAAAAGTCAACTCCAGTTAACTGCATGTTTCTTGTAACTAAGAAAGCAGAAATCATTAACCTTCATAAAACTCTGACATTTCTGTAGGAAGCAAATGTCCCTGCAGATTTATTTATCCCTCCCTCTCCCATTCCCTAAGCAAAACAAACCCATTTTTTTCTCACATTCACTTTTTAAACCTTTCTCCATTTATATATTAATTTAACAAAAAATTCAGTGCTATGTTTCATGCTTTTGATGCCATAATGCACGGTTCTGCCTTTTTGTTGATTTTGAAATTTCAGTGATCTATATATCATGGCAGCTAAAAGTTAATGAGACTGGATTCACGATCCCCTAACTTCCCTTTGTAATTCAAACAATCAAATTAACAAATAATACATGATTTGTGATGGTCAAATCCTAAATGATGGTCGAGGGTTGTGAAATTACAAAAGAAATTTCTTTTTTTTTTTTTGGTGGTACGCGGGGCTCTCACTGTTGTCGCCTCTCCCGTTGGGGAGCACAGGCTCCGGACGTGCAGGCTCAGCGGCCATGGCTCACGGGCCCAACCGCTCCGCAGCATGTGGGATCTTCCCGGACTGGGGCACGAACCCGTGTCCCCTGCATCGGCAGGCAGACTCTCAACCACTGCGCCACCAGGGAAGCCCCAAAAGAACTTTCTTAACCAATGACTCTAAAAGGGGAATGGATCAGCCAGAGGAAAAAGGTAAGATGGTCATTATATACCCATTTTTATTCACACTGATGAGTCCAACTAGAAAGAGAGAAAGCACCTTATTACTGCAAGAAATTAGGGAAAACACCACCCTGAGTAACTCAAAGATACTTTAGCTGTTTCCCAACAATCTCCATCCCCACTAATTCCACTTTCTGAAAAACCTATATTCACTCTAAGAATACGATTCCCAAGAAGACAACACATTCATGGCAAGATTTGTCCATGCACATTTAGTGATGAAAAATCAACAAATGCCTTGTCCAGCTTGAAATGTGCCTAGTCCAAATTTGATTTGAAAGAATTAGTATGAAAAATTAACTGTAAAATATCAATAATTTTTATACCAACATTTTAAAGTGATAATATTTTGCGTGTCCTGGGTTAAATAGATTTTTAAAATTATCTTCACCTGTTTCTTTTGACTTCTTTACATGACTACTGAATGTCTGAAATTACATTTGTGATTGTGTTTTGCATTATTTTTCCATTGGGCTTCACTGCTCTAGGGTTTGTTTTTTTTTTCCTTAGTACTAGTGAACCTAGGATTTTGGACTTTTTTACAATCCCTGATGGAAGGTGTTGCCTGAGGATTGTGTTAAAATTTAGCATAACAAAATTGCTCTTAAACTGTATTATCTTCTATATTTGCTCATTCTATGCTGAGACATAGAATGAAGTATAAGGGAAATATGGTGATGCATAAAAGGAAGGCCAAGAAGTGACTCAGCACTCAGCATCCATTATCTCAATGGAAAACAAACCAAAAATGTAAAAACCCTCAAAAACGAAAATGCTAACCAAAAAATCAGCAATTTCTCCATAATCCTTCTTTCTGATTTGAGGCCCAATCTTATTAATTTGCTAAGTACCCAAAGGTTTGAATTGGGAAAGGAATGCTTATTTCTAATGTGAAAAGACTTAACTAGAGGAGAAGATAAAAATAAGGCCTTGTCCTCCACTTAAACTCTCACTAGTAATTACCTACATTGAGTTTTTATCCAAATGTTTGGAATTAAATTACTAGCAAATTGGTTCAAATGATGTCACAATTAGAATGTGCCCACAGTATTACTTATCTTAAAAGACACAATGGGAGGAACTAGACACTTAAAAACACATAACACACTTAATAGCTTAGATAACGTTTTACATATGCCACAAAAAGCTTTAATGGATAAAACCGAAGAGGCAAAACCAGACCTTTGAGGTTTGCTTAGAAATCTCATTTAACTCTTTATTTTTAGAGGCACTAATATCATTATTTATATTTTACCACCATTGGTAGGGTTAGGATCCAATTTTCAAAAAAACTCAAAAATTATATATATATATATGCATATAAATATATATAAATGTTTCTTTCTATTGAGTCATCCTGATTGTTAAAATCTGATTTTAAAATATCAGTACATGTAATCAGATTAATATCAGGAATCATGAGAGACTTCTAAACTTGATTGAAATCCTCAAGTGGAATAATTTTGGTAGTCGTATAATTTTACCACAGTGTCTAAGTTCTGTAAGGACCAATTTATAAAACAAACTATTACATTTTGATTTAAACATTTTAGTTGCAAACTTATTTTTACATTTCCTTTAGAATGTTCCAAATGCATTTATAAATATTTTTTACTTTTGTTGTCTGTCTTTCAGAGGTTTTTAGTTTCACATAAAACAAACTTAGAACACAGTAAGTTACCAATACAAAGAGTTGGATCAAATATCCAAATTTTTATATGTAATAAAATATTCATCTCACATCCTAAGTCTCCCAACTGCCAATTTATCATTCTGTGTTGAAAGTAGGATCTCTGAAGTGAAGAAATACAGGTCACTTCTTTGAGTTATCTGTGGATAGAATCTAATAAACTCCCCAGATGAGAGTTATAGTTTTATAAAATTCTGAACAGGATGATGAGGCATTCAATTTTCTGTTTGGACCTGATGGGTACATAATTTATTTTTAATGATTGAGTTGTTTCGGCTCATAAGATCCCTAGAAACTTAATTTCTATTAACTATTTTGAGTTGATAATACCTGAGTTTACCATTTTTCATGTCCCACTGATAATTGCGCTCAGGTGAGGAAGCTACTACTACCTGAACACTCCTGAGAGTCCCAATTCCTGGGCTTCCAACCATCTCAGGGGAAACCAGTCACCCAGATGAGGAAGCCAGAACACCTCAAGCTTGTCTTTGAGCGGACATTAGCCATTTCCCTATGACATGCCCTATTTTTAAAAAAGTTTCATAAAGATATGATCCAAATACTTACTACACAGTTTTCCCTTTTAAAGTTTACAATTCAAAGACCATATATTTCAAAATTTCACTGACATGAACTGCCCACAATTGGTAAATCTATAGGGATAAAAAAGTAGATTAGAAGTTGCCTGCAACCAGGGTCTGGAAGCTAATGACTACGACTTCCTCTGGGGGATGAAAATGTTCTAAAATTAGATTGTGGTGATGGAGGTGCTGAGCCTGTATTCTCCCTTCTTCATTTGTCTTTTATTTTCTTCTCCTGAAGGAGAGGTCAGATTCTGTTTCCCCAGACCTGGTATGACTTTACTTTCTAACTAAAAGATCAGCTTGGCTATACTTGGGTTGTGCACTTGCAGACAGAGGGGCACTTAGAGCTGGGAGGTGAGGCGGGGTGAGGGGGGACTCCTGGCTGAGTTTCTATCACAGCAGTTACCAGCAATAATTCACTTTTGTCCTCTCTTCCCCTCTCGGGCCCAGAATTTCTGATACTTTGATAACTAACTTCACATTTAACCTCTCACATTTTAAGCAGATGAGGCATCTGGAGTTCTCCCCACTCCCATACACACACATTCATACTCAACTTGCCCTTTCCTGTCATATTTCAGAGAAAAGAGAAGTAAGAATATGCTAATTTCATAATTCCATCCTCCCCATATCATTTTTTCTTCCCCTAAAATTTGAAATCTTTGCAAGACTGAGTATGAGTCCATAATCTCTTTTTCTCAATCTAATAAGGTCAAGTTTATCTAAATTAAACTATGTTGAAAGTAGAAATGTCAGTTATATATTTATTACTTTAGTTATAGCCTCTCCATACCATCCTATTTAGTCTTCTTAGAAAATATGGATAGCCCAAAAATGGTTAAATGTATAGTTACCGATATGTATTTCAAATAGTTTGTTTTAAATCTTAGCCAGATGAATCGTAAGATTACCTTTTGGAAATCTGACTAGGAGATATTTCATGATTAAAATAAATGTTTTCGATATTCAACTTGGAAGACATATAGTCTAGATTGCAACTCTCTTTCTGTCTAAACTCCATTTTACCCCCCTGAGCCATCAAATTATTTTATAAAAGCCACAGAATCTCAAGTCCAAAATTCTTGCATAGAGAAATATCTAGGATCTGCAATGAAAAACAACACATCCAGGTAAGCTGATGTGCAGATAAAAGCACAGGCACCAAGCTTCTACCTTTTGTTGTTACGATTAGCCTCCTTTTATCACTCATGTGATATGGAAAATCAAATATGTAAATCACATTAGTTCTTCAATATATAAAATGCCTTTTCATTTTATATTTTAATATAACAAATTTTTCAATAGCATTGCTTCATACAAGTACATTTATTTTATAAATATTGTTAAGATGGCATATGTACAATGTAAAAA
Source organism: Tursiops truncatus (assembly GCF_011762595.2). Lineage (NCBI taxonomy): Eukaryota > Metazoa > Chordata > Mammalia > Artiodactyla > Delphinidae > Tursiops > Tursiops truncatus. Next base: position 2,958,951 of record NC_047054.1, read on the forward strand.
GCTCCCTGATAAAGACTATATGCCTTTACCCTGATGTAATTTCATTTACTTAATTAAGTAAGGCACTTACATTCTGCGCAGTCTCCACTTCTTTGTGTCTTATTTTCCTCATCTATAAAATGGGGGCAATGTCAGTACACCCCAGAGGACTCCAGGGAGGACTGAGGAATTGTACTGCTTCTATCCAACTACCAACCATATGTGGCCTAGGGCAAGTGAAAGAGTCAACAACTGTTAGCATCATCATCACCACTATATTGACTTATGTATGTGATTCTGCCAGCCCACCAACTGCTTTGGGTGAGGATTTAAGATCTCTGAATTAAAAAAAAAAAAAAAAACTGCTTAGAAAAATGACCACTAGTCACTTATTCCTCATTTAGTACCAGTAGGTGATGTAGTTTCTCTGTCCATGTCATCAGTGCTCAGTGAAGTCAACTACTGAAGTGAGGAAGCAGGCAAATCTAGGAATGGCTGCTGTCATTTTATTAGTAATTGGTTTCATGAAGAAGTTTAGAAGAAAACAGGGGTTATGAGTTTCATGGAGCAGAGGGTTTAGGAAAAAGACCAGAAAAGCTATCATAAAAGATAGGCAATAGGGCTTCCCTGGTGGCGCAGTGGTTGAGAGTTCACCTGCCGATGCAGGGGACACGGGTTCGTGCCCCAGTCCGGGAAGATCCCACATGCCCGTGAGCCATGGCCACTGAGCCTGCGCGTCCAGAGCCTGTGCTCCGCAACGGGAGAGGCCACAACAGTGAGAGTCCCGCGTACCGCAAAAAAAAAAAAAAAAAAAAAAAAAAGCTAGGCAATAAATTAATAGGAAGCAGGCCTATTGAGAAATGGACCACCTTAGAGGTTCATGCCCCCTATAATTGGGGGTTTTGCTATTCGGAACTAGATGATTGTGGCTGTGGATGAATGTGGATCCAGATACACTAAATGGTCTGTTTGTTATTTACCTTTCTTTGAATCTGTAAACCAAAAAGAAATCTATAGTGAATCTCCCATGTTAAGAAACATAATATTGCCAGCTTCCACAAATAGCCACAAGTACCTTTCCTAGGACTACTTGACATCTTGCTGATGGTTTGCTATTGGTCCCATGTGGTCTTAGTTCTTTTATGCCTCTTTTTCTATCTCATTGAATAGTAGTCATACTTTTATTATTTTAATTGCTTATATTAGCTTTTTGCTATAGTTTTTAATGTTGCCTTATTGGTGGTTTACAATAGGAATTACAAAATCATGTTTAACTTACTTTAGTCTGTGTGAAACTAATACTTTTCCATATCTCAAACATTGCACAAAATGATAAAATGTTTTAATTGCATTTAGCATCCCCCTGCCTTTTTTGGCCCCTTTCATATATTTTACTTCTAAATAACTTATAAACCAACACATTATTCTTATTGTGTTTATTATTATTGCTTTAAATAGTCTATGCTCTTATAAATTTACTCATATACTTACAGTATCTAATGATGTTCATTCCTTGCTATATTTCCATGCTTTCAAAAGACTTATTTTTAGTATTTATCATACTTTGGGTCTGTTAGTGATGAATTCTAAGGTTTTGCTTCTCACAGCATCTTTATTTTGCTTCAGTTTTCAAAAATATATTCACTGGGTATAGAATTCTATTGACTGTTTTTCCCCCCTTTCATAACTTTAAAGATTCCATTTTATTATCTTCTAGTTTCTGTAATTTCTATTGAGAAGTCACCTGACCTTCCTGCTGTTGGTCTAATTTTTTTTAGTACTTTCCTACAACATATCTGGGGGAAGTTTTATTTATCCTTATTCTGCTTGAAGTTTGACGACTTTTTTCAATCAGTGAGCCGTGAGCCGAAGACGGGGAATCTTTCACCAGGTTTTGAGACTTTCCCTCAAGTATTGTTTTTGTCTCATTACTGCTCTCTTCTCTTCCTAAGACTTCACTTACATCATGTTAGATAATTTGATTCTCTACAGTATATTAGTGCTTTTTTCTCTTATTTTCATGTTTTTCTCTCTGTGCTTTAGTTCAAATTTTTTTCTTAATTTAACTGCATTCAAATTTTTGAATCTTACCTTTGGCGAGGTGCATTTGGTGTTAAATTAATGTGTTCCGCATTTCAAGTAGGATTTTGCACTCCTAAAAGGTTTGTTGGATTGGATGGTATGGATTCTAATATTCTGTTGTTAATACTTCTTTTTATCCATATTGCCTATCTTCTAAATTATTTACATATTAGTTACAGTTGTTTGAAAACCTTTGCCTGTTCATTTTAATATTTGAATCATCTATTAAATCTCTTGTTATTTACTGTCTTACCTTTAGGTTACTGATTGATTTTTCCTATTTCTTTCCTTGTCTAGTAATTTTTTAATTTACACTATATATTATGAACGATACTCAATAGATTTTCTAATCTTCTCTATATCATTCCAATTTTAATATATGTGCTGCTGAAGTGAGCACCTCAATAGATTCTCTGACATTTAACTTTCTCTAAATAATGCCATATTCTGTTTTGGCAGGCAGTCAAATTATTAGTGGATGTCCTTGATCCTCTTAAACTTTGGATATGGGTTTTGTTAGGGTATGTCTATATCTTAATGTCTATATTAAGATTTTGATCTTAATCCTAGAGAAGAGAACTTATTCTTAAGGCATAGTACTCACTCCTATGATGTAGTCTTTCAAATGAATACCTGAAATATTCTTAAAGGTCTTTCCATTCTGTCTGGACCAGAGTCTTAATATTTCTCCAACAAAGAAAATTTTGAAATATCTGTTCAGCTTTTAGCCTCCCAGGTGCTGACTCTCTGATAGAGTTTCTGAAATCTCACTCTACACACAATACGGCGTAAAATCAAAGACTGATGAGGAACACTAAGGCAAGGTATTTGGAGACTAGAATAGAAATTTGGGGATGAGAAGGCCCAGTGGAGATGGTACAAGTGTCAAGACCTTTGCACAATATGTTAACATCATCCAGGACTGCCCACCAGAGAAAAGGCAGTATATAAGGAGCTTGTTGAGGATGTATGAAAACCTTGAGATGCTTATAGATTAACTAGAGAAAGGGAGAGGAGCCAGGTTATGATGGGCCTTGTAGGCTGTGTTATAAAGTTCTAATTTTGTTCTCTAGAAGAAAAGAAGCTACTTTTGTCTTTTAAGGAGTGGTGAAGTAATGGCTAATATAATACTTTAGAAAGCAATTCAGAGCTTCTGTGAAGAGGACCAGCTGAGGATGCCTAGGCTGTAAATGGGAAAAGGTTCTAGGAGGATGGTACAGTAATCCAGGAAAGGGGTGATTAACCTTCAGTAAGTGATGCAGGGGCAGAGAGATTTGAGGAATATTTGGGAATTAGAACAGAGAAGATCTGGTAAATAATTAGATATGAATAGGGAAGAAAAAAGAAGCATCTAAAATGACTTTTTCATTGTCACTCTGGACGACTGGCAGATTCTGTACAAGTAAGACTGAAATAGAGTAGGATGAGTTAATTCTAGTGAGAAAGCACTTCAGTTTAGTTTTGACAGGTTAAGTATGAAGTATATAGTTTAATCCTAGGTGTAATATGTTTTAGTATATATTCCAACATACAGACTGTAGATTAAGAAAACCACAAAAAAAAGACATAGATTTGACAGTCATACTAGAGATTATGGTTATGAAAAATTCATAATAATATGAAGAAATATACAAAAATAGTAGGTATATAGTTATATATAAATTATAATTGCAACTATTATGTATATATAAATATACACATATTATATATATATAAACTATTATGTATATATAAATATCTAATTATATAAAGCTCAGCAAACATTTATTGACAGTTTAACATGATCCAAGAACCATGTGAAAAGCTGGAATTAGACATATCACTAGGATCCCTCTTTACTGAAAATATGGAAAGGAAAAATATTAACCATCTAGTAGGATGAACTTATTAACATTTTATTCCATGGGTTATAAATTCCATATGAAGGATGTCAGAGAAACACAGGCAAGTTTTCCTTTTAGTAAAGATTTTGTGTTTTCTCCTATAAAATCATGAAATACTTTCAGATATTCATCCTCAGTATATTCTATGCAGTAAAAAGTAATCTCACGGGTATGTTTACAGTTCCATTTTTGCTGATTCTCAAGAGCATTTGGAGTAGCTATTAGTAAAATACAGAGAAATCTGTATGCTTGCTAAGATTCCTTTCTTAGGCTTCAGGGTATATCCCAAGTTCAATCAGCAATGACTGTCAGATTAGATTTGGATAACATTTAGTGTGTATGATCACTGGTATTTCCTTTATCCTTTCTGCAATGAGGATTAATTGGGTTCACGACCTCAGCAGAGGAAAAATGCCGATAGTTGTGCCCAATGGACATTTAAGTTCCAGAAGTTATCTTCTTGTGATAGCAGTGTTGTACTATACATATTAAAAGGAATGTAATAAACTGAAGAATGGACTAAAATGTATAATTAAAACTCTGAATGAAGTATGCTGTTAAATTGGTTTAGTTATTTTGGAAACTGGCATTTTTGTTCAGTAATAGTGTCAGTACGTTGAAACATACATGAGACAAAAATGCAAATTTATCTTACGTCAAGTTTTTGAAAATGAAATAGTGACCAATTTCCCAAATTGGGATTTTCCTTTCTTTAATATTTTAATTCCTCAATCTGACTTGTTATGGAGACTGTGATAATAAGCTTATTTGTGACATGAGAAAAAAATTCTTAAGCTTGTATAACTGTGTGAAGAGTACCTCAGTTGTCTGTATTCATGAAAAATACTAGACTATAAAAAATTACAAAGATGTTTAAAAAAAAAAGCAGAGAGTGCAAAAATGACGGCAGTAAGCTACATAATTCACATAGCAGAGAAAAGCTTAAAGTTGCCATAAATTCCTTCACAAAAGGAAAAGAGAAAATAAGATGGATAAAAGCCATTCTAGACAGGATGGAGAGAAAAAAGAACTGTAGGTAAGCTGTAGCTTAAATACTGACAAGACCAATTAAATAGTTGCCTCTATCTAAACTTCCATATCACAAAACAAAGAAAACTGGCTGAGGCTGACATTTTCTGAAAATGGCTTATCTTCAAAATCTACATCATGATAAGCCTTCTAATTAACTTGAATGTTAAAACCAGTGGTTCACTATAATTCCAGTTGTTTTTTAAAAAGGAATGTCATATCCTGTCCTGAGAGTGCTTTTATATACACTTTGTTGTAAGTTGAAGGGGGAGAAAGTAAATAGAGATTCCTGCAGAGATGAAGTGCATGCCAGACGCTTAGAGCCAGAGAAATGATCTTGGAGAGATGTGATATATTTAGTATTATAAAAATCTCCACTTGAGAGTGACAGGAAATTGAAACAAAGTGTAAAGAAAAAGTGCAGTCTTTAAAGGTCCATTTATAAATGTCACAGTTATCAAGGAAACCTATTTCTAAAGGCAGAATTTCAATTCATTTTGGTGTTAGGTGTCAGTGACAAGTGACACAGGTCAATCCTTAGTCAATGACAAAAGGCAAACAAATGGCAAATATTTATAAATATACTAAACTACTCATGGAAGGTCACATAAACACCAAGTATTTTTAAACTCAACCCTGAATGGCATAACTGCTTATTACTCATCCTGACCTTAGAAAAGAAATTCATCTTTAATAGCAGCAGCAGGACCTACATTATTTCCTTTCCCCAGGAGGACTTGTTGGAGCCCCTTTTTTCAGTTCGTCACAAAAATTGTGTTATAGGAAGTAAAATAACAATAACTTGTAAGTAATATATTTGTCCTTTCAAAGGGTAAAATCCTTACCCTAGATAAAGTTATTCTTCTACGATACATATATGAATATTTTAAATGACATCCTTAGTTTTCAAGAATAAAAATTCTGTCCCTGCTACAACATTTTTAGGTAGCTGTAACATGTTAATTCTTGTAGAATTCAATAGAGGAATATTTTCCTTTGATCATTTTTTATGACAATAATATATTTTCAAGGAAAAACAGGGATGTCATTTAAAAAGATAAAATTTATCAAAAGCTCATTATCCAGAGACAATCATAGTTAATATTTTGGTAAAAATTCTGTTCATTATTTGTACTTAACAGATACAATTATTACCGTATTTTAACATCAGAATCTTGCCATCCATACTATTTGGTAGTCTTAATTTTTTTTTACTTAATACTATATTGGAGTAGATTTTTTCAAAGTGCTCTGGTTAATGTGATTGTCAAATATGTCATAAACATAGACTGGATATTTAGCCATCTGAAAAAGTTTTACACTTTAATGGCTATTATTTTCTCTCCTAAGTGCCTACAGATATGTATTATTAATTATACATTAATACATATTATTATGTATTAATAATATTAATCCAAGCACTGTTAATCTTACTTTTTTATGAAGATAATTCTCTAGTTACAACTAAAACACTTACAAAGGATAAAATAAAAAACTGTAGCTGTAACATGTAATTAACAAACATGATTTGTTTGTCATCACCAAAGCACATAATTTTATGAGTTTACAACAATTATTTTATGATTATGAATGAAAAATGGAAGGAACTAAGGAGTAAAAAACACCAGGGATATTAGTTAAGCTTTACACAAAGAAGAATGTTTCTTTGGATGTAGTTTGGCTTTTACCTGTAGAATATCAATACTTCAATTCCAATTGAGCTCTGTCTATGACCAAGAGTAGTAAAATCAAAGGCAGATTTTCTTCAAATTAAAAAAAAAAAAAAAACTGCACCTACATTAAGGAAGCATAGTGCTTTAGGTAAAGAGATCTAGTTAAAAATATAAAGTATGAAAGTGTTAATCTTTCTTTTTATATATTACATATATGTTTAAAGATAAAATTGATATGCCTATCAATTTATAGAACATTAGACATGATACAAAGGGTAAACACATGCCAGAAGCTTTGTGACAAAGTATATGTCCATTCTACTCTACATCACTATACATAAGATATTGTTCATGTATCAACTCACCAAAATCTATTTTTGCTCTATCCACACAGTGTTGAACTAGCATGATGATGTTTTAACTTAAATTTAATAAATCCTTAAAAGACAAAAACTGACATAAGTACTCTCAACTTCTAGACAGGGCACATGAAATTGAATCTGTATTAGTTTGCCTGAGATGGGACAGTAAGAACAATTGCTTAGTTTCACCAGGTTGTTTGTTCCCTCATGATTTCCTGGCTAAGGAACAGAAACTTTCTGGAAAGAAACTGATGTTAGCATTGGTATAACAGCTTGATTGTAATTGACTGCTATTATGTGAGTCAATGAATAAATATTCAAAGCTTCCTACTTCTCTTTGTGGACAACTTTTTGATCAGTGTGGTTGCCAAGCATTCAATGAGATTATCATTGGAGTTTGAAAGATACAGTGATAGCAATCAATCAGGAGTATATTTCTGTTAGATGATTTTCTGAGAAACAGGAATTTAAGTCCCACATTTGTATACAAAGCCCCAGAGGCTTTCTACTGTGGTAGTAGCTTAGAGAGTTTGTTTCACCTGGCTTGAAAATGGATGATTATTATCCAAACATGAATGACAAAAGGAGACTTCTCTTTTAATATAGCTCTAAGTAGAGGCAAAAATAATGTAAAGAAGCTAAGATAATTTTAATTTTTTTTTTTGCGGTACACGGGGCTTTCACTGCTGTGGCCTCTCCCACTGCAGAGCACAGGCTCCGGACGCGCAGGCTCAGCGGCCATGGCTCACGGGCCCAGTCGCTCCGCAGCATGTGGGATCCTCCCAGACCGGGGCACGAACTCGTGTCCCCTGCATCGGCAGGTGGACTCTCAACCACTGCGCCACCAGGGAAGCCCAACTTTAATTTTTAAATGTAAACTCATGATAGATTTCATTAAAAAAAAAGCAACTCTTTCATGAAATATGCATTTTCAGTGTATAGTTTTTCTGAGAATATCTGAAATATTGAATGTTGTGTAATTCTTTTGCTTCACTGTAGAAGCCAAGACCACTATAACTATTGCTCCATGCATATGAAATATTTTGGAATTTCAAGGCAGCATTTAATAGGCTTGCATCATTTCATTTAAAATGCAAGGTCTGTTTGTCCTTGTTGACAAGAATTGGCAATTAAAGTCACTTAAGAAGAAATAGAATGGACTTGAGGACACAGGGTGGGGGAAGGGTAAGCTGTGACAAAGTGAGAGAGTGGCATGGACATATATACACTACGAAATGTAAAATAGATAGCTAGTGGGAAGCAGCCACAAAGCACAGGGAGATCAGCTTGGTGCTTTGTGACCACCTAGAGGGGTGGGATAGGGAGGGTGGGAGGGAGATGCAAGAGGGAGGGGATATGGGGATATGTATATGTATAGCTGATTCACTTTGTTATAAAGTGGAAGCTAACACACCATTGTAAAGCAATTATACTCCAATAAAGATGTTAAAAAAAAAAAGAAATACAATTAAAAAGTTGATTAGGTTTTATGTCCATGATGAGTTAACTTTCACAAGGCAAGTCTAGGTTTTAATATTTTTTACTTCCCCTAAAGTCATAAGCATTCTTATTGTTTTTCTCATTTATAAAGGGAAATGACAGAATCTATGGTCCCAATATCCCTGGCTTTCATTATTATTTAATGAGCTAGGCTCCAAACTGATCAATTTTTTGTCCTTACCTAAGCATTTGCACCAAGTAAACCACAAAGATCACAACTCTTGTGTGGCATCCTGTAGCATCTATCTCCCTATTAACATAAACTTTGGAAGTCAGCAGCATTTGTAAAACCCCACCACTTGCAAAACACTCTGTTATGTATTATGATGAAATGCAGGGGATTCAAAAGGCAGCTCTTGTACATTCAGGGGTTTATAATCCATGTTTATGCAAAATCTCTCTCACAAAGCCATTGATAATGCTGCATTCTGCATGTTCTATTTTCCTTTTTTGATTCAAAGTGACGCACACAAGGGATGATACATAAAGACTTCAGCAACTCTTTAAAATCACATGATATATAAAGACTACCTAAATATCATGGTTATAGTGCTGTTTGGTTTACCAGCTATAAACATCATCCATTTATAGGCTGCAGTGATAACCGGATTTTAAAAATGTATTCAATTTTCACTTCTCCCTATTATTTAGCCATGTTTATTGTCAATTTTACTTTTTCTAATAATTGCATTTGTAATTTTACATAAAATGCTTAAGATTTTTGTCTTAATCTGCTCAGGCTGCCATAACAAAAATACCATAAACTGAATGGCTTAAACAATAGAAATTTATTTCTTACAGTTCTGGAGGCTGGGAAATCCAAGATAAAAATGTGGCCCATTCAATTTCTGGTGAAGCCCTCTTCCTGGCTTGCAGGTGGTCACCTTTTGTTTGTGTCCTCACAGGGTGTAGAGAGAGAGCCAACTTTCTGGTGTCTCTACTTATAAGACACTAATCCCATCATGAGATCACCACCCTCATGCCCACATCTACCTGGAATTACCTTCTCATGGCCCCATCTCCAAATACCATCCCACTGGAGGTTAGGGTTTCAACATATGAATTCTGAGAGCTACACAAACATTTAGTCAATAACACTTATACGTCTTAATTTTTTAAAACTCCTCAATATGTAAGATAAGGATATTATGTTTTCTTTTCTTAGCCTCACTTCTCCAACCACCTTCCAAATTCTGTCATCTTCATAACTCTCCAGTTCACCCTAGTTCGCATTACCCTGCTTCATTCTTTTCTTTCTTACACCTGAAAAATTTCAATCCATTGGTGTAAATTTTTTTCTTGTCAGGATTCAAAGCTTTATATTCTACTGTGCATCCCCAACTAGTATATTCAAGACTTGGAAAGAGTGAAACGGCATAATTTAACATTAGCAAAGAATATAGCAAATTATTACTCACTGTAGAATCTCTCTGCAACCCCCCAAGCAATATCCTGAGAGCAACATCATAACTTGATGAAAACGTTGTTACAGTGACATGGATTTGTTCCTGTTGTCAGGGCTAAGGCCCTCTTATTTCTTACAAGACTCCTTTGCTCAAATGATGCCACATTTGGGGTTGTTTTTCTATTCTGGATCACGACTTCATCAGGCAGCTTTTCTTTTTATCTCTGTTATGCCTTCTTTACCAATCACTGAGATTTTCCAGGCTTTTGCTTATACCACCTTTTAAATAAAAATAATTCCACTTTTCTTTCTAAAGATAGTCTTCTTGGGCCAAATGAGTTCTTTTCGAACTTATGTCAAATAATACCTAAAACATTAGCTTAGCTCTTACACTGAAATTGATCTCTTGTTTCATTCCTTGGTCAATTCTAATGTTTATTGCAAAGAATATACTCATTTTTATTTTGCTTATTGCTTAAGCATTTTCTCAAAAAAATTCTCAAAAAGTGAATATGGGATGTAAGCAGCCTCTTAATGTATATTTAATTGGCATAGAATTCTAGGCTTTGAGGCAATTTTCCTAGTGCATAGAAAATTTTGCTCTACTGTCATCTTAGCTTCCATTGTATAGGATGGCTAACTGACTTTAATTACATTTTAGTGGCATGTTACTTTTAGGTCTATTTTGTTCTACTGTCTGAAAACTTTTCTACTTTGGTATTCAAAAATATCACAAAAATATGGCTATAAATGATTCACCCATCCTGCTCAGCATTCAATGAACCCTTCCTTACTTCCTTTTTATTTACAGCCATAAAAGAGAAAATATATAACACACATGGATATGATATTTCTATGACTGCTTGCAGTGGAAACACTCATGTAACCAACACCAAGCTGAATGAAAAAATCTACAAATACCACTGAAGTGCCCTCTTTTCACTGAAGGTTTTACTGCCTTGAACTTTGTGCTAATTATTTTCTTGCTTTGAAATTTTTGTCTCATGATATATAATAGATGTACAGATGTCCCTCGAACAACACAGGTTTGAACCACATGGGTCCACTTATATGTGGATTTTTTTCCAGTAAATACATACTACAGCTCTACAAGACCCGCCCACCCCCCTTAGTTGAATCTGTGGATGGGTTACCTCAGATACAAGGGCCATCTAACTATAAACTTGTACATGGATCTCTGACTGCTCCAGGGTGGGCACCCCTAATCCCCACGTTATTCAAGGGTCAACTGTAACTATTTTTGAAAATGATATAAATAAAATCATACTGTAGATTTTCTTCTGTGACTATACCTTTTTATACTCATTTTTTCCCCAGATAAATCCATATTAAGCTGTATCACTATTGTTCCCTTGCTTCCACTGTGGCATATTATTCCATTTTGTGAATGGACAATTTATTTGTTTTACTGTCAATGGACACTTGAATTGCTACCAATATTTTACTATAGAAGTAGTATTGCTGAAAACACTTTTATGTAATCTCATGCACAGTTAGATGCATTTCCCCTTATATACAAGATGTTGTATGCTATGTGCATCTTCCATTAGCTAGGTAATGATAGAGTTAATGTGTTCAAAACAGCATAAACTGTCCCAAAATTCCGTAAAGTTTCCACTTAGTCTCTGACTTGTTCATTTTTGAGGTATGGGAACTACACAAAGGTGCCTGTTGTGGTTTTAATCTATTTTCCCTTGATTACTAAGGAAATTGAGGTCTAATTCAAATGACCAATCTCGGAATGTGTACTCTTTTCCGTGTGAAATGCCTGTATGTCTCTTCATGGCTTTTACTCTGTGTTCTCTCTCCCTTTTCAGCTTTTTTTTAAAACATCTTCGTTCATGACAAATCATTAAACTATATTTTCAGACTTTGATTCTTTACCAGTTTAAAGTGCTATGAATATATTCTCTTAATTTGTGAAAAGATCCTTTGATTCTTTCCATTTTTGTTGTATCATTTGGTTAACACAGTATCTTCATTTGAATAGTGTCATGCTTACCAAAAGTTGCTTTCTGAAACGTCTTGTTTAGAAATCCTTTTCTATCCTTCTCAATCATAAAAGCTTTGTACGATATTTCTTGTAAATTTAGAATAGTTTTATTTCATATAAAATACTCTACATCCTCTGGAATTGATTTTACAGTATAATGTTAAGATCCAATTTCATTTCTCCTTATATAGATAACCAATTTACTAGCACCATCTATTTGTTGGATTCCTGTTTTCCAAATTTTTATCTGCAATACCAAACCTGGCATCATATCTTGTTTCCATACTTGTGACGATCTACTTTTTGGCACTCGGTTCAGTTCCATTGATCAATTAGTTTAACTCCAAGCCAATATTCCATCTTCACCCTTATACTGGAAACCATGATCCTCCGTGGGTCTCTCAGGTCCCTATTTGCAAAAATGCATGTCTCAGATCCTTCCTTATCAGAGCCCTTCCCCATGGTTGTGTTTGCGATCAGCATCCTTGAGAGATGAAATGATCTCACTCTTGAGTACAAATTATGGGCTTAATTGCTGCTTGCTATAAAATGAGATGAATTCCCCAAGTTCAGTGCTCTTCACTGGTAATGCAATCCTCTACATGGACAGAAATCTTCTGAAGCTCTCCTGGTCCCTTTCATGAGACTTGGAGGTAAGAGAAACTGTTGCTTTGTCTTTAATCCAGAGAAATATTTTATATTCTACCAGCAGCCATGAAAGAGAGATAAATTAATTTATTAGCTTGTAAATATGATAAAACCACATCACAGATTTAGTATCTTTCGTTTCTATAACAGATTTAGCCTTAGCTTATTAAACCTTCAAACATTCATATCGAGGTTATGATTGAAAACTCTATTGGATCAAAAGATCAGTTTAAAAAGAAATTTCATGTTGAAGTGCTTGCATGTTTTTCTTATTAACAAAAGGTCTCAAGTTATTTAATAGTAACTGAAATAAATTTATATAACATTCTCCATCAAAAAGTCTTCAATATTTTTGTTATATTTATTCCTAAGTACTCTATTTTGTTCCATTTACCTTCATATCTTCTGTTCCCTTTAGGAGCATTTTTAGTAAATGGTATTTTTTTAAGGGATGTATCCTTTCCATCTAGGTTGACAAAATTGTTGGCATAAAGTTGTTTATAACATTCCCATGTTATTCCCTTTCTCATGTCTATGTTCTCTTTAATTAAAACACCTCTCACATCTGATATTGATAACTGTTACTCTGTGCTCTCTCCTAATTTCTTAGTCTAGCTGATGGGTTATCAATTTTGTTGATTACTTCAAGGAATCAATATTGATCTTTGGTAATTTTCTCTATTGTTGCTTTTTATTTTGTTTGTTTTTACACATATTTATTATTATTTTCTACGCATATTTGTCTTTTATTATCTTTTGCTAGATTTTAAATTTGCATTTTAAAAATTTTAGACCTATTATACTATCCTGATATAAATATTTAAAGCCATAAATTGGTCTGTCAGCACTGTCTGAGCTGTATTATATGCATTTTAGGCCAGCTCCAACTGTGTCATTTCTCATCAGCCTAAAGAACTTCCTTTAGCATTTCCTGTATTGCAGGTCTGCTGGTGATGAAATCTGTTAGTTTTCATTCTTAATTTTTATACTCTAAAATGTCTTTATTTTACTATTATTCTTTACAGATGTTCTTGCTGGAGATATAATTCTTGGTTCAAAGGTTTTGGCTTTTGTTTTTCTCGCAGCAATTTAAAGATGCTATTACACTGCCTCCACGATTTCAATGACCTGTCAGTGGATTTCTGAACTGTTGTTTACCTTATTTAAAGTATCATACTTCTTTCAATGCTTTGAAAATGTTGTCTTTGATTTTCAGTTGCTTGACTATGCTTTGCCTAGGCATGGGGTTCTTTCTTTTTATCCAGCCAGGTATTTTCTGAACTTCTGGAATCTGTCAATTTACGTTGTCTCACCAAATTTGCAAATTTCCTGCCTTTATTCCTGTAAACATTATTTTTCTGCCACACTGTCTTCCCTCTGTCCAAAGGACTTCAGTTATACATGGTTTAGACTGTCTAATGTCGCTTTCAGTACCTTAGTTCTTTATAAAAACTTCTTTCTTTGTGTTCTCCATTTGTAAACTCCATGCCTCTGTTGTCACATGATGTTCTCCTTGTACACCTGTCACTGTCTCTCCTCCTCTTTTTACACCAGAAAGATTGGACTAGGGCCCACCCTGATCCAGAATGACCTCATCTTAAATTGATTATATCAGCAACGACCCTATTTCCAAACAAGGTCCAATTCACAGGTACTTAAGGTTAAGACATCCACATACCTTTTCAGGAGAACACAATTCAACACACAAACCTGGTGTTCCGGGAGGAGAAAAACAGACTAATTAACCAATACTAAGTACATGGCCTAGGAAACTACCACAGGAGAGTTCACTGGAGATAGAATTTAATAATCAGCTCTTACTATTAATACCAGCAATGACCATAATTATACTAATTAATACTAACAAAAAATGGCTATAATAAAACAGGACTAAAAGTTTCATAAGATATATTTAAGCAAAATTAAATATTTAGTAAAACAGATAGCCTTTGGATGGAATGTAATGAAAATATATAAAAGGAATGTTAATGTTATTGCTTACTGGATGACTTGACGTCTTGCAAAACAAAGAACATTTCAAGGAATGTGATATAAATGTTTAATGATAAAGTGATTTACCTTAGAAAGAAACTGAAGAAAAGTAATATCAAAATATCCCTTTAAAGAAAACTATAATTATTGCTATAGGTACACTACTAAATTAACAAGTAAAGCTATTCCTACAGTAAATGTATTAATATGAATATTTTCCAAGATGAACATAAAAGCATCAAAATATTTATTCTTATACACCCAAATAATTAAGAAATGTTTATATTAGAGAAGACAGCCCTATTTTTGTAGCTCATAACTGACCCTTATGGTTCTCATATTTAATCAAAATTTTTTTCACCTGAAGCAATACTCATGACTTTGAAGAACATTTTGATTTCATTATTTTTTTTGATCCAAACTTCTGAAAGAATACAATGTTTATCTTCTAAAATTTCAACAGTTACCATAGACATCATAATTTAAAATCTATGTTAAAATGTATGCTCAGAAAAAAAATACTCAGAATTTCTGATCCTGAAGCTATACAGTATTAATTTGAGGGCAGGCTGGATTTTATTAGCCTAACTAGTTTTCTTATATTTTAATATCATTCATTTGAAAGAACTATTTTAGATGTTCTTAATGATATGCTTGGATATCCATATGTCTTGTCTAAAGAATTATGCAGAAATAGGCTGTTATTATAACTGAATAAATCCATTTAAGTGTTCTATATCTTATTTACCTTATATTCCCTTAAGGCTGAACAAGGTGTTACAGTCTTTTACATTCTATCAGAAGCTTGCAGAATTTATATAATAATGAAATCTTACTGAGTTTGAGGCAAAAATTACATAATATGATGCAAAATGCAAGTAAGAGTTCCATGGAAGTAGGTACCCAATCAATAAGAGATTTTGGAAGAAGACATTCAAGAAGAGATAAACCTACACCTCCATATCACAGTTTTCTATTTTATTTAACCCAGAAATATGCAAATATACATGTATTTAACTCTGTTTTGAACAATTCTGAGTAACAAGATTTATCAATGGCAATGACCAAGAGTTCATATTTTTAAATTATATTTAATACTTAATA
The DNA here is from genome assembly GCF_011762595.2 of Tursiops truncatus. Classification (NCBI taxonomy): domain Eukaryota; kingdom Metazoa; phylum Chordata; class Mammalia; order Artiodactyla; family Delphinidae; genus Tursiops; species Tursiops truncatus. The sequence continues at coordinate 2,974,622 of NC_047054.1, forward strand.
GTATTTCAAGTTTCACAACTCAGAATAACTTAAAAATTGACACAATTCAGTAAAAAGATTGCCTACACATAGTTCAATAATTATTCACATGAATCTTTATTTTTATTTTTTAAAAATGTTTTTCATTATGTGTGGCTTTTTTGAAATGAAATTTTATTAACAAGTTGTACCCTATGGCAGTGGATCTTGGAAATAAGAGTTCAATGAGATAGAAACAACAAAGCAGATACCTTCCAAAATAAATTATGTGGCTATCAGGAATGAGAGAGGGAGAAACAGGTGCAAATGACAAGTTGATGTTGAATTAATTGATGCTTTTTACGATAAATTTAAACACAGCAAACCATCATGCTGTAAGGAGAACTGCTAATAACTTTTATCCCACAGATTGTGAAGCTGCGATAAAGTTTAAGAAGAAATTTGTACGTATAATAAATTAATTATAATCAGGATATAAGAGCTACATTTCTATAGGTTCCCTGTGTAGAATATATAAAAATGGGAATAACAGGCCTAACTCCATGCATAACTGTATTACACATAACTGAAGCAGTCAAGTGATATTTAGTCAAACATAACTGGAAACTGACCCTGATTGGGGGGAAAAAAAGAAAGGAAAAAGGAAGGGGGCATTTTTGCAGTTGGACGGGCTTAAGCTTGAATTTATTTAGCAGAGTGTGTAATCTTACAGCCTAACAGCTGGCAAACAGTGGCCAGACTCAGCCTGTCTTCTGTTTTTGTCAATAAAATTGGTTGGAACACTGCCACACCCACTAGCTGAGACTGTCTACAGCTGATTTCATGGGACAAGAGCAGAACTGAGTAAGCTTAAGTTATTTATTATCTGGCCCTAACCAGAAAACACTTGCAATCCTTGTTCTCTATTTTAAATTGAGCCTGAATTTTGCCTTCTATTCCTTTAAGTGTTGGGAAGTTTTTAGTGGATAAAAAGCTCATGGTCAAAATATTATGTAACTAAGAGTAAAACTCCATTTTTTGCATGGGAAAAATCTGCCTGATTTGATTCAACTCAAGTTTTCAATTATTTCCTTTGTACTTACTGTATAGATAGCATCATGAATAAAAAGTAATTATAAGAATTTACAATCTGGATAAGACACATGCTACATCATTACGAAAAATAAAAGAAACACAAATATATAATCAGTTTTTAAGTAATCAAATTTTTATTAATGATATGTAAGAAAAAGCATAAACACACCATTTCACTGTATTTATGGAAAGTGCTCATAAGTAACTTTCTCAAGGAAAGATGACAAAATTCTTTTCCAAAAACACTAGGTTGGCCAAACATCTATTTGTGCTTTTACATAATGAAGTAAGTTTGCCTACTTCTGCTTATTTACATGTTCTTCATGGCAATATATACTATAAGATGCTTAATTAATAAAACCCTTTTCTAACACAAAAAAATACCGTGTTGGTTTGTAAGTGTTCCTATTCTAAACATACATTAGAAATGATAAAATCACTCTCTTTGCTCTCAGTGCTGCGTCTGCTTATGTCCCTTTTTATCTTTCTGTTGGTTACTTCTGTTTTGACTTCATCTGTCATGGTACTAGTACTGGAGTTTTTTGGAAATAGAAGGCAAATCATATATTTCCCTCCTACATTGTCTATAAATACAGGCTGCATCTTCTGGAGGCCTCACGAAGGTTCAAGGAAAGTTCAGTCTATAAGAAAGGGAAGCCTTTTCTATATCCCTTCTATATCAGGCTTCATTCCACATCTGTTATCCATGGGCTACTTCCCATGTTTATGCTTGTGGGAATATATGGGGCCAGGCTCATGAATAAATGGTGTAATTTATCATCTAACCTCTACTGTAGGTATCAGAGAGGTATATAATTAAAAACCACTTCCTTACATAGAAACACACACGCACACACACACTCATATTCTCCCCCACTGATTACGTATAATTTCTGAAATTATACATTAGGACAATATTCCAATGTCCCTGATAAAATTCAAACACCTATGGAAAAGAAAATGCCAAATGTATCATCCACTTAGATGATATTGTCAAAGAAATTACGAAATTGCTTCCTGGAAGTCCATTTTAGTAGCTGCGAAATTTGAGATAAGTTGATTGCACTAATGTAAGGTACAAAGTTGAAGAGGATGAAATGGGTAAGAAAAGCTGAGGTGTTTGGCAAAAATTTAAGTCTATAATCACTTGTTGAGCACCTATATTACGCTTGCACAAAATATAAGGAATTTTTTTATTATTAAAAACCCGTCCTTCATTGTCTTAGTCTGTCTGAACTGCTATAACAAGATACCACAGAATAGGTAGCTTCCAAGCAAGACAAATTTTTTTCTCCCAGTTATGGAGAGTGGGAACTCTAAGATCAAGATGTTGGCAGATTTGGTGTCTAGTGAGAGCCTCCTTCTTTGTTCATAGAAAGCCTTCTTTTTGCCGTGTTCTCGCAAGGTGGAACGGAGCTCTCTGGAGCCCCTATTATAAGGGCACTAATCTCATTCAGGAGAGCTTCACCTTCATGACCTAATCATCTTCCAAAGGCCCCACTTTCTGGTACCATCACCTTGGTACATTAACATTTAACACATGAATTTGGGGAGGACACAGATATTCCATCTACAGCTTTCATATTCCACATACTAGACAAACAGGGAACATTTCCTTACTTGCTAAATCAGGCTAGCAAAACTCTGATAAAAATCATGGCAAAGACAGTAGAAGAAAAGGAGGATGATGTTTCTCACAAGAATAAATGCAAAAATCCTAAACAATGAAAACAAAAATATATTAAAGAAAGAAAGAAAAGAAGATGGAAGGAGAGAAATCCACTATGAAACTGATGGTGAGAGCCATGAGTTGAGACAGTTTTCCTGTTATTGCCATTATTGGAATCCTAGCAACTTCCAAGGCTGGGAATACGACAGCAGAGCAGCTACACCCTCTGAAAGCCGTTATAAAGCCTATTCACCTAAGAAAAGAGTCACTTTTCTTTCCTGAAATTTTTTTTCTTAAATTTGTCAGGTGCTTTCTGCAGGCTCTTGCCCTAGAAACATCACTTTCTTTACATCGCATGATGGAAGAGTGGGGGACCCCCATCCCTAATCCAGGAGACTGGATGGGCCTGGTAACTTGGGGAGGTAGCTACACCCATGATAGTAAACAATCTTCTTCATCTTGGTAAAAGGAAAGAGCAAGAGAGAAAAGCAGAGAAAAATGAGGAGAGGTTGAGAAGGAAGACTTATGGAAAAGCAAATAAATAAAAAATAATTCAGTGACTAATCCTTCCCCTACATTTGGGTCCCCAGAAGAAAAGGGAAACCAACTGAAGTAATAAAGTCTACCTATCCTAAAAAGAAATTCTAGGTAACAAAATCTTGAGCTAGTTTCTTAATGTTTGAGTGAGACAGCAGGAAAATATATACCAAATAATTCACTTCACATAGATTTATTATAAAGCTAAAGATGCTTAAGTTTCAGTAATGTTCATGCCAAAGTGAGCCTCTTCCAAAGTCAGTGCGGGGTCCTAATAATGTGTTCACACAGCCATGTGTTTACATGTTTCTGTAAAGAGAGAGATTTTAACGTTTATCTATTAGGAGCATTGTTTCTTTCTATTCTGTCTTCCTTTCCTCCAGAGGAGCATTGCAGTGGAATAAAGACCATTTTAAGGATTTGGCTAAGAGGAAATGGAGCTGAAAACAGATTTAATTCAGGATTATTGGGATTTATTTATGGGATTCAAGATCACTTCTGTGTATAGTTCTGTAGCAACTAGGGATAGGAAGGGGTTTACGAAATACTCCTACCACCACTGTGCCTATTCCCCAGCCTTATGACACAAAGATGCAGGACCAGAGACATATGACCATACAGTCACGTGCTATGGCATCCAGAACAAGAAGTTTGAGGATCAAAGAGAAGCTAGGTTTGAAATATGCAATACAAGAATCTAGTCTGTGGAAAATTCTTCCAATTATCTAGCTTGTAAAATTGAAAAGAGAGTCAAAGGTACAATATTCTCATGTCAAAAATATACTTGATAATGTAACATATATAACTGTAAATCCACCATATGTCTTTGATGAGTATTATGTGAAGGATTTATCAGAATCCCAAGTGTAAAGACCTACACTGATAAAAGTGAGTACATTTATGTGCGAAATTGCATGTTTTGTGTGTCCCAGTTATTAAAATTTTTTAAAATTAATTCATTATTCTAGATGAAAGACTATATTAATTTTCTTTTCTATCCATAGAAAAGTACAAAACTGTCATGTGAAGAGGCAATCAAAGAGTACACAAAATGTAGAGGAGAGAAGTATTATAGTGGTACATAAGGCAGTTGATAAAAATGTTACATTATTTTTCTGTATTTTGTGTTGTTTGTTATTTGTCAGCTTTTAAAAATATTTAAGCTGCTGGCCTTTCTTTTCTCCTTATAAATACATATTCACTTTCATAAATAAAAATATAGGTCATTCTTCAATAAACATTTATTAAATATCTACTCTATGAAAAAAATTGTACTAAGGAAAGGAATTGTAGCAGTGAACAAGACAAAAACAATCCTTGTCCTCTTTAATATAGAAGGCAAGACAAACATTGAATTACTAATGAAGCAATTATTTAATACAGTGCTACAAAGGAGAAATTCAGAGCGTTTTGAGCTCAACATGCTTTGAGCCCTGTTCCCCAAGGACAGGTAGGGGATGATGGTAAGGGAAGAGTTTCTTAAGGAAATGAACAGTGAGCAGACTGCAGTATGAGTAGGGATTATGTCAGGGGTTGGATGGGGTAAGAGAAGGGTAGCTGGGGTAGAAGGGTAGCACATGCTAAGGCTCTGACGCAGGAATGACCATGGTGGGTTAAGAACCTGAAATGTAAAGTAGTAACAAGTTGGTAAAAGACAGAGAATGAGGGAGGAGCGGGCAGGGGGTGGTCAGTGACACATGAGCAGGGTGGGTAAGCCATGTTAATATTTTGTTTTTTATCATCAGAACAAAGATGAATTTTTGAAGAATTTTAAGTACATGAGTGACTTGTACAGTAATAAATATGGTTCTGACTTATCTGTATGTAATGCTTAAAGGAGCATAGGGTGAGGAGAGGATATTGCAGGAGACCAGGTAAAAAGTCAAAAAGTAATAGTAGCTATAAGCAGGATGGTGGCCGAGATGGAAAAGAAGGAAAATCTGTTCTGCGTGGAGGAAAAAAGTGAAAACAAGAAGATAGAGGTCGGAAAATACAGAAGATATCAGGACTTTGAGTCGTCCTATGTGGCCAGAGCATAAATGAATTTCAAAAGATAGGTCACCTCCTTCAAGTCTCTGCTCAGGTGCCTTTCAATATTCTGCATGCCAAAACAAAGATCCCACGTGCCACAACTAATGCTGACGCAGCCAAAAAAACAAACAAACAAACAAAAAAACAAACCCAAATTTATGTCCTTCTAGCTCTCTGTAAAGAGTTCTGTTTTGTTCTGTTCTGTTTTCTAAGCTCTCAAAAATATGCTTAGCACACCTAGAACAAAGTCAATACACATTTGTTGAATGAATAAATGAGGACTCCAAACACATCTGTTTAAAACAATGATTTTGTAGGAACTGTGTTTTAAGGGTTAATTCTGGAGAAAAGAGGACCCTTATGGTGACAATAAGTGGCACCTTTAAAATCTTCTCTCGTGTCATATGTCAGTTGCAGGTTATTGTGAAGACTAGACATAGTTATATTTCTATTTTTCTTACTCAAATTCTGGTTAATATCTCAAAATAAAAACTCATGTACAGATGGTACTTACCACTTAATGGTTCTTGAGTAGAATTCCCATCTTTTCAAATTATCAACATTTCTAAAATGAGAACTATCCTATTTCTTATCAACAATTTATTTATTTGATAAATATTAACTGAATATCTACATTAGACACCATACCATAGTATTTAGCACAGTGCCTAATGTCCTCATTAGGTATCATACACAAATAGGCAAAGTAAAAAGAAACAAATTAAAATAAAAATGTTTTAAAGAAACACGTTAATTTCTTTGGAGGTAACAAGTTACCGAGATAGAGAACAGAAAGATCGCTGTCACATGAAATGATTGGGAGGCTTTTCCAAGGAGAGAACATTCAAGCTGTAAAATGAAAGATGAAAAGAAATTTTCCCTGAGAGGAGCAGAGAAAATACAAAGGGAAGAGGAACACTTTAAACCAGGAAAGGGCTTGGCAGGCTGAAGGAAAAAGAAAGAAAATAATAATGACAACAGTCATCTTTATTGATGCTCAACTGTATTCAAACATTATTCCAAGGCTTTACCTTGACTGTATCTTTAAATGCTGACAATCTCACCATCTCAGCATGTTAGAGTTGAGGAAATAGTCATAGAGAGAGCAAGTGATTTGCACTGGATCACGCAGAACAAGGTCACACACAGGTGAAACAATAATCAGGCAATCAAACTCGAGTCGAGATCAGTTATACAAGGGCTTACAAAAGGCTGTGAAGTTGTGTAGCATCAAGATGACCCAGAGCCTCAATTCAAGTATCAATATTAACTATGCACAGGTCTCATCAGCTTACAAATTTGTTAAATATAAAAGTATTTTCATTTCATAATGTTTCTAAATGATATTAATTGAATCATTAGTTGTACACCTGAAACTAATATTGTAAATCAAATGTACTTCGATAAAAATATTATCAGCAAAATAAATAAAATGAATAAATAAATAATAAAATATTAAGAGTTTCCTATTTTCCTCACTAGAGACATTTCTTTGATACACCAATAACCAATTACTTTTAATAGTGTTCTATATTCTGGAAAGCATTCTCACATTTCTGAGAAAAATGAAAGAAGATTTGAACAAATGAAGAGATATACAGTATTCATGGACTAGACAATTCAATTTTATCAAGATTTCAATTCTTCTCTAGTTGATTCAGATACTCACAGTAATTTTAACTATAATCCCAGGGACTTTCTTTAGAAAGAGAAATTGACAAGATTTCTAAAATATATATGGATATGCCAAGGACACTGAAATTGTAAAATATCTTGAATAAGAAAAATAAGAATGTATGCCCTTTGAGTTCGTGGCTTACTATCTAGAATAATCAAAACAGTACTCTACTTTTTGGCATAAGTATCAGAGAACAGAGCAACAGAGAACAATAAATAAGAAACAGATCTACTCTTATAAGAGCATTGGATTTATACAAAAATAAAAAAGCCATGTGATTTGTATAATAATGATTTTCCAACGGTGAGAGAATAATTGAATATCCATACAGAAAAAAATGACCTCCATTCATACCTTACACGCTCTGAATTGATTAGTTCAAATATATAAATATATTTATATTCCTAAATATGAAAGACAAAACCACAAATCTTAAAGAAAAACAGAAGAGAAACTCTATGACTTGAGGGCAAGAAAAGGTTTCTTGGTCACAGAAAGTTATAACCATAAAAGGAAAAGTGATTAGACTTTAAAAAATTTAAAATTCTGCTCAAGAGAAATCTTTAAGAAATACATAGACAATTATAGCCTAAAAGAAAATATTCATAAAATATATATCTGACAAAAGACTCATATAGAAGATTACACTTGTCTCCTACAAGTAGATAATAAAAGAAAAAAAAACACAGATACTTTAAAATAGAAGATATATTAACACAAGTGCCCATTACACAGATGGAAATTGCTTGGATGATTTATCATATGAACATGTAAATTAAAACCACAATGAGATACCCACACCTACCAGAAGGGCTAAAAATAAAATAGACTGACCAGTCAATGTTGGGGGAATTCGGAGTAATCAGAACTCTCGTAAATATTGGTGAAAATTTAAAATGATACCATCACTTGAGAAATATTTTAGAAATTTCCTATAAACTAAATTTATTCACTTGCTCCATTATCTAGTAATGCCATTTCTAGATATATATTTAAAAGAGACAAAAAATCTGTTCACAAAAATCTGTAGTAGAATAGTCATATTATTTAAATAGTTAAAAACCGCAAACAACCTCAGAATCCATCAATGAAAAGGATTTATATATTAAAATAACATGTAGTGCCAATACCTTCTCATACAGCTTTCCTTTTTCCATGATTTCCTGACTATTTTTGCATATTTTTCCCTATAAACTTCATTATCAACTTTTTATTGGGATTACATTACATTACGCTGCATTATCAACTTTTTTATTGGAATTACATTACACTTATAACTGAATTTGTGAAAGCTGACACCTTTATGATGCTGAGTCCTTCTAAGCAAAAATAAAAATTCTTTCCATGTTTTTCAATTCTGCTTTAGGGCCTATCAAGAGAAATGCACACATTTTTGAGGTTTCAGAAAATGAGGTGTAATTGGCATTAGCACTCACTTTACTGATGAAAAATCTAATTTCTGGTTTTTTTTTACTTAATCTTACTTTTGAAGCGACAGCAGCACCGTAATCATTGGTTCAGGCAAAACTTATCTGGATGCAAGTAGAGTGGATGAAATATGTGTAATGGGATATTTGCATAGTCTCAAAATATCTCCCCATAATATATTATTAATTACAAAGGGAAAGCAGAAACTTTAAAGTGAAGAAACCAACTTAACCAAATAAAGTTAACCTTACCAACAAAGGGAAAATTAGGCATTATGTGACTGGTGCTATAATGCATTGAGAAGGATCCATGCAACATTAATTTTGTGTATTCCTGCCAAAAATGCATAATGCAATCATGAGGAAACACCAGGGAAGCCAAATGAAGGACATTCAACAAAACAACAGGCCTGTTCTCTTTTTAAAAAGTCAAAGATATGAAAGACAACGAAGATTGAGGAGCTGTTCCAGATTCAAGGGCGTTAATTGGCCATTTGCCACATGTGGGTTGACTTCTGGACCAGAAAAAAAATTATTTTTCCATACTTGTTATAATGGCTATTAGTGGAATAATTAGCACAATTTAGATGAGGAATGCAGATTAGATAATACTATTTTTATTAATGTTAATTTTTTGATTTTTATCATTGTACCGGGTTAAGTAACAAAATTGTTCCTATTTTTAGGAAACTCTCATTGAAATATTTAAAGATAAAAGCACATCACAAAAGCAACGTACATTTAAGACTTAGGACATTTAGACTTAGGAGTCTAAGTGAAGGGAGGGATACATAAAAAGTGTTCTTGTGAATCTTCTATAAATCTGAAATTAATTCAAAATTAAAATATTTTAAACATATATTTAAAAACTATATATGTTATATTAATATATAATATATATAATAAATAATCTATATTATATATAGATTGTATTCAGTTACCTTTAGATACTAATCTGGTAACTACTAAAATTAAAGAATTGCTAAATGGAGATTTTAAAAGATATATTCTATGGGCTCTAAAATATTCCTGGCCACAAACTGAAGGCGTCACAGATTGTACATACCTTCATTTATTTATTTATTTTTTAATATCTCACCTATGTCATCAGCCCTCTGGGAACACTAGAATAATTAAATTCTCACCAGTTAAATGTGTAGAATAATTAAAGCTGTCAGAATCTCCAACATGCACAAATCCTGAGGCTATTCACGTAAACAAAGCCAGGCAACATAGATGGTGTCACTTTAAGGTCACTTTTAACATTTTTGAGTTAAAGAAGAATGACATATGAAACAGTATAAGACATCTAATACAGAACTTATGAAACCTTGGCAGGAATTTTATGTTTAGAATAGAACTATAACAAGTAATAGGTTAACAGGTTAATAACTACTGGATTTTTTCCTGAATGTCATTCTCTAATAACTAGGCTTTACCATCCCACTCTTTTTGCATAAAAAAAAACAAATATTTAGTGGTAGAAAAAGGTATGAGCAGTAAGAAACAAACTTAATGTTCATTCTTTCCAAATGGTGAGGCTCTTCGAAATAAAGATGCAGGGTCTGAAACACTGTGAAAAGCTGTTTAAGTAATTATTATGATTTCTATGTAAAGAGCAAAGGCAAAGCTAGTACTGGTACCTTTTTGTATAAAATTTCTATGCTAAGGAAACTCCTAATCTATATGGCATTGCAAGTTCACGCTTTGAGTTCTTTCTCTGCTTCAAATACATAGCAATAATGAATAGAATAAAAATGTACAGTCAAAAAATAAAAATGTATATGAACAAGAAACGGAACAGAAGCAAGCAAACAAAATAAATGAAACTAGATCTGCAGGCTTGTTCTGGGAATCGAAGCAAGGAAAGGTGGCCTGGGGTTTCATCTTCTGAAGGGCTATGAGAACCTAAATCAGCCAATATGACATGTAGAACTGGAGCCAGAGGCACTGCCTGAATTAGAGACTTATTAATCCCTCTGCCCTCGAAAGGAGGCGGAAAAGTTCTCCTCCTGATTCCTACCTGGAACCAGGGCTTCTGTGAATCCGCTTGTCTGGGAATGTAGGAGGAAGTTGACTAGAGGCTTCATCAATACCAGCCAGCTGACTTAGCTCCTGAGCCCACAATATTGCCACACTTAATAGAACAACTGCAAATATGGCCCAGGGTTGGGGACCCAGGGGGGTCCTAAGGAGGAAAGAAAGAAAGAAACAAACAAAAATTACAAAGGCAGAGAGAGAAAATTCACTCCACTTAAGGAAGCAAACCAAAATTCCAAAATCTATGAGGAAACCTTTGAAAATTAGCCAACAAAATGAACAATTAAGAGACAAATTCACTAAAAGAAGAGTTAAGCAATCTAAAAATGACTGTGAAACCTACGTGCTCAAGATTTTCAAAATGTAAGTGAAAATAGCATTTATAAAAAAGGAAAAGAAATTATTTTTAAAAGACAAGAGAAATGAAGCAAGGAAAGTGGATATGAAAAATAATGAGTTAGAATTCAACGGGTATAAAGTTTCAGTTATACAAGATGAATAAGTTTATAGATCTGCTGTGCAACACTGTGCCTGTAATTAACAATACTGTATTTTATACTTAAAGATTTGTTAAAAGGGCAGATCTCCTGTCAAGTGTTCTTACCAAAATTAAAAAAAAAAGAAAAATTAATGAATTGCAAATAATTGAAAAATGTTCATAAAGTGAGTTAAATGACCTAGATAGAGACAATAAACTCTACGATGTACACAAAGAGAAGCAGGGAACTGGAGAATAATTCCAGAAATTCACCCAGAACACAGCAGAGAGAGAAGGAGATTTTTAAATGCATATACGTAAGGGGATCTCTTTGTTCCAATATGGATTCAGTTGATCCCTGAATTACTTATCAATGGTCATCCTTCTTCAGAGCAAACAGGAAAAGATTTTAAACAGGCTAAGTGTCCTTTAATATATTTTTGATAAGGAGTGACTCTCATTAATTAATTTTTATTTTGTAAGAAGAAGAAAGCATTGTTACATGTTGGTAAACAAAAGGTGATTTAGGACCTGTCAATATATTCTTGAAGACAGAATGTTTAAGTGAAAATCCCTTTGTTTGTATGGTAATAGAATGATTATTTTCTTTTGGCTGTGGTTGTGAAGTATCAGGTTTTGCCTTTCTGCATCAGTTCACCTTTGAAATAACTTCTTTACAACTTAACACAAATTCCTGTGTATTAAACTGGGGCTAAGAAATATTTGGGGTCTGACATTTAAGTCTCCATTCTCTCAAATTAAAGCTTTTCAGAATAAAGAAAAATTTATTTGGCAACACAAGATTATATAAACTCAACATCTGGATAATTGAAATTATTTTCCTTTTTATCCAAAAGATTTGATGCCACGTGGGCACAATCACCATGTCTTCTATAAGGATACAAGCATCTCTAACAATGGGTGAAACCATGTTTGATAGAATAATATCATGATTAGGACAATAAAAATGGAGCATAGCTAAGTGGATACTTTAAAGTGTCTATAATACAGGGAGTAGAAACTGACAATATATTTAGGTGTCATTTTGACCTTAAAAAACACGTTGAAGCAATTCAGAAATGAATTAGCTTAAACTTGAACAAAGCAGGGCTTGTCGATGAAAAATGACTGGTGAAATGTATTACAGGTTATGGAGTATTATTAAAATGTCTGATACATAATAGATGTTCAATAAACATTTGCTGAGTTAAATCAGGGCTAACTGTAACAGAATACCTTGTATAATAGACTATAATAGATATAGAGTTTCACGAACACAGGATTCAAATACAGTTGTATCTCATTTACTTTTCTAAGTAAACACTTAAGCACCACTGACCCTGAAAAATAGTTATACTAATATCACCTCCACCAGTTCCTGTGTGTCCAAAAATTGTTTTCTTAGTCTCAAGAGCTCAGTTCTTCCATGTTCTAGGAAGACAGCAAAATGAAGAACCTAATTTCTTCATGGTGCATTTGCTTTGGTGCTGTTACATACATTGAAAACTGTTCTTGTGCATTCCGATGGATTGATATCCATGGCTTCTGTGATTAATTTTCTCCCTAAGATCAGTGTAATAGTCCTACAGACTTGAACCCCAAGTTTATGCTCTAGGAATCTCCAACCTAGACTCTCCTTCCTCCTTATGGTAGGATTGGTTCCCTTTAAGACTCTCCATGCCTTTTCCTTAATGTGCAGCCACCAAACTTTGACTCCTTGGAGCAGCTTCTCTTCTAGAAAAAAAAATGAGTGTTGCCACCAAAGGCATCCATTAAAAGGTCTACTAATTCTCAGTATTAGGTTTCACAAAAAATGTTTTAGTCTTGTTAAATATATAGTCTGTGATTAAGAAAAAAATGTACTTTTCTATTTTATTAACATAAAACCTAATTTGTTTTTAAGAAAATGTCACCAATTTTTACAGTGATAAGATAATTATGCTAACATTTTCCCCTCTTTAATTCATTGTACATTAACTAAATGATGCAATTAGCCACCTGGGCAGGGATTGTAAGGAAACTGGAGCACCCTAATATTTGAAATTGCAAATATGGACAACTGAAATGATAATTAATGAAAAAACAAATATAACCTCCATTTCATTTGATCTTTATCAACAAAATCAACTGGAAGACTAAGGTAACAATATGAATATATCAAGTTAAAAAAAAATCAGTGTAAAACTTTAGCTATCTCTATACCATACGAGTCTTACATAGGTTAACTGAAGAAATTTCCTTTTATTTCCACATACTTTTAATAGAATTGATCTCATCTATGTCAAAATATAGAAACATGGGTTCTATGTATCTGATGAACAGTCATTATACTACAATTCTATATTTCCAGGGTAGTATGAGTGTATATTAGGGTATACAGAACACTTAGGGATCCAATGGCAGGAGATACTTCTTAAGTAGAAGTTATTTTTATTTTTCAATAAGGATGTTTTTACTTTAACTTGTCTCTTCATATTCAGAAATGAAAGCACAATTTATTTTTCTTGTGTGCATGTCCAATTTATGTATTATGTAGTTTTTCCTGACCCAGGTGAACCATGAGTATGAAAAATGAAGAAAGGGTTTACAAATAAGGCAATATAGTAAAAAAGGTATTTATGTGATATTTAATAGTATCATATTTCCTCCCACTTAAAACTATATATCCTCAATGGTTTATATATTCTCTAAGAACTGAGTTAAAAATGCTCCTATAATTGAGGTGATATTCATTTTAAGGTTTTATTTGTAAAGAAACATTTTCTTTTCCTTCTTGTTATATAATCGTGGCACTCACATTTGAAGAATGTGAAGAGTCAGCTAGAAGACACAACTCTGTCATTACTTCATTACAGTCATCCAACCTTTCTTCTGTTCTTTTTTTTTTCTTCTTATAATTGCTTTTTGAAAAAAAATGGGAATATATGAAACGGTCTTAATGTTAATTTACACTTGACAAACATTGTAATTGGTACAATTTAAAATTATTTCATACTCATATTTAAAGTACAGGAATTATACATTAACTTACTATTGACAGGTAGCTCTTAATTCCGTAAATATTAGAAAACCCAGAAATAATCAAAAATAAATCCTAAAGCTATTAAATATGCTAAATCAATGTGATGACAGCCCACAAGTTTGGTTTTTAATTTTTTTGGTCTGAATTACAAAAACAATTTTCTTTTACTCATTTTTCATTGAAATAAAATTAAATTATCTAACTAGTTTATTTAAATTGTGTGGTCACTGAGACAGATAGCCATTTCTTCATTTAGTTATCTACTAAGTTGATATGTAACCAAACAGATTTAATCAGTTTAGTTAAATAGCTAGACAAATCAGTCAAAACTTCAGTTATTTATCAAGTGTCAAGTAAATTTACAAATGAGTTATTTTATTTTGTAAAAAGTATTTTCTGTAAAGCTGTTTAATAGTCATATAAACAACCAGAGGAAAAACAAAATCCACTCAATAATAGTAAGAATGGAGTAAGATCCCACTAAAATAGAGGAATTAAAAAGAAAAAAAGATGTGACTATTGCCTTATAAGATTTTCAAGACACTGTACAGTCTTTTGTCTCTAAGGAAACTTTGGACAAAAACAACATAATTGTGAAAAAATCACAAAAGTGATTTCTTTTTTTTCTTCAAGAAACTCCTAAACTTTTAACACTGTCCTATTAGATCATTTAAGAAAAAATCATGTGTGAAGTTAAGTGTGTATTTATATACATGGATAGTGTTGTTAAGATCTCCCAGGTATTTATTCACAAGTGCTCAGAAGAGATTGCTAACACAGTACTGCATAGTACAGCCACATATATATATATATATATATATATATATATATATATATATATATATTTAAGGCCTTGGACTTCCAACTGGAGAGAGAGAAAATAGCTTTAAACTAACATTCATCCACATCACAATAGTACATTCTAGGTAATCAAAAAGAGAGAATTCCACAATTGTGGTTGTTTTTAAACTATGTTTTTAAGAAATATAAAATGTTATTCTTTTTCTAATAAGTTTTAAAACATGTTATTTAAGTTGGCTTACAATACTTTCACAAGCATTTTAGAGCCAAAAATATTTATCTTACGATTTACAAATTACACTACAGTAATTTGTAAGGTAAGTTTATCTGACTTTCAAATGTATAGAAATATCTTAAATACATTTATTTACATATTTTGACTTGAAAACTGTAAGAAAAATAAAGTATGAGTTTTAAGGCATATACTTATTTTTAGTTGTAGATGTTCAGAATGAAAGATAATTTTCCCTACAAATCTCTGGCAAACTCTAACATAATAATCATCAATACAAATAATTATTCTATCGGATTTTCAACCAGATCAGGTAAAATATGGTTCTTCCATATGTATTTTTGAGGAACTTGTTTTAAATCATTAAATGTATATACAGTTGAGTTTGTGTCTACTGGATGCCAGCTTAAGTACTCCGTTTAATCAATCATTTAATGCAGTTTTTTAAAAGCCAAAGGTTTACCCACAAATGACCAATGTGCAAAATCTGCTCAATTTTGAAAATTGGAGATTTTTGTCTCTAAGAATATAACGAAAATCATACTTTCAAGATTGAAATAGTAACAATGAAGTACAAATTATATATATTAAATCCTTAACAGTTTACTCATTACTGTTACAGAGGTGCTTTGTCATGGTGAAAAAATAAAGACGTTAAATGGCCCTTTAATTGAATAGGAAAGGAAATATGCATTTCTCATGAGTATGCCATGCCTTCAGCTGACTAAGACATTGAGTTTGGCTAACGGGGGCACTGGAGGTCAGAGAGTGCGGCAAGGAGATGCAGGGCTCTGATTTCCTCCGTTCCTCTATTTCCTCTCTTCCAGCTTTGTTTGGCAGGCCTGTGCTCCTCTACCAAAGCCAGAACAGCTGTCTGGAGGCCATTCCCAGGGCTGCAGTAAGTGCTGAGCTCTCCTAACAGCTTCTTCCTTTTTGCCCCTCAGGACTGATGACGAACGCTTTCTCTCTATTTATATAGTTGCTGGGTTCTTCACTCTCCCTGGTTAGTTCTTCAGTCCTGCCCCAACTTTGTACACACTCCCTTAATTGAACTTTCTTTGATTATGCTTTGTGTGTGCATCTGTTTCTTGCCTCTGGACAGTGACTCATAAACTGTAGAATGCCCAAATTAGATAAACTTAAAATGGCAAAATAAAATGACTAATATTGTGCTCTGTCCATAAAATGGTGTATTTTTAGAGTATACATGTAAGCTCAATTCATTTGATTGAGCTTGCTTTTCTTTTCCCAAAATACAGTTTTACAATCCATTCTGCACTAAATGTTTTTAAATGGTTCATTCAACTCCAAATTCAGAAGTATAAAGTTTTCTAAAGGCAAGCTAAAGTACATAACATTTTATTTACATACAATGGGATTAAATGTAAGGCAACTAGGTTTCATACACCCACTTTACCATTTACTCTCTATGTGACTTTGGCAAACCTTCATAAACTTTCTTCATCAAAGGATATTACTCTGTAAAATGGTGATAATAATATGTAACCTCATGGAGTATAGTGTGGATTAAGTAAGAAAGTTAATACAAATTACTTTATGTGTACCCAGTATCAGTGTGTTATTTATTTTACTTTATTTCCATTAGTCATGAAATCCAAGGTTATTTTATAAGCAAAAAATGTATACAACAATCAGATAACTATACATTATATTATAGCTATAAATGAATAATTAAAGACAAATACTTTTGTAATATGGAGATTTTATGTCAAATTTGAAGGCAAATCTGGCTCCAGTATTAAAATTTTCTTTTAGAAAAAGATACTTCTCAAATCATGAAACAAACTGCTATTCATTTATTAGTGGGTCATAGAATTTAAATGGACAAGTCATTTTTTTAGTAAATGTTTGTGTCTCCTAATTAGTTCTGTGTTGAAGTAAATTTTCTCCACCTCCCTTTCTTTCTTTCTCTCATATCTATTTGTTTTTACATGTGTATGTATGTATGTGTATATATATAATTTTATTTACTTAATCTCTATAAATACATTTTTAAGTAATTGAGAAAAGTATCAAGACTTCTAAATGATATCTCTATATCCAAACTTCTCTATTCCCTATATTGAAGCATGCTAAGAGGTAGCCCTCCAATGATTCTTTCAGACAGGATTTGTTTTACTAGTAACAACAGTTTTACTTCTTATATTCCCTAATTCTTACACTAAATCCAATTCAAAAATGATCTGCTTACTTTCTGGAGGCATTTGGATTTTGACACATCCTTTAAATTATCATTGAATAATATCTGTACATAATATTTATAGTACTCTTAAACCAGCCATTGGGTCCATCTGAGGAAATCCAGAAATTAGATTATATTTTATCTCACTTCTAAACTAACCTAAAACTCAGAATCGTACTCAACCTCATTTATGACACTAGAAATAAAACCATTGGTTTTTTGAGGAGTTTCAACTCAGAGAGAAAACAAATTGTTTCTATTTTTCTTAATCCCACTTTTTCACTATGTTTTGTTAAATCCCCCCACCCCTTTTCCCTTAACAATATAACTCATAGATCTGACAATTTTAGGGTCCTTTTCCAGGAAATTCCAACTTTTCAGTAAATTCCAATTGAAACTTCTGATTTCAAATGCAAATCAAGCTCTACACTTCCCTTGTCCAAAGGTAGAGCTATGACTTCTGTACTGGGAGAGCAGGCATGATTGTTGTTTCTACTCTGATATATATGTCTTGGGTCTCTGGATGTTCTACCTATAAATTTGTAAGGACTGGATGGGAATAGATCAGGCAGAGGGAGTGGCTAATACAAAGACCCAGAGGTAAGAGCCTACCTGATGGACACTGTAAACAGTTCAGGGGCAGTAGAGGCACTTGAGGACATTTTGAATGCACTGGCATTTAATCTGAGACAGGAACCCATTGGAATTTTTGAGCAGAGAAATGAGGGCATCTGTTTTAAGTTATCAAAAGACACCGTAGCTTGTTTTTTTGAGAATAATCTACATGCTCAGGGGTGGAGGAGCTGCAGAGCTGGGTCCAATGGTGATGATACAGATGATCTGCTCCCAAGAGGCTGGAGGCTGATAGAAGGACTAACCTGAGAGAGGAGTCCTGGGAGAAAATCAGACCATTCATGTGGGTGGGAGTGCCAAGATCTTAGAGGTGTGAATTGTTGCAGATGTGACACAAATACTCACATGAATGCCCAATCAGGGAAAGTATTACCAAAAAAAAAAAAAAAAGAAAGGGTAAGAAAGAAAAAAAAAGATATATTAACTATCCTAGACTGCAGTCTAATTGAAGACTTCAAAGCCTACATATTTGTGAGAACTAATGAGCTGGTGACTTATAATGGCTCACATATTAAAGTACACCTCATATTGAAATTAGCTAGATTATTTCATCATTAGACATGGTTACCAGCTAACGTTTCGGAAAATCAGATTATCAGTTAATAGGAATTACCTTTCTAGAATTACTTTCCTCTTTGCATTAATACTAACCCCGTCTCTTAAACTTTTTTCCTATGATCTGTATCCTTGGGATATGCCAAGTGTTTTCCTGCTTTACCCAATTTAAGGCTGCTCTTCTCAGATCTGCGAATCTGGGTCATCTGGTCTCCCAGCAAGTACAATAAATAGTATAAAATTTGCCCCTTTAAGAAAACAATCCAACTTTCTTTCAATTAACTTGATCTCAGATTCACTTATTTTCTTAGCCTTACATCCACACAGTGCTTTCTGGTTTTTGAGTACAGGTTATTAATGAATTCAACATGTAGTATAGGGAAAAAGAAAGTACTGAATATGTTAGGGTGAATTAGGTTGAAACACAAATACAGTATGTAAAGGCACAACACCACAGACATTTATTTCTTGCTTACATAACTTGCTTACATAAAAGTTCAGGGGGGCAGCTCTTCTCTACGTGATCTTTCAGTGACCTAGACTTCACTTATATGAATCTTTGAGCACCTCATTACTGGATGCTTTCAAGAGGCAAAGTGGGAAGATAGCTTGGGCAGCCACTCTTCAATCTTAAACCCTTTGCCTGGGAGAAGCATGCATTACTTTTGCTCATAACCCCTTGAAAAGATTAGTCCCATAGCCACACCTAACTACATAGTGGTATAAGATGTGGAGGTCTTAGATGGGCATCTACTTCCTGGCTACTATTCTGCTTAATAGAAAAGGTGAAAATAAAATTTGGTGGACCAGCTAATAATAGCCCATCCTCTGGCCCTGAAAAATCTGTGTCCACTTTTATTCTCACACTTAGAACACTTTCCCTCCCTTCCTTAGAGTTACAACCAAAAGTCTATCCAGTTACTTCATACATATCAAAGCCCAGGATTTCTCAGTGATGCACAATCTTCTGAACCTCATACTGTTGCCACTTAATAACTAAAAATGAAAGTTATTTCCCACATTAGGCCTCCTGGCATGTTCACTAAGATAAACTCACAGAAGCAGGGGGCATAACTGGTATGCAGGTCTCCTAGTACCTACCGCATCCTGATTCAGTGCACAGGGACCCAGCAGGGACAGACATCAGGTCTGGGAGAGGGAGGAGGGACTTCTTAAGTTATGAGATTGGGGAAGCAGTAGACCTGCAGCCAGGGATTCAACAGCAAATACTTGTCTCTAGCCCAGTTTTGCCAGCTTATCATTCGTGGGAGGATGAGCATCATTGCACTTCCTGGAGTGACGGGAGCCTTTCTGTTACAGATGTTTGATCTACTTCCTCAGCATTCCTGTAACTGGGGAGCACAGCCCCTCTCATGGGGTGATTCTGGAGGCTGGAGTCCAAGCCTTGTGGTTGCAGTACATAGCACTTGGCTGACAGGTGAGCTAATTCACCACATTCGGGCCCTACCAGAATTGATGGTTTTAAGTGCTCTGCTGTAGCCAGTTTTCATGCTTTGCACGAGACCACTCTGCAACTGGTTATTCCTTACTTCCCGAGATCAGGGATTCATTATACTAAGCATCCCATGATTACCTGTAGGAAGCATGAGGAAACTTACAGAACAGGCATACAGAGGACAGTTAAGAGCTATTATATTTTAAGCCTTTGTTTTGGTTTTGAGCTTCTGACAGATGTCACTTAAACATTATATTTAATATGAGTAACATGATTCTGTAGGATATTTACACTCAAACCTATGGAAATCTTTTATAGGTAGAAACGCCACAATATTAAATCTTAAAGTAGCTTAAAGTAGCTTAATGCAAACGTAACTTTTCTAAAATAGTTGTTTTAGGATAAGACCAAAGAATTTTTTTGTTGTTGATATAAAATACAATGCCTATTCTTTTATACAATATAGGGCATTAAGTCAGTATGTACTTAAACTAACTTTATACTTTTTACACAATATTGAGTTATTCCTGACTTCGTGGAAAAATTTAAAAATTTATCTAAAGGTCTAATTATTGAATCCTCTGTTAAGGTTTCATCTTTTGTTTTTAGAATCACCTAATCATATACATATATGGTTTTGTGTCTTAATATTAGATAATATCTGATGTAGTTTGAGGGAACATACTTGATGGAGAAGGGAGACTGAGGAAGAATTATAATTTTGTTATGGTATTTAGGGTATGAACTACCTGTGAATTTCTTACCTGGGTCAGATCAGAGATAAGAATTTACCAGATGTAGAAGAAACTCATATTTTATAGATAATGGACTAGTGCCAGAGAAAGGAGAGTAAGGAGAAACGGCTACATATAATAAGAATACATGTACATGTGCAAGTTAGATAGTCTTACCAATAAAAACAGTCAAGTTACAAATTAATGTTTCCTGTTATATCTATAAAGGTATATGCTTAATGTAAATATGTCTTTAAATTTTTTTATGTATAATAAAATGGAGGGTTTTTTCAATTGACTGAGAAAAGGATGATTTTCCGTATTTTTACTAAGAAGATTAGACACTTTTTCTTCTTTATTTGGATGAATTCTACTTTATATTTTTAAAATACACAATTATTAGTAAAAATCTACTCTATCATCTACCTTAGGAAGTTTCAAAAATACAATTTAAAAAAGTTCAAAGGTAATGGAAGGCTTGGTCTCTTTGGCAACTTACTCTATTGGTTTGATCAAATTGTTAATTTGGTAGCAGAGATCTGAAAGCCTGAGCTATTTTAACATGGTTTGGAAAATATTGATTGGACTAAGTTTGGAGCAGACCAATAGATTTTTATTCTATTAGTTACTCTATCAGATAATATCTAGTATAATTCAATTGTATGGATCAGATTGTATTATATAATTACTAAGATTCCATTCAACTTTAAATTTGTGTTTAAGGTTATTTGTTTTTCTTTCCATTTGCTATATAGTAGTGATGGATTTTCTCAAATTTTACTGATTTTATTGATTAGATATATTTTCCCTTATCATATGAGATTCAACAATAAAAGCAAAATGATCAGGGGATTTGAGAAATAAACCCCTGGGCACCTGAGGGATGTGACACAAAATTGGAGTGCAATGTACTCTTGGCCTTTAATTTTTATGAGATTGCCTCTGTTCGAGGGTTAAGTCTCTAAGATCTGGCACTGAGGAAGATTGGTGAGTTATTAAATATAATAGATCTTACAAAGGAAGAAACACTTCAGCTTCAGCTGTAGAAATATTTTAGATATAAGTTAGTTCCTAGGAATTTAATGAACATGCATTCTCTGATTTTTCTGATTTGATACTAATAAACTAGTTAAATTTAGTTTTAACATTTTATTAAGGCGCATCATAAGCTACATCATAAGTGCATTTGTTAGAGATTTCTTGCCAGTTTTGTTTGTTTGAATATTTAAAGGGCATCAACTGTGAAATTTCAGTTCCACCACTAATTAAGTTCTTACAGAAGACCTTGAAAGATGCCATGCAGGGGACACCTTAGAGTTTATTTTCCTAGGTATCCTTAAGGTAGATTTGGACTCTGTTCAATTGTTGCTTTTAATTAATTCTGAATCCTTTACTGACCTTCACTAGAAATATCTTAAGTCTTCCCTAAATGTTTGCTGTGCTATCATTTAGATGTTTGAGTGTTTTAAGACATGCAAATAGAAATATCAAGTACAGAATTGATCACAATTGACCTGAGTCATGTTGCAGAGCTGCCAGTAAGACTGAGTATCCAAATTCTCCAATAATGCCCAGATTCAAGCCTGGAGGAAGTCTACTCTAGAACTGGTTAATCTAGGTTGTTTTTTTTTTTTTTTTCTAAAGGAATGTAATGAAAAGACAGAGAGGCCGAGAGGTTAGCTAAAACAGGCAAAAGGTTAGCTAAAATAGGCTCCTGTAATCCAAACTTGATACGGAGGAGGAATACTAACACGACTTTAATAAATGGGAAGATGTTTAGAAGTCAAAAGATTAAAGCTCGTATTTACATAAGTACATACTCATTCTGGGCACTGCAAAGGTAGAGGGGTTTGCTTTTGAACAGAGAAAAATTATAACAGACATAGGAGGGGAGTTTGGGTCCAGATGTAGCTAAGTTTGTATGCTTCCTGGAAGAAAGGGACATGTGTCACTCTGATTAGAGTGTCATGGGTAGAGCCTCCCAAGTTTTCAGCCACACATTCATTCATTTCAACACGTAAGGGGTGGCTCTTACATGTCAGGCACTAGTCTAGGTGCTGGACACTCAGTAGTGAATAAAACAGACAAGAATCCCTGCATTTGAGTGGCCTACATTTCAGTGTAAGAGACAGAGAGATGTTCTTGGAAAATAAGTATAATGATAATAAGCTAGATGGTGATAAGGGGCTACAAGGGAAAATAAGGCATGAAGGGGCTAGAGACAGTGGGATGGTGTGCGCATGTGTGCATACGCATGCAAGAAATCTGAAAGAGTGTAGTGAGGGCTTCAAAAGAGGAAACCATATGTGTAAGGAGGCGAGGGAGTCACACTGGTTTTCTGAAGGAGAAAGACCAAATATTGAAGTAAAAGCAACTGCATTTCCTAGGGACAGAAAGGAGGTCAGTGAAATTGGAGCAGAGGAAGCCAGGGGCAGAATTAATGAGATGAGGCCAGAGTGGTATTGGGGTGGGGCTATCCCACCCCAATGGGAGTGGGATGGGGAGATCCCATAACCTTGTAGACTTTTAGGTTGACTTTTGATGAGCTCTGAGAGAGCTCAGAAGTCATTGTAGGGTTTTGAGCTGAAGGGTTTTGTTTTAATGGTGTCCACCATGCCTGCCAGGTTGAGAATAGATGTCAGGCTGGCAGAAGCAGAAGGAGGGGACTGAGTTATGGGGTTACTGCAAGAATCTGCATAGAAACAACAGTGATTCTCCCCAGAGTGGTAGCAGCAGAGATGGGGAGTAGTGGTCAGAGATTAGATACACTTGAAGGAAGAACTCAGTTGTGGAGTAAAAGAGAAACTGATAGGAGGATATCTGAGGGAGAGGCAGCTCTGCCGATGAAGATCAAAACTTCATTTCTTGTTTCTTATTGGCATATTAAGTTTAGGCCATTTCATACATATTTTAAAGAGTATCTGAGAAAAAGGAATTCTGGCTGTTTGATTCACTTTGTTTGGTTCCCCTCTTCTAAGAAGCAGAGTGATAATATGCAGTGTTTTCAATAAATGCTTAACAGAAATATAATTTACTTTTGTTGGTTCTAGGCAGGATGATTGGTTGATGACAAATAAAAAAGATTGGTCTTGTCATTTTCAAAGCTGTATTTAACAGTATGACAATAATTCATAGCATAAATAGCGACCATGGCGGCAGAGCTTGGATAATGAACAGCAAGCAAAACATGAATGAGGCGAGATCACGCTGATGTTGATTTACTCCTTTAAAGCTCCTAATTCTGCAAGTTGCCTTGATTTAAATATTATTCTCTAAGATTTATTTTTCATTTAAAAAGTGATCAAGGATATTTGCCCAGAGTATCAGGTCCTATGAAGCAGCTGAGTTAGAAGTTATTTGGAAAAAGTTATCTGAATTACTATAAAGTCAGATGCATTCAAATATTTAAAATACCCCAAAAATGCCGATGTTGCTTTTGTTTGTATGACTAAATTGTATCTGTTCTGTATTTTTCATATAATAAAACCTTTTCCTAAATGGAGATGGCTTACATAAATTGAACTTTTAAAGAACAAATTTTATTCTATTTCTGTTAAGTTCTATGACCTAAGCTTATTCTTCTATCAAGCAAATCAAGTATAGGATCTGAAAAAATGAAATTTAGGATTATCTTAGAATTGCCAGTTTCTTCATTATATAACCTCTTCCACAAACTCTCAGGATTCTTTCAGGATAAAAAAATATATTTTCACATCATCATCACTACAGTTACCTCTGAAATTTATCTAATTGAAAAAATGATGATTCTAGGCCCAAGTCCAGGACAAGGGCAATTTCACAGCCCATATTTTTAAAAGTGCCCCGTTTCTCTCAGGCCATCTTGTAAAAGACAACAATTATAATTTTATATGTATAGAAGGAATTAGTAACTCACACGAAATAGGAAACTTTGCAAAGGGACTGTAAATATGATCTATGCTATGTCAGTATGATCATAAAGAACCTAGTGGTCACTAGGTAGTAAGCAACTTAGGATTCTTTTATAGCTCCTGCCGGAAACCTTGGAGTTGCATTGTTATTAGATGGTCTAGTTGCCAAAATCCTTTAGGAAAAAAAAAAAAAGAAAGGGAAAAGAAAAATTATTAACCTATCTATCTATCTATATACATATATATGTATATATATGTTAAAAATGCATTAATAAAAGACATTTATAATTGTTCACTATATGCTAGACTCTGGGTCACAAATTTTTTATGCATATAATCCTCCTCCTTTATTGCATATAATTCTCAGAACTACTTGCACTTAATGCTCATGAAACCCCTTTTTGTTAGTATGCTCATTTCCCTTTATAGAAGAAGAAATTGAAGCTCTGGAGGTTAAATTACTTACCCAAGATTACAAGATTAGGAAACAGTGGAACCAGGATTTTCACCTCACGGTTGTAAATGTAGACTCTTGAGAAAGATTCTTTGTGTTAACGTTCTCTTTCCGCTTTTTGTGTTGGAAGGCAAGGAACTTAAAATCTCTGAGACCAGATTTCCTTATCTGTAACGGTAAATAAGTATATTGTATTTACCTCATAGGGTTGCTCTGAGGATC
Organism: Tursiops truncatus; assembly: GCF_011762595.2. Taxonomy (NCBI): domain Eukaryota; kingdom Metazoa; phylum Chordata; class Mammalia; order Artiodactyla; family Delphinidae; genus Tursiops; species Tursiops truncatus. Next base: position 2,999,737 of record NC_047054.1, read on the forward strand.
AAATAGGATAATGTATGTAAAACACTGAGCATATGCCTGACAATTAGAAAATGCCCACCAGAATTGTATCATTCTCATAAGTTTTTATTCCTTACCTTTCACTGGCCCTGCAGGATCTCTACGCCTCACTAACAATATTAATCAAGGTCATTAATAATGAACTCTGTTTCTCTTTAATGTATTAGTCCAAATGACATTCAATAGCCACCTTCCATATGTTTCTTGTCACTCTAAATCCCAAAGATTTTCTTCAACTCCAGAGGGCCGGTGATTACTGCTCTCTTAGTAGTTTAGAGAGCACCTGATTATCTCAGGCCTTAAACAGAGTCAAGTCTGGAAGGTCAGCTTGCAGACATCGTCTTTAACCATGCCCTTTTCATAGCTGTGACTTCTTCTTAAACACTTGTGTAATACTGTATTAAGGTGATCAACATCTTCCAGCTTTCTTGGTGCTTTCTCCATTTTAGAACAGAAACTCCTTTGTCCAGTAAGCCCCTCTGATACTGGGAAACCAGGAAAACTACATCATATAGTTTATATTATATAGTTTATATTTAATTAATATATTAATATTCCCAAGTAGTTGAAGGGCATGTGCTGGGAACTATCAAATTTATCATTGGAGAGTAATCTTCGACTCCTCTGAAATCTTGGAATAGTTTTTGAAACTACTGTTTTAGTCTGATTTCTCCAGAGAAACAGAACAAATAGGATATATAAAGGCACTTAAGAGGAGATTTACTATAGGGATTGGCTCGTATGATTATGAAACTGAGAAATCCCACAATCTGCCATCCTTAAGCTGTAGAACCAGGAAAGTCAGTGGTGTAATTCAGTCTGAGTCTGAAGGCCTGAGAACTGGGGAGCTGACGCTGTAAGTCCCAGGCTGATTCTGAAAGTGTGAGAGCCAAGAGGGCGGGAGGTGAATGTCTTAGCTCAAGCAGAGAGTGCAAATTCGCCCTTCCTCTCCCTTTTTGTTCTAGTTAGAACAAATTATTTTTATTCTAGTCAGACCCTCAACAGATTGGGTGATGCCCACCTCATTGGTGGGGGCAATTTTCTTTACTCCATCTACTAATTCAGATACTAATCTCTTCTGGAGCCAACCTCACAGACAAACTCAGAAACAATATTTTACCTGCTATCTGGGCATCTCTTAGCCCAGTCGAGTTGACATAGAAATGTACGGATCACGACTACCCTTCTGTTTTACCCTTGGTGTAGTCGTGCCCTCTAATAGCAGTCAATCCAAATGGTGCCCAAGTTTAAGACAGGGGAGAGCTTCTGGTCTAAACCCAAATAAGAGCTGATAAGACCAGCGTTTGAGATGGCCTAGATAGCCATATAAAGTTGCACATTGAATCACATATTCAACTTTTTATATTCTTTTCTGTTTTGTAGGTATATAACTGTTTTTAGTGTAATTTTGTGGTAGAAGGAAGAAAATAAGTAAATATCTCATATTATTTTAAGATAAATTATTTTATGTAAATAGTCCAAAATTTTACGATGGAAAATTTCATTTGTAGGGGATTATCCACAATGAATATATGTTCATGATTGAGGGAAAAAATATATGTATGACTATATATATGAATTGATCAAAATATATGTATAAATATTTCCCTTTGCTGACTCAAGCAAAATCCAAGTTCTGTAAAACTAGATATGTATGTAATTTTATTATACATATAAAAATTTTATTATCTATTTATTTTTTAATGACATTATTGAGTCTTCTCACCCTTTTGTCCTTAGACTATGTGTGTATGCATGCATGTGTATGTGAAGACAAAAAAATTAAAAAATAATAGCAGAAATCTTATACAGAAAGACTTCCGATGAAACTTCTCAGTTTTAAATATAATTACAGGCATTCATGAGTGATCAGGAAAAAAACAGGTAATTCTTAAATTTAAACTGGTATAATAGCTTTAAATGTAATTTTACTCTTACAAAATGTGACATAGATATTTATCCCAGAAATATCAATTTGTTAGTGCTATAAGACGGTGCCACTGATGACAATATTATTTCCCTTCTGGACCTACGGTGTTTATTGTTGGAGTCACCATTCACACTGACTTGACCATATTCAAAAATATTTGTAAAATCTTATTTACTCAGCCGTAGACATGGCTATCAAATTGCTGAGGCTTCAAGGACACCCCGAACTGATAACTTACTTCAATAGGAGAGTTCTTTACCTAACTGGTATGGTTTATATCCATCAAAAAAACAGTCATCATAGGATCAAACTTTTGTCTGAAATTATTCTTGGAAAAATATTCAAATATTCTTGAACAAGCTATGGATCAGCCAATTTTAAAATCTATATTATATTTTGATAAAGTTTATGGAAATTTTAAATATTGTAGAAAATACCTCACATTATGAAAATGGAATAAAATATAAAATTATGGATTTGACACCTCTTTATATTTTAACTCAGAGCCTAAGTTAAAGATACAGGTTTCTAAGGCAAGTATAGTTCAATTTAGAAATAATTCACGTTACATACTTGAATTTTTATTATATAAAAGATGCGAGTTTTTTTTTTTTCTTTTTGGTAGAGAAATAAGCACAGAAAACAACAAAATTCCACACTGTTTTTAGCTGGTTTCCAGCAGGGTAAATAAGAAAACTGCTTTTATCTATAAAAAGTTGACCTAAAAAGACCAAGTTTTTCTCTGGGAATTTTGAACAGAACCCAACAAAATAGAAATAGAATAAAATATACACTTTCTATGTGAATGAACTAGAGCAACAAGTTCTCCAACCATCCCTTTACACGTGCATTAAAACAGAATTTAACATGGTTATCTCCACACATCGGTGTCAGTAACTTGGTAATATCCTTGTACATAGAGGAAACAGATGTTGAGTAATGGCCAGTTTTGTTCTTATTTATATTTGTATTCATTCTTATTATAAAACAGTTCAACTGGTTTTACGAAGGTATCATCTGAACAAACTCTTCAATAATTAATCTTATATGTTTGACTCATCCTAGGAACCAAAGTTATTTAAGTCATTTCAGAATTTCCAGGGTCTAGAGACTTCTGTAAGGCTCTGTTAGACCTTAGAAAAATGTTGGCCTTTATAACCCCTATAAGGAAAATTGTAGACCTGCAATAAATTATGAGCTGGTCATGGTAACAAAAGGCAGAACTTTATCTTAATAAGGAAAAAAGATTATAATAAGTTCGTACATTCCCTTGAAATGGAACTTCCTCTAAAATTACATGCACCTCCTCTTTTCAATCTACACTCCCTCATCTTACCAACTAATCCTATGGTTTGAACAATTTGCCTTACCTATGACTTCCAAATGTTATTTCCAGTTTTATCTTCTAAACTCTAAAATTTACAATTTTTTTTCACAAACAGGATAGAAAATGTGAAACTTATTGTATACCTCTTTCCTAGAAATGTGTTCTTTCTACTCCGTTCCAGATATAGGTTAAGACAATTGATAAAACATACCCTGCCTTCTAGGATAGCATCAGATGATCACCTAGGACATCCCTGACACCTGACTCTCACATTTAATGTATCACAAATTTCTGTCAATTTTCACTTTCTCTTGAGTAATTGCCTATTTTAACTTCTTAATGCCTTAATTCAGAACATTTGTAATTTGGGTCTGAATTACCACAAAAACCTCAAAGTTGGCAACTATATATATTTCAGTTATTTATTGATGTGTTAACAAACAAGAAAAAAAAGACAAAAAAAAATTATCCAAAAATTTAGAGTCATCCAACAACCACCATTTTATCTCACCATTTTGTAGATCAGGAATTTGGGAAATTCTGCTCCTGTGGCTTCATCTGGTATTACATGGTGGTATTGGATTAGATATTGAGTTATTCTGGAGAGTCCAGGATTGCTTTACTCATATGCCTGACATTTGGGACAGTTGAAAGAATGGGCTCATCTTGTCCATGCTCCCTCTTTAAGGCCATGTCAGGGAATCCTCATGTGGTGTCACTAGCGGAATGGACTTCTGACTTGACAACTCCAAATCCTCCAAGAGAGCAAGGAGGAGCAAATCCTCCAGCCTTCTTAAAGAAAAGACTCAGAACTGCCACACCGTCACAGCATCTGCCACACTATTTTGGTCAAAGTAGTTATAGGCCAGCTCAGCTTCTGGTGGAGGGGAATAGACCCCATACTCACAATGGGGAAAGTGTCAAAAATGGGCAGCCATCTTCAGCCAGCAGTCTACCCTGTGACCATAGAGAATCTATGGCCATCTTTAATCTAACATGTCTGATATAGCTTACATTTCTCCAATTTTTTACTTTTCTACAGAAATTCCATCAGAATTGTCTTCTTAAAACACAAGAGGAGTATTCCATTACTGAAAACCCTTCATTAACATCCTAAGCCCCCCTTCTTAGCATAAGTATTTGCTTTTCTCCTTCATTTGTTGATACATTTTATTATGCGTCATATGTTTTGGGTCCTATTGCAAACTTTCTGATTTAACTAGATAATAAATGACAATCTGCTTTAATATTCTCTTCAGAAGGAAAAGCTTATATCTCATTATTAGTTTTACTAAGGCCATATGTATCAGGTAGGATGCTTTCCATTGTAAGGCATAGAAAACTCCAATTCAACTACCTCAAACAATAAGGAATATTTTTCAGCTCACCAAATAAGGACCACTAAGCAGTGTGGTTTGAGGAGTACTTTAGTTTAGTGAGACCATGTCCTTAACAGCCCAGGTTCCTGCTCTCCTCCTGTTCTTCCATTAGCAGCATATTGGTTGATATGTGACAACCTGTTTGTAGCACTTTTCTTCTTGTGTGTGGTTTTGTTGTTTTTTTGTTAAAATTGCACTAAATACCTATGCCTAAAAAACCCAAAACCCAAAAAACCCCCACAACTCTAAAGAGGTAGGAGGCCTAAATGATTGGCTTATCCAAATGAGGACAAACCTCTGAATCTCAGCGACAGAGGAAAGCAAATGAAAGAGCATATGTTCTGCCAGCATGCAAGGACAACTGAATCGCTATTGGGGTCCTCTCAGCCATGACTTCTAAAGACACAATTCAGAGAAAATGAGGGCTTAATAATTATCAACTTAAAGCCGACATAATTAAACTGACAAACCTTAATCACATTCAAAATTTTAACATTTCTCATTTTTACAAATTATCTCTGATTTATAGGACGTTACAAACCAAAGATGTCTAGAACCTAACCATATGCCTTCTAATCTCTCCTTTTATCCAAACTAAGTTAATTATAACATGCTGTAGGAAATTCCTCAGCCCCAGTCTATCTGCTCTTCCTTTCCTCATTTCCCAAAGGGAGATGAACCTAATAATACTTTTTCAAAATCTCATGTGAAGAGCTGCATCAGGCGACTCAGTCTGTCCTTACAAGTTAGTGGATGCCTTTTCCATTCCTATTAAATTCTATTCTTGTTTCAAGTCCCAGTTCAAACACTGACTCCCCTTAAAATGTTCTCTAAAGGACCAGTTAGAATTAATCCTTCCCTCAGGGCTAAGTGAACCCTTCTTTACTACTCCTTCAAAAGAACAGCACAGTGCATGCTTTGGAGTGAAAAGACACTCATTCAAATCCTAGATCTGCCATTTTACCAGTTGTGTTACCCTAAACAAGTCAAGTAACCTCCCTCAGTTACTTATTTCTTATTTTTTAAATGCTGAAATCAGAACTCACAAGAATATTATTACGAATCATAAAATGATATTAAAATGCAAATTATTTTTATAATTACATGAAACTTTATTACTTTTAATAGAGAAATCATCATGCTGAACAGTTAAATACTTCGGGTAACAATTTCCTTGGATATTTTGATGAAACTAAGGACCTCCTCCTTCTTATAACAATGAACATAAACTAATATATTTTCATGTTTCATGACCTTGGAAATGCAAAACCTGACTCACAAATGAGTGTTGCTTCAAATATACTCGGAACATTCATACTTACTTTTCTTCAGATGAAGGTAGAATTGTGTCAAATGCCAGAATTCTTCATGACTATTTTGAACTAAATTAATGTCAGAATGTTTCCTTTTTCCTATATCCTTATTGCTAAAGTCAATTTGGTTAGGGGCTGCATTATGAATGCTGTCTATATTAGCAAGGAAGGTATTACGAATCTACGTTTCAATTCTAAAGTCATCTAAAGGAAATATTTTAAAGTGCTTTTTGTTTTCAGGTATCTGGAGATTTCTGTCCACAGAGAAATTGACAAGACTTTGTAGTTATCAATTCCGTCTTGAAGAAGTGCTTTTTCCAGCTTTGCAAAGTTTGCATAATTGAGTTCTGTAGCTCCTCTTCCAGAGTGGCATCATGGAAAAGACTAGATAGTTCTTTCAACAGCATCTGTAATGGTGACCTCGGGGTCTTAAAAATGTAAAGCTGGATCTCATAAATGTGGCCAAAAAGATCCAAGACAGAGAAACGCTAAAAGAAATCCTTCTTCCTGAATTATTCTGAAATTAAACCATCTTTTTTTTCACAAAATAAGTAATATTTATCCCCAAAGATAAGTTTTAAGACATGTTCTATTTTGTAAAATACATTGACCATCTGCATACTAGGCAAGAGCATTCATTATATGTTGTCCTTCAGTTTTCTTAGAGATTTCTTTAATCAAGACTTTCTCATGACCCCGATTGTGAAGTTGAGATTTCACAACTGTAGGAAAAACACATTTTGGTCTCACTAGCAGAGGCAATGATGCCAATGGATATTCACACAGAAAGAATGAGTCACAAAGCCGTCTGCAGTTCCCTTCATTCACGTAGCAACATTAGATGTAATACACAATGCCACAAGTTTGTCATCTGAGCTCAGAGTGAGGAGACTTTCCTTCCAATCAAAGTTTTACTCAAGAAAGAAATGATTCATGACTTTGAATTTATTGGCTGCCTTTCTTGTTTCCACAAGGGCATCACATGATAGAAATTCTCCTTTAATATTCAGCATATCCTTAGATGGAGGCTTAGAAACTGGGTTACTGAGAAGTACCAATACTTTTGTGCAGGTACCTGCTGAGAAGAAGTGGCACAGCTGAGACATCTACCACGACCTACTTCAAAATATTGAAGAAAGACCAGTGATTCAGAAGTGATGACATCATTTGGCAGAGATACTACTTCCATTTCCTACCCTACTTAAATTACAAAATAGCTAAGTCACTTCCAGGATATATAAATTTGCCATGCTCTCTCCAATATCAAGTGACTTCTTTTGGTTTGCCATCCAACCAGTGACCCTGAAGGATAATTCACATGAAACCTTTTGGGTAAAATTCCAACTTCTTCAAATGGGGCCAATTTCTTCCAGAAAAGTTACTTTTTCTGTTAGCTTTTAGCTTCATGCCTGTCCCCACCAAACAGTACCATAGCTTGTGGTTCCAACTAAATATGGAAAAAATAAGTATGATTTCTGGTGCTTTTCTTCTATATTTTCCAATATATACATAAAGACATGCCATAGTTATAATGTCTGGTCAGTACATTTTTCTTCAAATTTTTCAAGTGGACACTTAACAGATACTGCTATAAAAATGACTACCACTCACATGATTGTAAACAGTGTCAAAAGTTATTCTATAGTCTGGAGTGAAATAAAACATTTATAATATTATGTGTTTGTTTTCAGAGGAGTAGGAAAGAAACTGGAGAGAAAAGAAAACCCACACCTGGTAATTCATGGACCCCATGAATTATATTCCCAGATTCTGTAAGTACAAGATTTGAAATCTGGTTTATTACTCACTGGCTGTGTTCACTTAAGCAAGTTACTTAAAGTTACCAAGCCAGTTTCCTCAAATATAGAATGAGCATAATTATATCTATCTCATTCTCACACAAATGAAAGGATATAATTAGGTAGAGTGCTTAGCAAATATCCGGTAAAGAGGTACACTATAAAAAACCATTTTCTTCTTTCTGTCTTTCCTTATACATCAACTTACATTTTCCTCTACATTCCCCATTGTTTGAAGTCAGGTCTTTCCTACAAAAACTGGCAAAGCTCAGCATTTAAATATTTTAGATTCTAGGAGAGTTTCTGGATTGTAAGCAAGTTGTCACAGTCTGTAATGCCCTTGTGCTTAATAGCACCATTTATTCTTCTGAGATCTCGATTTATTGCTGGTCCATGATCTTCCAAATCCTTCATGCTTTGGTTGAACCTATGCTACATTCTATACTTCTGACTCAGTATTCAGGGTCCTGGGCTCTAGTCTCTAATCTGACTTTGTTCACAGCTCTACCTAAGTCTTTCTCTGGAAGAGTACCCAGTGATATTCCACTGAATAGGAACATTTCCATAGGATCCAATTATTTAATGCACTATGTTTCTTCTATCTTGTTCCCAAACTCTTTTTCAATATTTTATCATATGGTCAATTAAAAATTTTAAAAGCCAATTGTTGAGTTTTCAAATTATTATTTCAGCATTTATTCTCCTTTCTGTTTTATTCCATCTGCCTATGTCATAATGAATATAACTTATTTATCCAAGAAGATTGATCCATTTACCAGTATATCTGCCCCAATAGTTGGATATAAACTGGAAAGAAAAAAGAATTGTATCTGCTAGTCTATGGAGAAAGGGTGCCAGCATGTTCTCTTTTTGCATCACACTGCTGCCTAGACTTCAGTGGCTACTCATGGTCTGCCCGGTTACCTCCACTTTGACTTGCGGAAACACTTCCCTTCCTTTAACAGAAGACATAAGACTAACTGAACATTTCTCTAGTTGCTTCTCACTTTGCTTTAAGCAAAGTGAACAAATAATATTACAGACAAAGAATTGAGGATAGGGGAAAAAAGAAAGAAACAGAAGGTACTATTTGGATGAATTACATGTCTTGGTGCTATCAGGGCCCCAGGATTTCTGTGATGTCAAAAGGGGAAGCATTTGGATTTTCAGTGAACAATTGTGTCCTGACCTCTTAATTCCAAAAATTCGAGAAAAAGAATATTGTTCAATCCCGATACACAGGGATGCTATGGCGTTCTACTGTAATACCACTCCCCTCAACCTTCCAGAATCAAAGCATGCATCCCTCTGGATGCTGGGACCATTGACGATTGTACCACGGCGTTGCCTCTTCTGGTGACCGTTCACTGATGAAGGGATTTCCTGGCTGAAGATGATATCCCTTTTTCTGTGGTCATCTGCGTCCTGTTACAGGATGTTGTGAAGTGTAGAGATCCAGCTACCAGGCTGTAACCAGGGACAATTTTATAAGCCATCCTAGCTCCAGAACTACCTAAGTGATCAACTGAGGGATTTGTCGTCACCGTCCAGCAACCGAGTATCTCCCTAGTAATCCTGCTTTCTGTTCTTTGCCTGGGAGTTCATCCTAAGATCACTCCCTATTAAACTTCCAGCACACAAATCTCCATCTCAGAGTCTGTTTCCCGGGGCAACTGACCTGCAACAATATGTGTATGACATTTCACAGAAATGTAATGAAGTTTCCTACATGGTTGTGTCATATGAAGCTTTTCAGGGGCTTATACTGGATAAACAGTAATAGCCAGGGTTATTGCGATGCCAAAATAACTGTGATCCAAAAAAGCATTCGGTAGAAATTAAGGTAAGATGTAAAACAAGAGGTGATGTTTCATTGTTCTGTTTATTGGACCCTAATAGGAGATAAATATATCAGAATTAGGTAACAAGTTCATGATATGACTCTGTAGAACTAAGCAACAGCATTTTATTCTTTGAACTTGTATGATGCTCTCTAGTTCATTACAGGATGATTAAATTTGAAGGTAAGAGGGAATAAATGAGATGATCAAAGATAAATCTTGGACATAAAAGGAAGAGACTCTGAGGAGATCTCCAAGAGTAAATGCCATGTTCTGTTCACTTTTGAGTTAACAGCACAGTACTGTGATGGGCCTTAGTAAAAGCTAAACGGATATTTACTAAACCAGAGTAAAGCAGGCCCTACTCTCTCTCTGTCACTCTAATCTTGCTTAGCATTCTGGTTGTACTTATTTATCTGGGTTTTGGGAAATCACTCTTTGATTAAACAGGTACTATTTTCTGCTGCACATGACTGCCAAGGGGCCCTTAGACACATAAAAGGCTCTAACATTTAGAGTGGCCCCTCTAGCAATGTAAACTCTGGTGAGAGTGAGTGGTTGAAAGCCCTGACTGCCAGTCTCCCGGCCAGTGTCACTGCCATGGAAAGGAGGGCATATGACCCTGCAGGTTTTAGTGCTTACTTGCTATTATCTCCTGTCTTGAAGATTCATAAAATAGGACTAAGAACACCTCCATCCCTATTACATCCAATTAAGGTTCCTATTTGATGAAGTACAATTTGTATTGTAAATAGACTGTAAAGTAGAGCAAAATAGGCAGGAAATCATTAAAAATTAGATGCGGTAACAAAGTCAAGTATTTGAGGGAAATTATCTTAGGGAAAAATGAACTGATATTTCAAGTTTTTAAAAAGGCAATTGTAAGTTACACAAAATAGCTTGATGAATTTAACATTCCTTCTGGATTGGATATATTTTTATAAGAAATAAACATCCTGTGCCTGGACATGTTTTAAAGTAATACTTTAATTTTGATTCATGATCGACATCAGTATGCTTCAAACAGCACATGGACAAGGGTAACTCGACTTCAAAGAGAAGAAATTTAAGTCTCATTTGCACTTGAGAGGAGGCACATGAAGGACTGCAGTCAATACAGAGGAGTTCATTGTACTTCTGTGTTAAGTATTTGATATACTCTCTTGAAAGTTTAGTCACATCCTTCATTTGCATGAAGAATTTTTCTTAAATGTCAGAAGTGAGATATGACAATAAGTATTCTCTTTGATTAACATGTCCAAAATTTTGCTTGACTTTAAATGAAGATATGCAATAGTAACTCACTTCAAAAATGTGAATGTGGTCTTTATAAATTGAAACAAAAAATCCATACTGACAGTTAAGATCAGAGTGCCTTACCTTGTACATAGAGATACAGTGCTAAAATATATATTTTGCCATCTTTCTGACATTTTCTTATACTGCCATTATTGAAATTCACTATTCAAAGTAGAGTGTTGACTTTTTTAAAAATGTCTTTGTACTTTAGTGAATTCATGAGCCATCTTTGTCTAAGATATAATGTAAGAGACGATTTTCTGGTAGTAATAAAATTTAAATAATATTTATTTTGTAGAAAGCTATTACATAATTGAAGCATTCTTATAAATGTCATAAAGCATCAAATGCCTAGTGACACATTCACACACATATCTGAGTTGTTTCATGTGTGAATGTGTATACACCCACATATGTATAATTACTTTGTAATTATCGACAGCCCCAATGGTTTTTAGTGGAGTAGGTCATTATATCGAGAGACTGTCCATATTCAGATGTTTGATAAGAATTCCTAAGACATGTAAACATACGTACAGTTAATATAGAAAATTGTCCTCACTGTTATAGAATATTTCGTGACTATATAAGAATATGCCTATACCCAAGAAATATAAACTAAACTGGGTATGTATAAATATATTCAATATGATCTTAAATTTGCTTAATAATTGAAAATTCATATTTATACTCCAGTATGCATAGCTCTATTTCATCCTTAAATGCATGGTATCACCTCATGTTTCTTACACGCTTAACCCAGTTTGAGTGAATTGGCAATTCACCGGTTAGTTATTATCTAGTCATTAAAAAGGATTCTTTCCTTAGCTTTGTGTCTGGGACATAGTTATTGACTGTTCCTAAGAGCAGCTTAAGAAGTGATCAGATGACCCAGCAATCCCACTCCTGGGCATATACCCCGAAAAAAGCATAATTCAAAAAGACACATGCACTCCAATGTTCACTGCAGCGCTATTTACAATAGCCAGATCATGGAAGCAACCTAAATGGCCATCGAAAGATGAATGGATAAAGAAGATGTGGCACATATATACAATGGAATAGTACTCAGCCATAAAAAGGAATGAAATTGGGTCATTTGTAGAGACGTGGATGGACCTAGAGACTGTCATACAGAGTGAAGTAAGTCAGAAAGACAAAAACAAATACCGTATATTATCGCATATATGTGCAACCTAGAAAATGGTACAGATGAACCGGTTTGCAGTGCAGAAATAGGGACACAGATGTAGAGAACAAGCGTATGGACACCGAGGGGGGAAAGCGGCAGGGGGGTGGGATGAACTGGAAGATTGGGATTGACATATATACACTAATATGTATAAAATAGATAACTAATAAGAACCTGTTGTATAAAAAATAAAATAAAATTCAAAAAAAAAAAAAAGCAGAGATCAGAGGGAAAGAAAATGCTGACCATCATCCTCCACATCTGTCTCCACAGATTAAGTTCTGAATTGCTTCCACTTCAAACATGCATAGAAGAGTCAAGCGACACCGGACTATGTGTAAGTCCTGTGCCGTTTGTTCTAGTAGTTATACTGTACCAACTCCCACAGATGAATGGTAAAGCATATCTCCCTAGCTTCTCTCTCTGCTCCAAGTATAAATGATATACATTCTTGAATCTCTTTAGTTTTCTTAATGATAGGCTAATTAGGTTCAGTGATAATCTCATTAAAAAATGACTTTAAGTCCCACTGGGAATGCTATAGCTCTTTAAAGACAGTGAAGAAAGTAAAAATACTATTTCAATTAATACGAAAGGTATATGTTATTTAATTCTAACAATAGGTGTTCTTTCATCTTGTCACTTCAGCAACAGCATGACCTGAATTAACCCCTACTAAGCACCCTCCTTCTCCTGAGGTAATCCATCATCCATTTCCTCTTTGTTGTTAAATTACTACTCATCTTACAAGTCTCTTTTCAAATACCACCTCCTTTGCTCAATTTCTCATCCATGCAGTGCTGTCACCTAAAACTTTACTGTATCTCCATATTTAAAGTGTGAGCAGAGGAAGAGTAGTAGTACCTGTCCCCAAAACAAGGTTAAAAAATAACATGGATAGGGTGAGAATTGGAGGTACATAGTGTTAAAAATGCTCAGGTTGAAAAGATAATGCTAAAAAGAGAAGCACAAAAAGGCAGAGAGAGGTCAACCATACAAGAACCTGTGGTGGGGATCAGGCAAGGCTCTGGTTTCCTACTTTAGTGATAAATAGCCTAGTGGCACTTTTATCAGTTTTACACAGTGGATTCCACACAAGACTACAGGTGAAGAAAAGCTCCCTTGAACTAAAGCAAAACAAAACAAAAGTTTGTGAAATGGTCACATAGTTAAGAGCATTGTAAAATCAGTCAGTAAGATTGGGGATGCTACACTGCACCATCTTCATTAACTTGCTATTTGATTTTGTGCTTTAACCATATATACTGAGGAATTTGGAAGACTGGACTTTAGATGTCTTACACTCGTAATTTTGATTATATGAGATTCAGCATAACAGTGGTTAGTTGTACAGGCTCTGGAGAGAGTATACTTGAATAAATAGCTTGGTTTTAAGACTTACTGGCTGTGTGACTTTGCAAAATTTACTTAACCCTTCTGTGTCTCAGTTTCTTCTACAGTAAAATGCTGACAATAAAATGACCCAACTTATAGGCTTATTGTGAGAATTAAATGAATATTTTAAAAGAGATTTGGAATATACCGACATGGTAGGTGATATATGTTTGCTGTTAATCATAGCCATATAATTAAAAAATTCAGTAGAAAGGCAGTATAAACTCCAATGCCTAGGGTTAGAAGAGTGAAGGGAGCTTGTTACTACTTCTGTGGATCCCCTCACACTGGAGATCACAGTGATACCCTCACATCTAGACTTGAGGATAGAAGCTCAGCATTAGAGGGAATCTATAAAATCTAGTACAAATTGAGCCAATCCTGGTGCCTTACAACTGTTCCCACCAAGTTCATGCAGACATGCAACTGCAAGTTTGAGCACAGACTGGGAGAATTAAATTACATTTCCCAAGGGACTGAAATACATTTATGGATACTTTCTCAAACTAGATGGACCATGAAAGGCAAAATTGTGAAATAATTTTGTTTTTCTTCCCACCATCCTTTTTCAAGCCTACTATATTGGATTTCTTGTCTCTGGTGTTGGAGAAAACATGCGGCAGAAGGCAAAGCTTTCCAGTCACTCTCAATCACATTTTCAGAAATTAACAATCTAGCCCAGTGTAAATGAAATATGCATCACTGTTCCAATTAAAAAGTCTCTACTTCCTCAGAGCTCCCTGACAAATCAATGTTCAGAAATCAGCAGTGGAAAAAAGCAGTGGTTCCAATTTCTTCCTCTTTTCTTCTTCCACGTCAATCCTACTTCCTCTATCCAGGGTCGGGCAGCACAATTTGGGGCAAGGGCATCAAAATGTATCATTTGAATGCTGCCCTTATCGTCTGATGTTGAAATTCCCTGATTGGTTGATATCCAAATACTGGCTCCTTCTTTTATGGGATGTTTTCTCGATTCTTCAGAGGTGCACCCTCGTGTAATAAAGTATTTGGCTGGCATTTGTTCCACGTTCCTAGAAGGTAAACTCTAAACCTCTGGAATCTAAGCCCAAGTGATTAGAATGTCTCTGTTTTTCACAGTGGGCCCCTCAAACCACAATTGATAATTTATGCTGATGAGGTGATCCATGGTGAGCCCCTCTGGCCATGCCAGAAAGACCACTCATGTGATTAGAGGGTTGGGGCTATGAGTCAAGTGATACCAGCCTGACCTCTCGGGAGGGGACAAAGGTTGGAGATTGAGTTCAATGACAGGGCCCACATGACTCAATCAATCAGTCCTATGCAATGAAGCCTCAGTAAAGTTCTTGACACTGAAGCTTGAGTGCACTTCCCTGACTGGCAGTACTCTTTTGAGTATTGTCAAACGTTCAGGCTGGGAAGCTCACACATTCCTGAAGCTGACAGAAGGTTCCTAGAACCCTCCCACACCTCCCTTTATGAGTCTTTCTCTCTGGCTGATTCCAATTTGTATCCTTTTGCTCTAATAAAACTGTAATCACGTACTGCTTTTCTGAGTTCCGTGAATCATTCTGGTAAATTACTGAAACTGAGGGTGGACATGGGAGCCCCACATTTGTGGCCTGCTGGTCAGAAGGGAAAGTGGCCCAGGACCCCTGAGTTTGTAGCTGGTGTCTGAGGTGAGGGCAGTCTTGCGAAGGACTCTGCCTTTAACTTGTGAAATTTGGCAAACTCATCTATGGGCACCTTCCATTGCCACCATTCCTGGTGCAGGTGATGTCCGCTTAGGGGCCCTGCAGAGCCACTTTATTCTGGGAGTTTTAGACTGCTTGGCTTGTGCATATGTCTTTTTACAGGATCAGTTCTGGATGATGTAAGATACCTACTAACTTCAGCCTCCAAACCTTAGAAGTGTGGGCCACCTCCACTCGAGTCCTACTTTCTTCTTCTGTCCTCAGGTAAGCTCCAGAGTCTCACTTTTACACCCTTTTCAGGAGAGCCAGGCACACTTTCTGTGTCTTCTGAACTTAAGGGGACATATGTCAAGTTCCACCAGTTTTATGAAATGCTAGTCTGACAAAGAGCATTCCTCTACACCAGGGGCTGCAGGGAGAAAATGCCCAGAACTCTTATAACACTTTCTAAAGAAATAATCATTCATTCTTATTCTTCCCATTTTCTTGATTTTTCTACATATTGAAAAATGGGCGGTGGGTGATGGACTTTGGTCCATCTGGTACTGACTTGTGCAGCAATCTGGCACACTTCTTTAGGAAGTGAGAGTACCTAACATCTGGTATTCTGATTCCAGATAAGCAAATACGGAGACAAAAGCAGCCATTTAATTTCCTGATGCACATTTGGCTAGGCCCAACTGTGAGAAATAAAGATTTACCTGAAACTTGCTTAATGCTTCCAAGTGCTTCACAAAGTATTTTGGGAGATACTAATTCCAAAGGATGCTCATAGTTGTTCTCTAAGTGTAAAAACATTCCATGGCCTCATAAACTTGGAAAATTCTGGGTTAAACATATTAAACAATTTTCATTTTAGCAAGACTGCCTAGATTCTTTAATAATATGTTGGAAATTTCCAAGTGTCTGATATAACATGTTTTCTAAAATTACTTGATTATAAGGACATTTTAAAAAGCAATATCTGATGGGACAGTTCCATGATATATCAGACTGAAAAATGAGGTATACATCCTCTCTTATTCATCTTTTTAAAAAATTCTTTGTGGTTAGGTAGTTTTCGTTTACTCACACTTCTCAATGGCAGCCTTCAGCTGATTGAAAAATTAAGTTATGCCCATTCTTAAATATTTTCTTTCAACAGATGAATAAAGAAAATGTGAGATAGATATATATATATATAATTGAATATTATTCGTGAAAAAGAATGAAGTAATGTCATTTGCAGCAAAATGGATGGACACAGAGATTATCATAGTAAGTGAAGTAAGTCAAAGACGAATATCATATGATTTCACTTATATGTGGAATCTAAGAAAATGAACGTATTTATAAAACAGAAATAGACATAGAACACAGACATGGAACACAAACTTATGGTTACCAAATGGGAAAGGGAAGGGAGAGGGATAAATTAGGAGTTTGGGATTAACATATGTACACTACTATATATTAAATAGATAAACAAACACTGTATAGCACAGGGAACTATATTTGATATCTTGTAATAACCTATAATGGAAAATAATTTGAAAAAGAATATACATTTATGTATAACTGAATCATTTTGCTCTATACCCGAAGCTAACACAACACTGTAAATCAACTATACTTCAATTTAAAAGAAAAAGAAGGACTATCCTGGAAGGATATGGAGTTTCTTCCAGAGTCGATGGAGGCACTGAAGAAGCAGACATCAAGAAGCTGGTAACTACAGCAGGATCCAGGCCAGCTCTTCAGGACCCCCAGTGCAGGTTAATCAGGTGTAGCTGCTGCATTAAGATTCAAGTTTATGGGAGAGAGAGAACGGCCTAGATTGGGTCTCGTTCCTCCTCACGTACCAGTGGTGTTTGGTGCAGACTGACTGACCTTTCCCCCCAATGGAACTAATGAAAGTTCCTCAAAAGAAGTGTGGAGTTCTGTGGTACAGACAGCTCACTGTCTATCAAACATCTTCCCTTTCATTCTTCCTCACCAAAACTGTGTTCTGTGCTAAAAAGATGTTTTACTGCCTCTCTTTCAGATACATACGGGCAGCCGTGCAACCCAAAACTAAATGCTTCTTGAGTGAATGCATGAAAAAATATTTTCTTTGGCCCATTTCTTATTTGAAGTATTTTGAGCATCTTCACTATTAAAGATTTTATCTTTTCTTAAATGAAACACAGACGTTACAGTATTCAAGTGTGCCTTGGCCAGAATAGGGTAGTGTGATATCATCAGATCTTTAATTCTATATAGTCTATACATTAATTTTAGGGTGGGTAATCCCTTTACCTAGTTGACCAGTAATAATTTATAGTTAATGAAAAACACATTAAGTAGAAGACTCTAAGCTTTTTACAGACATTTAGCTAACAATCACTTCTCTTCCATCCTTATTGGTGCACAGTACTCATGTCAAGAGCACTAATTTGGCAACTGCTTTTGCAGCTTGAAAAGCGCAGTCAAATTCATTTCACAGATGAGAAAAAATAAGCAGAAAAGTTTTCGTTGTCCAAGGCCATTTAATACATCCTGTCTGGCTCAGTGATGTGGTATTTCACTAGTGTATGGCTTTTCATCTTAATTAAATTTTACATTACTTGAGGTCTAGGAACTATATTTTTCCACTTTGCAATTTTAAATCTCATGATAATTGCCAAATTCACATTTTCTGTATAAATGAACACATGAAAAATATTTTTACTCCAATACAATTTGACCAATTATTAAATACAAATGACAAATGATGCTTTTAAAAGCATAATCATAAATTGAATTGTACATGTGGACAACATACTTTTACGTTTAAATGTATAAGCAGATTAATAGTACATACTGCTTTTAGACTTTGGGGCCTTACGCCACCTACTGCATCAATCAACAGTGGAGGTCTAGAGGGGGACCTTCAAGATGGCGGAGGAGTAAGACACGGAGATCACCTTCCTCCCCACAAATACACCAAAATACATCTACACGTGGAACAACTCCTACAGAACACCTACTGAACGCTGGCAGAAGACCTCAGACTTCCCAATAGGCAAGAAACCCCCCCACGTAACTCGGTAGGGCAAAAGAAAAAAGAATAAACAGAGACAAAAGAATAGGGACGGGACCTGCACCTCTGGGAGGGAGCCGTGAAGGAGGAAAAGTTTCCATGCACTAGGAAGCCCCTTCACTGGCAGACGGGGGGTTGGGGGGGGAAGCTTCGGAGCCACAGAGGAGAGCACAGTAATAGGGGTGCAGAGGGCAAAGCGGAGAGATCCCCGCACAGAGGATTGGTGCCGACCAGCACTCACCAGCCCGAGAGGCTTGTCTGCTCAACCGCCGGGGTGGGAGGGGCTGGGAGCTGAGGCTCAGGCTTCGGCGGTCAGATCCCAGGGAGAGAACTGGGGTTGGCTACGTGAACACAGCCTGAAGTGGGGTAGTGCGCCACAGCTAGCCGGGAGGGAGTCTGGGGAAAAGCCCGGACCTCCCAAAGAGGCAAGAGACCATTGTTTCAGGGTGCTCAAGGAGAGGGTATCCAGAACACGGCCTAAATGATGTTCAGAGACGGGCATGAGCTGCGGCTATCAGTGCGGACACCAGAGACGGGCATGAAATGCTAAGGCTGCTGCTGCTGCAGCCACCAAGAAGCCTGTGTGCGAGCACAGGTCACTATCCACACCTCCCTTCCGGGGAGCCTGTGCAGCCCGCCACTGCCAGGGTCCCGTGATCCAGGGACAACTTCCCCGGGAGAATACACAGCATGCCTCAGGCTGGTGCAACATCACGCAGCCTCTGTCGCTGCAGGTTCACCCCGCATTCCAATTATGACTACCGTACCCTTCCCTCCCCTTGGCCTGAGTGGGCCAGACACCCTAATCAGCTGCTGTTTTCATCTCCTGTCTGCATGGGGAACAGACACCGGAAGGTGGCTTAAACACAGAGGCAGGGCCAAATCCAAAGCTGAACCCCAGGAGCTGTGCGAACAAAGAAGAGAAAGGGAAATCTTTCCATGCAGCCTTGGGAGCAGCGGATGAAAACCCCACAATCAACTTGATATACCCTGCATCTGTGGAATACCTGAATAGAAAATGAATTGTCCCAAAATTAAGGTGGTAGACTTTAGGAGGAAACGTAGACGTGGGGTTTGCTGTCTGCGACTGATTTGTTTCTGATAATTATGTTTATCTTAGTTTAGTTTTTAGCGCTTGTTATCACTGGTGGATTTGTTTATTGGTTTGGTTGCTCTTTTCTTTATTATTATTCTTTTTGTTAATAATTTTTAAAATTTCTTTATTGTTTTAATTTTTTTTCTTTCTTTTTTTTCTCCCTTTTCTTCTGAGCTGTGTGGCTGCCAGGGTCTTGGTGCTCTGGCCTGGGGTCAGGCCTGAGCCTCTGAGATGGGAGAGCCGAGTTCAGGACATTGGACCACCAGAGACTTCCCAGCCCTACGAAATATCAATCTGCGAGAGTTCTCCCAGAGATATCTATCTCAATGCTAAGACCCCACTCAACCCAACAGCCAGAAAGCTCCAGAGCTGGAGGCGCCATGCCAAACAACTAGTAAGACAGGAACACAACCCCACCCATTAGCAGAGAAGCTGCCTAAAATCATACTAAGTCACAGTCACCCCAAAGCATACCAGTGGATGCGGCTCTGCCTACCAGAAAGAGAAGATCCAGCCACATCCACCAGAACACAGGCACCAGTCCCCTCCACCAGGAAGCCTACACAAGCCACTGAACCAACCTTACCCACTGGGGGCAGACACCAAAAACAAAGGAAACTACGAACCTGCAGCCTGCAAGAAGGAGACCCCAAACACCATAAGTTAAACACAATGAGAAGACAGAGAAATATGCAGCAGATGAAGGAGAAAGGTAAAAACCCAGCAGACCAAACAAATGAAGAGGAAATAGGCAGTCTACCTGAAAAAGAATTCAGAGTAATGATACTAAAGATGATCCAAAATCTTGGAAATAGAATGCAGAAAATACAAGAAACCTTTAAGAAGGACCTAGAAGAACTAAAAACAAACAAACAATGAACAACACAATAAATAAAATTAAAATTCTCTAGATGGAAACCATAGCAGAATAACTGAGGCAGAATAAAGGATAAGTGACCTGGAAGATAAAATAGTGGAAATAACTACTGCAGAGAAGAATAAAAAAAAAGAATAAAAAGAATTGAAGACAGTCTCAGACACCTCTGGGACAACATGACGCACACCAACCTTCGAATTATAGGGATCCCAGAAGAAGAAAAAAAAGGGTCTGAGAAAATATTTGAAGAGATTATAGTTGAAAACTTCCCTAACATGGAAAGGAAATAGTCAATCAAGACCAGGAAGCACAGAGAGTCCCATGCAGGATAAATTCAAGGAGAAACACGCCAAGACACATATTAATCAAAGTATCAAAAATTACATAAAAAGAAAAACTATTAAAAGCAACAAGGGAAAAGCAACAAATAACATATAAGGGAATCCCCATAAGGATAAGAGTTGATCGTTCAGCAGAAACTCTGCAAGCCAGAAGGGAATGGCAGGACATACTCAGAGTGATGAAAGGGAAAAACCTACACCCAAGATTACTCGACCCAGAAAGGATCTCATTCAGATTCAATGGAGAAATTAAAACCTTTACAGACAAGCAAAAGCTAAGAGAATTCAGCACCACCAAACCAGTTTTACAATATATGCTAAAGGAACTTCTCTAGGCCGGAAACACAAGAGAAGGAAATGACCCACAGTAACAAACCCAAAACAATTAATAAAATGGCAATAGGAACATACATATCGATACTACCTTAAACATAAATGGTGTAATGCTCCAACAAAAACACACAGACTGGATGAATGGATACAAAACAAGACCCGTATATATGCTGACTATAAGAGACCCACTTCAGACCTAGGGACATATACAGACTGAAAGTGAGGGGATGGAAAAAGATATTCCATGTAAATGGAAATCAAAAGAAAGCTGGAGTAGAAATTCTCGTATCAGACAAAATAGACTTTAAAATAAAGACTATTACAAGAGACAAAGAAGGACATTACATAATGATCAAGGGATCAATCCAAGCAGACGATATAACAAATATAAATATTTATGCACCCAGCATAGGAGCACCTCAATACATAAGGCAAATGCTCACAGCCATAAAAGGGGAAATTGACAGTAACACAATAATAGTAGGGGACTTTAACACACCCCTTCACCAACGGACAGATCATTCAAAATGAAAATAAATAAGAAAACACAAGTTTTAAACGACACATTAGACAAGATGGACTTAATTGATATTTATAGGACATTCCATCCAAAAACAACAGAATATACTTTCTTCTCAAGTGCTCATGGAACATTCTCCAGGATAGATCATATCTTGGGTTACAAATCAGGCCTTGGTAAATTTAAGAAAACTGAAATCGTATCAGATATCTTTTCCGACCACAACACTATGAGACTATATATCAATTACAGGAAAAAAACTGTAAAAAATATAAACTCATGGAGGTTAAACAATACACTACTAAATAACCAAGAGATCCCTGCAGAAATCAAAGAGGAAATAAAAAAATACCTAGAAACAAGTGACAATGAAAACACGATGACCCAAAACCTATGGGATGCAGCAAAAGCAGTTCTAAGAGGGACGTTTATACCAATACAATCTTACCTCAAAAAACAAGAAAAATCTGAAATAAGCAACCTAAACTTATACCTAAAGCAATTAGAGAAAGAACAACAACAACAACCAAAAAAACCCAAAGTTATCAGAAGGATAGAAATCATAAAGATCAGAGCAGAAATAAATGAAATAGAAACAAAGAAAACAATAGCAAAGATCAATAAAACTAAAACCTGGTTATTTGAAAAGATAAACAAAATTGATAAACCATTAGCCAGACTTATCAAGAAAAAAAGGGAGAAGCCTCAAATTAACAGAATTAGAAATGTAAAAGAAGTAACAACTGACACTGCACAAATACAAAGGATCATGGGAGATTACTACAAGCAACTGTATGCCAATAAAATGGACAACCTGGAAGAAATGGGCAAATTATTAGAAAAGCACAACCTTCCATGACTGAACCAGGAAGAAATAGAAAATATAAACAGACAAATCACAAGCACTGAAATTGAAACTGTGATTAAAAATCTTCCAACAAACAAAAGCATAGGACCAGATGGCTTCACAGGCAAATTCCTCAAACATTTAGAGAAGAGCTAACACCTATCCTTCTCAAACTCTTCCAAAATACAGCAGAGGGAGGAACAATCCCAAAGCTTTCTACGAGGCAACCACCCTGATACCAAAACCAGACAAAGATGTCACAAAGAAAGAAAACTACAGGCCAATATCACTGATGAATATAGATGCAAAAATCCTCAACAAAATACTAGCAAACAGAATCCAACAGCACATTAAAAGGATCATGCACCATGATCAAGTGGGGTTTATCTAAGCAATGCAAGGATTCTTCAATATACGTAAATCAATCAATGTGATACACCATATTAACAAACTGAAGGATAAAAACCATATGATAATCTCAATAGATGCAGAAAATGCTTTCTACAAAATTCAACATTCATTTATGATAAAAACTCTCCAGAAAGTAGGCATCAAGGAACCTACCTCAACATAATAATAAACGCCATATATGACAAACCCACAGCCAACATTGTCCTCAATGGTGAAAAACTGAAAACATTTCCTCTAAGATCAGGAACAAGACAAGTTTGCCCGCTCTCACCATTATTATTCAATATAGTTTTGGAAGTTTTAGCCACAGCAATCAGAGAAGAAAAGGAAATAAAAGGAATCCAAATTGGAAAAGAAGAAGTAAAGCTGTCACTGTTTGCAGATGACATGGTACTATACATAGAGAATCCTAAAGATGCTACCAGAAGACTATTAGAGCTGATCAATGAATCTGATAAAGTAGCAGGATTCAAAATTAACGCACAGATAACTCTTGCATTCCTATACACTAATGATGAAAAATCTGAAAGAGAAATTACAGAACACTCCCATTTACCACTGCAACAAAAGGAATAAAATACCTAGGAATAAACCCACCTAAGGAGACAAAAGACCTGTATGCAGAAAACTATAAAACACTGATGAAAGAAATTAAAGATGATACAAACAGATATCGGAGAGATATGCCATGTTCTTGGACTGGAAGTATCAACATTGTGAAAGTGTATACTACCCAAAGCAATCTAAAGATTCAATGTAATACCTATCAAACTACCAATGCCATTTTCACAGAACTAGAACAAAAATTTCACAATTTGTATGGAAACACAAAAACCCCAAAGAGCCAAAGCAATCTTGAGAAAGAAAAACAGAGCTGGAGGAATCAGGCTCCATAACTTCAGACTATACTACAAAGCTACAGTAAGCAAAATGTATGGTACTGGCACAAAAATAGAAATATAGATCAATGGAACAGGATAGAAAGCCCAGAGATAAACCCACACACACTTTATCACCATATCTTTGATAAAGGAGGCAAGAATATACAGTGGAGAAAAGACAGCCTCTTCAACAAGTGGTGCTGGGAAAACTGGACAGCTACATGTAGACATAATGTAATTTAGATTTAGACCTAATGTAATTTAGATTTAGACCTAAATGTAATTCCAGACAAACTCTTAGAGGAAAACATAGGCAGAACACTCTATGACAAATCACAGCAAGATCCTTTTTGACCCACCTCCTAGAGAAATGGAAATAAAACCAAAAATAAGCAAATGGAACCTAATGAAACTTAAATGCTTTTGCAGAGCAAAGGAAACCATAAACAAGACAAAAAGACAACTCACAGAATGGGAGAAAATATTTGCAAAAGAAGCAACTGACAAAGGATTAATCTCCAAAATATACAAGCAGCTCATGCAGCTCAATATCAAAAAAACAAACAACCCAATCCAAAATGGGCAGAAGACCTAAATAGACATTTCTCCAAAGATGATATACATGAAATAATGCTCAACATCACTAATCAACAAACACATGAAATGATGTTCAACATCACTAATCATTAGAGAAATGCAAATCAAAACTGCAATAAGGTATCACCTCACACCGGTCAGAATGGCCATCATCAAAAAATCTACAAACAATAAATGCTGGAGAGGGTGTGGAGAAAAGGGAACCCTCTTGCATTGTTGGTGGGAATGTAAGTTGATACAGCCACTGTAGAGAACAGTATGGAGGTTCCTTAAAAAACTAAAAATAGAACTACCATACCACCCAGCAATCCCACTACTGGGCATATACCCTGAGAATACCATAACTCAAAAAGAGTCATGTACCACAATGTTCATTGCAGCACTATTTACAATAGCTGGGACATGGAAGCAACCTAAGTGTCAATCGACAGATGAATGGATAAAGAAGATGTGGCACATATACAATGGAATATTGTTCAGCCATAAGAAGAAAGGAAATTGAATTTTTTGTAGTGAGGTGGATGGACCTAGAGTCTGTCATACAGAATGAAGTAAGTCAGAAAGAGAAAAACAAACACCGTATGCTAGCACATATATATGGAATCTAAAAAAAAAAGTTCTGCTGAACCCAGGGGCAGGACGGGAATAAAGACACAGACATACAGAATGGACTTGAGGACACAGGGAGGGGGAAGGGTAAGCTGGGATGAAGTGACAGAGTGGCATGGACATATATACACTACCAAATGTGAAACAGATAGCTAGTGGGAAGCGGCCGCATAGCACAGGGAGATCAGCTCGGTGCTTTGTGACCACCTAGAGGGGTGCAATAGGGAGTGTGGGAGGGAGATGTAAGAGGGAGGGGATATGGGGATATATGTACACGTATAGATGATTCACTTTGTTATAAAGCAGAAACTAACACACCATTGTAAAGCAACTATACTGCAATAAAGATGCTAGAAAAAAATTTAACAAAAAAGAATCAGTGGGTGTCTAATTCTCAGTATTTGCACGTACAGTGGTTATACAAGTTCAATTATTTGTAGCAGGTAAAACAACATTTAATATGCTTGGTAACATCAGTATTAATAATGGATATGTTCTTTTAATCTGTTTGGAGGGTATGCTCAGTTTTCGTAATAAAGCCTTTACTACATTCTGCAGCTATTTCTGTTTGGATAAGCAAAGGATGATGAGAACATATATTTAATTTTTATGTACACGTGGAATCTAAAGAAGGATGGTGTTAACCCTTGTTAGCAAAAGGCTCAGAATTGTAATGATTTGTGTGTGCTAGCAAAGGACATAAATGTAGAAACATATTTGTGGTTTTGTTTAATATCTTCCTGACCCAAGGTTTTATAAATTTTCATCAATATGACTGATTTTTTCATCATTATCATGATCAAATAGGATGAGACATATATCTCTAAAATACCATGTTTTTAAAATTTCTATTTTGAAGATAATTTTTCAGATAATAATGCACTGGTGATTAAAGCAAACTTTCACTGCAATATACCTAGAAACATTTCTCTCTGGAATGGATACTGTTAATATTTATTAGATTTAGTTCCTTAGTCTTGCAGCCATTTTCCACTAAGTATGACTGATTTTATTTTGTAAAAATATCTTCACTGGAACATAAAAAATAAAATCTTCAGAACTATCTGATTTGTCAGAAATTAAAATTCCTATATTGGGGTTTTCTGCTTCCAACATGACAGGGTATGTTATGTTGGACTATCTTGGACTATGGACTATCTTTCCTGCTGATTACAACTAAAACAAAATAAAATGCAAAAAAAGCAGTATCTGAGGAGACTGAAAAATAGGTAAGAGCAGGTAGATTATGTCACAAAGGGTTGTTTCCTCCTTTTTGTTGTTGCTGTTCTCTTTTCTCTTATGCTTTGCCCCAAAGACAGAATCCAGTAACACAGGTGCAAAAAGTAGCAGTAAAGTGGGAGGCAAAACACAGTAAAAACCAGTGGAACTGGGGAAAGAGAAGTGTGTGGGTCAAAGAGAGTGTCGAGACAGCTAGCAAAGGGGATTACATACATGAATCTACAGTTATCTCAGCCTCACCTATGACCTCTACATAGCTGCAGTATGCCCAATGCAACATTGCAAAGACTCTGAAGAACTGAGGTTAGAAAGGCATTTAACGAAGCCAAGACCAGCCTTATGGTCTGAAACCACCTAGGTTGATTATCTGCAAAAATTTAAAAATATTCTCTAGAGGATAAAGGATCCATAATCTAAACATAATATTCAAAATGTCACTGATACAATCTAAAATTACTCATCTCACAAAGAACCAGGACAATCTGGCCAAGTTTCAAGGGAAGTGAAGGATCATCAGATGCTGAGATCAAAGTGACCTGGATGTTGAAATTATCAGGCAAGGACTATTATCTATTGTTATTATGCTCCATAAGGAAAAGACAGAAGTACTTGAAGTGGAAAGACAGTTCTCAGCACAGAAATAAAAAATATAAAAAGAAAAAATTTTAGAACAGAAAAGGAAATAACTGAAGAGTAAAATCATTGGGTGGGCTCAGTAGCAGAATGGGGATGAGAGGGGTGATCTAGTATATTTGAAGATCAGAGAAAAGATTTAAAACAAAAAGTAAATAGAACCTCAGGGATCTGTGGGACAATAACAGGAGATGTGACATAAAGTCATCAAAGTACTAGAAGGAGAGGTAACAGAGAGAACAGAAAAATATTTGACAAAATTTCTGAAATTTGGAAAAAATATAAATTTACAGATACAAAAATTTCAAACACCAAACAGGATGAACTTGAAGAAAACCAGCCAAGACCCATCATAATCAAACTTCTAAAAACCAAAGATAAGCAGAAGAAAACTTGAAGGCAGATAGAGGAGAATAGCACTTTACGTACAAGAGGAAAACTATAAAATGACTGGCAAATGTCTCACCAAAACCAAGCTGATAGTGGAAAAAAACCTTCGAAGTGCTAAAAGAAGAGAACTGTCAGCCTTGATTTCTATATTCAGCAAAATTACATTTCAGGAATAAAGGTAATATAAAGATATTATAAATTAAAGAAAACTAGGAAAATTTATTGCCAGAAGCCCTGCCCTAAAAGATTGCTAAAGAAATATCTTCAGGCTAAAAGGAGAGAGAAATTTGGATCTTCAGAAATGAAGGAATAGTAACAGAAATGGTTACTGTCTGAGCAAGTTCTTGTGTGTGTGTGTGTGTGTGTGTGTGTGTTTTAACTTCACTGTTTTTATTTATTTTTAATTAATTTTTTTTAACTTCTTTATTGGAGTATAATTGCTTTAAAATAGTGTGTTAGTTTCTACTTTATAACAAACTGAATCAGTTATACATATACATATGTTCCCATATCTCTTCCCTCTTGCATCTCCCTCCCTCCCACCCTCCCTATCCCACCCCTCTAGGTGGTCACAAAGAACCAAGCTGATCTCGCTGTGCTATGCGGCTGCTTCCCACTAGCTTTTTATTTTACATTTGGTAGTGTATATATGTCTGTGCCACTCTCTCACTTTGTCCCAGCTTACCCTTCCCCCTCCCCGTATCCTCACGTCCATTCTCTAGTAGGTCTGTGTCTTTCTTCCCATCTTGACCCTAGGTTCTTCATGACCTTTTTTTTTTTTTAGATTCCATATGTATGTATTAGCATATGGTATTTGTTTTTCTCTTTCTGACTTACTTCACTCTGTATGACAGACTCTAGGTCCAACCACCTCACTACAAATAACTCAATTTCATTTCTTTTTATGGGTGAGTAATATTCCATTGTATATATGTGCCACGTATTCTAGTGTGTGGAAACCTTTCCTCCTTCACAGCTCCCTCCCACTGGTGCAGGTCCTGTCCCTATTCTTTGTCTTTGTTTCTTCTGCTTTCTTTTGCCCTACCCAGGTACGTGGGGAGTTTCTTGCCTTTTGGGAGGTCTGAGGTTGTCTGCCAGCGTTCAGTAGGTGTTCTGTAGGAGTTGTTCCACATGTAGATGTATTTCTGATGTATTTGTGGGGAGGAAGGTGATCTCCATGTCTTACTCTTCCACCATCTTGAAGTTCCTCCTAAACAAGTTCTTCAAAAGATAATTTTGACAGTAAAAATGGTAGTATTTTCTAGTAGTAATATACATACATTTATATACAATACATATAAATTTCCACGTATAATTTTGACAACTATGACAAACTGGCCATGAGAGTTCGATGGTATCTACACAGTTGCAAGGCTTCTAAATTTTACCTGAAGTGGCATAATTCTAAATCTAAGCAGGAAGTGAAAGTTTAGGTATGTCTATTATAATCTATAGAGGAACCATAAAGATTAATGAGAACTGAAAAAACATATCAATTAAATAGGTTATAAAAACATTCAAACAAATATAAAGAAGGCAGGAAAAGGAGAAGAACATAATGAAAGTAAAAAGGACAGAGAAAACAAATAATAAAATGATAGGTCTAAATTTAACCATATAAATATTTACTTCTAATGTCAATGGACAGGGGGCTTCTGGTTCCAGTTAAGGTAAAATAAACATACACCATGCTATGTCTCCCATTAATTATACCTAAAAACCCTGGACAGAAAATGTAAAACAACTACTTTATGAATCTACAGAAAATAATTATAGGCAGAAATGGGAAGGGTAATAAAAACTAAAAGAGGAACAACACAGTAGAGAGTTTTCTAGTTTATTTCCCTTCTCTATCTCTAAGTCTCCCAGCAGCCCAAATATCAGAACTGCTAATGAGCACGACCAGAAGAAACTCTCCTCTTTCCCTCTCCCTCTCCTGGGACTGGGAAGTATTGGGGTGTGTTAAAGATGAAGGAGATTGAGAAGGTGTTGTGAGTTGAATAGCACCCTCTCAAAATTCATGTCCACCCAGAATCTCAAAGTGTGGCCTCATTTGGAAATAGGGCTTTTTCAGATATAACTATATTAAGAAGAGGCTATAGAGGTTTAGAGTAGATTCTAAATCCAATGACTTTAAGGAGAGGATATACAGAGATATTCAGAGCACATTCAGTGAAGAAGTCTAGATACAGCTGGAGGTGGAGATTGAGGTCTCATTAGGAAAGAAGAATGATATTGCTGCAGAAAAAGTACTTGATGAAAAGGTATACATTTTAAAAATCAAGAAACACTCAAAACCCAAACAGGATCAGTTTTTTTAAAAATGCCCAGACCCATTGTAATCAAATGACTAAAATCCAAACATAAATAAGACAATCTTGAAAAGAGAGAAAAATGACATATTAGATATAAGGGAGCAATGATATTAGTCACTGAGAATTTCTCCATAGAAACCATGGAGGTCAGAAGACAAGTAGAGCATTTGTAAAATGCTGAGCCAAAAAAGCTGCTTACTCATAATTCTGTAATAAGCATAAATATCATTTAGGAATGAGGGCAAAATAAAGACATTCTAAGATGAAGGAAAACTAAGAATTCATCACTAGAAGAGCTGCTCTAGAAGAAATGCTAAAAGAAGTTGTTTGGGCCAAAGGAAATTATACCACAGGGAAATATAGAACTTTAGAGTGAGAGAAGTCCAGTGGAAATTATAAAATCTCTGTAGATATAATAGACTATTTTCAAAAGCAAAAATGGTAATAGTGTCTGGTGGCATTTTCAATATATATAGGTGTGATGCAACTACTAAAAAAATCTTATTTAAATTGAGAAAATCTTAATTATAAAAACACTGTAAAGTTACATGTGTGTATTTTAAACAGAGTACTAAAAATACACAAAAGTATACTAAGAAAATAAATTAAAATGTAATTTAAAATATTGCAGTAGTATGAAAGCTATAAAAGGCAAATCAGAAATGAAAAACAGAGAAAACAAAAAGAAAGTACTCCTACATCTGATAATTTAAACATTTAAATATCTATGTGTGTATATATATAATCATTTAATACATGAGTTGAAAGACAGGTCACCACAGATCACCACTTCTGGGAAGATGGAGTAGACATAATTTTCCCTTTTCCTCTCATTAAGTATAAGTACAAGCTCTGTGTGTTTATATATAAAACAACCACAAGAGGACTCTGAAAAGTGGAGGGAAGATGACAACCCTGAAAGGTGGCAAGCCAGATCCTTGGGACCCAATAAATGGCACGGACAATTCTCTGGGTTTCATTTTTTTTCATATATCCCAGATTTGGAGACAAAGTCAGCAAACCAGAAATACCAATGAGCATAGAAAAAATAAAGACCCAACAAAAGTCAGCTTCTCTCTAGATAAAGGACTAGGAAAGGGACTTCCTAGGTAGACAGAAAACTTATGCAATAACTGCATTACTCCAGATAAACACTGCGAAGACAGCTGAGTCCCCACCCTAACCAGAGCCTGCAGCCCTGTGGAGCCTAGACTTCCCCCCTCCCCATGCTGTAATGAGGCAGCCCAATGGGCTAGACTAAAGGGATAGAGCTCCTATTAGCCAACACTTCCTAATAAACCACCCCAAATTTAGTATACTAAAATGACAACCATTGTATAGCTTGTGAAATTATGTAGCAGCAATTTTGATTGGGCTCAGCTGAGTGAATCTTCTGCTTCAAGTGGTGCTGACAGGGGTCACCTGGCATTTTCCTGATGGTCTGCAAGATCTGAGATAGCATGTCTTGTGTGGTGACCCCTTTTGCGGATAATGGGGTAGCTGGATTTATCTGAGCCTCTTCACATAAACTCTTCAGCAGGATGGTCAGACATCTTACATGGTGGCTGAGCACCATGAGATAACAAGACAGAAACTACCAGTTCTTTTAAATTTTGGAAAGAGAACTGACAATAATATCACTTCCACAGTGTGTTGTTTCAGGCAACTCCATATTTGAAGAGAGGTGTAATGGATCCTACAGCTTAGAAGAAAACGTGAAGGGCTTTGCTGTACACCTGAAACTAACACAACATTGTAAATCAACTATACTCCAATAAATTTTTTTTTAAATGTGAAGGAAACTGCATCTTACTTTAATCCACCATAAATTAATGCTAAATATTTCATTGTAATATTTGCTTTTAAAAACTGGGCATAATCCAAAAAAGATTATCCAAGAACTGTGGGACAACTACAAAATGTTTAACATACGTGTAAGAAGAAAGGAACAGAAGCAATATTTGAAGGCAAAATGATGGAGAATTTCTCCAAATTAATGTCAGACTGCAACCCACAGGTCCAGAAAGTTCAGAGAACATTGAGGATAAATGCCAAAACAAAAACCCAAGATCTACACCTAGGCATATCATAAACGTCAAAAAAATCAAAGATAAAAAATCTTGGAAGAAGCTAAAGGGGGAAAAAAACCTTACCCCCAGGAGCCAAGAAAATTACATCCAACCTCTCCTCAGAAACCATGCAAGCAAGAAGACAGTGGAATGAAACATTTAAAGTGTTCAAAGAAAAACAAAACAAAAACACCAACCTAGAATTCTGTACCCTGTGAAATTATTCTTCAAAACTGAAGGAGAAATAGATTATCTCAGCCAAACAAAAATTGAGGGAATTTGTTGCCAGTAGACCTGCCTTGCAAGAAATATTCAAAGAAGCTGTTCAGAAAATAGGAAAATGACATAGGTCAGAAACTCGGACACACATCAAGAAAGGGAGATCTTAGGAGAATGAATAACTGAAGATGAAATAAATTTATCCACCAAAGGAAATAAAAAGCTATTAAAAGGTTTTCAGCAGGGATGTAACAAGGTCATATTCTCCTTTTGAATAGTTTACCTCGGGGCTCTGTGGAGCTGAGGTTTTGAGATTTGGGATATAGGAGGCAATGTTTAGGACTGCTTTTGTTGTTCAGGTGAGAGAAAGTGTGTGCCGGAGTTAAGACAATAAGCACGGAATAAAGAGAAGGAGGAGGCTGGGGCATTGGTATTTTTTAGAAAGCTTCTCATTTGATCTTTAATGTGCGTCAGAGGTTTAAATCACCATGCAAGATTGATAACAGCAGGTGAAGTTTGCCTGTGGCGAGAGACTCAGAGAAGGAGAAATTTCCAAGAGTCTTATTAGTCCAACTAGCATACTTGTGATGGTTTTTTTTTAGACCACTTCCCCTTGTATTAAAAGCTGCAACTCCCAGCCCTACCTTTAGATTATGTCCCTCCTGATATTTACAACAAGGAAGAAACTGGTAAGATGCGACTATGGATTTTAGGTCTGAGTGCAATCTTCCTGAGATTGAAAGCAATGGGTGTGATAACTGCTAGGCTTCCAAAGATAGAGACACAGCTCTAAGCACAAGGTTCCTTCGATTTTACGGAAAAATCTCCTTTGTACAAAGCAAGGAAACAAAAACTGCGCTTGATCTTACTCCAGAAAAATCTACCGAGCATTTCTTCTCCCTCCTCCACTACCAACCCTCTTAAAAGAGCCTACGTTTGCTGCTTCCATTTCTTCATCCCCACGCACTTTCCAGCCCCCCAAATAAGGGGCCAACTCCCACCCTGCAGTCAGCCTCTCCCCTCTCTCTGAGCACATTAATCCATCATATATTTACAACTATAAACAGAGGTGATTCCCTGTCTTTTAATCCCTAGTCTTTTTTTTTTTTTTTTTTGCGGTACGCGGGCCTCTCACCGTTGTGGCCTCTCCCGCTGCTGAGGAACAGGCTCCGGACGCGCAAGCTCAGCAGCCATGGCTCACGGGCCCAGCCGCTCCGCGGCATGTGGGATCTTCCCAGACCGGGGCACAAACCCATGTCCCCTCCATCGGCAGGCGGACTCTCAACCACTGCGCCACCAGGGAAGCCCCAAAGTATTTTTTTAAACTAAGAAATACTCTTCTTTTTTTTCTTTTTTTTTTTTGCGGTACGCGGGCCTCTCACTGTTGTGGCCTCTCCCGTTGTGGAGCGCAGGCTCCGGGCGCGCAGGCTCAGCGGCCACGGCCCACAGGCGCAGCCGCCCCGCGGCATGTGGGATCTTCCCGGACCGGGGCACGAACCCGCGTCCCCTGCATCGGCAGGCGGGCCCCCAACCACTGCGCCACCAGGGGAGCCCTAATCCCTAGTCTTGACTTATGAAAACGCGTAGCAGTTAGATTCAGGGGCAGCTGTCCACTTAACTTCCCCTCCTATGTCTCCTCTGGCATTTAAAATTCCGTATTATTTGTCAGTCTGAAATTCAGCATCTTTATCTCAGGTCTGCTTTTCCACCTAAGTCCTTTCATCTTGGTTAACTACATCCAGTCGGTCATTCAATCTTGATTACCGCTACTGAACCAGGTCCGTTTGCCTGAACATGCAGCAAAGAAAGGGTTTACCCGCAAAGGAGCCAAGCTAGGACACAGGAGAAGAGGCCGCACATCTACGTCCCTGAAGGCCAGGGACCGGGGTATCTATAAGATAAGCAAGCAGGGCGGTCTGAGGCTTGAGGTGTGTGGGGAGGCTGGGGCGAGAGGACCGGAAGACCCTGCGAGGATCTCAGTTCTCCGCAGGCGTAACTAAGCCACACACCTCGGCTCGTTAAGAAAACATGGCGGCATCAACCCGAACTGAGGGTGGAGTTTGGGGCCCCCCGACGTCAAAAGGTCACGCCGCGGATGCTCGCGCATGCCCAGTTGGTGGGCGCGCGGTCCTGTCAGGTCTCAGGCTGGCTCAGCTCAAACTGGACGCCGCTGACTCCAAGTTTCTGGAAGACAACTGAGGCAGACGTCTCCTTGTTTAGGTTATGAACTGCTTGGAGGGCAGGTGAGTTTTTTGTAGCGATGATTAAAACCTTGAACAGTGAAGTCAAGTTACAGGTGAAATGGATTTCGCTAATGATAACTCACGGTCTCTCTGTGGAAATTGCCAGATTTTTCTGTTACTCCTCTTTGCATTTGGTGCGAGCCTTGGGTTCCGAGCAGAAGGTAAACTAAATTCGTATGTTGGTTTGAAAAAACATTTTCCTCTTTTTCGTCACAGTAAAATGAAAACAACTCTACTCCTGTCTCCCTAACCTTCAATATAAGGCAAATCTACCAATACAGTATTGAGAGGGGAAAAAACTTCGCTGAAATACAATTTTACATTTTCCTCAACTGGGCCCGTATCCTTATCCTGAGCCACGTCATAAAACTAGCATTGGGAGAACTGAGTTACCTGGTGACATGGAGTGATGTGGTCAGAGGTTAAGTCTAGAGGCTCCTACGAGTTTGAACTGAGAGCATCACTGCCCGTTCCTGGGGAGCCTTGCTGAAAACCTACTGCTTTGTGTCTGCGGAGCCATCCTTTCCATACAAAGTAGGAGCGAATGAATAGTTGCTGGTCCATAAAGCTCAACAGCCGAGGAAGGCAATCCCAGGTCTATTTCAGACTCTACGTCCAAGGTGATCTCTGGGAACTGTTGGTTGTATAACTATGGCATGTTGTACATCATTTTTATTAATAAGGGAGAAGTCATCTTATGTGGCATCAGTAGTGTTTAAGTTGTGAGTTGCTTTAAAACAGTATGTTTTAAAATAATCATAAACATTCAGTTACATATTTATTCAAATTATTTTCTGAAATATGATGGCCCCTCTCATACGAACCATGATATCAAGAATTTTGATGTGTCTCTGCATGATCTTTAAATGGTCAACTCAAATCTGAGAAAGGATGACAATACTTTTTTTCAATCTGTCATAGCTGTCTTTGGTAATGGAATTTTCTCTGTAGTTCTTGTTTGAGCTAATATTCTTATGTGGAGATATTTCAAAAGAATGTAAGATTTATTCTTTTTTACTAAATAATATAATGTCTTTAATATATATTATAGTTCTTAAATATGCAAATATATCGTTTCTTTATTTTTAATTTTTTTTTCTTTTTGGTACGTGGGCCTCTCACCGCTGTGGCCTCTCCCGTTGCGGAGCACAGGCTCCGGACGCGCAGGCTCCGGACGCGCAGGCTCACGCTCACGGGCCCAGCCGCTCCACGGCATGTGGGATCCTCCCGGACCGGGGCACGAACCCGTGTCCCCTGCATCGGCAGGCGGACTCTCAACCACTGCGCCACCAGGGAAGCCCCATCATTTCTTTAAATGCAGAGTTTTCTTTGATTTATTCATTGAGGGCATGTACCAGGCAGTTTTAAGGTCTCATTGTAAAAAATCCCTGTACTCATTGAACTTACGCCCTATTGATAGTATGGAGAAAACAAAAAAATAAACAGACAATCTATATCAGGTAGGGATAATTCTTACAGAAAAAAAATAGCAGGATGAGGAAAAAGAACAATGATTATGAAACCCTCTCTGAGGGAATGATATATGAGTAGAGGATGGAAGAAAGTGAGAAAAAATCTATGGAAAAACCTCCTGAAAGAGCACTACAGATAGAGGAAACAGCAGATACAAATCCCAGAGAAAACCAGGAGGCATGACTTCAAGGAAGGCCACTGAGACTAGAGAAAAAGGAGAGATGGCCGTTGGTAGGAAATGAGCTTGAAAGGTACAGAGGTGTGTCAGTTAGGCATTGCTGCAGAACACGTCAACTCTAAAATTTTAGTTGCCTAAAACCACCATGTATTATTTCACAGGAGTCTGTAGGACTAGGTCAGTCTCTGCTGGGCTTGATTACTCATCTGCTGTCAGCCGGGGGCTAGTTGGCTCGGGACAGACTCCACTGGGATGACTCATCTCTTTATGTGGTTTCTCATCCTGCTGTGGGTAAGCGGCTCAGGCTCATGTTTATGCCAGAGGTAGGGGTCCAGGAGAGAACGGAACTTGCAAGGCCTTTCACATTGTAGGTGTGACACTGTCACCCACTCACCCCTGCTGCCTTCAATTTATTGTGTGAAGTAAGTCACAAGGCCAACCCAGGTTTATGGGATGAGGAAACAGACTATCCCTTTCTGGGAGGATTTTCAAAACATATTGCAAAGGGGGAGATAAAGCACTAAGAATATTTCTGTCATCAGTGGACCACAGATGGAACCAATTCATTACGGTCTCATAGGCCATGCAATTAAGATTTTTTTATTGTGTATAAAATCAGAAATTATTATGGTTTTGAATATATAAGGGAATAATTGTATTTCTGTTTTAGTAATATTACCCTGATGAGTGGAGAATTTTACATGAGGTGGGGTGTGGGTGGGAGAAAAGAGATGAGAAGTGAGGCTTTCTTAGTCGTCTAGGTGAAAAATTACAGGAGCATAAACTCTGGTGGTAGCAGTGAAGTAGGAGTGAGACTGAAACTGTTTCAGCTTGGGTTGTATATGGATATTAGCACTGACATGATTTGTTGAATCATTGGGATAGATTTAGGAATCAAACTGTACCCTCGGTTTTTGGATTGAGAATTTTTTAAAGTAATTTTTTTTCAGTTTGGATACTTCTGTTTCTTAATTATAACAGTTTTGCTGCTTATTCCAATCAGTGAGCTGATTCTAATTGAGTTATCCATGCTTTGGAAGGAAAAGTGCCTCCAATTTTAGGAAACTACCTTACATAGAATCAGCTATATGGTTTGGGGGTAATCACTGGGTTTAGAGAAGTATATATTTTGAAGATGATATTTAATGGATTTTACATTGATGTTAAGGTGAGAAAATAAAATATATAAAAGGAAAAATTATGCTGGGACAATTCTAAAGCTCCCATCCCTGATATCTCTTTGTGTCCCCAGATTTCCTCTCCTAATAAGAACACCAGTCTTATTTTATTTGATCTACCCTAACAGCCAAATTTTAACTTAATTACCTCTTTAAAGGGCCTATCTGCACATACAGTCACATTCTGAGGTACTGGAACTCAGGACTTCAGTGTATGAATTTGGGGGCAGGACACATTTCAGCCCATAGCACCACCTTGTCTCCAGTCTTCAGGTGGCTCTCACCCACCTGCCTCCACCCATTACATCCATAGTGCTTTACTTGGTTTAAAAATACAGACGAAAAGAGAAATTGTTCTATATTTTGTACAAGGAAAAATTATAGTATTCAAGATGTGCATTGCAACTACAGCATGACATTCAACCAATTGAAGCATGTCTTTTGAGTAAAAAATGATAAAGTAACAAATGTCTAGTAAAAAACTAATGCTACTTGCATAAAGTTTAGTACTTGATGCTGTTAATATTTATGATGCATATTGAATTCCTAAACAATTATATAGGTAAAAAGTAAAATTCATTTATTCATAGTATGTTTGCTGAAATTCAGCTGTAAATCTGTCTGAATTCCAAGTGCTGGTGTCTGTTTATAAGTAAAATCAGCAAGGTCCCTATCAAATAGCACTAGTGGTCTAATGAAGGAGACACTCCATTAAAAAATATAAACAAATACAAGTTGTCATATGTGCTATACAGATACTAACTGTATGCCATTAAGCATTGTTTCCTACAAAATTTCAACTAACAAAAGATTTGATGTCTTTATGTTTAATGGATTTTTATATATTTATACCTGCTAGAAAGTTCAACAAAATACTGCTTTATTATAAACTAATAAAGGTGTGAGATCTCTCACACTTTTAGGTGAGTGTTGAAGGTAGCATGAAAAGAACATAATGGAGGCAAAGAAAGAATGGATGATTACCAACCAAAAAAATCTGTCTTTTCAACTTAAACCTCCCCCCTTTTTTTTGATTTCCTCTTACTATTTTTTATTTTGATGTTTGGAACTCTTTTTTGTTGTTGGGTTTTGGTTTTGTTTTTTTTTTTTAACATCTTTATTAGAGTATAATTGCTTTACAATGGTGTGTTACTTTCTGCTTTATAACAAAGTGAATTAGTTATACATATACATATACATATAAATATGTTCCCATATCACTTCCCTCTTGCGTCTCCCTCCGTCCCACCCTCCCTATCCCACCCATCTAGGTGGTTACAAACCACCGAGCTGATCTCCCTGTGCTATGCAGCTGCTTCCCACTAGCTATCTATTTTATGTTTGGTAGTGTATATATGTCCATGCCACTCTCTCACTTTGTCCCAGCTAACCCTTCCCCCTCCCTGTATCCTCAAGTCCATTCTCTAGTAGGTCTGTGTCTTTATTCCTGTCTTACCCCTAGGTTCTTCATGACATTTTTTTCCCCTTAAATTCCATATATATGTGTTAGCATACAGTATTTGTCTTTCTCTTTCTGACTTACTTCACTCTGTATGACAGACTCTAGGTCTATCCACCTCATTACAAATAGCTCAATTTCGTTTCTTTTTATGGCAGAGTAATATTCCATTGTATATATGTGCCACATCTTCTTTATCCATTCATCCGATGATGGACACTTAGGTTGTTTCCATCTCCTGGCTATTGTAAATAGAGCTGCAATGAACATTTTGGTACATGACTCTTTTTGAATTATGGTTTTCTCAGGGTATATGCCCAGTAGTGGGATTGCTGGGTCATATGGTAGTTCTATTTGTAGTTTTTTAAGGAACCTCCATACTATTCTCCATAGTGGCTGTACCAATTCACATTCCCACCAGCAGTGAAAGAGTGTTCCCTTTTCTCCACACCATCTCCAACATTTATTTTTCTAGATTTTTTGATGATGGCCATTCTGACTGGTGTGAGATGATATCTCATTGTAGTTTTGATTTGCATTTCTCTAATGATTAATGATGTTGAGCATTCTTTCATGTGTTTGTTGGCAATCTGTATATCTTCTTTGGAGAAATGTCTATTTAGGTCTTCTGCCCATTTTTGGATTGCATTGTTTGTTTTTTGTTATTGAGCTGCATGAGCTGCTTATAAATTTTGGAGATTAATCCTTTGTCGGTTGCTTCATTTGCAAATGTGTTCTCCCATTCTGAGGGTGGTCTTTTGGTCTTGTTTATGGTTTCCTTTGCTGTGCAAAAGCTTTGAAGTTTCATTAGGTCCCACTTGTTTAGTTTTGTCTTTATTTCCATTTCTCTAGGAGGTGGGTCAAAAAGGATCTTGCTATGATTTATGTCATAGAGTGTTCTGCCTCTGTTTTCCTCTAAGAGTTTGATAGTTTCTGGCCTTACATTTCGGTCTTTAATCCATTTTGACTTTATTTTTGTGTATGGTGTTAGGGAGTGATCTAATCTCATACTTTTACAGGTACCTGTCGAGTTTTCCCAGCACCACTTATTGAAGAGGCAGTCGTTTCTCCACTGTATATTCCTGCCTCCTTTATCAAAGATAAGGTGACCATATGTGCGTGGGTTTATCTCTGGGCTTTCTATCCTATTCCATTGATCTATCTTTCTGTTTTTGTGCCAGTACCATACTGTCTTGATTACTGTAGCTTTGTAATATAGTCTGAAGTCAGGGAGCCTGATTCCTCCAGCTCCGTTTTTTGTTCTCAAGATTGCTTTGGCTATTCAGGGTCTTTCGTGTTTCCACACAAATTGTGAATTTTTTTGTTCTAGTTCTGTGAGAAATGCCAGTGGTAGTTTGATAGGGATTGCATTGAATCTGTAGATTGCTTTGGGTAGTAGAGTCATTTTCACAATGTTTATTCTTCCAACCCAAGAACATGGTATATCTCTCCATCTGTTTGTATCATCTTTAATTTCTTTCATCAGCATCTTATAGTTTTCTGCATACAGGTCTTTTGTCTCCTTAGGTAGGTTTATTCCTAGATATTTTATTCTTTTTGTTGCAATGGTAAATGGGAGTGTTTTCTTGCTTTCACTTTCAGATTTCTTATCATTAGTGTATAGGAATGCCAGAGATTTCTGTGCGTTAATTTTGTATCTTGCTACTTTACCGAATTCATTGATTAGCTCTAGTAGTTTTCTGGTAGCATCTTTAGGATTCTCTATGTATAGTATTATGTCATCTGCAAACAGTGATAGCTTTACTTCTTCTTTTCCGATTTGGATTCCTTTTATTTCCTTTTCTTCTCTGATTGCTGTGGCTAAAACTTCCAAAACTATGTTGAATAAGAGTGGTGAGAGTGGGCAACCTTGTCTTGTTTCTGATCTTAGTGGAAATGCTTTCAGTTTTTCACCATTGTGGACGATATTGGCTGTGGGTTTGTCATATATGGCCTTTATTATGTTGAGGAAAGTTCCCTCTATGCCTACACTCTGCAGGGTTTTTATCATAAATTGGTGCTGAATTTTGTCAAAAGCTTTTTCTGCATCTATTGAGATGATCATATGGTTTTTCTCCCTCATTTTGTTAATATGGTTTATCACATTGATTGATTTGCGTATATTGAAGAATCCTTGCATTCCTGGAATAAACCCCACTTGATCATGGTGTATGATCCTTTTAATGTGCTGTTGGATTCTGTTTGCTAGTATTTTGTGGAGGATTTTTGCATCTATGTTCATCAGTGATATTGGCCTGTAGTTTTCTTTCTTTGTGACATCTTTGTCTGGTTTTGGTATCAAGGTGATGGTGGCCTCGTAGAATAAGTTTGGGAGTGTTCCCCCCTCTGCTATATTTTGGAAGAGTTTGAGAATGATAGGTGTTAGCTCTTCTCTAAATGTTTGATAGAATTCGCCTGTGAAGCCATCTGGTCCTGGACTTTTGTTTGTTGGAAGATTTTTAATCACAGTTTCAATTTCAGTGCTTGTGATTGGTCTGTTCATATTTTCTATTTCTTCCTGATTCAGTCTTGGCAGGTGGTGCATTTCTAAGAATTTGTCCATTTCTTCCAGGTTGTCCATTTTATTGGCATAGAGTTGCTTGTAGTAATCTCTCATGACCTTTTGTATTTCTGTAGTGTCAGTTGTTACTTCTCCTTTTTCATTTCTAATTCTGTTGATTTGAGTCTTCTCCCTTTTTTTCTTGAAGAGTCTGGCTAATGGTTTATCAATTTTGTTTATCTTCTCAAAGAACCCTTTTAGTTTCATTGATCTTTGCTATCCTTTCCTTCATTTCTTTTTCATTTATTTCTGATCTGATTTTTATGATTTCTTTCCTTCTGCTAACTTTGGGGGTTTTTTTGTTCTTCTTTCTCTAATTGCTTTAGGTGCAAGGTTAGGTTGTTTATTAGAGATGTTTCCTGTTTCTTAAGGTAGGATTGTATTGCTATAAACTTCCGTCTTAGAACTGCTTTTGCTGCATTCCATAGGTTTTGGGTCATCGTGTCTCCATTGTCATTTGTTTCTAGGTATTTTTTGATTTCCTCTTTGATTTCTTCAGTGATCACCTTGTTATTAAGTAGTGTATTGTTTAGCCTCCATGTGTTTGTATTTTTTATAGATCTTTTCCTGTAATTGATATCTAGTCTCATAACATTGTGGTTGGAAAAGATACTTGATACAATTTCAATTTTCTTAAATTTACCAAGGCTTGATTTGTAATCCAAGATATGATCTATCCTGGAGAATGTTCCATGAGCACTTGAGAAAAATGTGTATTCTGTTTTTGGATGGAATGTCCTATAAATATCAATGAAGTCCATCTTGTTTAATGTATCAATTAAAGCTTGTGTTTCCTTATTTATTTTCATTTTGGATGATCTGTCCATTGGTGAAAGTGGGGTGTTAAAGTCCCCTACTATGAATGTGTTACTGTCGGTTTCCCCTTTTATGGCTGTTAGTATTTGCCTTGTGTACTGAGGTGCTCCTATGTTGGGTGCATAAATATTTACAATTGTTATATCTTCTTCTTGGATCGATCCCTTGATTGTTATGTAGTGTCCTTCTTTGTCTCTTCTAACAGTATTTTAAAGTCTATTTTGTCTGATATGAGAATTGTTACTTCAGCTTTGTTTTGGTTTCCATTTGCATGGAATAACTTTTTCCATCCCCTTACTTTCAGTCTGTATGTGTCTCTAGGTCCAAAGTGGGTCTCTTGTAGACAGCATATATATGGGTCTTATTTTTGTATCCATCCAGCCAATCTGTGTCTTTTGGTGGGAGCATTTAGTCCATTTACATTTAAGGTAATTATCGATATGTATGTTCCTATTCCCATTTTATTAATTGTTTTGGATTTGTTATTGTAGGTCTTTTCCTTCTCTTGTGTTTCTTGCCTAGAGAAGTTCCTTTAGCATTTGTTGTAAAGCTGGTTTGGTGGTGCTGAACTCTCAACTTTTGCATGTCTGTAAAGGTTTTAATTTCTCCATCAAATCTGAATGAGGTCCTTGCTGGGAAGAGTAATCTTGGTTGCAGGTTTTTATCCTTCATCACTTTGAATATGTCCTGCCAGTCCCTTCTGGCTTGCAGAGTTTCTGATGAAAGATCAGCTTTTAACCTTATGGGGATTCCCTTGTGTGTTATTTGTTGTTTTTCCCTTGCTGCTTTTAATATGTTTTCTTTGTATTTAATTTTTGACAGTTTGATTAATATGTGTCTTGGCGTATTTCTCCTTGGATTTATCCTGTATGGGACTCTCTGTGCTTCCTGGACTTGATTAACTATTTTCTTTCTCATATTAGGGAAGTTTTCAACTATAATCTCTTCAAATATTTTCTCAGTCCCTTTCTTTTTCTCTTCTTCTTCTGGAACCCCTATAATTCGAATGTTGGTGCGTTTAATGTTGTCCCAGAGGTCTCTGAGACTGTCCTCAGTACTTTTCATTCTTTTTTCTTTATTCTGCTCTGCAGTAGTTATTTTCTCTATTTTATCTTCCAGGTCACTTATCCTTTCTTCTGCCTCAGTTATTCTGCTATTCATCCCATCTAGAGTATTTTTAATTTCATTTATTGCGTTGTTCATCATTGTTTGTTTCATCTTTAGTTCTTTTAGATCCTTGTTAAATGTGTCTTGCATTTTGTCTATTCTATTTCCAAGATTTTGTATCATCTTTACTATCATTATTCTGAATTCTTTTTCAGGTAGACTGCCTATTTCCTCTTCATTTGTTAGGTCTGGTGGTTTTTTATCTTGCTCCTTCATCTGCTGTGTGATTTTCTGTCTTCTCATTTTGCTTATCTTATTGTGTTTGGGGTCTCTTTTTTTGCAGGCTGCAGGTTCATAGGTCCCGTTGTTTTTGGTGTCTGTCCCCAGTGCCTAAGGTTGGTTCAGTGGGTTGTGTAGGCTTCCTGGTGGAGGGGACTAGTGCCTGTGTTCTGGTAGACGAGGCTGCATCTTGCCTTTGTGGTGGGCAGGTCCACATCTGGTGGTGTGTTTTAGGGTGTCTGTGGACTTATTAAGATTTTAGGCAGTCTCTCTGTTAATGGGTGGGGTTGTGTTCCTGTCTTGCTAGTTGTTTGGCATAGGGTGTCCAGCACTGTAGCTTGCTGGTCATTGAGTGAAGCTGGATGCTGGTGTTGGGATGGAGATCTCTGGGAGATTTTCGACGTTTGATATTATGTGGAGCTGGGAGATCTCTTGTGGACCAGTGTCCTGAAGTTGGCTCTCCCACCTCAGAGGCACAGCCCTGATGCCTTGCTGGAGCACCAAGAGCCTTTCATCCACATGGCTCAGAATAAAAAGGAGAAAAAGTAGAAAGAATGAATTAGTAGAAGAAGGAAGGAAGGAAGGAAGAAAGAAAGAAAGAAAGAAAGAAAAGAAAGAAGGGAGGGAGGGAGGGTGGAGAAAGGAAGGAAGGAGGGAAGGAAGGAAAGAAAGAAAGAAAGAAGATAAAGTAAATGAAAGTAAGATAAAATATAATAAAGTTATTAAAATAGTAAATAATTTTTAAGAAAAAAATTTTAAAAAAATAATGGACAGATAGAACCCTAGGACAAATGGTGGAAGCAAAGCTATACAGAGAAAATCTCACACAGAAGCATACACATACACACTCACAAAAAGAGGGAAAGGGGAAAAAATCATAAATCTTGCTCTCAAAGTCCACCTCCTCAATTTCGGATGATTCATTGTCTATTCATGGATTCCGCAGATGCAGGTACATCAAGTTAATTGTGGAGATTTAATCCGCTGCTTCTGAGGCTGCTGGGAGAGATTTCCCTTTCCCTTCTTTCTTCGCACTGCTCCTGGGGTTCAGCTTTGGATTTGGCCCTGCCTCTGCGTGTA
This sequence comes from Tursiops truncatus, assembly GCF_011762595.2. NCBI lineage: Eukaryota > Metazoa > Chordata > Mammalia > Artiodactyla > Delphinidae > Tursiops > Tursiops truncatus. The sequence goes on from NC_047054.1 coordinate 3,043,693, forward strand.
GGTCGCCGGAGGGTGTCTGTTCTTCGCTCAGACAGGACGAGGTTAAAGGGGCCGCTGATTCTGGGGCTCTGGCTCACTCAGGCCGGGGGAAGGGAGGGGCACGGAGTGCGCGGCAAGCCTGCGGCGTCAGAGGTGGCAGCAGCAGTAGCCTTAGCGTCTCATGCATGTCTCTGGGGTCTGCGCTTTTAGCCGCGGCTCGCGCCCATCTCTGGAGCTCCTTAAAGCAGCGCTCTTAATCCCATCTCCCTGCGCACCAGGAAACAAAGAGGGAAGAAAAAGTCTCTTGCCTCTTCGGCAGGTCCAGACTTTTTCCTGGACTCCCTACCGGCCAGCCGTGGCGCACTAACCCCCTGCAGGCTGTGTTCACGCCGCCAACCCCAGTCCTCTCTCTGCGCTCCGACCGAAGCCCGAGCCTCGGCTTCCAGCCCCGCCCGCCCCGGCGGGTGAGCAAACAAGCCTCTCGGGCTGGTGAGTGCTGGTCGGCACTGATCCTCTGTGCGGGAATCTCCCCGCTTTGCCTTCTGCACCCCTGTGGCTGCACTCTCCTCTGTAGCGCCAAAGCTTACCCCCTGCCACCCGCCATCTCTGCCTGCAAAGGGGCTTCCTAGTGTGTGGAAACCTTTCCTCCTTCACGGCTCCCTCCCACTGGTGCAGGTCCTGTCCCTATCCTTTGTCTCTGTTTATTCTTTTTTCTTTTGCCCTACCCAGGTACGTGGGGAGTTTCTTGCCTTTTGGGAGGTCTGAGGTCTTCTGCCAGCGTTCAGGAGGTGTTTTGTAGGAATTGTTCCACGTGTAGTTGTATTTCTGGTGTATCTGTGGGGAGGAAGGTGATCTCTGTGTCTTACTCTTCCGCCATCTTCCCCTCGTCCCTCCCTAAACCTCCCACTTTTGGGAACTTCTCATTTTTCTAATGATCCACATATATAGATATAAGGGCAAAATCAGGATGGACAATCAGATTGGTCAACTTAAATAAATGTATATCATGCTGACAGTATAAATAATCCTTGAATAAGAAATATTATGTGTTCATTTAAAAGTGTGAAATATAAAATGAAAGTATGATATTATATATTGCTTTAGTCTTTTATTATGATAACAACTATACTTAATTTTTTATTAGGAAAAAATACCAAATACTGAGAGCACATGGAGTGAATACTAAGAAATTTATCCAACACAGAACAATTGGAAACACACATCTGTGTATGCATTTTATTGAATCTAAAAATGTAATTTTCATAATATTACCCAATTTCCAATTCATATATTTAAAAATTAATATGTCATCTTTGCATATGTAAATACTGCAATAGCTGTTTCAAAGATTTCTGCTGAAGCATATTTGTTTCCATGCAAATCACATTAATTGGAGAAATAGGAGTAGAAAGAAATGCCCTTGAGTTATAGTGCAACTTTTCTATGTCATAATGTTTGAAGGTAGATTAAAAAAAGGTTATGAATCACATTTAATTATGGATCAATACATATGCTCAGGTGAGAAAACATGAGCAAAACTGACTGTAGTCCACTCAACCTGAAGGAAAATAGTTTACCTTTCTCTAGCCCCCTGGTTAAAGAAAACACTAGTGTGATAAAAATACCTCTCAGAAATATTTAAATACAAATCTAGAAATCAAGGGAAACTCAGTGTTATCTTATAGAAATTGGATTTATTGGTTTTTATGAGAGTAATATGCTTTTTTTTATAGAAAGCAGATTAATTAATTAATTAGTTAATTTTTGCTGTGTTGCATCTTTGTTTCTGTGCAAGCGCTTTCTCTAGTTGTGGCAAGCGGGGGCCACTCTTCATCGCGGTGCGCGGGTCTCTCACTATTGTGGCCTCTCTTGTTGTGGAGCACAGGCTCCAGACACGCAGGCTCAGTAGTTGTGGCTCTCGGGCCTAGTTGCTCCGCGGCATGTGGGATCTTCCCAGACCAGGGCTCGATCCCGTGTCCCCTGCATTAGCAGGCAGATTCTCAACCACTGTGCCACTAGGGAAGCCCAATGATAGTAATATGCTTTTAATGAACATTTCTAGTGAGAAATATTATGAAATTATAATATTAGTGTAGTAAATACTTAATTTTAAAATGTCAGTTATATAAGACAATATTTCATTCCAATCTCTACTACTTAGTAACTAGAGTATCCTTAACAGATTATTTGACCACTTTGAATTCAGTTTGTTTTTCATTTTTAATCTGAAATATTGAGGGTAATCTTCCTTAAGAGTTGTTTTGTAGCTTATTTTGAGTTCGTGAAATGAAAAAACTGTATTATTGGACTTTTATTAAAATCTAACTCTAAATGTACAAGCGCACTGTACACTTTATGTACTTTAAGATCACTGTAGGTGATATAATGATTAGGTTTCCCTCAGTACTTGTCGGTACAGTTATCGGTGTATGTGATGTGAACGATGTGGGTGCACCATGTGTGTGGGTGGAGGGGGTTGTTTGTCAGAAGAGCAGATTGGCCATCTCTTCAGAGCATTCCTCCACACTGAAGCATGCTGGAACTTCATTTCAAAGGCTGACATGAAATCACAGAGTTTCTCTTGATTACAGAGCAGAAGACACACAGACAGGAGCAGGTACATCCTAAGACGGAGACACAGTGGAAAGGTGATAGGTAAATCACGGTGACACTGTTTATTTTTGATGGTTTCATGATCTGAAAGAATCTATCAGGGGCCCTGAACCAAGATGGCAGAGTAGAAGGACGTGCTCTCACTCCCTCTTATGAGAACACCAGAATCACAGCTAGCTGCTGGATAATTGTCAAAAGGAAGACACTGGAACTCACCAAAAAAGATACCCCACATCTGAAGACAAAGAAGAAGCCACAGTGAGATGGTAGGAGGGGCACAATCACAGTAAAATCAAATCCCATAACTGCTGGGTGGATAACTCACAGACTGGAGAACACTTATACCACAGAAGTCCACCCACTGGAGTGAAGGTTCTGAGCCCCACATCAGGCTTCCCAACCTGGAGATCTGGCAACGGGAGGAGGAATTCCTAGAGAACCAGACTTTGAAAGCTAGTCAGATTTGATTGCAGGACTTTCACAGGACTGGGGGAAACAGAGACTGCACTCTTGGAGGGCACACACAAAGTAGTGTGTGCATCGGGACCCACGGGAAGGAGCAATGACCCCAGGGGAGACTGAGCCAGACCTACCTGCTAGTCTTGGAGTCTCCTGCAGAAGCAGGTGGTGGCTGTGGCTCACCACGGGGACAAGGACACTGGCAGCAGAAGTTCTGGGAAGTACTCCTTGGTGTGAGCACTCCCGGAGTCCGCCATCAGCCCCACCAAAGAGCCCAGGTAGGCTCCAGTGTTGGGTCGCCTCAGGCCAAACAACCAACAGGGAGGGAACCCAGCCCCACCCATCAGCAGTCAAGCAGATTAAAATTTTACTGAGCACTGCCCACAGAGCAACACCCAGCTCTACCCACCACCAGTCCCTACCATCAGGAAACTTGCACAAGCCTCTTAGATAGCCTCAGCCACCAGAAAGCAGACAACAGAAGCAAGAAGAACTACAATCCTGCAGCCTGTGGAACAAAAACCACATTCACAGAAAAATAGAGAAGATGAAAAGGCAGAGGGCTATGTACCAGATGAAGGAACAAGATAAAATCCCGGAAAAACAACTAAATGAAGTGGAGATAGGCAACCTTCCAGAAAAAGAATTCAGAATAATGATAGTGAAGATGATCCAGGACCTCGGAAAAAGAATGGAGGCAAAGATCGAGAAGATGCAAGAAATGTTTTACAAAGACCTAGAAGGATTAAAAAACAAACAAACAGAGATGAACAATACAATAACTGAAACGAAAACTACACTAGAAGGAATCAATAGCAGAATAACTGAGGCAGAAGAAAGGATAAGTGACCTGGAAGACAGAATGGTGAAATTCACTGCTGCGGAACAGAATAAAGAAAAAAGAATGAAAAGAAATGAAGACAGCCTAAGAGACCTTTGGGACAACATTAAACACAACAACATTCACATCATAGGGGTCCCAGAAGGGGAAGACAGAGAGAGGACCAGAGAAAATATTTGAAGTGATTATAGTCGAAAACTTCCTTAACATGGGAAAGGAAATAGCCACCCAAGTCCAGGAAGCGCAGCGAGTCCCATACAGGATAAACCCAAGGAGAAACATGCCAAGACACATAGTAATCAAATTTTCAAAAATCAAAGACAAAGAAAAATTATTGAAAGCAGCAAGGGAAAAACAACAACTGATATACAAGGGAACTCCCATAAGGTTAACAGCTGATTTCTCAACAGAAACTCTACAAGCCAGAAGGGAGTGGCATGATATACTTAAAGTGATGAAAGGGAAGAACCTACAACCAAGGTTACTCTATCCAGAAAGGGTCTCATTCAGATTCGATGGAGAAATCAAAAGCTTTACAGACAAGCAAAAGCTAAGAGAATTCAGCACCACCAAACCAGCTCTACAACAAATGCTAAAGGAACTTCTCTAAGTGGGAAACACAAGAGAAGAAAAGGACCTACAAAAACAAACCCAAAACAATTAACAAAATGGTCATAGGAGCATACATATCGATAATTACCTTAAACATGAATGGATTAAATGCTCCAACCAAAAGACACAGGCTTGCTGAATGGATACAAAAACAAGACCCGTATATATGCTGTCTTCAAGATACCCACTTCAGACCTAGGGACACATACAGACTGAAAGTGAGGGGATGGAAAAAGATTTCCATGCAAATGGAAATCAAAAGAAAGCTGGAGTAGCAATACTCATATCAGATAAAATAGACTTTAAATTAAAGAATTTTACAAGAGACAAGGAAGGACAGTACATAATGATCAAGGGATCAATCCAAGAAGAAGATATAACAAATATAAATATATATGCACCCAACATAGGAGCACCTCAATACATAAGGCAATAGCTAACAGCTATAAAGGAGGAAATCGACAGCACAAAAATAGTGGGGGACTTTAACACCTCGTTTACACCAATGGACAGATCATCCAAAATGAAAATAAATAAGGAAACACAAGCTTTAAATGACACCATAGACCTGAGAGATTTAATTGATATTTATAGGACATTCCATCCAAAAACAGCAGATTACACTTTCTTCCCAAGTGTGCACAGAACATTCTCCAGGATAGTTCACATCTTGGGTCACAAATCAGGCCTCAGCAAATTTAAGAAAATTGAAATCACATCAATCATCTTTTCTGACCACAACAGTATGAGATTAGAAATGAATTACAGGGAAAGAAATGTAAAAACCACAAATACATGGAGGCTAAACAGTACATTACTAAATAACCAAGAGGTCGCTCAAGAAATCAAAGAGGAAATAAAAAAATACCTAGAGACAAATGACAATGAAAACATGATGATCCAAAACCTATGGGATGCAGCAAAAGCAGTTCTAAGAGGGAAGTTTATAGCTATACAAGCCTACCTCAAGAAAGAAGAAAAATCTCATATAAAATATGTAACCTTACACCTAAAGGAACTAGAGAAAGAAGAACAAAAAAACCCCAAAGTTAGCAGAAGGAAATAAATCATAAAGATCAGAGCAGAAGTAAATGAAATAGAAACAAAGAAAACAATAGCAAAGATCAATAAAACTAAAAGCTGGTTCTTTGAGAAGATAAACAAAATTGATAAACCGTTAGCCAGATTCATGAAGAAAAATAGGGAGAGGATTTAAATCAATAAAATTAGAAACGAAAAAGGAGAAGTTATAACGGACACCGCAGAAGTACAAAACATCCTAAGAGACTACTACAGGCAACTCCATGCCAATAAAATGGACAACCTGGAAGAAATGGACAAATTCTTAGAAAGGTATAACCTTCCAAGACTGAACCAGAAAGAAATAGAAAATATGAACAGACCAATCACAAGTAATGAAATTGAAAATGTGATTAAAAATCTTCCAGTAAACAAAAGGCCAGGAGCAGATGGCTTCACAGGTGAATTCTATCAAACATTTAGAGACGAGCTAAACCCATCCTTCTCAAACGCTTCCAAAAAATTGCAGAGAAAGGAACACTCCCAAACTCATTCTATGAGGCCACCATCACCCTGAAACCAAAACCAGACAAAGATACTACAAAAAAAGAAAATTACAGACCAATATCACTGATGAATATAGATGCAAAGATCCTCAACAAAATACTATGAAACAGAATCCAACAACCCATTAAAAGGATCATACACCATGATCAAGTGGGATTTATCCCAGGGATGCAATGATTCTTCAATATACACAAATCAATCAATGTGATACACCATATTAACAAATTGAAGAATAAAAACCATATGATCAGATGATCATAGATGCAGAAAAAGCTTTTGACAGAATTCAACACCCATTTATGATAAAAACTCTCCAGAAAGTGGGCATAGAGGGAACCTACCTCAACATAATAAAGGCCATATAAGACAAACCCACAGCAAACATCATTCTCAATGGTTAAAAACTGAAAGCATTTTCTCTAAGATCAGGAACAAGACAAGGATGTCCACTCTCACCACTGATACTCAACATAGTTTTGGAAGTCGTAGCCATGGCATTCAGAGAAGATAAAGAAATAAAAGGAATACAAATTGGAAAAGAAGTAGAACTGTTACTGTTTGCAGATGACATGATACTATACATAGAGTATACTAAAGATGCTACCAGAAAACTACTAGAGCTAATCAATGAATTTGGTAAAGTTGCAGGATACAAAATTAATGCACAGAAATCTCTAGCATTCCTATACACTAATGATGAAAAATCTGAAAGAGAAATTAAGGAAACACTCCCATTTACCATTGCAAGGAAAAGAATATAATACCTAGGAATAAACCTACCTAGGGAGACAAAAGTCCTGTATGCAGAAAACTGTAAGACACTGATGAAAGAAATTAAAGATGATACCGACAGACGGAGAGATATACCATGTTCTTGGATTGGAAGAATCAATATTGTGAAAATGACTGTACTGCCCAAAGCAATCTACAGATTCAATGCAATCCCTATCAAATTACCAATGGCATTTTTTACAGAACTAGAACAAAAAATCTTAAAATTTGTATGGAGACACAAAAGACCCCGAATAGGCAAAGCAGTCTTGAGGGAAAAACACGGAGCTGGAGGAATCAGGCTCCCTGACTTCAGACTATACTACAAAGCTACAGTCATGAAGACAATATGGTACTGGCACAAAAACAGAAACATAGATCAATGGAACAAGATAGAAAGCCCAGCAATAAACGCACACACCTATGGTCAACTAATCTGTGACAGAGGAGGCAAGGATATACAATGGAGAAAAGACAGTCTCTTCAGTAAATGGTGCTGGGAATACTGGACAGCTACATGTAAAAGAATGAAATTAGAACACTCCCTAACACCATACAGAAAAATAAACTCAAAATGGATTAGAGCCCTAAATGTAAGACCAGACACTGTAAAACTCTTAGAGGAAAACATAGGAAGCACAGTCTTTGACATAAATCCCAGCAAGATCTTTTTTGATCCACCTCCTAGAGTAATGGAAATAAAAACAAAAATAAACAAATGGGACCTAATGAAACTTCAAAGCTTTTGCACAGCAAAGGAAACCATAAACAAGACCAAAAGACAACCCTCAGAATGGGAGAAAATATTTGCAAATGAAGCAACTGACAAAGGATTAATCTCCAAAATTTATAAGCAGCTCATGCATCTTAATAACAAAAAAACAAACAACCCAATCCAAAAATGGGCAGAAGACCTAAATAGACATTTCTCCAAAGAAGATATACAGACTGCCAACAAACACATGAATGAATGCTCAACATCACTAATCATTAGAGAAATGCAGATCAAAACTATAGTGATGTATCACCTCGTGCCAGTTAGAATGGGCATCATCAGAAAATCTACAAACAACAAATGCTGGAGAGGGTGTGGAGAAAAGGGAACCCTCTTGCACTGTTGGGAATGTAAATTGATACAGCCACTATGGAGAACGATATGGAAGTTCCTTAAAAAACTAAAAATAGAATTACCATATGCTCCTGCAATTCCACTACTGGGCATATACCCAGAGAAAACCATAATTCAAAAAGACACATGCACCCCCATGTTCATTGCAGCACTATTTACGATAGCTAGGTCATGGAAGCAACCTAAATGCCCATCGACAGACGAATGGATAAAGAAGATGTGGTATATATATGCAATGGAATATTACTGAGCCATAAAAAGGAACGAAATTGGGTCATTTGCTGAGACGTGGATGGATCTAGAGACTGTCATACAGAGTGAAGTAAGTCAGAAAGAGAAAAACAAATATCGTATATTAACGCATATATGTGGAACCTAGAAAACTGGTACAGATGAAGTGGTTTGCAGGGCAGAAGTTGAGACACAGAAGTAGAGAACAAACGTATGGACACCAAGGGGGGAAAGCCCCGGGGGGGTGGGGATGGTGGTGTGCTGAATTGGGCAATTGGGATTGACATGTATACACTGATGTGTAAAATTGATGACTAATAAGAACCTGCTGTATAGAAAAATAAATAAAATAAAAGTCAAAAAAAAATCTCAATTGACCTTAATAAACAAACAAACAAAAAAAGAATCTATCAGACTGGGTTTGAAATTCGCAGTGACAAATGGATTCAATTATGAGAACCTTTTCTTTAAGACCACAGACTGAGCACGTATTTCATTATTATGAGAGCTCTGGGGAAGGAAATGGCCAGTCAAGCTTTGGATGGTTGTGGGCGTGAGCAATGCTGTTTTGTGGTCTGCAGCTTCCATGAGCTCCTCTGTACCTGTAACACCTTCCCCTGCAGCCCTTCTCAGGCAAACCTTGGGACAGGAAGGAGGTAGTTGGCTACTTTGGGGATGGAAGAGAAACTGAACTAAATAACCCAGCTATTTCAGAGATTTAGTTAATTACCATAATTACTAGGTCATAGTCTACCATTTCTTCAAGCCAAGTTCATGTTCGTGGAGGTCCTTCTCTCAGAAATATAAAGACTACTAGAATGGGTACCTCAACCTGTTAGAAGGAATAATATGAGAAAGAAAATCCTCCGTTAAATTTCAGGGTAAGGGTTACTGTTGTTATTATTACTATTACCATCACCTGAACTTCTTCCTGTTATTAACCTGTCAGCATTTTTTGCTTTGGTATCATTTTTCTTGAGCACAGTTATTTCTTGGGCTGAAGAAAATTGATTAAAAGTGAAACTCAGACCAAGGCTTGATGTTTAGAAGAGTCTGTCCCAGAAAAGATGGGAAAGTTGGGAATGATGTCAAGGAAAATTTATCATTATTTTTCAATGAAAGTAAAATGTCTAAACCCATAATAAGAGGATGAAAGAGGGAGAGAGAGACAGAGAAAGTGTGTGAAATGTGCAAGATGCAGCTGAGAAATCTAATCAGGAAGAGAAAGTGCAATTCAAGGAACAGAAGCAGGTTTCCCAGTTGTGATTTATTTCATAGACAAATTGAATTTAATATGTATTCAGTAAACCATTTTGTTCAAATACAAACTGATAAAACAAAAGAATGTGTTGAAATAAGATTGCAGAGCTATGAAAGCAAAATGAGAACCAACCTAATACCATTACAGTACTAATGGACGATTTAGAAAAGAGGGGCAATATATAATGTGTTTAAAATAAAACTAATGGGATGGAAGAAATGACTGATATGATATGATCATATTAAAATCAAGGAATAAAAGACAATTTGATTATAGCCATTAGAGGTAACATAGTATATACGGAGGACAGAAAAGACACTTCAACTTTTCCTGAAGGGGAGAATCTGCCCCCCCTAAAAAAATGGCCTCAAAAATCTGTTTAGAGCAAATAAGTCTATCCATGAGATAAATAGCATCTGGGAATAATTGCTACAAACCATTGACCTTGAGGCTTATTACTTGTAAGGTACTGACGCACAGTGAGAAAGACAAACGAATTTAAACATCTCATATAAAATGCAGCTCATTACACCTGGTTTGTGTGTGTGTGTGTGTGTATGTATGTATGTATGTATATATATGTGTATATATATATATATATATATAAAGTTTAGGAATACAAATAGACATAATGAAACTAAATAAAGCAAGGGAAAAGGGAATAAGGAACATGGAATTCAGGCAGGAGTAGGTAAGTCACGGCACTGGAATGGTGAGGGGGTGGGATGATTAGATATATGTTATTTTCAAGAACCTAGCTTTGTTTTGGATGTTGCATTTTTGAGTACTTAATTCAGAATTATGGTTATTAGCATTATCATTATGTTTTTTAATTGAGGTATAACAATGCAGGGAAGTACACTAAAATCTTGAATATTATATATATGTATATATAATATACAAGTATATATATATATATCTGTGCCCACCCCTTAGATGAAGATAAAGAACATTTCTAGCATCAGAGAAGGTTTTTTGTGTGCCTGAAAATGTTATTCTCCTTTGCTGTGTTAGGCAGAAAGAATGATTGAAGTTAAATCCAATTTGGCATTGAACCGAGTCAAGCAGCTGTAGTTATAGTTTAGGCTCACTTCATGCTTGCCTTGTTCCTATTTCTTGGATGTAGTCTTCTTGAAGGTTTGATTGGTGTGTCCTTGGACCCTGTGTGAGATTCAGTTGGGTCCTTTGGGAGTTTAGAATCTAGCTCTTCCGCCTCCCACCTCAAGAAACTTCAAAATCTGGCAAGTGTCTTGAGTTGGAGATCTGGTGCATTTAATGCAGGCCTGTCCTCCTGAGGGACTTTTCTCCTAAGTATCGTAAGATTGAGCAGTTTGTACCTTTCTGGCCTAGAAGAGGCTCTTCCTGGCAGGTCTTTTGTCTTCTGGGCTCTGAAAATTCTAATCCTGGGAGATTTCAAGCTTAACAGGTTTATGTAGATTTATGTTGCTCCAGGTTCAAAATCTGGCAGATATCTTTCATTTGTTTGCTGGAACTCCCACACTCTAAAGGGGCTTTGCTTTTAAGACCCCCCATCTGCCCCAGTGCACGTCAGAAGCTTCCCTGGTTTCTCTGTCTTGTATAGATTCCATCTACCTAGACTAGTGGTTCTCAACTGGGTAGGATTTTGTACCCCACCGCTTTTCCCCATCCCCACATTTAACAACGCCTGTTGTGTTTTAGGGCCATCTTCCTCTTGTGGCTTTCTAATCGCGCATTTGGATAAATATGATTATGCTTATTCTATCTGTAATCTAGTAGCTTCCAGCCATTAATTGGGAAAATTATAACTAGAAAACTGCAAGTTACTTATCTTCGTGGCAACATAGGAAAGGTGTTTCATAGCTAAGCAACAAACTCATATTAATGAAGATCTTTAATGTTGTGAGTAAAGCAGATGACAGCTCAGGTCCTAAAGCATCATTTCCATGTATATATTTTGCAGTGACAGGACAGTCTATGGATTAGCTTTTCCTTGACTTAGATTTGAATTGTATAAGAGTTGATAAGAAAAGGTGACAGGATGCTACAAACAGATTTCTGGATAAATCAAATTTTTGGTTTAAAGAATTTCTTTTTCATTAGAACGCTGCACATGTAAGATTGTGATATGGCTGCTTTGCTGAATGAGTTTGGGGAACTTTATTCTTGCCATGAGAAAAATCTGAACACCTGACATTTGAGTGAACAAGCTCACACTTTACTTTTATTACTCAATATAAACTATAAAATAATAAATATTATTATATTTAAAATATTAGGCAAGGATTAAAATATTAGGCAAGGATTAAAATATTAAGCAAATTATTTCTTTTGGAAAAGAATTTCTTTTAGACAAGATGAATTTCTAACTTTAAGCCAGTGATTAATTGGTGCTTTAGTTTCATGTAATACATTGTTAAATATTGTTTGAAGAGTTGCATGTATTAAACTAACAAGAAAATAATACAGTATGCTGTAGCTTTACACTGTGTCTAAGAGCTGAACGCTTTTAATTACTTGCTGGCCGTTCATTGGAGATGTGGAGATGAGGGCATTCAGTTTGTGCTTTGCAATAATTACACCCAAAAGGTAGTGTAGAGAGTGATAAAATAGGTATTTTTTTATTAAAAGCTGTATTAGCTAAAACACATTAATATTACATTATTCTTATATTACAGGAAATATAGAAGGAATATTACAGAGAATATAAGGGTTGAGTGATGAGTTTTTTGTTTCTTTATTTTGGAGTTAGAAGCATATGAAATGGTCTTACTTTAAGACCAACATGAGACCATTTTACTGTTCACTCTGCTTTTCTGTTTTTAGACTCACCACACATATCTATCTTTGTTCCCCCATCAAGTATGGAATTGCATTAGAAAATAATAGCACAAATTATCAAAAAGGAAAAATATTGAAGCACCCGGAAATATATTTTAAAATACTGGTTGAATGAAATCCATCAATGTAAATTTAAATACTCAAAATGTGCTATCTTCTGTGCCTTACTGTTTTTATGGATTATAGATGAACACAAAGTTGAATTATGCTGCAAACTTCATGATCTCGATAATCAATAAGGTTTTTCATTGTATTATCTATCAGCATCTTTGTAGTTTGGAGATTTTGCGGAACTCCTGCTTTAAGAACATGGTAGCACCCTGCCCTCTGGGAGCTTTCTAAGGCTTTCAAATTTCCCTCTCCAGCTACAGAGTCATTTTCATAGAGGGTGGGACTCCTTCCTGACTCAACTCCCTTAGGAAGAATTCATCCAGTTACTTATTGATACACTATATTCCTGTCATGGGACTGGGGTGAGGTCTAAAATTATCTGTGCCACATAAAAGCCACGAGAGTTCTTGAGACATGCAAGTATATCTTCCTGCAACTGATCAGAAACTGATGACATTTTGAAATGATATGAAAACACACAACCAGACTTGTAGGTAGAATCGTGATATTTATTTTGTGGGCATCACTGCTGTTGAGATGAAGATGTCATTCAAGTTTGGTTTTGTGCCCTAAAATTAGCCATGTGCCTCCTGGGCATTTTCATCCCCAAAGATGTTAATTGTTCTTCCAGCACTTTGTTTAATTTCGGTGGCATTTGCTATTTTGTATATCATCCGTCTTCTTGAGGTTCTGTCAGTGATCGATGAGGCGACTGATTGTTCCTGTCAGCCTACCTTAAAGAGCCCACGAAAACGAGCACCTTGGAACCTGCTCTCAAGCAGCCTGGCTTCTGATGTGTTTATTTTCACGCCCCTCTTTGGCTATACTCTATTACTTTCATCTTATGTGCTATTTTATAATGTGACCTTAGTAATAAAAAAAAAACCTACTTGAATTTTAAGTGGTAGTTGAGAGAAAGCAATGTTGTACAAAAGAAGAAAAGAGGAAAATAGGTTTTCATTTTAAGGCATTGCTTGTTGTGGACTTTAAGAAAGCTGGAATGAGGCTTTCAAATCTCAGCAACATGATACATTAGGGCCCCTGAGTCTCTGGTGAGGGAAATATGGTTTTTTTATTTTATACAAAACATAAATTCTTTGATAATCTTGTTTTTCTTCGTTGTATAAAATATGATTTTATATATTTTGTTTAGTTTCTGGTTGACTTAGCTTACTACAGTGTTATGGCGTTTTACATGAAATGAGCACATGATATTAAGAATATTGTCACCTGTAAATACGGGCGCATATGAGAACAGGTGTTCAAAATGTTCCAAATAACTTCCTGAATTTTTTGGAGGATTTACTACTGACTGAGGTGTGCATTAAAAAATTGAAAATTCTCTTTTAATTATGCCTCTCTGTGTTAAATGTATACCCAGCTAATATCCACTTCAAAAATTTTATAAAGATAAAATGCTTACAGAGTAATTAATTAAAACAGTAGTTTGTATTTTCCTCTCTGGCATTCTACAATTAGAGTTGTTTTTAGGCTTCACTGCTTCAGGAATATTTTTTGGCAGGACAGAATGCAGGTGTAGTACAAAGTCAAGGTTTGACCTCTATTTTGTAAAAGCCAAATCGCATTGAGAAAATGAAGCTAGCTGGGTCTAAGAATGAAGGCAGAAGGAGAAAATAGTTGAGGTCAAGGAGATGGAAAGAAAGGGATTCTATTTTAAGAAACCTGGGAGAGGAAGGTCTTCTAGGATCTAGACCCACTTCCTCACAGAGGTGGGAAAATCAAGACTTTAGATGCACGTGGAGGACAGAAGCACTCAGACCGCACTAGGCAAAGGGTGCCCAGCTACATCCAAGAATCCCACGTTCCCAGATGGCAGGAGGTCAACTTGAAGGGGCCTCACTAATAACCCAAGAGCGCAGGACCTCCCGCACTGAACTGGAATTGTTCCAGGACTTTTACAATCCTGGTGGGATGTGGAAGGCAGATATGGCTGTCTAGTCTGTTCAGGCTGCTGTCACAAAGTGCTATAGACAGAGTAGCTTATCGGCAACATTTATTTCTCACAGTTCTGGAGGCTGGGAAGTCTCCAGATCAAGCTACCAGCAGATTTGGTGTCTGGGGATGGCCTAGTTGGCCAGCCTCCTTCCTGTAATCTCACAAGGTGGAAGGGCCAGGAGAGTTCTCTGGAACCTCTTTTCTATGGGTACTAAACCCATTTCTCAAGGTCCCATCTCCTAATATCATCACTTTGGGGGTTAGGATTTCAACATAGGAAACAGTGAGAGAGGGGCACAAACACGCAGACCTGAACCATGGTCTTTGATTCTGAATCAGGTGGATTTAAAGATACTAATGAAATGCAGTATTTCTCACACCTAAACATAGCTAGAGATAAAGATGTTGGGAGAAAAGTGGTTTATATTCAGATATATTTCTACACCACTTTTCATTTCAATGACATGTAATACCTGAAGGAAATGCAAATGAATGACCAAAAAAGCTTTGGATGTTCTGAAAACCCAAAGCAATAAGATACCACAATTTTAGTTACTTTTGCAATTGTTAACGAATGTTTGAATTTTCTTTTTTAAATAAACATTTATCGTGGAAATGTATGAGGCTAGTAATCAATTTTCCAGAGAGAAACTGTTGCTATGTCAAAAAAAGTCCTTGAGATAAGGCTCAAAAGGAAGTTAGGGTGGGAGCTGGTCTACTTTCCCTCTCTCAGCTACCATATCTTCCCTGATCCCACCAGCATTAGCTACAGCTGATACCATCCTGTTATCACTTTCCATAGAGAACATTTCCTTACCTGATTTTAGACTCAGCACAGAGTATAGAAGTTGTTTAGTGTATATTATCAATGCACTAAGGTGGTTTTTGGTTTGTGTTTATTTGTCAACCTACAAGGGAGTAAGTGGTACACACATGCAAATTATAATAATCTACCTGCATAGATAAATTAAGTTCTGTTCCTGTTTCCTGGTTTTTCTATTATTTCTCTTCCATTAACTCTGCTGGAAGGTTCAGACCAAGTTTTGTTGCTATATCCATAGGTGACATTCTGCATTTCTGTCCTTCCATCTTGCTAGGATTGTTTTATCCTATAGCTGTATCAAAAACACTCAACCTCTCTACTCCTTTCAGTATTCAAGAATTTAGCCTAAAATCAAATGGCATTAGGTCTGGTGCAAGTTTAAGGCAAAGCAGAACATGACTGTGGGTTGACTTTGAAAAATGACTTTGAACTTGGAAACCTGGTGTTTGTTGTCACACAAAGGTTGTCAACTTGAACACAAGCCTGAAACCCATCATAAGGGTCAGTTTAATCCTAGAAATTGGACCCAAGGTAAGGGATCAGACAAGAAAATTCTTATGGACAGGAAATGTTAAGAGGCGGTGACTAACAGACTGTAGCTTGTATATATTTAGAAATAACTCAAAAAGTATAATGAGTCATACTACTGTCATTTTTTTTATTTTTTGTGTCTTTTATGTGTTTCCTTCCACCATGAAATCATTGTTAAGATACCTGGGAAGAGATCCATTATAATCATATGAACATATTTAAAATATTGTAAATGGTAGTTACTGTAAAATGTTCCATAATGCTATGATTTAGGTTGTGTTTTGGCGCTATTATGTCAGTAACATAATTCCTAGGGCCCAGTATCTAGGAATGTCAGAATTCCATACTGTAATCTCTTTCTAGGGCTTTCCAAGATATGGTACGTAGAGACATGCAGGAAAATAAAACTTCTATCAAAGAGTTGTTTGTTACAATTAACAAGAATGCCATTTACTTCAATTTATAAAAAGCTTTTTACTAAGTCTGATAAAACCCCCATTCAGGGCTGCCAACTAAAAGATCTATCAGAGTGTAAAAGAAAGAAGGAAGGAGAGAAAAAGAGGTGGGGAAGGGATAGGAAGGGATGAGCATCCTCTCATCTACCCATCTGCATGGACCGAAAGGAAGAAGAAAAGCAGCCATGCTGCATTAAGAGGCTGGACCTTGCCTACGTCTGAATCAGGACTGCAAAGAGCAAGATTATCCACTGAAGCCCTGTGTTAAATAGTGTCTTGAGCTCAGACCCATTAGATAAGTAACTGGGAAGAGTTGGGCTTCTCTTTACCTTATATTTAAGAATTCGGTGACAAGGGAAACAAAATTCTCCCTTTAAATTGACAAAAATCTAACTGTAAGTAAAGTGTTTTGTTAATTAAGGGCAACACATAGGGGATTGCAAATCTCTATAGATTAAGAACATCCTGTATATACAAAATATACTAAGTAGAAGCCTCATTGTATGCATTTTTACCTTGTTTGTTCAAGTTCTGCAGAGAGGCATGAGGACAGATTCCCTATGGACACAAGGAAAGGAAACACAACACACAGAAAAAGGCACAACTTCCCAAGCACTATTAATGTAACGCAGTGATCAAGTCAACACAGCACTTGAACCTTTGTGGTAGACATACCTCTCCTCTGAGTCCATTGATTTTAAAAGAAAAGAAAACATTTTCGTGGCCTTCTGAACTGGGGTACATCAGCCTGGCAGAGGGCAGAATCCTAGAGTCGTAGGCAGGTGGGTCCTGAGATGGAGGAGAGGGGACTCGAGCTGAAAGTGCCAATAATGAACAGTGTTACTCTCATAGGGTCCACCCGTGGAACATGACTGGTTATCAATCCAACAAAGTACACTAGGATCCAAATAAATGTTCTCATCCTGCATGACCAGATTTGTGTGCTAGCAGATTCCGGTTCCCGGGGATCTATGTACCAAGCTGCTTTAAGAAATACAGTCCGGTAACCAAAAAAAAAAAAAAAAAAAAAATTAATAAATGAAAACCTCAATTAAATACAATTGGGAGACCAGAAGGGGGAGCTCTCACACCCTGTGACTAAAGCAGAGCCCAACAGGAAAAAGAAAGATGCCTCCTTTCCTGGCAAGGACTCAGTCAGTGCAGAGCTACACACTACACCGTAGCCCTCCCAACTTACTTGTCCCCCCTAGGAGGGTGTTCTCCTTCCCTTGCTGTGCAGGGACTTGCACGTGGCTCGCCATGGTTGCAAACCCCAAACTGCAATTCTCTACAGATTCCAAATAAACCCGTCATTGCTGGAGAATATCTGGCTGTTTGTTTCAGGTCAACACTCTCGATTCCATTCTGTGTTTACAATACAGTCTTTTGATTCTTTAATTACAATTTTCTATAGTGGAAGGATATTCCCCTTATATGTTTTTTTCTATGTTCACATTCCCTTACTTTTTCTTTTTTTTTTTTGCGGTACGCGGGCCTCTCACTGTTGTGGCCTCTCCCGTTGCAGAGCACAAGCTCTGGACGCGCAGGCTCAGCGGCCATGGCTCACGGGCCCAGACGCGCCGCGGCATGTGGGATCTTCCCGGACCGGGACATGAACCCGTGTCCCCTGCATCGGCAGGCGGACTCTCAACCACTGCGCCACCAGGGAAGCCCATCCCCTACTTTGGTTTCCTTTTTTTTTTTTTACATCTTTATTGCAATATAATTGCTTTACAATGGTGTGTTAGTTTCTGCTTTATAACAAAGTGAATCAGTTATACATATGCATATGTTCCCATATCTCTTCCCTTATGCGTCTCCCTCCTTCCCACCCTCCCTATCCCACCCCTCTAGGTGGTTACAAAGCACCAAGCTGATCTCCCTGTGCTATGTGGCTGCTTCCCACTAGCTATCTGTTTGACGTTTGGTAGTGTATATATGTCCATGCCACTCTCTCATTTTGTCACAGCTTACCCTTCCCCCTCCCTGTATCCTCAAGTCCTTTCTCTAGTAGGTCTGTGTCTTTATTCCCGTCTTGCCCCTAGGTTCTTCAGAACCTTTTTTTTCTTAGATTCCATATATATGTGTTAGCATACGGTATTTGTCTTTCTCTTTCTGACTTACTTCATTCTGTATGACAGACTCTAGGTCCATCCACCTCACTACAAATAACTCAATTTCGTTTCTTCTTATGGCTGAGTAATATTCCATTGTATATATGTGCCACATCTTCTTTATCCATTCATCCGATGATGGACACTTAGGTTGCTTCCATCTCCTGGCTATTGTAAATAGAGCTGCAATGAACATTTTGGTACATGACTCTTTTTGAATTATGGTTTTCTCAGGATATATGCCCAGTAGTGGGATTGCTGCGTCATATGGTAGTTCTACTTGTAGTTTTTTAAAGAACCTCCATACTGTTCTCCATAGTGGCTGTACCAATTCACATTCCCACCAGCAGTGCAAGAGTGTTCCCTTTTCTCCACACCCTCTCCAGCATTTATTGTTTCTAGATTTTTTGATGATGGCCATTCTGACTGGTGTGAGATGATATCTCATTGTAGTTTTGATTTGCATTTCTCTAATGATTAATGATGTTGAGCATTCATGTGTTTGTTGGCAATCTGTATATCTTCTTTGGAGAAATGTCTATTTAGGTCTTCTGCCCATTTTTGGATTGGGTTGTTTGTTTTTTTGTTATTGAGTTGCATGAGCTGCTTGTAAATTTTGGAGATTAATCCTTTGTCAGTTGCTTCATTTGTAAATTTTGGAGATTAATCCTTTGTCAGTTGCTTCATTTGCAAATGTTTTCTCCCATTCTGAGGGTTGTCTTTTGGTCTTGTTTATGGTTTCCTTTGCTGTGCAAAAGCTTTGAAGTTTCATTAGGTCCCATTTGTTTATTTTTGTTTTTATTTCCATTTCTCTAGGAGGTGCGTCAAAAAGGATCTTGCTGTCATTTATGTCATAGAGTGTTCTGCCTGTGTTTTCCTCTAAGAGTTTGATAGTTTCTGGCCTTACATTTAGGTCTTTAATCCATTTTGAGCTTCTTTTTGTGTATGGTGTTAGGGAGTGATCTAATCTCATACTTTTACATGTACCTGTCCAGTTTTCCCAGCACCACTTATTGAAGAGGCTGTCCTTTCTCCACTGTACATTCCTGCCTCCTTTATCAAAGATAAGGTGACCATATGTGCTTGGGTTTATCTCCACATTCCCCTACTTTTAAATGTATTTTGTTTTCTGTTTTGCTAACACCATGAGGGACAAAAATGGAACTATATTGTCCAGCTGGCAGTGGAAATTCTTATTTTAAGGAAAGGTTTTATTTATACTTAGATAGGGATCTTTGTAAGCTTTTTTTTTTCCTACCTGAAAATGAAATCTTGCCATTTGCAGCAACGTGGATGGACTTTGAGGGCATTATGCTAAGTGATATAAGTCAGACAAGGACAAATATCGTATGGTTTCACTTATGTGTGGAATAAAATAAACAAACAAAAACAAACACATAGATGCAGAGAACAGAGTAATGGTTACCAGAAGGGAAGGGGATGGAGAAGGGCAAAACAGGTAAAGGGGGTCAACTGTATGATGACAGTTGGAAACTGAACTTTTGGTGGTGAGCATGCTGTGGTGTACACAGAAGTTGCAGTTGTACATATGACACTTGTATAATGCTGTAAACCCGTTAAAAAAAAGCAAACAGACTATGAGTTAAGGCTCCTCAATTGCGATTCACAGATGATTTTTCCTGGACCTGTGTGTTAGGCCATTTGAACGCTGAAAAGAGCATCTAGTCAAATATGGACATATTTAATGGTCCATCATTTGTACGTACAGTCAAGGTTGGGTGAGGTGGAAGGGTGGGAAAAAGATGGATTCCAAATGTGATTTTCATTTACATTTGGGAAAAAGACCCAGAGAGAGAATGCCCGTTTATTGGAAGCTTCTCTTCAATATGCCTCAATGGCCAGACATGTGGGTTGTCTTTTGTTTTTTTATTCTGAATAAATCAAACTTTGGGGAACTTTAAAAAAAAAAAAAGTGAATGATGAGTAAGAGAGAGTAAGAGAGAGACAGAAGAGAAGACTGAAAAGTAGATTAAAAAAATTAAAAGGAAAGTATCTCTAAGTAAGTTATGAGTATAAAAACCATCAGGTGATAGATGCTAATGATCTGGGAGCATCACTGGCATCACCTGGGAGTCTGTGGAAAATGCAGAATCTCAGGAGCCACCCAATACCTACTGAATAACAATCTGCATGTTAACATTTGGAAGTGATGTGCGGTGTTAACAGTTCAGAAACCGAGGCCTAGGTAACAAAAAATGTTGCTCTTTCTGGATTAAAGGATACCTAACTTCAAATCCATCTTTGCCACCTATGAGGAGTTTCTTAGCTTCCCTGTGCCTGTCACCTCATACGTAAAACAGGCTTATTAATTACCTACTTCTATGGATAGTTGAAAGAATTAAACGTAGAAATACATGCAAAGTGATTATAACACCCAGTAACTGTCAGTAATTTGTATTATTACTTCTGTAGAGGAACCATGGTGTAGCTGAAAGTGGATGAATCCAGGATTTAAATTCTTGGACTCCTGTTTTAGAAGCTTACTGGCTGTGGGACTTTTGGTAAATTGAATACCCATTCTGAGCCTGTGTTTTCTCAAGTGTTAAAATGGAATATTAATGCTTATGTGAGGAACATTCTAAAGTGTTCTTAAAATGATACTTTTTAAAGTACTTTAAAATGATTAATAATGTAAATGCAAGCTATTATTATTATCATTCATCCTAATGATAGCTACTAGGGTCCAATCTGGTTTGTATCAGATGGAGATTGACTCCATCTATAGCTGGGTCAAATGACATATTAGTGTAAGTTTAAATATAGAAAAGTGCAGGCACTTTAGACAAGTCTAAACCTTGCCTTTACTCTCTCTGATACCCTGAGGAATCTGCACATGGCCATGGCCTACTGAATGCCAACATGGCGTACTTCCACAGTACAAAGTCCAGACATCTGGCTCATAATATTCAGAGTCCTCAATGGGTAGACTGTCCTAGAGCAGGTAATGATATAAACAATTTATGTTTTTTCACGCAGGAAATGACCTTCATAACTTACTTGTAGCTTCATTTCTTATTACTTATGAGTCATTCAGTAAATAATAGAAATAGATTATATTGTTCAACTGCCCTTTGTTATATATTTCCATTGTAAATGGATATTTTTCATTGTCCTGACATATTTGCAACAATAATGTGTTTTCAGGCTATAAATATTGATGGAGCAAAGATGTGTGTGTTTGCACTTTGAATACTTGATAAGTTTCACAGGCACCTATAGAATGAACATTAGCAGTTCTGGGAAGCTTTACTTATCCCCCAAAGGACAATTCATGCTGCAGGGGCTTAAAAAATATCTTTCATTAAATGAGTTGTTTCCACTAAGCAATTACTTAATTTTAACTGATTTTTAACTAAGGTTGAACTTTATCGTGAATATTAATCACTGCAGGGAAACTTACAGATATGCCACATTATCTGATCCCCTGAGTGAGTAAAATGTTTTAAAATTTAATCTAGAATTATATAAAGGCAATTTTTATTTAGAATGATCTTGACTAATTGACGTTTGTCTTTAATCAAAACCTGATGGAGAGGTAGATATATAATCTAAATGCAGAAGGATTTGGTCATGTGATATATGCAAGAAATAGGCAGGTTGGAATGGAGGAGAGGTTTGACAAGAAAAGCTGAAGTAGGTCTCTTTCACACAATAATTGCTGTCATTTATTTTTAAACAAAAGCAACGTTTCTTTAGTTTTTTAAAAATAAAATTCTGGGGCTTCCCTGGTGGCGCGGTGGTTAAGAGTCCGCCTGCCGATGCAGGGGACACGGGTTCGTGCCCCGGTCTGGGAAGATCCCACATGCCATGGAGCGCTGGGCCCGAGGGCCATGGCCGCTAAAGCCTGCGCATCCGGAGCCTGTGCTCCGCAACGGGAGAGGCCACAGCAGTGAGAGGCCCGTGTACCGCAAAAAAAATAAAATAAAAATAAAATAAAATAAAATTCTGTAAACTTCAGTCTGTTAATTTAAATGGCCTAAGACTAGAGCTTATTAAAAAGCAGATGCACATCTTTCCTTGGTTAAACTTTTAATTTTTTAGGGCTCTGGACCACTCATCTTTCTAACACATTTAATCTCCTTCTTATGTTTCTTTTCTTCCCTCCGTTTACAACTGTAGCTTAAACATGCAAACAACTTATTTGCATTTTAGCCCCTTCTTGAGCTCACTGTAGCTCCCTAACTTTCCGAGGTTTTTCCTGACAGAAACATCATTTAGGGAAAGATTCTTGAAGGATGGTCAGTCCAACTATTTCTCTGGGTAACCTAAAAATCCACCTCTAAATTGAGCAGACTCTCAAGGCATGCATATGTAGAATATTTTAAATTGGCGCCCTATAGAATTACTTGTCATACATTTTGATTTTAGCCTGGTACTTCTTTTCATTGGAGCTTTGCTTGAGAGATTCTGTGTGTTGTCCCTGGAAAACTGTGATGTGTGAACTACAGCCTTCCATGATTCTTCACATATTTAACTGAGAGAAGTGGTGTTATTAATAGTCCTATTTGAGGAAGCTAGCCCTGAGGTGTACTTCCAAGACAAATATCATTTTAGGTTCTGTTCATCATGGCGTAGGGGCCACTGGATGAAACTGTAATAGGACCAGCTCTGCCTCCAACTAGGACCTTCCCTTCCCCACTTCCCCACTGGAGGGGGTTTAGTTTCATTATCTTCCAAGAGCAGCTGCTGTTACATCCAGGGGTTCATCATCATGCCGTCAAAGGTAACACTGGAAGCTTTAAAGGGAACCCAGCAAGTACTTTCCCCAATAATAGCGCTTTGTGGAGAAAGGTAGAAAATTTTAGTTCCTGCCGTGAGCTTTTTCACATCCCAAAGTCAGAAAAGGTGACTCTAAGTTACAGTTTCACACTATGGTCCCTGAATTGAAGAACTAGAAAGTGTCCCAGTGGAGCCACTGAAGAACAGGACTGTGTTTGATAAAGGATGACTTATGACTCAAGCCAGAAAAACATAGGGTGTGAGAATGTTAAGATACCAATAATCGGGGCTCTCTGTTCTTATCACCCAATCTTGGCCTCTGGTCGAAGTGTGAAGGAATATTACAAAACTAGATACCTGAATGGCTTAAAGGACAACATCTAGGTCTGGGCTCTTGGAACTCTGAATTAACATTAAGTAATGAGATAATTAATAGGAATAGAATTGGTCCAGATATTAAATTAAACAAAGAAGAAGAAGAAAAAAACCTGACTATATATTTAGTTCCTGTCCTAGCAGTTGTGCCCCCAGATATCCCTTAAATCACTCTTTCCTCTCCATTCCCACTGACATTGTCTGTAGTAAACTACCCATCAGCTTTTACCTGACGGTTGAAAGTCTTTCTAAGTGGGTTCCTTGCTTGGAATCATTTTCATTGTTCCAATTTATTGTCCCTACTATTTCGAGTCAGAATAATCTAAAACAAATTTCTTACAGTTTCATCCTCAGTTTGGAGACATTCTTTGATGTCTCCCCACAGCTTTTTACAGAGCTGGCAAGAAGTTTCTTGACCTGGACTTTCTCTACCTCCTCAAGTTCATTGGAAGGCTACTGTAGCACAGGGATTGTGAACACATACTACAACCCAACTGCCAGAGTTTGAAGCTCTTGTGCTCGTGAAGCTGCCTGTCCTTGTCCCTTAGTTTTATAATAGGTGACGCAGGGACGTAATCTTAGTAAGTGTCTCATAATGTTGCTATGAGGATTAGAGGGAACTAAGATAATGTGTGTAAATGCCAAGAGCAGTGTTTGGTACACAGGGAGCACCCTTCCACCCTTTTCTTCCCTACTGCACATGTCCAGTCTTCCGAAGCTCAAGTCCCACTGGATTATGTTTGGTTCCCCAGAGGAGGCGTGCTGTTTCTCTGCAGGTGCCTGTGCACTCCCTCCTCCTTGCATGTCGGTGCCATACCTTCCCCGCCTCAGGACCACTGCCAGTTCTCTTCTGGCCCTGATGCTCCCAGGGTCCACATACACAGCACATACCCTGGGGCATTTTCTGTTCATCTTACAGAATTCATCTCAAGCATTATTGAATATCCCAAATTTTCATAGAAACTCTTTGGCTTAAATAACAAACATGGAAGGTACAAGAAGGAAACTGACTTCAGGGAAATCTGAAGCCAGGAATCATCAAAGCCTTCTCTCTTCCTCTTCATTCTCTGCCATTGCAGATGGGCTTTTCACTGAGGACAGCTTAGAACTGCTGGTATCCTTCAAGTTTAGGAGCCCTAGGAGAACAGAGAACATCAAAAAACAAAAATGACAGTGGCATTATTGCAGG
This sequence comes from Tursiops truncatus, assembly GCF_011762595.2. NCBI lineage: Eukaryota > Metazoa > Chordata > Mammalia > Artiodactyla > Delphinidae > Tursiops > Tursiops truncatus. Next base: position 3,068,290 of record NC_047054.1, read on the forward strand.
AATCCACCGCTATTGCCATCTTGGATCTAGCTTTAAGCAGAGAGGAAAACAGTCTATATGTAATGAAACAGAGTTCATTTAAACTTATCAACACTTGTATTGAAGAATTAACTTTTTTGCAGGTCAGTAGCCTAGGAATCAAAGGATGGAGAAGTGGTTAACTTTTTTTTTTAAACATTTAAAAAATTTTACTTATTTATTTATTTATGGCTGCGTTGGGTCTTTGTTGCTGCATGCGGGCTTTCTCTAGTTGTGGCGAGTGAGAGCTACTCTTCATTGTGGTGCGCGGGTTTCTCATTGCGGTGGCTTCTCTTGTTGTGGAGCATGGACTCTAGGCACGCGGACTTCAGTAGTTGTGGTTCGTGGGCTCAGTAGTTGTGGCTCGCGGGCTCTAGAGCGCAGGCTCAGTAGTGGTGGCCCACGGGCTTAGTTGCTCTGCAGCATGTGGGACCTTCCCAGAACAGGGCACGAACCCGTGTCCCCTGCATTGGCGGGCGGATTCTTAGCCACTGTGCCACCAGGGAAGCCCGAAATGGTTAACTCTTGTCCTAGAAAGGGAGCACATTCACAAAACACTTATACACAAGATATAAAGTGCGGTTGATTGGGAAAAACTTTACAAGCAGAGATGTAGCAAAGTGCATGCACTTCCTTGAGATTCCTTTATTTCACACAGATGTGTGCTCAGGCCAGGCTTGACCCTGCAGACCAGTGGCCAGTGGCCAGTGGAAAGAGGTTTTACTCCAAAGTTTTCTGTGCATAGAGCAAAGACTTTCTGTATGACCAGGTAGCAATGAAAGCTCCTTGTTCCAGGAGGTTAGACCTTGTTCAATGAAGCAACCATGGCTCAGGGTCTGTGCTTCTGGAAGCTATCTTTGACCAGCTGCCTCTGCTAAGCTGCTGAAATGGGACAGAAATGAGCATTCAGAGTTATCCTGATCTCTCTCTCTCTCTTCAGTTTTCCACAGAGCCCAAGGTGAGTTTGAGTTCTTTTCACCCAAAGTATTCTTAAAACAATAGACTTGAACATACTCAAAGGGGTATAAGCTTACCTAAAGTTGATCTAAAAGTTAAAAATTGTTGTTGCTTAAACTCTTACTTAAGATTGCAAGAGAACTATTTCATTTGATTATCTTCACAATTAATCAATCATTAATTCAAGTTGGACTCTTGGAAGTTTGCTTCCATTCGTGTATTTTCTGTCATTTTTGTATTTATTCTTTTATTGCATTTGTATGTTTCAATACCTAAAATCCTATCATCACTTAACTTTATTTAGCAATGGCAGTTTTACACTTATTTCAGCAGTTGCAATCATGACACTCAAATGACCTTTCCTTGAGAGATTGTATATTAAATTCAGTATGCTCAACTGACAATATAGTTTCCATATTGTACACTACAGTATATCAGATTTAAGCTCTTGTTCTCAAAAACGAAAAGGTTCTGTTTCCCTTGCAGCCATTTGCATCTAATTAATACAGTCTTTGTAAAAATCCATTGCTATGGTGATAGAAGTTCCATACTAAAAAAGAAACTTTTAAAATGCCAGCTCAGTATGTCACATATTTACAACTCTTTGATAATGTCTCCATCTTATCATTCTCATCTTGTTATCATCCCTAGATAGAAACAAGTATATCTTTTACTTTGAACTTTGCTGTAGTTGCCCTAAACAACAGATTTTATAATGAACTGCATTGATTACTTTTGATGTGACTTGTACCTGTGCACTTCAGTTTTAGCAAGGGCTCTGTCATGTCATGTTTGTACCTTTGACAAGCTGACCCAGTTTTCAAAATGCTTTCAAATCTATGGTTGAGTTATTAACCTAAATCCCTGTCTTGATGGGTTTGTGCGTTTGACATCTTTCTCATAGGAGCAGGGAGCTGTGATGGCTGGACATTATTCATAACTCCCTACCCTTACTAGGAACTTAACTGAAGCATGCTTTGCATATGAGAACAAGAAATCAATTGAACAATTCAGTTTTCTCTTAAGATGTATTCATGGAAGTTTAACTGTAAAGTTTACTCCAAACTATAACTTAGCACACATCAATTTATCTTAGAAGCAAATTACTTACAAGTTAAAATGCATCCAAGTTCTTTAGCTGTGTTTAAATTGTAGAGGATCTGGGCGTGTGTGCAATGCTACCAGTTGTATCACTGTGCTGTCATAAGGATCTTTAGCATACAGAATTACAATGAATGTGGTGGTTCAGGGATTAAAATCTCCTTAAATACTCATTCACATGACAGACTGGAGCAATTAGTGTATAGTAACAATGGTGCATGGATAACAAGAATGTCTCATATATTTCCACTGAGAGTCATCTTCCATTATAATCATCCTAATGAAAAAATCACAGTGGTTGAATGGAACTGCCATTGGTATAGCATTAAAAAAATAAAAAGAGGTGAACACTCAAAAACATCATTAAAGTCACATTAAGGAACTGATTGAAATTGACCAGAAAGGGAATAATCATGGAGCTGTCATTACTACCCCTTTCTTAGAGCTTTCAGTCCAGGTGTTACGGAAATCTCATGTCAGTGGGTGCCTGTACTGTAATATCTTCACAGAGTACTGTGTGTGGAGAATGAAATGACAGACCTAATGGTTCTAGTAGCTTTTATTCATCAGCTAAGGTTTAGTCTTTACCATGGAATCTGTTCTCCATGTAGCTTCCATCCATGTCTGGAAAGTTACATGAAGGAATTGAATAAAAAGCAAATTATGCCATAGTGGCTATATCAACTTTGTTTTGCTTTTAATTTCACTTAGAACCTAGCTGTATTCACATTCCTGTTTTCAGTTGATTTCTCTTCCTGCGCCTTTTCATTTTCTGTTTTTGTCAAAAGAAGAAGTAAAAAAAAAAAATCCATGCCCAAAGTGAAGATAAAAAGTCAGAAGGAGAGACTTTACAGAGATTGATCTCTAAAGAAACAGAGTATAAAATAGATGGAGTGGAATTGGTTTGTTGTGACATCAGTATGCCGTGCTAGCAGATGGAAGAAGAATGTGTGTGTGGACTTGGGATGAGAGGGTTCAAGCCAGGAAGGCTGATGATGCTGCAGTGAGAGAACATGTTGATAGGTAGGCTCACTGAGCACCACTTCCCCCGGTCCTTGAATAACAGGCCCAGTATTGAGCCCGTTAATAAGCAGTTGGCAGGTAACTTGGCAGGTAACAAATCGAAAGTAGCTCATTTGCAAGTGAAATAGTCTCTCTGAATTAGCCAGTCTGAGATGTTCTTTCCAAGTGTATTCCTATAGTATGTTGAAAACCTGCTATTGATTGTGAATATGGTATTTCTATTGGGATTCTAAGTTTGGGCAGAGGGAAAAGTGGGGATAAGTTATGGTATGTTAATAAGCCACAGCACGTTTAACATAAATGCAATGGCTGCTCATTTCACGTATTGTGATTGCTGAATGGAATATTTGAAATACTCAGCAATTCTGCCAAAAATGCTTTGAGTACATGCACAGGGGCCTTGGTGTATCATTTTTTTTTTTTTTTTTTTTCGCGGTACGCGGGCCTCTCACTGTCGTGGCCTCTCCCGTTGCGGAGCACAGGCTCCGGACGCACAGGCTCAGCGGCCATGGCTCACGGGCCCAGCCGCTCCGCGGCACGTGGGATCTTCCCTGATCGGGGCACGAACCCGTGTCCCCTGCATCGGCAGGCGGACTCTCAACCACTGCGCCACCAAGGAAGCCCGGTGTATCATTTTTGATATTCACTTTCTCTTCTTTCATCAGGTTTTGGAACAACCCTCAGGACATTTCTGTGTTCCTCAAACCCTTTATAAAACAGAGCAAAGTAAAGATTTTGATGGAAAGTTTCTTACAAGCTCTGACTTCTTTGTTCATTGGTACATAATTTCCTTTTGCACAGAACTCCAGTTCCACCTTCATTTGACACAACTGAGTGGTGTATAACCTTGGAATGTGCAAACGATGTCAGCATATATCAGACAAACAAGAGAATTCATGTTATAGAAAATTAGAAAATGCTTGCATATAAAATCAAGGATCTTAATGTGAATCCAGTGAGAGGTCTAGAAATCAAAATACTTTCCTGCCCTTCAAAAGGATGTATGATTCCTATTTGATGCCCTGCTCTTTGGCTGCCTATTTATAACAATGCGGCTGAAACTGCCAGATGATTACTATGTTGATGATCACTAATATGAAGCAGCCAGAGATTTTACAAGGTTTCTTTAAAATGTTTGGTATCAATCTTGTTATTTGTCAGCATGTCAGTTTCCTAGGGCTGTCATCACAAACTGAGAGGCTTAAAACTACAGAAATGTATTGTCTTACAGTTCTTGAGGCTAGAGATCCACCATCAAGGTGCTGGCAGGGCCCTGCTCCCTCTGCAGCCTCTAGGGGAGGATCTCTTCTTGCCTTTTCCAGTTTCTGGTGGCCCCAGGTGTTCCTTGGTTTGTAGGGTGACTTCAGTCTTTGCCTCTGTCTTCACATGATCATCTTCCTTCTGTGTTTGTCTCCTTCTTGCGTGTCTGTGTCCAAATTGCTCTCTTCTTATACCGACATTGTCATATTGACCTCATCCTAATATGATGGCATCTGTAACAACTCGTATTTCCAAATAAGGTCCCTTTCACAGTTTCCAGGGTTAGAACTTCCACATATCTTTTGGGGGGACACACTTAATAATAGTATTGATTTTAGGTAGGGACAGGCTCTAATTTTTGCATAGACAAGCTCATCTGTTAGCTTAGGTAATAAACAGATAAACTGTGGGAAAAGTCTTTGTAAACATATTAAGGAGATAGTTTCATCCATGAACTGAGGGCACCTACCATTCTGTACTGAAAAATTCATGGTGAGATCATATGGACTCTGGGCACAAGAAATCTCCGTAGACAGGAGTCATTGTCTTTATATTAGAATTGCCTGCTTTATCTAAAGCCAGATCCTTCAGTTTTCACCTTTTATGTCTAATAAAATAATTTTGATAATCTTATTGATTTTAATTTTTCATAAGTTTTAAGCACTTTAAGTCTGTTAGCCTGAGCTCCAAAATATTGTCCCAACTGCATTTTTTCAAGTAAATTAAAAAGAAATGTGGGATGATCTTTCAATATTAAATATAAAAATCATTTTTCTAGTTGTAACAAATCTTTTGATTTTATGTTATATGGACTTTTGCATGGATATAACTAAAAGAATGTAGTAACAATATGGTATATTTTTATTCAGAGAACTAGAAAAATTTTAATTCTGAATTTCACTTAGAAGAATTTTTCTCAATATTGCTAAAGAAAGAAAAGTTATAGCTTTACTTTTTGCATGCAGCCATGTCTAAGAAATGTAATAGAGCTCCCTTAAGGATACACATAGGCGAGGGAATGGATTTAGCATCTATTATCAAATCTTGGGTATATTCTGTTTCTTATATTCTGCCTAATGGTGAGAATTATGAGTGTCTCTCATAAATGGTACTCACTTAAGAAGACTTTAATTTGTTAATAGGGTATCTATTTTATTAAAGTAGCATTGAATAGGGTTTAAGAGCATGGATTCTAAAGTCAGTCTACCTGTTTCTGCATATCACCTCCATCACTGACTAATTCTGTGAACTTGGCCTAATCAATTATCTTTTCTGGGCTTTAGTTCTATAAACTGGTAATAACAATACTAATTTGTTATTAAGAGTTGATAAGAAAATTAAGTGATTTAATAGAGTCAAACACTTAGAATAATTCTTGGTATGTAGAAAGCAGTATGGTAATCTTAGCTGTTATTCCTATTCCTGTTTATATTGTTGCTAATGTTATTACGATGATAAAATTACTAGAGGATAAAGCTACAGTGACGACAGCAGTCAGCCAAAAAGTCCAAGTTACTGCTTCAACCACTCTCTTCTCTTTACTGTCCCCATTTCCTCCACAATCCCCACCACGTAATTAAGTAAAGGATACAGTAAGAATATTCTGGAATGATGTCGTCTGACTGCATTGCTGACATACCTCGCCCACACACAGAAATAAGGGTCCTCTTTTGGTTTCCCTCCAGTGTTTTTCTGTAATCTATGCATTATTTTCTAAGCTGCACTTTTCCACATTAAAAAATCAAAAATGTCTGCCCAGAGACCTTACATGAATGTTCCTAACAGCTTTATTCCTAATACCCTCAAACTTGGAAAAACCCCAATGCTTGTCAGCTGGTGAACGGATAAATAAATTGTGGCATACTATACAATGGAATACTACTCAGCAGTGAAAAAGGACCAGACTACTGATAAATGCAATATGATGGATGAATCTCAAGAGCATTGTACTAAATAAAGGAAACCAGACACAGAAGAGTGCATACTGTGTGATTTTATTTATTTGAAGGCCTCTAGGAGGGAAAGCTGTAGGGACAGAAACAGGGTAGCATCTGTGTGGGGCTGGGGAAGAGTGGTGGGGGAGATAGACCTTGAAAGGTCATGGGGAGATGCTGGTGGTGATGGAATTGATCTGAATTTTGATTATGATGATGGTTTTGAGGCGGTATACATTTGACAAAACTCATCAAACTGTCCACTTTAAAAGAATGACTTTTCCTCTGTGAAAATTATACCTTAAACTACATGCAGCCCAATGATCATAGCAACATTATTGACAATTGCCAAGATATGGAAGCAACCTAAGTGTCCATCAACAGATGAATGGATAAAGAAGATGTGGTGTAGAGTGGAATATTATGCAGCCATAAAAATATGAAATTTTGCCATTTGCAGCAACATGGATGAACTTGGAGGGCATTATGCTAAGTGAAATAAGTCAGAGAAAGGCAAGTACTGTATATCACTTATATGTGGAAGCTAAAAAATACAATGAACTAGTGAATATAACCAAAAAGAAGCAAACTCACAAACACAGAGAACAAATTAGTGGATCCCAGTGGGACGGGGGAATATAAGGGTAAGGGTGTGGGAGGTCCAAACTAGTGGGTGTAGTATAGGCTACAAGAGTGTATTGTACAGCATGGGAAATATAGCCAATATTTTTTAATAATGGTAAATGGAATGTAGCCTTTAAAAATTGTATAAATTAATAAAAATAAAGACCCCCCCTCCCCCCAGAAAAAAAGGGAAAAGAAGTTCACATTTACTGAACACTTAGGATGAATTAGATGCTTAGTTGGCCAGTCAGGTGGGGACTCGATTTATCCCTGAGTTGATGGAGAACACACGAAAGTGAGTTCATAGATAAAAATATAATATTGAAGGCTTTCGTAGCTCCATACAACTTTGGGTTTTACTGGTTTTATAGTTCAAAACCTGAATACTTTACAAAATATATATAATAAGTTTAAAGCAACACTCTCAAGAATTTATGAGAATCACTAATGTCTCTGCAAATCTATTTAACTTACCATTGCAGTTTTGAATTTTCAATTACCCATTTATCTTATTCTGCTACTACTAAATATTTCACTTTAAAATTTAATAGTGTTTGTTAATTTAAAAGTCCTTGTGTAGTACTTTGGGAGGGCAGAGTGTAGGTGTGTGTTTGTTTTTATAAAATAAACGTGTATTGTTTCCTTTATATTGCAACAGATGTTTATTTCAAAACTCCCAAATTCCTCTTTAGCTTGACTTTCTAGATACAGTGTGCATTGAGGACCACGGACAGTGAGCGCTGTGCCTGAAGTCAGACATCACCTCGGACCCCTTCCTTGGCCCCGTCGAGGTGGTTTTGTGACGGTGTGAAGGCTATGTGGCTGGTGGTTATGACTGCCACGACTTAAACACTTTCAAGTGATGGTTTTATACTGCATATTTTCCAGACAAGAAAGAAAGCAAAATGAAATTTGACAGAATCTAAGAAAGCAGAAATCTTCATACAGTCTTGCAATTTTCCCCCATTTCCTTCTATGATAAATACATAAAAGACCTTTTTTAAAAAAATCTTTTTTGGGGTGTTACTTTTAGAATACTTTGGTTTTTAGTCTCTCATACTCTTAAGTCTCTAAGTCAGGTACTTAATATTCTGTAAAACAATTATGTGCATTGAGGAAGTTGCTTACCAGGAAAACAAATGCATTGAAACTTAACTCACAGAGGAATAGCAGGTTTAGCCAGGGGTTGGAAGTCCTTTATTCTTGTCGTATTTCTTTCACTGCTAATATTTGAGTTTTTGGGTAAACTCTTCAAGTTATGTGTGTCCCTGTTTGTTCACTTGAAAAATTAAAGGATTGAGTTATATGACCTCTACTGGCCCTTCAAGCTCTAAAATGACTATATATTTGGTTTGGGATAAATATATATTTTGTACTTGAACCTGTCAGATAAATAGTAGATTATAGAGATTTTTTTTAATGATGGTTAAATATCACTTTTAAAATAATTTACAAAGGAAATGGCAATTTTGAAAGATGGTGATAGTTTGTACGAATATATCATCTCTCCATACCTCCTCTATAATTTTTGGATATTGAGACAAGCATGTTAAAGTGTTTGTTTATTTTCTTGTTTAGGCTATCACCACTTTTGTCATTTAAATGTTTAGCGTTTTCCCTTTTGATTAAACGTGCTATGGCTTTCTTCACTTCTACTTCTTTGTTCTTTATTTTTATTGCTTTCTTTTTGCCCATTCTTCCATCTTTTCTCTCTCTATTTTACCCATTCCCTAAAGTCTTTTGCTGTCTATGATTTGTGTTTCTAAACACTGAGATACCCTTAGGACACAAATTCTTTCATTTCTGTATTTTGCATATTTTGTAGACTATAGGAAGAATTTTGGGGCTTTAGCACTGGAGGGAACCCTGAGAAGTTAACTCATCTATTCTGATGTGCACCATTTGACCACAGTGTCATTGTCTTCTACATTTTGTAAAACTGTGTGTCACAGCCTTGAGCCTGGTGCAATGTCCTCCAGAGAGAAATCGTGCTATGGCATCAACTTGCCAATCCCTGCCCATATTAAATGAAATCTAATATTCTGTTATGCACACAGTAAGCTGTTAAAGTATATGAAGAGTCCATGATGTTACTTGCAAGTGAATCAAGGTTTTATTTTATAAGGACTTCTGTTGTTCTGCAACTAATATTCCCATACAGTTATTTCCCTGCTATTTAACAAGGCAATAGAGATTTCTTGAGTAAGAAATGAACCAGAAGGTTAAGGCTGAGCCTTAAGGCCAGGTGTGGAATCTACAGAATGATGCCCTCTAAATTCCATTAGTTCTCTTTTTGGTTACACAGCAACCAAGAGAAAAAAGAGGTTGACAATCAGAGGAAACTCTCACTGTCCTAACCCTGGGCTGTAAAAGGATGTAAATATTTCATATAATCATATTATCTTAGAAATGCAGCACATTTCATGTACTTACAGAGGATTTTCATACATCCATAAATAATAAAACAATGTAAAAGAAAAATACTAAAACCTAAATATTATCTTCAAAACAGAGATGTGCCATTTCTGATTACTAATAAAACCAGAGTAAAACTGGAACTTAGATTCACATAGTAATGCTTTAGCTACAATGTCATAATGTCTTTCATGCAATCAGAGATTGGCTTACTGCAAAGGATGGAAAGGAAGTGAGGCGTATGGGAATCAAAACACTTGGAAAAATCATGAGAACTGGACTCCAACTTTGATTTTTCCATCAAACTGCCATGTGAGAAACTGGGGACAAAATATTTGGTCCTTTTTTTTTTTTTTCTGGGCTTCTGAGTACTCTTTTAGAGTAAGCATGTTAGGAGTCTTCTTTTTCTCAAATTTGATTATTCTGTCAATTCACAGAATAATCAAATTTGGGCAATTTTAATTTTTAGAGAATCTCACTGTGAAATTTTTTTATCTAGTGACTTTGCCACATTAAAATTTGCCTAACATATTTTGACCAAGACGTAAACCTGGTTCTGAGAATTACTGTTTGGTCCATTGTTCTTTTCCAAATGATATTGGTTCAGATATTAGAGTCTCAATGAAGCTCTTTTCAAAATTATGTTTAAAGGAGAATTTCAGCTATACTTTGTTTAGATTTGTAGGACATAGAACATGACCAAGAAGCCTTCATTTTCTATTTGTTTTTGTTTGTTTTTTGTGTTTTGTTTTTGCCCCCAAAGCATTCACTATTTTTTTTTAAAGACAGTGTATGAGAGTCACTTTTTTTTTAAAGTAATTAATTTATTTGTTTTTGGCTGTGTTGGGTCTTCGTTTCTGTGCGAGGGTTTTCTCTAGTTGTGGCAAGCGGGGGCCCCTCTTCATCGCGGTGCGCGGGCCTCTCACTATCGCGGCCTCTCCTGTTGCGGAGCACAGGCTCCAGACGCGCAGGCTCAGTAATTGTGGCTCACGGGCCCAGTTGCTCCGCGGCATGTGGGATCTTCCCAGACCAGGGCTTGAACCCGTGTCCCCTGCATCGGCAGGCAGATTCTCAACCACTGCGCCACCAGGGAAGCCCAGCATTCACTATTGAAATGAGACTTTCACAGATTTATTGAAAAGACAATCATGGCAATGAGATATTTTGAGACTTGAAAAAAATTTGCGTAATAGTAATGTCCAGAGAAACAATGGTGAAGAAGATACAGAAATGTTTGGCACAAAGAAAACATTTCAGTGTTTCTCACCTAGTATGCCTGTCTTCCCAGCCTGTAACTGTCAAAGTTCAGTTAGAGATGAAGCTGCCAGCTCTGGGACTGCAGCCTGCCTCGCTGCATAATGTCCGTGATGGGTAGTGAGCATCTAGGCTGAGAGCTACAAATGGGGAGGCCAAAGGCAATGCCTCTGCTTTGTTACCCATTCAGTAGCCTGCTGGGCAGGAGTTAACATGTAGTTTGAACTGAGCCTTTCCCGCCTTGGCCACGACACCCAGTCTTCTCGTTTTGAATCCTTGCCTTTTTCGCTGTAAATTTCATTACATGAAAGGGGCGTGTTAAGTGATGCCCTTGACGGTCCGACCGCTCTGTTGTATGATAAACCAATAGTGTGTGCTGCTTCGGGGCGACCTGTAATAACATATATGAAAATGTGCGCTTACCACATGCCGCTGAGCACGATAGCTCTAAATAAGTCTTCTCTGGACTTACATCAAATCCCATATTTCTCCCAGGAACACAAAAGGCCTTAAAACATACACACACATGCACATACAACATAACTGACGTTCTTAAAAAAGCCTAGCTTGGTAAGTGGTGCAAGAAAACATCCATTTCTGTTTTTGTTGTTTGCCTTTCCTTTTTGTGATTTATCAACAAGATACGCCCACAATAATTCATAGCAAGATTTTCCCAATCATTAAAATATTTTTATAACCATATTTGAAAGCATTTTTCAAATGTCCATTGTGGAAAGACTGCTGGTTTGTTACCTACGCTGGAATCTTTAATATTAAGTAAATTAATGGTATGTTTTATAATAGTAATAGTGATGATAAAACTTGAAATCGCCTACCTAGCTAGCGTAGTGGTTTAAGCAATCAGGCTCTGAATTCATACTGCTTAATTTAAACTCTTTGTTTAGCAGTATGCTCGTTATGCAGTCCTGGGCATGTTATTAAACCCTGTTGTATTCATTTTCTTTATCTGTAAGTGAGAATAATACATGACCTAACTTTCGTGGTGTCCTCTGAGCCAATAGAAGGAGACGGAGTTTGCTTCGGAAGCAAAGGAAAGCTTAGTTCTTTGATCAGCGAACGGAGACGTGCAGGCTCAGCTCCGGAGGGCAGGGCTCCTCCTCGGGGTCCCGGCGGCCGCGAGGGGGCAGTGTTCCCGCAGGGCCGGCGCAGCTGTGCCGCTCAGGCTGCCGAGCTCGGTGCCGGGCGCAGCGTTTGTGCGTACGGCCTGCCCTGCCGAGGCGGCTGCGTAGCTGCTTCGCGCCAGGAGCCCTGGGCTGAGGGGCCGGGTGCAAGGGCTCTGCCCGCGGCGCCCCGTGAGCAAGTGGCGCTAGACGAAGCTCCGAAGCAAAAGGTTAGACGTTCCCTTATCGCCCAGATTCTGTGTTTTTATTTCTCCGCAGTTGTTAATGGGCTTTGCCTGTGACGATATGGCGTCGTATAAGATGTTAGACAAATTGTGAGGGCTCAGGAGATACTCACTGATTCTTACCCCGACGGTTTTATAATTACGTAAGAGAGAGTCTCATATAATGGCGTGGTCAGAACTACTTGTTTTCAAACTCTCTCACTTCAGTGCTTTTGCTTTATGTTCCGTTCTTAACAGCCCTACCTTACCTCATTCTCTGGGTAGCCTGGAAGACACTCGTTTAATGACTCGAACCCCAAATGCCCTGTCCTGAGCTTCCTTTGGGGCTGCTCAGCAGATGAACTTGACCTCCCTCCTCACTGCCCGTCCTTCTTGGCGGGGTCGCTGTCGTAGAGCGCAGCGCCTTATCTCCCTGGCGGACCTAGTCCCCTTCCTTTCCTCACTAGTTTCCGGTAAGCTCCTTGACCCCCTCCTTCCCCACCCAGAGGGCTCGGTTAGTGAGAACGAAAGTAAGGCAGGAGGGAGGACTGCGTATGAGCGCCATCTTTAGTAACTCTGTAACTTTAGGCAGATTACTTAATTTCTTTTAGTTCCCGTAGAAAAACGGGCACTGCATTGCGATGTTGTTCCACATCCAGAAACAGGATATTCACCAATTGGTTAGTAATATTTCATACCCAGAATTACTCAGCAAAGTGGATTCCACTTGTGTTTTCTTTTAGTAACTAAATATGTAAAGAATCTTCGTTAGATACTCAACAGACTAAATTCATGCTGCAAATAATGCAGACATGAATCTAATTGTTAGCTAGATTAAACAGGCGCTAGTAGCTACTGGTGAAACATCAGCTAGATAAGCCAATACTGAGAGCAGAGAAACAAGCAATTTGGGGGTGCTCTAGCGAGCTATCTGCTGATGGCCGTTATTGTGTTTGTGTATGTGTGTGTCACACACAGACACACACATTCCCATTAAGTCAATGCGGTAAATCCTCAGCCGTGCAGAATTTAAGGATTTCTTCCTCCCTTCACCCCAAATCCCCTTTGGAGCTGACGGAGCAGCTCCAGGGCACTTAGCAGTAAGAGACCACCGACAGGGATCACCAAGGAATCAGAAGTCCCGAAGCAAAGTGTGTTCTGATGGACCCTATCTGTGTACAGTGCCTCTGCTCCTCAGAGGTTCTCCCATAGATACTGTTCTGACTCGGTTTTGTCCTTTGAGCCTTTTCACATGGAATGCAAAATGTCTGTAAAAAGCAGCCGGATGTTTAAAAGAAAAGAAAAACAATGGAGCAGAGTAAACATAAGCATTGACAGAAATTGAAAGCTGTGTAGAATTAGTAAGCAGTAGCCACTCCGAAAGCAAAAAGGAAAACCAGCTATTATGAGAAAAAATAAAGGAGAGATCTGGGAGGCAAAATACCTGAAATAGTCTTCATGTCATGGGACCTGAGTATATCCTGCTTCCGTAAAATAAATAAATTGGTAGACAAATAGCTGATACATTGATAGGTAGGCGCAGATACTGCGTACTACACGTTAACAATCGGTATTGAAGAATACTGTATGATTTAGAAAATATCTCCGCACATGTTATCTCATTTTATATTAATGACAACATGGTAAGCATATCAGTTTAGGCTTAATAAACCTATTTTATGGATGGAGAACTAACATTCAGTTATGTGAAACGGCTTGCTTAGTAAGTGTCAGGCAAAGATTCTGTTTACATCTTTTTTTTTTTCTTTTGGAGTATAGTTGTTTTACAGTGTTCTGTCAGTTTCTGTTGTACGATGAAGTGAATCAGCTATATGTTGTTTACATCTTCTTATTCCACAAAATATTCTTTCCAGAAAAACCTTTGAAAAGTTTTACTTAACACTTAGAAACAGTATTTATTAGCAGCCCTCAAAATTTATGGAATTACAATAATTAACAAATTCTAATAGTTCAGCCGGAGACAGTTCCTAATCTGTGCTGTTAAAACCTAGTGAACAATTACGATACAATTGGGTAGTTACGAACAATATACTGGATCTTCATATACACACATCTTTTCAGGGTTGTGCACAATATATTTGGTTCAAATGTGGTCAACCTTGCCAAATAGAGCAAGCACCTAGATGAGCCAGTGAGTACTAGCTGATACATTTTTGGATCAAAAGGATGTTGATCCTTTTTGTGGTCATTGTCAACTTCCACTGCTGATGTGCAAAAATCATGAGTGGAAAATATTTCCTTCCACTTACCCTCATTGTCAGAATTTAAAGAAAATAGACTTGTTTTGATACAAGCACTGATTGTATGTTAAACGTGTATTGCTTCACAAAATTTGGCAAAATCCTGTTTATTCTCTGCCTGGTTTGCAGTAAGAAGAGAAATTTAGGTGGATGCATAGAAGGAATTGAGTGAAATTAAATATCTGTGTGCTTGGAGATACAGGGGAAAACTGCTGAAAATGTGAAATTATTGTTATTCCAAGTTCAGGAACAAGTCAGGTCATTAATAACAAACCCTATGTAAATACTGTTTGTTTTTTCTACTGTATTCAGTAGTAGGTGGAAGGTAGTTTGGAAATTAATTCCTAGACCTTAAATATATGTTTAAAACGTTGTGAAGTATTTTCTTTAGTTCCTATTTTATTTTAATACCTGAGAGTTTAATAAATGTTAAGCCCTGGTGCTTATGGTACAGAGTCCTAAGGCACCAGACTCAGATTTTCCTTTCTACCCCAAGGATGTGTGGTTTTCTCCCTCCCTTCTTTCCCTCCTTCCTTCCTCCTTTCCTTCCATCCCTCCTCCTCCTCCTTTTCTTCTTCTTCTTCTTTTATAATTTAAGATTCTTTCAGTTTCAGGAATAGGCAGCTTAAGGCTTGGGTATCATTACTGCCTTTTCCTAGATAACCTGTAAACCTTAAGCAAGTTATTTATTCCATCTGGATCTCAATTACTTCAACTGTAAAATGGAGCTAATACCGATCTCTTTCTTAGGGTTATTTTGAGAGTCAGATGAGATCATACGTGTATAAACATCCTGCAAATTCCAAAGCAACGATTACTTTTTAAATAATATTAGAACAAAATATCTTATTTCAAAAAAATGAGCAAAATAGCATGTGCTAGGCTTGGGCCAACAAGATGCAGATTACCAGTGGTTCTGACTTGTAGGTACAGGTGTGCCCGTAATCTGGCACTGCCTAGTTTGAATTAACAGCTTGAGCTCTGGTATGTAAGGAAGCCCTGGATCAGACTCCAGCATTTTACAGCACCTCTCAGAATGTATGACAGGTCGAATATAAGAAATGGAATTTTAAAGTATTGTACTTCTGTTCAGTGAGCAAGAGAGTTCTTAAAATTTAAGTTAACTTCATACATTTAAAATGAATGTCTTCTTTAACCTTTCTTTGTACTTTTGCCTTCCTAAAAATTTATTTTTTAAAATTTCTTATAGGATTGTCTTTATTTTTGATCACTCTGTCACCTTCTTTTACTTTCTTTTCCTCATACCTTATATCCAGGGATTCCTTAGAACATATTCAAATGTTTCTAAATCGATGTCTCATAGTGTAATCGTAAAAGGCTTCATTGCCAGTAAATGGGTAAAATCCATAAATGTAGAGATTATACTGGTGGGAGCACATGCTTTGAGTTGTTTCACAGGTAATAATGGTGGATTAAGCTTGGTACACCTGGTTAACCTTTGTGATGCTCCGCTGACACTTTTCCCTGGTTTCTGTCTTGGTTCAAGAACATACATGTCTATAGATGTATAACATGCTATTTATATACCCCAAATAACTGGCCCATATCATGGTAGAATTTGTGTCACCGTTGTTAGTATGATTGTAAAATACATCACATACTATCTTCTTTAAACTTCTTTCCACTCTCACCCCCAAATACCTTAAAGCTACTCTTTGGACTTAAAGCATCCCGATGAATTTTTCTTTTATCCCTCTAAATACCAGTTTAATTTACTAGGAAATCTCCATTTTTATATTCGGTATCTTTGGGGACAGACAACGTTAACCAGTTGGTAGAGAATACTATTTGATATGCATTTGACATCTGCAGTTTTTCGTGGATCCAGCAAACTGTTACTGCATCATGGGTTCTGTTCGCTCGCCAGCTGCTCCTGCTTGAAGCACTCAGCAGTTGAGGAGGGAGTGTTCACATCCAGCCTCTGGTGGATTGCAGCTGTGATCTGTGAGCTCATTGTTCTCCGTTGTGAAGTTAGTTATGGCCCTCACACTATGCCTATTAATTAGAACATATGAGCACTTACTGGCGTTTTATGAGGAGTATAACAATAGATATTGAATATTAAATGTGGGACTGCGAGGAAATGCTATAGTGCTAAAGTACTAAAAGGACAGACATGTGAAGCACATTTTTAGCTCTGATTTAAAAGAAACTGAACAAAAAGACTTCTTAAAGCATTAGTAGGCAACAGACATACAGAAAGTGTGGTGCAATTTTAAGAGGAGAAAGGAATAAAATTAATATCTATAATGGAATCAAAAATTGAGAACAGTAAACATTATTATTAGAAATATGTGACTCAGGTTTGTAATCCTAATGGATCAAGAATATAATATGAATTTATAATGTGATTGGCAAGCTTGGCAAGGGCTTGACAAGAAGTCTCTCTGTACATTTTGTTACAATAAAATATAGCTCAAACTTTGAAGTTCATATGATTTTAGTGAGCAGCAGCTAAAATAATAATGTACAGTTAATACAGTGACTGCAGTAGGACTGGATCATGAATACATAGCTTATATATGGCAATTTATCCAAACCTTACAGAATTCTGTTGGGTAGAAGAAATTGGGTTTTGATAAACACCGAGTTCTTTAAACCCAGAGGTTTAATCTGAGTCTTAACAGTGGCCCAGCAGTCCATGAAATATTTACACTGTTTTTCTAAGTATATACATTATTTACGGAATAGTCTATAAAGTATTTACGTTGTTTTTCTAAATACAGTATACATTATTTACATTTCACTGTACTTTTTCCTGATTCAGGTAGAATAGAATGTTTGGAAATCACTGTAACTGAAGAGGCTCAACCGGAAATTAGAATATGGGTGTTTCAAAACACTCATTATCATTCTTTGCCTCTATTTCTTGTTACCAGCCAAGCACTGGGTTTTCCACTTGCTTGTAGGTCCTGGACAAAATAATATTTGAATTAGACCATGTAAGAATAATGCCGTAAGCCAACCTAATTAAATACCATAGAGTTAATACAACTTTATAGAACATGTGGCGTGACTTCTCAGTTTTAATAAAATGTCTGTTCTCCCTTATCCGAACCAGGAATTACAGGCGTAGCTTCACTTAAAAACCCTTTCAAATATTTAATACTAAACATTGATATTTTTAATTAAGTAAAATTATCTCTACATAGTTTTTTGTTATTTAGTATTCCCAAGAATGACTAGGTACCCACAGTAATTATAAGGCGAAAGTTGTAATTTAATAACATGCTTACATATAGACACATATTCATAAACACACAAGTATGCAGCACAATCAAAATATATACATATATTTATACACAATTACTAATTTTAAGTATTCTACGAAATGGTATAATTTGAAAGCCCTCAGGATTACAGAGACTTTTCTGAATTCCTGAAACTAAGTCAGTATTTTTAAGGCTAACATAATAGTTTGAAAGTGAAGTGAGAAAATGTGAGTTCGGCCGTTTTAGAATGCAACTCCACAGCCAGACTGCTCTAGGCCACACTGATGTTCTCCTTTAGAAATACAGGTTTAGGAACTTTTTTTTCTGTTTGAATGTATTTAAAAGAGTGAGATCGAATAGAATATGGATTGTTGAAATAACAGAATACATGTGGAATAATTTCACAATTAAAATGATTACATTTTAGTTTGCTTTAGGAGCTCAGGTACTTAAACATGTAGATTCTCGGGACTCACTGGAGAGAAAACACAGACAATTCTGGTATAGTTAATGTGGGGTGCAGCTGAGAATCTACGTGTTTTACGAACACCCCTTACAATTCTCATTCAAGTAGAGTTGGGGTCAGAAATGCCGGAAAACACATTTTTGACATTATGGATATTAAGCCATAAGTTATTCCTCATTACAATAATCTGTGATTCTGAAATCTATTGCCAACTGATATCAGCCAAACAGATTTTGAGCTCTAAAAGACCAGTAAGTACCAGGCATCTCAGGAATGGATCTATTCCTCTGACCCTTGAATGGTGACTTCCAGGAACTAGAGGGAGGGAGGGAAGAATGAGCAGGGTGAGTTGTTGTTAATGGATGTAGAGTTTTGTTTTGCAGGATGGAAAGGGTTCTAGAGATGGGTTGTGCAGCAGTGTGAATGTTCTTAACATGTCTGAACCGTACAGTTACAGATGGTTAAGGTGGGAAATTTACGTTACATGTATTTCACCATAATTTAAAAAACTGTAGTGCATACATATCAGTACTCTGCAATGTAGGTCAGTGTTTCTCAAGAATACCTAAAATAAGGCAACAAAAGATAAAATAAATAGTGGGACTACATCAAACTAAAATGCTTCTGCACAGGAAACCATCAACAGAATGGAAAGGCAATCTGCTGAACAGGAGAAAATATTTTCCAATCATATATCTGATAAGGCGTTAATATCAGAAACACAAAAAAAACGCATATTACTCAATAACAAAACAACAATACAATTAAAAAACGTGAAGAAAGATCTGAAGAGACATTTTTTTCAAAAAAGAAATGCAGATGGACAACAGATACGTGAAAAGATGTTCAGCATCACTCATTATCAGGGAAATGCAAATCTAAACCATGAGAGAGATCACCTCACGTCTGTTAGAATGGCTACCAACAAAAAGACAGAGAGGACTTCCCTGGTGGCGCAGTGGTTGAGAGTCCGCCTGCCAATGCAGGGGATGCGGGTTCGTGCCCCCGTCCGGGAAGATCCCACATGCTGCGGAGCGGCTGGGCCTGTGAGCCATGGCCGCTGAGCCTGCACGTCCGGAGCCTGTGCTCCACAATGGGAGAGACCACAACAGTGAGAGGCCCGTGTACAGCAAAAAAAAAAAAAAAAAAAAAAACCACAAGAGATAAGGTTATTGAGGATGTGGTGAAAAGGAAAATTTTGTGCACTGTTGGTGGGACCATAAGTTGTTGCAGTCACTATGAAAAACAGTACGGAAGTTCTTCAAAAAATTAAAAATAGAACTACCATATGATCCAGGAATCCCACTTACGGATATTTATCTGAAGAAAACGAGAACACTTAACTGGAAAAGATATATGCACCCCCATGTTTATTGAAGAATTGTTTATAGTAGCCAGATATGGAAACAACCTTGTCCACTGATGGATGATGATAAAGAAAATGTATATGAATAAAATGTGTATATATTACTCAACCACAAAAAAAGAAGAATATCTTGCCATTTGTGACAACATGGATGGACCTTGAGGGCATTATGCTAGGAGAATGATAAAGTCAGATAAAGAAAGGCAAGTACCATATGATCTCACTTACATATGAATCCTAAAACAAACCAAAACCAAAACCGAAGCTCCTAGATACAGAGGAAACGTGAGTGGTTGCCAGAGCAGAGAGTAGGGTTTGGGCAAAATGGGTGAAGAGAGTCAAAAGTACAAACTTAGATTATAAAATAAGCAAGTCATGGGGATGTAATGTTCAGCATGGTGCTAAAAAACTGAAGTTAAAAATAAAAAAGTGTTCCGATGGTAGGTTTGATCGATATTTTTAAAATCTTGAAGGTTGGAGTAGTAAAATGATCATAAGTTTACTAACTATGTTAGAATTTATAATTTAGATAGTAAACAGTAAATCAGTGTAATTTTTGTGGAATGATTGGATCTGATAGAATATTCAGACTTTATGTCCTGGGACTGACAGTGGGACCGGCCACACTGAAGTATATGGACAGAATGAGAAGGGATAACTGAAAAGCAGTTTATCATTATCATTATTATCATCATTATTTTTATCAAGAAAGAGGATAAAGGCAGTGAATATTAGGTTGATAGCCAAAGAATCTGTGCTGTTATCTCTCATGCATAATTTGAGCAGACTCCGAAAAGCTGAAGGGCACAGTGTCTGCCCTAAGCCTGGGGATTAATCAGAGAGAGAGATGTGCCTGTGGAGCTGGATTTTCCAAACTGTTGTTGACCCACTGAACCAAACTTATTAGCTATTATTAGCTACCCATTATCAATTATTCATTTATGAAGTTGGGCCTTCATGCCACTTAGGTACTAGTAAAAAAGTCTAAGACCACATATTTTCATGGACTGATCACAGTTTTCTTTTGTAGGTAAAATAGTCAGTCGAAGCTGAGGATGCAGTGCTTTTCTTGATGTCTATTTGATGCCTTTGAACCAAACTTTGAACTTTTTTTTTTTTTTTTTTTGCCTTAAGAACCTTTGACACAGCTTTCTGTCACCCTCAATGCTGGCAGATCTTGGGTCGCTCAGGCACTAGGCAGAAGTCATTTGCCTTGTGTCCTTTCTTTTTCTCATACCTGTATCTTCCCAGGTTTATTGCTGGTCTATTTCATTTATAGAAACCCATTTTTTCCCATAAATGTATAGAAATGTCAAATGTATAATAATAGAATCCATTTCCCTCTCCTTTTCTATCTTGCCCTCAGCTGCTGAAAGCTGTCATTAGGTGGATTTCAGGCTATTGATATTGCTAGTAAAATAGTATTAATACTTACTTAACATTTCCTATATCCTTAACAAGGACTTCACAAAGATCATCTCATTTAATCTTAACCACCTTACTAGGTAAGAAGTAATGTCTCTGTTTTAAGGAGGAAACTAAAATTTACAAAGTAAAACACATTTGGTTAAGGTCACCCAGATGGTGTGTACTGGGGGCTGAGGTCTGAAATCAAAATGTTAATTCCAGTTCACATGCTCTTTAACATAATACTGCAGCTGGTGGCCAAATCTTTGTCTGAGGAATTCCTGTTCCCCCTGCCAACCTCCCTGCCTATCAGGCTGGATATCTGTTACGCTTTGATCACCACGGGGTACTCAGGCAAGTCTAAATTATAGCCATAGTACTATTCTTCAGCTTCAGGAAGCCCAGTCATAAGGGCTAGAACTCTGGAGTAATTTCCTCTCCTCAGTCCTAACAAATTCCCAAACTACACTACAGTTCCAGGTTCTCTGCCTTTGACCCCTAAGCTGTATAATGAGATATGGTATTATCACCACCACTTCCTATCCAGACGTAGCCTTCTGAAATGTCGTTTCAGATTGTTGCTACAATTTGAAGACATTTTCCCATTGGTTTTCTAAGGTAACCTATGGAACCGAGACAGTTTTTGCCGTCTTCATTCTAAGTTATTTAATGAATTTCTGCTTGTCTTAATTTATTCATCCCCACAGAGATTTAAAAAAATCAAACTCGAGGATTTGAATCATTCATACCAGTGAACTTGCGAAGTTGAATGGAAATGGACAATATTTAAAAGAAAATTATAAACTAGCAAATTTTACTCAAGAGAAATTTAAAACCTGGAATAAACTAATAATAAAAAACAAAACAATTAACCAAAATATCCACTCCTGTGCATATCCAGTTTTCATAACACAGTGAGCTATTTTTCCTTTGCATTTCCTTCAAGGGCTGGATGTTCACGTCTGCATGTCAGGATTTCTCTCTCTTTTCTTAGTTATTTTATGTGTTGAACAACATCTTTAGTCCATGTTATTTGATATTTATCTGTCTGTGGATCAGAAAGCTGTAAAATTTTCATATTAGTCCAGTCCACTCACTTTAGGGACATCAAATCATTGGACATATTTTTTTTAGTCTAAGGTTTCTGAATGTTTTTAATATGCTAAATCTTGATTAGGGCTCTCCAATATTGTTTGCATTAAGTAAATTCATTTCATCGCAGATCTTCTTGGTTTTGGAGTATTTATTGACAGCTCCCAAAGTAATATTTATATATTTATTTAAGAAATGCTGATGCAGACCTTTTCTATACATAAGAATTTCCCAAAATTTTGCACAGCAGCATTCCAGTAGAACTTAGCACAGAATGAAGGGTTCATAGTCAAGTGTGTGTATATGACATAGCTTCCTATAGAGATTCACGATGTGCACCAGGATACTGAAGGCTAGAGGATGTCTTCCAGTAAAGAGACCTGTTTAATTTTGCTTAATCATTTACTGCTTCTCTGGCCAAGGATTTCTCCATTTATTTTGAGTAACTCTTTTAAAATATTATGTGGGAAATACTGTTATCTTTACAATGTACTCAACGCATATGAGACTGGCTTACTTTAATGTAGCTTCATCTATGAATGGATTTCCTTCTGCTCTTTTCCCAGTTTCATTAAAATACTGTTTATTCAGAAATCTCGGATCATGTAACCATCCATGAGGATATTACATATAGTGAGAGTATGCATCACTTCTGTACTGCTAAGGGCCTATTTTAAGAGATATTATTAAAACACCATGCAACCAAGACATGGAATATTAAAAATGCTGGTTTCCAGGTATGTACATACATAGTACAAGATGGTTATTGATATTTTTGATGCATTGTGTTATGCCTTACCTTTTCCACAGGAATAATGAGTCTTGTTGGAAGATATTTCCTTTTTACAGATTTTAGTTACTTTCTTTTGAGAAGATATCCTAAAACTTAGGGTAATACGATATAAAGACTATGAGAAGCCTTAAAAGATTTTGTTCTCAGTCTGGCATAAGTTAACTCTTAAATTCTTCAGTATGAAATAGTCTCTAAATCTGGCGCAGTAATTGCTTTTAGTGCTTAGATAAAATGGTGACTGATGAAACTGTTCCTCACAGATAAATAATGCTGGAGGTACTGGTACTGTATGCCACCTGAGGGGCTTGGCCCAAACAGCTATGCGGAGACAGAACTTCCAGTTAGGGAAAAACTACGTATGAGTAACTACACATCACACGGGCCGTTTCACCAGCACGAGTGCAGAACACGGCAAGCTTTCCTTTCAAATGCTATTTTCCTTGACCTTGATCATCATTGCGGATGTCTACCACAATGTCGACAATCTTCGTATTTTATTAGTAGCAAAATGTTGCTTATTAAAGTAGCTAAATAGACTCTTATTATATTTAAACCAATTTGTATCAGTGCCAGATCCACCCCCTGGTCATAGAGTGAGAATACTTGGAGAGCTGCCTGGCTGCAAAGCAAACTTACGTATATCATTGGTTCTCAAATGGACTGAAAATGTGCAAAAGTTGCTTAGAACCGAAGGTTTGTCAAGAGAAATGGTGTCTTTGAGGAAAAGACTGCACAGATAGCCTCTTAGCAGCTAGAAGTATTACATACCCAGAGGAAACTGTAAGCTTTTTGTACAGATGCTACGTAAGCTTGCCAAGGAAGCATATGCTGCCGCTGGAAGAAAGTTTTTGCAGTTTGGCATCTGGATTGTGGACTTACCATTCAACAGGGAAAATGAGAAGCGTATGAAGAGGAGGCATAAGATAGTGTCCGCACTGCAGGAAAGTCCAAGTTGTGCAAAGGTGAATCTCAAATGTCATTTTAATGGAGATGAAATTTAATTAATTTCTACGACTATGGCTTACAAGTTTTAAGTGGTTACAGATATTCTGCCCTGTGGAGAAGAAGGAAGTACATTAGAGGTATTCATGTTATTAATAAACTTTTTTTTACTTAGGAGATTTTTTAATCTGAGAGCAGAGACTGCAAGACAGAGAAATTTAGTACAGTAGAGGATTTTTTTTCCTATTGACTTTACTGCTTTCCTTTAATTATTTCTGTACTCCATCCTATTATTTTAATACAAAATAAACCTAATGAAAAAACTAATTTTTCACTTGTTTTTTGTATCCAGGTTAACTGATATGAAATGTGGCCTATCAGGTCACTGTACTGACAAACTCTGATACCCATTTTAAAATGGCATTCAAGTAAATGTAAATCAAAAGGAATTGATTTGCACTGATACGCTGAGCAGCAAAATGACATGTAAAGACTCCATCAGTATTTGAATGTGAGATTGACAAGACACATTCAAACTGGCAGCAAAGAAACAGCACATAAAAAATTGCACTGTGGGGCTTCCCTGGTGGCGCACTGGTTGAGAATCTGCCTGCTAATGCAGGGGACACGGGTTCGAGCCCTGGTCTGGGAAGATCCCACATGCCGCGGAGCAACTAGGCCCGTGAGCCACAACTACTGAGCCTGCGCGTCTGGAGCCTGTGCTCCGCAACAAGAGAGGCCGCGATAGTGAGAGGCCTGCGCACTGCCATGAAGAGTGGCCCCGGTCGCCGCAGCTAGAGAAAGCCCTTGCACAGAAACGAAGACCCAACACAGCCAAAAATAAATAAATAAATAATTTTTTTTAAAAAAGGAATTCCCTTAAAAAAATTGCACTGTGGATTTAATTTAGTCACATTATATTGGTATAAGTGGGTCCATTTGAAAGAGAATGCTTAAGTTTATGCACTTTTGTAAGAGGAATCTGCAGATACTCTAGAATTTATTCTAATTTTCACCTTTTGACTATTGTACTCCAGTGGGTAATTAATAGCACTTAGAATTTTCTGTCATAGTTGTATTAGCTAGTCAGTCATAGTTCAGTGTATCTGCTGGAAACAGCTGAAAAATTTTCACGTTGAGAAATCTTGGGATAATGCATGGAGAGGGTCAGACATTTCTTTGCCCTTTGCCTGACCTCTACTTTAGAAATAGATCCCATGTTTTTTAATTATGATAGAGGTTGTCACTCAATAATGAGTTCTCCATCTGCATTTGGTTTCAAATTCAGGTAGATAATGGAGGTTAGAGAAGGTTAAATTTTTCTCTGGCTGTGTTGACATGTTGCCAAAACAACTCATCTTTTCAGTGAATTTATGGGTAAAAAATCAGCTAGATAATTTATTTGTTGTTGGGTAGCAGCCAATTGACAAATTTTCCACCTCTCACCGGTTTAATATTGTGAAAAACAAAATTACATTAGGTGGATTATTTCAGTTTACTCTCTCCCTTTCTTTCCATTACTATTCTTCATCTGTCTTGTTCATATCTGATTCTAAAAGCAGCTAATTAATTACAAAACACTCTGTAATTTTCATTTTGCCTTCACATATATCTTATCACTATGACTTTGTGTGGCAAGTCAGATCTTGGTGTCCCCATTTTTCAGATTAAAAATATTGACCCAGAGGGAAGGTAACTGACTTACACAAAATCATTTAACTAGAAGCAGAACATGGGTCATCTGATTTTTAGTCCAACACACACACAGACACACACACATCTGCCTTACACACACTCACTTAACTTTATCCTTTAAGTAATTTTATACAACTCTTTCCATAGTGGAAAATTCAATCAGATTATCAATTCACCTAAATGGTACTGAACACACATCTTGTTGATGTAGTCTTTTAAATTTAATTGACCAGTTTTTTAATTATATTAACCTAATATGCCTACTTTAAAAAGGCATTGCTTTGTTAAGTGTGTGAAAATGCAGAATTTTTCCTGATAAAATACTTTTATAGAGTAGGTATTTTACAGTTCTGTGATGTTATTAGTTATGGGTGTTAGATACTACAATTAAAGAGGCTCTAAATAGCTCTACATCTAGTCATTATTAAGGTTAAATGATTATTAATAGTTAATAACATTAAAACTTTGTTTAGTGCTTATGTAAAGAGTAGGAATATAAGGATAGAAGGTTTAAAGAAAATGAGTTAAAAAAAAAGGATAAACAAAATCTACAGAAAATAAACACATCTGATTTCACCAAGTTAACGATCTGTTCTTCCCACAAAGTCTTTAACTACAGGAACGAGACATTTAAATCGTTTTTCTGCTATAAATCTCCCATCTGATTCACATTCTGGTTTACAGAAGTCACGTAGGTAACAGCACAGATTGGTGAATCCTGCTCAACTTTGACGTCTGCATCAGACAGTAGATACCTAAGTTTTTTTGTTATTATTATTGTTATCATTTTTGTTATTTGAGACTCTATTCATACTGACCCAAAACCAACCCCTAAATAGTCAGTGTTTAGGTATTTTTCTAGGGGTAGGGTAGAAAACACTTGTGTCTAAGGTCAGAGATCAGTCCACTATTAAAACAAAGTTTCCAAGTTTAATTTTGTTTCT
Organism: Tursiops truncatus; assembly: GCF_011762595.2. Lineage (NCBI taxonomy): Eukaryota > Metazoa > Chordata > Mammalia > Artiodactyla > Delphinidae > Tursiops > Tursiops truncatus. The sequence continues at coordinate 3,094,420 of NC_047054.1, forward strand.
CTCTCAGTATTTCTACTTTGCAGCATACAGCAACCATGCAGTGTATCTCTCTGTTCTATGCAGTGATGCTTGTGTCTTACACTCGAGGCTCATTGACTTCTGTCGCCAGGAGTAAGTTGAAAGTTGTGCTCAGGGGTCTTTTACTCTATTTTCCCTTTGTAGGCCTTTGCTGCACAAACATGTATTATTATATGTAAAGGATATATGTTGTGAGCAATACATGTTTCACGTATGTTGCCAAAGACTATTGCCAAAGAAAAATGTTAAAGCTCTGTAAAAATGTGAATGTGTGGTATATTACTGTTATCTGCCTAATAACTTTCTTAATCTCCTAGCTTCAAGGAAGAAGTTTGGTCATTTACAATAATACAACACATCTTTATTGTCAAAATTCAATTTTGGAAATCCATATACATAAAAAGCAACAAAATAGAAACTCCAATTTATCCCCAATACTCTTATTATTTTCTTAGTATATTACAATTAAATTCCCTGAAGAAAGGACGTGACTCTTCACCTTGTGACAATGTACTTGCATCTTCTCATCTAAGCTATGTCACCTTCATTTGTTGTAGGCATTTGAGATATGAAGTTTGCTGGGAGATTTGCCTGGCAAAGGCAGGCAACTCATGGTCCCTCCCTATAGCTATCCTTGAAAACCATTTTTTAGAAAAATGTTAAATGCATTAACCTTGTTCTGATCTTGGGCACATCGCTGAAAAGTCATGTACCAAAATGTTCATTGCAGCACTATTTACAATAGCCAGGACATGGAAGCAACCTAAGTGTCCATCAACAGATGAATGGATAAAGAAGATGTGGCACATATATACAATGGAATAGTACTCAGCCATAAAAAGAAACGAAATTGAGTTATTTGTAGTGAGGTGGATGGACCTAGAGTCTGTCATACAGAGTGAAGTAAGTCAGAAAGAGAAAAACAAATACCCTATGCTAACACATATATATATAGAATCTAAGAAAAAAAAAAAGTCATGAAGAACCTAGGAATAAGACAGGAATAAAGACACAGACCTACTAGAGCATGGACTTGAGCATATGGGGAGGGGGAAGGAAGGGTAAGCTGTGACAAAGTGAGAGAGTGGCATGGACATATATATACTACCAAACGTAAAGTAGATAGCTAGGGGGAAGCAGCTGCATAGCACAGGGAGATCAGCTCGGTGCTTTGTGACCGCCTGGAGGGGTGGGATAGGGAGGGTGGGAGGGAGGGAGACACAAGAGGGAAGAGATGTGGGAACATATGTATATGTATAACTGATTCACTTTGTTATAAAGCAGAAACTAACACAACCATTGTAAAGCAATTATAATCCAATAAAGATGTTAAAAAAAAAAAAGCCATTCTCAGGCAGGGATAATTGAAAGGTGTGGATTTTTATATAGATTTAGCTGTTAAAGTATTTTTCCAGAGGCGAAGCCAGAGGCTACATCTGGGCTCCAGGATCAGCTACCGGAACTGTGGTCTAGCTCCCCTGCCTCAGTACAGCAGCCCAGTGATGAGCGAAGGGCTCCTGACCTAGTTCTTGGTATCATTTATATGTCTTTTTCTCCCCTTCATTTTTACCTATTTTGCACATGTTCCTGGTTATGAAAATTGTGACTGCTCTAAACTTCAGTTTTAAGCCAGGAATAAATCGAAGATGTTGTGAACTTGATCTTTTTCAGAATATTTCCTTTTATATATCAACACTGCAGTTTTGGGTTACTGGTAATACACAACATGGCAAAATACTGCTCGTGTAGAATTAAATTATACTCCTAACAGGTACTGTCAAGGGAACAAACATAGAATGGGACAACTGCATGTTCTTTTCTACTTTAAATGAAAATGTGTATTCAGCAGAAGGATCATTAATATTCCAAGGCCATTTGTTTGTGGTTTGATTGACTGGAAATGTCAGTGGACTTTACCTAAGAAGCCTATTACAGCAAATGCCTATTGTGTTTCATTCACACATGCAGGGGATGGAATGCCAAGGCAGGCTTCGGAGACAGGAAGCCGCCTGTGCCTCATGACTCTCAAAAGGGCAATGCCATCGACAGAACCCACAAGAGGTGTTCCTGTCTTTAATGAGGTTTTGGTTCAGGAACCGTTAATAAAGTTTTATTGATCATAACAACATCCTCATCTGAAATTTGACTCCTTGAAAGCTCTATCTCATCATATAAGAGGTATTTTTTTCTGGGGTAGATAGAGCCACTGCATTTCCTCTTTAAAAAATCAAAAACAAAAAACAAAACGCCATCTTCTTGCCCATATTCTTTCTTAATATCCTGTGTGCTTTGTCAAAGGGTACATTTTCAAGAATGAAAAACTGGCTTGTGTGTGCAGCAACTCTAATAGTTAACACTATTCTTTAAAAAATAAGGACATGTGTTTTAAATACTGTTTTGAATAATCATTAGTTACATGGCATAGACATATATAATCACTTTAAAATTAAAGTGACAAGCTGCTAAATAATTTTTAAGTTGAAAAAAAGTTCTCTAAGATTTCAGTAGGGCTACTGAAAACAAATCCATTGAAAAGGCAATGAATTGCGAATTAGTAATAACCACATTTTCGTAATGAAACCTGTGTTTCTGTTGCTTGTACTGAAGGATAAATTTAGGGTTGAGGTTTGGCATAATTTGTGTTGAGTATTTCGTGATGGAAAATGGGCTCTTGGGTTGGCTAATGTTTTCACGTTCTCAAAACATTTTAGGAGTTATGTAAAAAGAGTTCTCACAGAATAAACTCTAAATGTATTTTGAGAAGAAAGCAGAAATTGTGTTGCTGTAAGTCCAAATTTTCTATTTGACTAGTAAGATGCAAATACCTTTAAAACTGAGAAGGCATTGTATTTTAGTGCCATTTGTATTTTGATTTATTGAAAGAAATTAAGTTCTAAGAAGAATAAAAATATTATTTTAGTAAAAATTCCCATGTTCCTCAATTGAGTAATATAATGGAAAACTGTATTAATTATACCTATTTCATAGCATCCTCTTATATCTTATGCAAAGAGCATACTACCTGATTTCTTTTCTTATTCTAAACCTTTGGGATTGGTTTTAATCCTAAATCTGTGAATAAGCAAAATAATACTCCCCAAAGTAACCAGGGCAAGATTTAGTGGCTCCAGTCGAGAACCAGGGATTAGAACAGACTAGGTGATATAGCACAGCTGAGTAGAGGCTTTGCACAGTTGAAGGTGTAGTAAGAATCTCCTTCTTAACCAGGCACTGCTTTTTCTAAAAACTGGGGGCTGATACTGCATTGACCAGGTTTTTCTCATCGTCCTACAATTATTGACGTACTAAAGTTGTTGAAAATTCTATGAAAACCCAAAGGTGTTTCACTGTATTTCAGTCCAACATTGATTGGTGCTATCTTCAAGGAATATTTCCTCTGATGAGATTACTTATGGTTCTGTTAGCTCCCTAGGGCTTCTGTAAGAAAGTTTCACAAACAAGATTGCTTAAAGCTATAGAAATGTATATTCTCTCCCATTTCCATGTGTTTCCCCTAGCTTCTAGCGGTCATCTTTGGAGTTCGTTGGCTTGTACCTGCATTTTTTTTTTTAATTTATTTATTTTTGGCTGCGTTGGGTTTTCGTTGCGGTGTGCAGGCTTCTCACTGTGGTGGCTTCTCTTGTTACAGAGCCCGGGCTCTAAGCCCATGGGCTTCAGTAGTTGTGGCCCGAGGGGTATAGAGCGCAGGCTCAGTAGTTGTGGCGCACGGGCTTAGTTGCCCCGCGGCATGCGGGATCTTTCCGGACCAGGGCTCGAACCCGTGTCCCCTGCATTGGCAGGCGGATTCTTAACCACTGTGCCACCAGGGAAGCCCCCTATACCCGCCTTTCTACACCTGGACTTCTCTTCATGTGTGTCTGAGACTTGACTTGGCCTTCTTATAAGGACACCTTCTTGTAAGTACACCAGGTGTTGAATTTAGGGCCCACCCTATCCAGTGTAACATCATCTTAACTAATTACATATGCTAAGACACAATTTCCACAATATTAAGAATCCAGGCAGACATGAATTTTGGGGGGACAATATTCAACCCAATACAATGGTCTGTATCCAATTACAAAACCATGTTGTCTTAAAGAGAAAAAGTTTCATAAAAGAAAGAGATCACTGGTTATATATTTTTCCTTCCTTGGCTGGAACTTCCAGCGTAAGGAGAGAAGCCAACCAATCTAGGGATTTAGATTGGACGTTTCTGCAGGGCTGATCACAGATTCTTCTGAACTCAGTCTATGTCCGTGAGTTAACAGGTGCAGTGATTTTCAGTGGTCCACAAGAAGTCTGAGGAATAATCCCTGACAGCACCACAATGGGCAGAATTACACCCTAGATTTTCTGTATCAGAAGGATTTAGGCCAACAAGGTGATTGAAAGGAGCTTGAGTTGGATAAGAAGTGTTGGTGCTTCACTGGGACATGCATACAATTTTCTCTTCTAACATATTTCTGGTCAGTAGAGGGAAGTATCATCACTGGGCAATATAAGCGCGTTAACTGGCGATAAGTATCCAGTGGATATTTAGAATCCATCCTGATGGCCTCCTTACTATGACAGCTAGATCACTTTTGCTCTTCAGAATGTAAGGGTAATGAACTTTAAAAACAATAACAACAAAACTTACAAGCCGATCTATAACTGAAGAGTAACCAGGCATTGAGAATTGAGTCTAACAAGGAGGAGAAATGTTTTCTAAGTTGGAGGACCACCTGAATTTACTTGAAGTTCTGGTGAGTATACTTTGTCCAGGTACATCTGCATTTCCAGAGATATAGGTTTGCGGGGGGCTGGGGGGTGGGGGGAGGTAGGAAAATCACTTGGATTCTCTTATATCAGCAAAGTAGCTGTTAATCAGGGATGTACTGACTTTTTTTTTTTTTTTTTTTTTTTGCGGTACGCGGGCCTCTCACTGTCGTGGCCTCTCCCGTTGCCGAGCACAGGCTCCGGACGCGCAGGCTCAGCGGCCATGGCTCACGGGCCCAGCCGCTCTGCGGCATTTGGGATCTTCCCGGACCGGGGCACGAACCCGTGTCTCCTGCATCGGCAGGCGGACTCTCAACCACTGCGCCACCAGGGAAGCCCCTGACTGGTTTTTTGAAATACAGACTTGGACTGAAAAACAGATCAACAAATCATTAAATATTCACCTTATAAAATTATAAAATAAGGCAGTCAATATAGAATACTACCTTTACTTATTAATTAGTTCTACCCAATTCTAATGTTTTGTCTCAGGAATAGAGTGTGTTCCACGTTAATTCTTGGTTATTTTAGTTTGCCACCAGTCATTTTGTATCAAATCCTGACTGGAGCTGATGAGACATTCTTTGTATTTTATGTTTCAACTTTAGTAGGAATATTCACACATTTCTCTGCAGAATCCTCATGAGGTTGATCACATGCTATTACCCCCGGTCCACTGCTGGTGATTGACATGATAAATGGCACACGTTCTAAATTATTTTTAAATCTTTTAAATGTCCAATTCCGAGAATTTTGAAAATAGAAAGGATTGTGGACCAGTACCTCCGTTTCAGAGGCAAACATTGGAAGTATATTAGTTTGCCAGGGCTTCCGTACCAAAATACCACATACTGGGTAATTTAAACAACAGAATTCAATTTTCTTATCATTCTGGAAGCTAGAACTCTGAGATCAAGGTATCGACAGACTTGGTTTCTTCTGAGTCCTCCTTCCTTTGCTTGCAGGTGGCTGCCTTCTGACTGTGCCTTTCTGTTATCTTCCGTGTGTGTGTGTGTGTGTGTGTGTGTGTGTGTGTGTGTGTGTCCTAATCTCCTCTTCTTATAAGGGTACCAATCATACTGGAGTAGGGTCCACTTCAGGGATCCCATTTTAACGTAATCATCTCTTTAAAGGCTGTGTCTCCAAATACGGTTCCAACTTTAAGGTCCTGGGAGTTAGGACTTCAACGCACGGACTTTGTAGGGCATGTGCCTTCATTTCCGCTCGTATGTCTTTTGATTTGTCTATTAGGAGTATTTTCCATGCGCTCACCACGATGTAGGAAACTATAATGATATGTTTCAGAAATTGTTTTTTTTAAGGTACTTAAATAGCTCAGGCCAATATGAGAAAAAGAAAGAATACTCATTTTTATTCTGCTTTTATTTTGCCAATGCAGATATTCTACAGCTGGAGAAGATGGGAAAAAGTCAAGTATGGATTTTTCCAGACAGTTGCAGAAATAAGTTCTGATGTCACATCAGAGCTTCCCCCAGGTAGCTGAAGTCGTGCTCACATACCTTGCCTGCCGTGGTCACCGTGATGGAGAGCCAGTCAACGCAATGGTGAGTAGTGCTTGAGGGGCCCGGTTGCTAAGAAATGGCCGAAATGCACTGTACCATTTCTAACTGAACTTCTACCTGTGTTGCCATTGGTTTTAGATCCGCTGTTGAAATCTTGATATTACCCCCATCTACCCTGCATCTATCCTCCCTCTTCCCTCAGTCTTCCCTCAGTCAGCTTAGAGCACGAGTGGAGTCTGCCCAGGTTTCTTTTATTTACCACCCAGGCAGGATCCTGCTTTACGAAAGGAAGGCGTCATTCAAGTCTGCTCTTTATTCATTTCAGGTGGTTCTGGGTTAAACAGCAAGAAGAGATTCCTCTAAGTTTTTAAAATGCAGGTGCCATGCTTTTCGACTTCTCTGGTGTTGAAGCAGATTTTACTAAACAGCCATACACTCATTTATTAACCTAAACGGCAAACGTATAACGAGTCCATTATGTGTGGGGCACTATTAAGCGTTGGGGAGCTTGCTGTGAAGCACAGGATCTTTATATTGACAATATGTCCCCTCTTACTGAGCCATATAATTGGGATCACTTTAGGAGAAATAGAGCTTTGCTGTCATAATTTGTCTTGGGAAAAATTAGGGGGGAGAAGCGGGTATTTAAGGCCCTTTCTCAATCATGATCGTTCTCTGTGACTTTTTTGCTATATAATTGGAGCCTAAGGGTTGAGGGGAGGAGTTTAGCTATTGTGGTTACTATTATTATTTACGAATTGTAGGCATTTTGTTGAATAATGATCCAAGCTGAATAGTGGGTAGAGTCAATAAAAAGAATCAAAATAATAATAACAAATGGCTTAAAATGGAATTACTTAGAGATTTAGTGAATGTTTGAGGAGGTGGGTGCTATGTTCGTGATGAGGGATGGCTTGGTGATGGTCTTACACCGTACACACAAACCATCACCATAAGTGTATATTAGTTCTGCTTATTTGCCAAAAGATACCAAACTTGTTGGGGAGTGGGATAGCCCTCCCAGAGCAGGTCCTGACAAAGCACAATTTCATCCAGCTTCTTGCAACTGAAGTATGCACTGTGTTGGGGGGATGGCATCTTACTCAGGCTGGTACCCTGGAGTCATCTGGGTTGTTTGATGAAACCCAGACACTAACTCGGCTCTTAACCATCTACCCTCAAGGGAAGATTGTGGCTTTGCTGTGTTTCAGGACGTGATAGAGCAACACTTGTAAATTTATCTGAAAATAAATTATATAAGTTTTATATAAAAAAATATGTACTTGGAACGGCATCCTGAGGAACTCTGCAAGATCACTCCTCAGTGAAACAACCATAACTGGTGGAAATTATAAAAACAAAAACCATCTGAAGTGTCTGGAGATTGTCCTGAGGGCATCCAGCAAGTGCAGAAGCGTTTTTTCAAGAAAACCTAATAAATCTCAATAAAAACAGTGCGATTCTGGCACTTGAGACACAACGTGTTGCCTTGCCCACCAACCCCTAGCTCAGACTGGTGGAAACTCCACTCTGGACACATGTGGCCCAGAAGATGGGGCTCCCTCTCTCCCCAGCTCATAGTCAGTAGCTATAGTATACTCCCTCTGGGGGCATGTACCCAGTAGTGTTTGCAAAGAGCGCCAGGTTTAATCAGACTGTGGAGCAATGTATACCACGAGGCATTGTTGAAAACAAGAGTCAGTATTATTTATGGACACCCCAGTTGAAGTAGGAGCTTGGGGTCAGACTTAATATCTTGATACGAATAAAAGCTGAATCAGTGCTACTGTAGTACCGTTGGCTCTCCATATCCACGGTTTCCAAGTCTGCGGATATGCAGGGCCCTCTGTAAGGGACTTGAGCATCCAGGAATTTTGGTATCCACGGGGGTCCTGAAACCAATCTGCTGCAGATACAGAGGGAGGACTATAATCTGTTCAATATTAAACAGGCTGAGGTACCTCTGTGACAGTTTTTAGAAATAAACAGTTGACTCAACACCAAAGACATAGGTTCTCTTACAACTTCATTTACAATTTAAAAAGAATTAGAAAACATAAAATGATGAGTGTTTCTTTTAGCATTTTGTGAATCTTTTTTGTTAACTTTCAGTTCATCATTGACAATTTTTGTTACCACTGAAATCTAACTGAAAATGTTCACTGTTGAGGGAATTTTGAAAATGAGAGCACATTAAGAAGACCATAGTGGGAAAAAAGATTATTCTGTAAAAATAATTGAAATGACAGTAGTGTTAGCATACTTTGTGGGATATAAATAAGAAGAGTAGAGCTACACCCATGAAAAAAAGTGGCATTAAAGAGACAAGGGAAGTGATTATATTTCCTTAATCTCTAAATTAAGAAAGAAGCAAAAAAGATAGATCAACTGACTATATTTGGGAAAATAAATAGTATTACTTTAATCATAACAGTCTGTGGATAAGAGTCACTTATCATGTGTATATATTTCATGTTTTATACCTTGACCTTGGATAAATTGCCTAAGCTGTTTTTATCATAATGTCATCTTTAATAAAATTGTAGTAACTTTTACCTCGCAGAATTGCACTGAAAATTTTCCTTTGAATGTAAGTCTTTCCAGTCTGTTTACAACTAATACCAAAATAACAGATTGATTGATTTAGTCATTGCAAAAAAATACCTGTCAATTCAATAAAATGATAAAAATTGCTATGTTAGCTTGTCACTATTGAAAGCTCATTGCTTTTACTTTCGCCCTAACAAACTGTAATGCTAGATAGCACTTGGAGTGTGTATTTAACGCATCCATACTCGACACTATATATGTGTATTAAGTTTCTGTGTCTTTAAGTTCTTTGAGATTGAAACTAACTGGTGATTTTTGGTTTTAATCACATTTCAGTTTCTGTCTCAATTAATTCCTTACTAAAGACATTGAATGTGTTTTCTTGCTTCGGAGACAGAAGTGTCACAGTAGAGGGGCCAGAGTCACTGTATCATGCAGGAACATCATTTTGGACTAGACGTGAAAGAGAAGGAAATCTTAATCCTATTAAGATAAAGAATTTGGCATTTATCTTAACCAGTACGCACAGCAAAAGATTAGTAGATTTATGAGAGTTAAATGTGTAAAACAAGAAGGCTGGACTCACAAAGAACAATTAAAATTTCAATATTGCTTATAATATAATACGCTTGGTAAAAATTATTTACCAATTCTGATTCTAATATAAATCAGAATAAAACTGTGTAATTAATTTAATCCATAAGAAATGAACTTTAACTTTTCAATTATACCTATACAGACATGATCAGGTTTTACTGAGACTTTGTAAATACCGGTGATTTCAAATTACCTTGAAAAAAAATGATCACTAAATTCATGTATATTTGAACTAACTTTTGTAGGCCCTAATATTTGACATACATGTTTTCCCACCTATTTACATTACTAATGTCACTTGTCCCTACAAATGTATACTGCTTTAAAAAAAATCTATTTTATGTGACTTGAATGAATCTATCTTACTGACATATTTTATTCATTTAAATTTAAATAATACAAAACCAACCTCATAGACACAGTGGACAGTTTGGTAGTTGCAAGAGGCAGGGGATGAAGGGATGGGAGAAATGGGTGAACTGTCTTTTTGTTTATTTTAAAAAAATGAACGAAAAGTAAAAAAAAAAAAATAGTAATACAGCACTAGCTTAAAAAATCAGAGTATAGAATGCCCCATTTGGATAATCTAGGATTATCTTGCTCTCTCAAGATACTTATTTAATTACATCACAAACTCCTTTTTGCCACGTACATGTTCCAGGAATTAGGACACGGCCATCTTGTGGGGGCGGGCACTGCTCTGCCATCCATAAGTTCCTGGCAGGTTTTCTCCTGTGTATTGGGTTTGACTCCCATATGTTGCAAGCCTTTTGGCTTCTTTTTTCTAATGTCCTATTCATACTTTTACAAACTCCATTTTGGTTTTGTGCCCCCTTTCCACGGACCTCTTCACCCTAAAATCCCTCATGACTTTCTTTTACTAACTATAATTTAATAAAAGTGTCAGTGGCCATCCTACTTGACCTCTTATTAATTTTTAGCACAGTCAACTACTCCCATCTTTTAAAAAATTTCTTCCATTATTTCCATAACACTAAAGCTTTGACTGGGTAGATAGCTTTTCAGTTTTCATTGCTAGGTCTTCCTCCTCTCCCAATACCAAAATATCTGTTCTCCTCAGAACTTGTTCTTGGTCCCTTTTCGGTTGTTATCACATACATACCCCCTGAGGAAATATTCTCTGACCCCTATATTTAAATGTCATTCTAGAACTTAGGTTGGTGGCATACCTCACTGTCATTTTCCTTTCTCTCTGTAAGAACCCTTTTTAAAAATTTAAATTTTTAACATCTTTCATGAATGGATGGCCTCTTTCCCAGCCAGAAGGTGCGTGGATCCCTATTAGCATGAAAGAAACATGACAATTCCGGTCCCCTTGGCACCGGTTGGCTTAGTTATGAACACATAACAATTCTGGGCAATGCAAAATAAAGGGAAGTTGGATTGAAAATGTCACGGTAAGTTTTCTGCTTTAAGACAGGGCATACGGAAGGAGACACCCCTTTTTCTATGAGGAAGAGATGGGTAGAGCAACAACATCTCAAGAACTGCTTTCTTGTGGATGGCATAGTAGACAGATAAAAGAACTTTGAGCCTATGATTTACATGCTCATGCTGCCCTACTTCCAGATGTCACATATGTGAGATTATTTCCTTTCTTGTTTAAATTTGGTATGTGTACCCAGAAGGATTGTACCAGGACAAAAAATGGTCTTAGAATCCATGATTTTGTGTTAATATCATCAGATGCATCATATCTTCATAATAGAAGTTATGACTATATTGGCATGGTCATTTAGTGTATGTGCGTGTTTCTTAAACAAGAGGAGGATTTTTTTTTAATCCATAGAGAAAATATTTCTTGGGAAGAAATAACCTTGAGCAGTGTATCTCAAAATATCTGTGATGGAGTACCAGTTGTTGTTGTTTTTTTTCCAATTCTTTACAGCCTATAATTTTGGTAATATAAGAAACCACATGCCTGGGTGTCACTGCAAGATCAGATTGCTTTAAAAGTTTTTAAATGATTACTCTCCATTTCCGTCCATATTTTGTAGTAGACCAGTGATAGTTTGTGGACTACACTCTAAGAAGAGCTGATCTAGTGGGAGTTCCACGTTCAAAGCAATTATTGTATGCTTGGGATTTAAACTCTCTTAAAATTTCTTCTGTAGTTTTGGGGTTTTGTTTTGTTTTTGATTTGCCCAGTAAATAAATCATTTTCTCTAGGAACATGAGTTTTTGATGTGAACAAAGTTACATGAGAAATACAAATATTTTATTTTTTAATCTCAAAAGCTAACGCTGATATATAAACAAGTATTATTTTTTGTGGTTCATATATACAGTTGTATTTTATGATTATTTATTTTTTCAGAAACATTTTACTGGGAGAGAGGTGTACCTCATTTACTCTGATTCCCAGCGTGAAACAATGTCACAGTTCTTAAGTAGCCCTAAGTTATAGTTTATATCTCTAAAGAAGCCAGTTTAAAAATGTTTATGCGGTAAGTGTTATTCCAACAGTGCACTGAAATGGTCCCCCGTGTATCTTTTACCTTGTTTTGATAGTGCAGTTTAAGTTTCGCAGTTGGTCTAAGGGTCAGTTCACCCTTAGGCAACTTGAGACATCTCAGTAAATGACCTCTGTTCTAGCTCAGCAGCTCCAGGTTGAGGAAAGCACTTGAGCCTTGACTGTGTTCATGTGGGGCGGTTGATAAGGGAATATTTGTGTATTGGTGTCTGAATGTTCTGTGTTGTCTGTCCCTCTGTAGTCACGTTCTAAATTTGTAAGATTAAGTTCATAAAATTCTTCCTGGTTCAGATGAGAGCTAGCAACCCATATCCGAATTAGACCAAGTGCATAACTTTTCCAGCCAGATATGTGACAGGATGGATGTTAGGGGGCCAGTGGAGCTTTCCGAAGATCTGATGTGACTCTTACCCGTTCAGACTTTATCATCTGAATCTGTTCATTCCTGCGTGCCGTCCTGTCTCCTAGAAGATATAGTCTCCCTGCTGAAGCACTGACTTTCCTCTGTATCTTTTTTTGATTTACATAGATGATGTTTCTTTCTGGTCCTTTTGAGGGGCTTTGCAATGTGTATTTACTTATATTTATTCATATTTGAAAAAGCATGTATTGTGCTAATTAGAAAGTCAGGAAGATAAGTTAACTATATTTCCCATGTGATTTCCATACAACTGAAGGCACAGAGTATCAAGGAAGGATTCACTTGAAGAGCAGTTTCATGCAAGGTAGACTTCTGTCGGTAAAATAAAATATGACACTTACTATCTTGCTCATTCGGTCAACTGTTTACCACCTTTATGTTGGGCAGTGACTACTGTGCAATGTGGAATAGAGAGGTCTATAGGACACCCTAGAATTTGTTCACAGGTCTGGAGGAGGATGAGGCATGATCTCAGATCCTTAGGATGCGTGACATAGAAAGCATTTTTTAATTAAGAAGTGAATTAAGATGATTTAACATTTTTTTCTCAATACTGTAAATGTTTGTTTTAAGGTGAACTAAGCCAATTACTTTAAATTCTCAAAGTATATATGAAAAAATAGTTGATTGGGAATATGATTGCTCTTTTCATTGTTTCGTTTATGCCTGCTTTTGAATTTTTTTGGTATGGCAAGTATTATTAAATACTGGAATGAGTTAATGAGTGGGAATTTATAATCCTGTCTTCAATCCCGCCTGCCTTGAATGATAACACCACCACTCAACAATTACTGTTGAGTAATTTTCAGTAAAACTTTTCCTACTAATCCTCCAGGCCTGCCCTAAATCTTGCTCAATTCAATAAATTATTATGAGACCATGGATAATGTTTTTTCCTCACATAATCTTAATTGCCATAACCTTTCTTTTCGTGACACACTTTATCAATTAACTTAAGCTGCTATTTAATACCATGTCTTTTTTTTCTCCAATGAGTTTATGGATTCCTTGTATCAAGGGCCCAGATTTTATATTTTCCTACATCCCGTGCTTGCCAGAAGATGGAACACATAGTAAATGCTCAAGTGTAGTTTCTGAATGCACAGAAGTAAGATCCTCTTAGCCAACTTTGAGGAATATCATCAGTATTTGAAAGCTACATGCTCTCTTGAGTGGCAATGGTAGGAAATGAGAACAACTGGAGGTTGATGAATCCACGTATGTCTGTTTAGTTACATTCCTGTATGATCAATTATTTATACGTAGGCATTTGCTATTTTTAAGATCTCAGAATTCAAATCTTTCATTATTGGTAATATTCAAGAAGATATATGTATTTTTGATATATAAATTAGCACAATACTTTGAATTATTGTGGGCTCTCCTGCAAAAGCCTGGATATATCTTTAATCCAATAGGTCAAAAAACCAAAGCAACATCAAAATGGAAGAGTCCCTATTAAATGCAATATGTTAGTTTGGCTGACATTCTTATCCCATATTATACAGACCCAAGTCAGTTTTAAGCAAAATATTGAAAGCAATTTGACTTGGAGGGTTTTTCAACTCTGAGGTTAACTGTGCGGTAAGGCATGGGGGTGAACTGTGTGCTGGGCTTTTATTCTGATTCTGTTGCAAAATATCCCTGGAAATTTGCCACAGTGCTGTTACTGGGTAGGAGCGAGTGATTTCACTGAAAACTGTATGTCCATTTCAATGCATGATGGGTTTAGCTATAAAAATCGTAATTGGTGATCTATCAATTAGTAGTAGGCTTTTAGGAAGTGAGATAACACAAATATGTACATTTTATGAATCCAATGCTTAAAAAATAAGTTCACCCCTGACCTGAATTTTACTAGAAACAATTAGGGTAACATGTTTTGCTTCCACGCTCTTTTGGTCATTAGAGCTGATTGCTTGCAGTTGTCTCGTGGTTTCAAGTACTGTGCTTCCCAGATGGGTTATGACCTCGCCCATCAGAGTGGGGGCGCTGTTATGATGAAAGCAGTGGGCAGTGTTTGCTCTGCCTCCCTCTTCAACTGCTGCTGGGAGTCGTCCATTTACTTCTAAAATGGCAAGCAGCGAATGCAGACTCCTGTGAAGATGGGGCCACAGCATCGAACATTGCCGTGGATTTTCTAACCCACGTAATTGGTGGTTTTACCACTCTTCCGCTTCATTTTACTTATCTCTTTGTCCTACTTAGAGAAACAAAAATAATTCCCTTGCGCCTGCACCCACTCTTTCACGTAGGATAGTTGCTTCTTCTGGATGCACTGGAGAATGTATCAGCCACAACAGAGTTTGAAGGAGTCTTACTTTTTTGTGTGTGTGGTACGCGGCCCTCTCACTTTCGTGGCCTCTCCCGCTGCGGAGCACAGGCTCCGGACGCGCAGGCTCAGCGGTCATGGCTCACGGGCCCAGCCGTTCCGCGGCATGTGGGATCTTCCCAGACCCGGGCACGAACCTGTGTCCCCTGCATCGACAGGCAGACTCTCAACCACTGTGCCACCAGGGAAGCCCCAGGAGTCTTACTTTTTAGTTAGAAGCATTTACATGACTCTTTTTTTAAAAAATCCCTATGAAAATCTATCCTGTAGGAGATTCAAAGGTCCCTCCAAGTTTTCTTTCAGACTGATTGGTAAAACATACGTAGGCCAAATATTATCTCCTCCTTCTTCCACAGTTTTTGAAACGAGATCACGTACTGCTTTTTTTTATTGTAATTTAAGTATTTTTAGGATGTTTTATATGAAAGCAATGATTTTTTTGTCACTCTACTCAAATGGAGTAATCTCTGGTAGAAAGTAAACTAGATAAATAAGTTCCAAAATCTGTGCATTAAGATCATCATTATAATTCTGTACTTAGGCAGCAGGAACACCCATAGTAATCATGTACATGTTAATTTGTTTTGGGACATATAGTACATATCACACTCCACTCGATATATGGTAATATCTTTAATCAATTAATTCCTTTTTGTGTTTATGCTACATTAGAACATTCTGCCAAAATTGAAAACATAGGACTTTGTTTCTCTTTCCACCCCTTAACAGATCAATCATACTGATAATTGATAACAAGTATTTATTGAATGGCTATCCTGTGTTAAGAACTGTTTTAGATGCAGTAGGGGTTCGCCTAGATCCCCTTTCTCCAGGTACCGCGAGCATTGGCTAGCTGAGGCTCACTGCCCACCTCTTCTGGAGTACGTGCTTATTTAGCCTGGGAGGATACAAACCTTGCTCTCTCCACCCCTCCTCAACTGATGCGGGGGGCAGCCTATGAGGTACTGAGAGGAGGAGATTAAAAAAAAACCCACCAACCTGCACCTCCTTGCCCTAGGTGTGGGGATGAGGGTAGGGGTGAGCATGTCAAATCTCAGGGGATGATTTCTGCTCCTGATCTGCCTGTAGTTCAGGCTAAAGCTACGTTTTACCCGGGACCACACCTTAGCTCTATGTCCTCATCCAGCCCACTTTCCTCCCTGGCTCACAGGTTTTTCCTGGAGTGTCCCATCAGTAACCCATGTGCCCCTGACTCTGCTCCTAGGTGCCCCACCTAAGGAAGACACTAGCATGCAGGAACCGGACTGTGTCCCTGACAGTTAGGCGAGTAGCTGTAATCTCATTTTATAGATGAAGGTGACTGTATGTACAGTGAAGCCAAATCAGTGGGCAGAGACTGTGCTTGATTCTGGACTTTGCCACTTACTAGGTGTATGACCTCAACATGTAACTGAACTCCACATGCCTCGGTTTCCTCAATTGTAGAATGGAGGTGAAAATCTTTACATATGTTAATTTATGTCAGTATTTCCTTAGAGTAGTACCTGGAACATAGGAAATGCTGTTTATTGCTTAGCATTAGGATTATAATAATGGAGGTTCAGAGGAGTAAAACAAATTGCCTCCAATTATACAGATAGTAGCACAATTTTCTCCCAAATGATGGCATGCTTCCTTCCAGACTGTTCCCTTTTCATTCTCCACCATGTGTGTGAGTTGAAGCTTCTGCAGAGTTGCTCCTTTCTGTCTGTCTTGCTTATTCAAGTCTGCCTTCAGATCTCTTGTGTTAGTATCACACACGCCACTGGAAGGAAACTGCTGGCTGTGAAACTATAGCTGAACTCCCGCTCACGCCAGGCCCGACCTGATGGTAGCTGTCACAGATTTTATGAATTTACAAAGCTCAAGTTTCAAAGTGTCTTGCAAGAGCCCTTCCTGGGATGGCCATGGACTTTCCTGTATTCATAATTTTTTACTATAATTCTTAAAGAATCTACTCCCCAATTTTATAAGCTTCAGGAGTCACAAGACCTAGATGCACACCTGAGTACTACTAGAGAACATTTTAGGGGCTGGTTATTGTGATGTCTTCATTGACTTCCTACTGGTGACAGTCTTCAACTCCTTGCAGGAAAGCAAGGAGTTTTGTCAGGTCTCCTCTGGTAGAGCTCTGCTGTCTTTGTTTGTACTTCACTGATTTTTGAAAGCTCAAACCATTTAGTGGTGCCTTACTATGTAAGTGTCAGAGTGTGCTGGACAAGAGGCGACACAAAAATGACAGTAAGTCATCTGGGAGTGTAGTGGAACACAAAGGACAGATGACAACGGTAAGATGTGTTCAATAATGAGGTTACTTTCAAGGAACAGTGAAAATGGGGGAAAGTGTGCTTAAAGGATCTTGGTGGGTACAGGAAAGGGTGTGCTGAAGTAGCGGGAGCACGAGAAGGAAGCTTGAGTTAGTGGAAAAATAGAGTATTTTGTTTAAAGGAGAGAGCAGGTATAAATCATGAAGAGAGAGGGGGAAAATAAGGTACAGCATTCCCGGCCTCTTTCACTTTGGTGTTCCTGGGACACGGAGCCGGGGTCCCTGTGTCCTGTTGCCCAGGTAACTGCAGCAGCTGGAGAAAATGAGCATGTGTTTGGTGTAAACACAGCCTGGTTCTGTTTGGGTGGGTGTGAAGGCCTGTAGAGGATGGGGGCCGTCAGCTCCTGGATGGAGAAAGGAGAGTAGGGCAGATGGGTCCCACCAACTGGAGTTGATAACACTCTTTTGTTCTGACATGTAAACTTCCATCTCCTGTTCAGAGGTGCACTTATTGTGAAAATGACTGAACTGAGGACCCGAAATGCCCTGTCAAATTTCTAAGCTTGTTTTTTCTTAACTTATTTATAAACTATATTAAATTCTATTTTGAATTATTTTGATATATTATAATTTGAATTTCTTCAGTAAAGAACTATCTACCATCCTAATATTCTGTTAGAGGAGGTGAGTGCCGCCTTTTATTTTATCAACGGCGTAGGTAATGATAATCTGCCCAGCCTGGAACCTTTCACGAAGATAAAACCCACAATTAATTTTCCTTCTCAGCATTACTTTATAACACAGCAAATAAGCGCTAAGTTGCTCTAATAATTTAACAAGCATCTGAGCTTACTTTAAAAGTAAAATATTATTATGTATGTGTACATCTGTGTGTGTCTGTGTGGGGTGTGTGTATGTACATATGTATTATATACACACAGTTCTCGGTAACAAAGGTAATTTCTGAGACTTGCTTGCTGAACATCTTCACAAGAAGATGTGCATCATCTTTGTGGGTGGCACGGGAGATGTCACGTATGGACCTGAGGCGCGTTTTTCTCTTATTTGGAGAATAGAAAACTGTCTGATTCTGGGGAAATGAGCAACCCACAATCTCTGCCTTTTATCAGAGATTTGAACAGAATTAGTAGATTATGAAATGATCCCAAAAAACTGTTTAAAATAAGTTTGATTGCATATATATGTGAATATGCTATAAGTGTGTATATACCTCTATCATTTACCTATCCACATCTACCTGTCTAGACACGTTACATAATAACTAGGAGTAAGTAATTTTTCTCTCTTCCAAACTGCATATATTAGTTTTATCTTTTCATGAAATGCACAAAATGAGAGGATACTGGTCACTTTCTATTTAAAAAGATCATAATTTTTCTTTGTATTTTACTCTATTCTCTATTATTTTTGATATTTTATACCATGCTGTTAGTAACTTCTGTCTTTCTCCATGGCTTCACCAGTTGCAAATTCTTACATTATAGGTTACAAGACACATGCAATAGGAGGATAAATTAATGGAATTAAATGCCGAACAGTTGGAAATATGTAGTCACATATATATTTCCTTCTACCACTACACGTTACCCGTATTTATGCTTCTCATTGTGCTTCATCTGAGAATGCACTGAAGACTTTTTTTCCTTCCACTGAGGAATTAGAGTGAATTACATGAAAGCAAAGAACTGCATTTTGACCTATGAGAAGGCTTCAAGGAATGTGGAGAATTATGTCTTGGAGTTAGTTTAACAATTCCCTTTTTCGTACCTAATCATACTTCATTCATTCATATGTACATCACTTCACTGTGTAGAAGTAAAAATACATAGATAAATAGAATACTCAGATTAAGGGTCATTGACCTTGAAAGGAGAAAGCTGAAGGAACGAAGCTGGGGAATTTGTCATAAATTAAGCCTTGTTCCTCACATGGCTCCAGAAGGAAATATACTGTGCTCACTTGAAGTAAAAAAGAAGTATCAGGCTGATTGTTTCCATTGTTATAATATTGATGTCCTGGGTAATCTCAGGCAATGGAAGAGTTTACAAAACGTAAATGCAAGACAGAGTGATTAAATTCCCTCTTTATCCTTCTTTTGTTGTTCATGGGATGTTAACTGTAACTTCCTAAATGTGATACAAGCTGAGTAGGGAACGTCTCCTATATATCTGTGCTAAGACACTTTCCTAATTTTGACGAGTCAGTTTTTTAAAGGACTTAAAAATATGTTTATAATAGATGTCATATCTACTGAGTGAAACATCACCAAAACTAATGCTCTTTTAATATTATGCTTGGGATTACATTGTTTCCTTTGTATAAATCTGACATCTGAAAGGGGGAGTTGTACATCTGTTTTATTCCCCATAATAAAGGTGATTTGTGGAAATTGTTTGCCGAATATCTCTATAAGAAGATGTATATCACTTTTATGGATGATATGGGAGATGTCATGTATGGAGCTTAGGTACATCGTTTTCTTATTTGGAAAATGTAAACCTGTTAGACTCCAGAAAAAAGAAAACAGACTTTCGTCAGAGACTTAAATAGAGTAGGTAGAAGATTATGAAATGATTCGAAAAACGATTTTTTAACAAAGGGTTGATTGTATCTGTACCAAGATAAACATTTAAGTCTTCTTAGCACAGAGAGTAACTCCATTCGCTCTAATTAAGACACCAGAGCCTGAGTACCATTTGGTTAATGAACTCTTAAGAAAAAAAAAAAAAAAATTTGTCTACAAATACCTCACTTGTTTTGTGGCCCATGCATTTTTTTTTTAACCTCCAGGACAAATTAGTAATTGAGTGTATAATATAGTCATATTGTACAGCTGTAGAACCTAAGAGTTAATGTTTAAAAATATTACATTTCATCAGGTTGCTACATGTCAAATTATGCAATTAGTTTAATTCATATTAACAAACTTGTTTTGAGTTCATATCTAAGTATAAGCATCTTTGCCACAGTGTCCCATAAATTTAACTTTCACACAACAGATACTGAGTTCCTAGTTTTGAAGAACTTACATTAATATAAATTAGCATGTGCTTGTATGCATTTGTTAACACTGTAAATTATACCATTAAGATATAAAGCACCCATCAATTAAAATCTGTTCCTACCTCCATGAACTTATTTAATGGTAGCAAATCTATATATATGAACCAAGAGAATATCACATGATTTTTTAAAATTTACAATCTCTGACACCTGTGTGGTACCAGGAATACTGGCTATAAATAATTAGTTTAAAACACTATGCTTCAGGCTAAATTACTGTAGATGTTTAAAATATCAATTATTAGAAGTGATAATAACTGACATATAAATGTAACATTGTCAAGTGGGCCAATTGAGAAAAAAAAATGTTAATTTGTTTCTGGCAAATGTATCAATAACCTTAATTTTAAAAATGCCAGAAGAGTTTTAGTGTGTTCTCCCTCCCTGCTCCCTTCTCTCTCGTCCCTCTTTCATGAACACTCACAGGCACACACGTGTGTGAGAACACTTGCTTGTGCACATAGATGTATGCACACAACTGTACCCAGAACAAAGGTTGAGGAATGGCTTTCAACAAATACTGCTGGAGCAATCTTAAGACATCTGTCCAGAGAAGTGTTCCTTCAATGCAGCTGATAGGTCCAGATGTTACTTTTTATTTACAGTTGCTCACAGTTCACTGTCTAAAGGACATGGAAATTAAATTACATATAAGACGTATCTAATTCATAAAGTCAGTAAATTTTGGCTTTTCCCTGTACATCAAGCCTTATGTTCACCAATTTAAAATTTTAGTGCTTTAGACTGTATTTGTGATAATGAAATGTAATTTCTTCATTTAATAAAATATTAAATTTAGAGATATATTTTTAAAAATTTCAGTACAGCTAGATATCATAGCAATAGAAAACTTCCCACCATTTTCCAAATATTCCTAGTAATATGGCCTATTTGTTCTTACATAATGATTGTCATTTGAGAAGAAAATTATCATATAATTTAATACATTATTTGATGGAAACCAGATCCAAAAAAAACAAGTTAATGCATAACCTAATATTACAATAAAAGCGACATGGCTAATGTCCTGTATTTTAAGAGATTTTAACACTGTTCTAAAATTTGGATGGAAGTGCCCATTTTAAATTAAATTTTGTAACCAAGATTCACAAAGGACCTCATAAATAATTCTTAGTAGCAAAGGTGCTGTTGACACATTTGGGAACAGGTGTTTTTATTTGATTACACACATTAGTTAGGTCAAAAATATTTCAAGTTTCTTTAGTAGTTTTGAGAGTTCACAATGTGCTAGATGCAACAAAACTAGATCTGACGTTGAAGATCTCCGCTCTGGGATAGCTCTGTATCACAAGTCGAAGGCTCTCCTTCTCCCTCAGGTTCTCTTTAGATTCTTGTCTGTTTCTCCTGACCTCGTCCAGTATCCGCCTGGGATGTTCCTTGTCTTCTACAAGCTCTAGCGGTTGGTAGTTTTTCCAACCTCTATGTTCTGTGTTACTAACCTAACATTGAAAAATTCAAGTGAATTTGATTGTCATAGTTAAACGTTTTAGCAGTGTATAAAACATATGAAGTATTTGTGATATGGAATGGATGTTATTAAATAATTGTGTTTAAAAGTTATTTACTAATTTTAAGGATGACACTGTATCATTAAGTATGACAGAATCTGGGCTTATTTTAAATTGTGGTTTCTGACCGTAATAAAAATTTGATGTCTTCTTTTTCACTAGAGAATTTAATTCAGCTGTCTATTTGTAGCTGGTTTTACTTTTCATGTGTCTTTCATCTACTTTCTACAATAATTTAAAATGCAGTTTTCCTGGGCTCATGTCTCTGGAGTATGGTTGTCATGTGACAGAAGAGCAGGGAACTAACATTTGTTGAAAGCCTATTATGTGCTAGGCATTTTGGTACACGATTTCATCATTAATGTCACTTTCAAAGACAAGTATCCCTATTACTCTTTACACATGAAAAAAATTGCAGCTCTACAATGTTGAGTAAATTAATCCATGTCATACAATCAGTCATTCAAGAGATGAGGGTCATGGTTAGGGAAGGTAGGTGAATGATTTAAGAAAGAACATTACCACTAAAAAAGTATACCTAATTCATGGAAAGTCACAATTTATTTATTTGGATGGCTTTGCTATTGTGATTCTAGAGCTAGAAAAAAATGTAATTAAAAGCTTAGTTTCTTGAAAAATGCAGGATACGTTTTTTTTAAATAAATCTATTTATTTTTGGCTGTGTTGGGTCTCCGTTGCTGCGCACGGGCTTTCTCTAGTTGCAGCGTGCGGGGGCTACTCCTCGTTGCGGTGCGCAGGCTTCTCATCGCGGTGGCTTCTCTTGTTGCAGAGCATGGGCTCTAGGCGCGCGGCCTTCAGTAGTTGTGGCATGTGGGCTCAGTAGTTGTGGCTCGCGGGCTCTAGAGCACAGGCTCAGTAGTTGTGGCACACGGGCTTAGTTGCTCTGCGGCATGTGGGATCTTCCCGGACCAGGGCTCGAACCTGTGTTCCCTGCATTGGCAGGAGGATTCTTAACCGTTGCGCCACCAGGGAAGTCCCCAGGATATGTTTTTTAATAAAAACTTGAGAAAATGAAAAATATTTGACAGAAAAACGGACTTTATGCCATAGACCTTTATAATGAGCAAATAGAAAAACCTACCTCTCTAAGTCTCAAATCCCTCATGTATAAAATAAGCAGTAAAGTAAGCTATCAGTTTAAAAATAATGTCTGCATAGTACTTACCATGTGCCTATCAGTGTTCTAAATCCAATACAAACGCTAACTCATGTAATCCACAATCCATTTTATAGATGACAAAACTGAAGTTAGGTCAGTAAGTTCACTGAAATCCCAGTATTCTGAACAACTGTTGAGAGTTGGATAAGAAACTCTCACTGCACAAACTCACCTCCATCTGGTTAGCACCAGAGCTAGGATTTGAACCCCAAAACTCAAGCCCAGGAGTCCAAGGCTTTAACAGGCACGTGGAGCTGCCACTCCTGGATCCGTGTGGAGAACACCTGAGAGCATATGTCAGAGTTCCACACACTTAGTTTCTTCTCTGAGCCTCCTGCAAAGAGCATTCAGGCTACGAATTTTGTTCACAGTATTACTTTATTTCTCTACTGATGGGCTGTAACTCATTTAAATGAGTTACATTTAAATGTAACAGTCATTTAAATGTAACTTAAATGAGCAGTCTTCCTGTTTAATTGCTCGTATGTAAATAATAGTATTCATATTTAAATTCAAAAATAAGTTTGTGTCTTTATTCAAATACTCTCTGTGGTACACATTATTCAATAAGTACATAAAGTCTGAAGAAGATTCATAGAGCATTGATCCTAAATATATAAAGCAGAGTGTGATTTAAATTTTTCTATTGTAATAATACTGTATGATAAATTTTCTAAAAGCACTTTACCACAATATTGATTGTAGATATATCTGCCTTATGAGGTTTTGAGCAATTTTTATTGCTTTTCACATTTTCCTTTCTATCATACTGATTTTCAAAAATAAACATGCTATTTTTATAATGATATAAAAAGATATAAAAATGTGTTGTATTTGCAATTTTTATTCATTGTTTTTACACTAGAATATTCCAGGAAAAGAATTCATATAAAGACATTGCTCAAGATACGGGTATACTGCTGCAAATCTTGTTATAAATAATTTCAGACATAGTATTCATCCAAAGAACACTGTCTTTCATTACCGATTAAATATTTAGAGGGGAACATAATAATGTAACCGAAAAATACCTTGATCTGATACACTGAATTATTTTATATTTTATATTTATTATTATCTACTGAATTTACTTTGCTTTCACTTATTTAAAGAAATATTAATTACTTCTTATAAATATTGAACTTTGTTTTCCTCCTAATGAACATATTTTGTCATATACTGTTCTTTTCTTACCTTCTCAAATCACAGTCTACACATATTTTAAATTTTTTTGAACTCTTTTTACACTTTTTTTTTTGTTTTGCGGTACGCGGGCCTCTCACTGCTGTGGCCTCTCCCGTTGCGGAGCACAGGCTCCGGACGCGGAGGCTCAGCGGCCATGGCTCACGGGCCCAGCCTATCCGCGGCATGTGGGATCTTCCCGGACCGGGGCACGAACCCGTGTCCCCTGCATCGGCAGGCGGACTCTCAACCACTGCGCCACCAGGGAAGCCCTACACTCTTTTTTTTTTAAAGGCAAATACTTATAAACTATTATAACTCTCACCCCGCCACTCCTCCCCTAAGCACTCCCCCAGAAGTTTTAACAGGTGGTTAAGAGCACAGAGTACATTGGAGTAAGAATTACAACTTAAAAAATGACTCTATTCTTAAATCATGTTATTTTGCACAGAATATGCAGTTGCATTAATTTTTTTCAATCAATTATTGAGTTTATAAAGATAAAGAATAATTCAGCTTTGACTGCTCCATAAAGCTCAGTAGTTTGTGACCTTACATCTCTGCATCATTTTCCAGAAAATGCTCCTAGAACACTTCAGTGGTGTTTCACTATCCAGTTTCCCACTGTCACATGAGACAAACATTTTCAGGTAATGGAGGCATCATCTCCTGGAAGGATAAAAACTAGTGTCTTAACATCATTTTTAAATGCAACTGTATCCTTTACTCTCAACTGCCATGAGTCCGAGATGAAGGATCTTGCAGACCATTAAGTTCCATGTATTTTCTCTGAATCAGCACAAACCCTTAAGCACAGGTGTTTCTGTAATTATGATACATTGGGAAAATTCTCTGTGTTCAATGGCTCTCCGACTCACACTTCCACCTCATCAGTCACATGTCAGTCTGACTCCACCCTGTGCTCTAAATCTCTGGTGTCATTAAGAAGCTGAAAACTTCAGAGGGCAGATTTGCAACTGTGATGTATAATATAGAACTTTTCATGAAAAATGTATGCGCATGAGATTTTTTTCTAATATTTCCTCTGTAGTGATCTGCCAGAACCATGACCATCTAGGCATGTTTATTATACAGATTTTTTTTTAAAGATGCTTTCATTGCTCTTTGCGATGTGATGTTCCCTTGTTATTTCATAAACACTCTATTGATATTCTTTCTGCAACAAAGTGCTGTAACCTCAGGAGCACAGCTGCTGCTTCTTTCCAATGAAATCTATATTTTCAATCATAGAGAAGTCTTCACCTTGATATAACTGTAGTCTTTAGTACAGTATCTGGCTTGCTAACCAAATTCCAGGAGCTTGTATATATTTTAAGAGGACATTGATACCCTTAGCAAATACTTGATGCTTGGACAATCAGACATTTTTTGTAAATTATATTAGTGAAGAATGTGATAGTATCATGGGACTCCATAATAAAATAACAAATATATATGAAATATTCAACATTCTTGGCTATTTTCTCTGAACTCCAGTAGTATTTATATATAGCCTTTTCAGCTTTTGATGATTGACTTACCTTGTTTTAGTATTTATTCTTTCACACATACTTACAAACTTACTACTTGTATTCTCATCTCTTTGGGGGCATCAAATATGTCATTTACACTTCTTTTGTTCTGCAAATATTACAGTATGTACTCAAATCTTCCTTCCTTCCTTCCTTCCTTCCTTCCTTCCTTCCTTCCTTCCTTCCTTCCTTCCTTCCTTCCCTCCCTCCCTCCCTCCCTCCCTCCCTCTCTTTCTCTTCTTTATTTTTTTCCTTCTTTTCTTTCTCTCCTCTTTCATACATTTATTCATTAACTACTTCTTGACAACTCTAATGACCTGGGCACTTTGCACAATTATACTAATAATATAGTTGTTGACAGAATTTTGGTACTTTTGTATTCATCATTGGCATTTGAGATTACAAGGGAGATCCAAACGCTTTGACAACCCCTGACACGAGAAAAAAAGTGTACCTTGCAGAAAACTGGAATATAATAGTAGCTCACCACTGATAACTGCTATCAAAGACTTGTCCATTCAAGTGAAAAATTTGTATTCAACGAGAATTAAAAATTTCAAGATTTATACAATTAGCAATTATTTCCATGATAAATAGTAATAATGCAAGGTTTATTTTTTGTTTGTTCCTTTATATTTGGCTTTTCATTTTTTTGCAAAGGAAACACAAAATGTAAGAGTAGCTTTGATAGTGAGAATCAGCAGTAAACAACACACACAGAAAAATACAGATGCTGTCTTTTAAGGCATATCCCAACCTGTTCTAATTCACTTCCTGCAGCACACAGCAACATAGTCTTCACACACAATTTTAAGAACTCTCTCACTAGTTCTAAAGGGCAATCCTTAAGTGGTAAATGGAGCCATATTGCCATTGAGTAGGAGCAAAATAAACAATTATTTCCGAGGAAAAGTAATATCTAGTGCTTTTTTTTGAAATACTGATTTTTTAGGTAAAAATATTGATGGAATTAGCAAAGAAATGTGACATTTCAGCATATGCAATGGAAATGCTAAAAGAAGTTTTTGGCACTGATTACAGCACATTGATTCATCAAGAAAGGGTCTTAAGGAGGACTCCCTTTATAGGTACATTCCTTTATTGCATTCAGCCTTTGGACTGGAAAGTGCTAACCCAGTGGTCTCTAGGTACTTAAATTCAATCAATATTGATTCATAGAAGAAAATCTTTTGCTGAATTTTACTGTCAGTTTAAATAACAATATAATATAAAAACAGTTGAGAATGCTGGAGTGTTTATTTTGATTTATGATCTTGTAACTGCTTTTTCTTGGGCTCTTGCTATGAACCAAGTCTTATGCTTAGTACTTTACACGCCTCACTGTGTTGAATCCTCTAAAGAAACCTGTGAGATGGAGTTTTTAATCCCAGTTTTAAATATAACCAAACTGAAATTTAGAGCTACTTATTTTACAATGCAATTCTTTATTGGCAAACTTGTGAGAAATTCTTGAATTGCCATAATATCAAGGATAGGTAGATTTCTCCTAGGAATTCAGTATATTTTTTTAGGAATTCAATAATATATTTTATTTATTAGATTATTTGCATAGGAGGTTCAGTTTTCTTTTATATAGAGTTGCTAAAATAAATGAAGCCAGTGTTGTGGCTTCTCTGGGAAACATACATATTATTTCAGAATATATATTTAGTTTCATCTCAGTGTTCATTTCAACAGTTTCCCAAACTTAGTTGTCTCCATTATTTTTTTTTTTTTTTTTTTTGGAGGTACGCGGGCCTCTCACTGCCGTGGCCTCTCCCGTTGCGGAGCACAGGCTCCAGACGCGCAGGCTCAGCGGCCATGGCTCACGGGCCCAGCCGCTCCGTGGCACGTGGGATCCCCCTGGCCGGGGCACGAACCCGTGTCCCCTGCATCGGCAGGTGGACTCTCAACCACTGCGCCGCCAGGGAAGCCCCATTATTTTTAATTTAAGCTACCTTAAAGTATAGCACTTAATGTAAACAAATAAACATTATTAAATTTCATAAGTAATTGTATGAATACATTGACCTCAGTGGGCTTTTCTGCTGTCTGAGATTATCTTTCATTTTAAATCATCAACTAAGTATTGCAGTTTAAATTAGCAACCTAAATGTCCATAACAGAAGGATCGATAAAGAAGATGTGGCACATATATACAATGGAATATTACTCAGCCATAAAAAGGAACAAAATAGTGCCATTTGCAGAGACATGGATAGACCTAGAGACTGTCATACAGAGTGAAGTAAGTCAGAAAGAGAAAAACAGATATTGTATAATATCGCTTATATGTGGAAATCTAGAAAGATGTTACTGATGAACTTATTTGCAAAGCAGAAGTAGAGACATAGATATAGAGACCAAACTTATGGATACCAAGGGGAGACTGGTGTGGGATGAATTGGGTGATTGGGATTGATATATATACACTACTATGTATAAAATAGATAACTAATGAGAACCTACTGTATAGCACAGGGAACTCTACTCAGTGCCCTGTGGTGACCTAAATGGGAAGGAAATCCAAAAAAGAGGGGATATATGTATACGTATAACTGATTCACTTTGCTGGACAGCAGAAACTGACACAGTAGTGTAAAGCCACTGTACTCCAATAAAAATTTAAACTAAACAAACAAATAAATTAGCTTCATTTTATCTGGAGTGGGCTGAGCCAGTTTCTTCACTTCTTCAGAGGAGTTTGATCTCTCCCTGGATGGAGTGAGAGAAGGAAGTGTCTGGAAGACACTGGATGGAGTGAGAGAAGGAGTGTGGCAAACTATGACGTGTTGTGAACCAGCTACTTTTTATCTTGAATAGCTCCGAAGATATTCACCAGAGACTTTACTTCCTATGCTGATAGAGTGCTTGCCATCAAAGATGAGACATGGTCTTTTTGCTCTCATGGCCCACATGAAATGAAAACCAGGTTTATGAAAAGCATGAGGTGGTGCACGTTTATCTTGGTCAACACGTTATTGCTGCTCAACTTGAGGCATTTTTAGTTTTGACTCTGCTACTTCTTAGTATGACCCTGGTCAAGTTGCTTAGCCCTCCTGTGCCTCAGACTTCTCACTGACCAGTGGGGAATAATAGTAGCTAATCGCAGAGTTACTGTAAGGATTAACGTGAGATATCCCATATAAAATACCTGGCAAGTAGAAAAGACTGACTAAATATAAGTTGTTGTGCTTGTCATTAGTATTACTATGCTATAATTATTATGGAGTTTAGAGACGTATTCTATTTTTAAAAACATAGTGGTAGGTTTGTTCTCTTCTGGAGGGACATTAGTTCTTCAGGAAGTGTGGGAGAGACACCAAGTATTCCTAATCAAGGTTCTCTGAGGGTACTATTTTGTTTTTAAATATGAGTTATCACAAAATGTGATTTATAAGAGTGTTTGTGAAAGTTATGGAATCCAATATTCAGTAGGTACTGTTTGGCTGACTGCCTTGAATCTATTAGAATTCCACTAATTAATCCTTTCAACATGAAAATAAAATTTATGTAAAATGAGTATACATTTATTCAACAAATTATTTTTGAATTTTTGAATTCAAAATAATATATTATTAATAACACAAATCTGGGTTGATTGTTGATTTCCAGCTAAAGTTTTGCTATCTCAATATATGGAGTTATTGGTTTGTTTTAGTGACATTTTTCTTTGAGTATAGATTTGGGGTAAGACTCTGATATGGCTCACTTGGCCTGCAGTGCCTTGTGTATTTGTCATTACTTTTTTTCCTTTCAGCTATAATCAACTATGTATACATCTGAGTTCATTTTTATTTCTTTATTTTTGCCTTTAAATATGCAAAACTACACAAATTGTTGCAGTACTTAACACTTTGTATGAATTATGTTTTTATTTACATAATTTGATATTTTAAATTCAGTTTTGAAAGAAATGAACTTCCTACTTAAAACAATAATTTTACAAAATAATTTTACAATACAGATATTCTACCACTAAGTTATTACTTCATAAGTTTGAATTTTCACACATCCAGTTTTTTAATGTTAAATGTTTCTGAACTGTAAGGTCTGTTTGAAAGAGAACTAAGAAAAAGAGAGCTCCAAGAAACAATACTAACACTGCAGAAATTTCATATTTAACATAATTGTCTTAAAGGCAATGTATAGCAAATGAATAATTTTCTTCATTCATGAAGAAATGATTTTTTTAAAAGAAAGTTGATCTAGAGAATTTTACCAGAAAGAAATAGCATAACTTGCTTTCCTTGTTACTGGAAGTGCTACTTATGGAGTGAAATTAGTCATTTGCTACATAAGAGGTAAGCAGATCACACAACTTCTGTCATTTATATGTTCTCGTTGGGAAGTAAAGTTAGGCGTATTTAAAGGAACAAATTCAATAATACTTTATAAGAGAAACTTGCTAACTTTCCTAGAATACCAGAACTGATACAAGAGCTTTGATGTTCATAAGACTATTAATAAGATCACGAGTTTAAAAAAAACATTATTATTTATATGATACTATATATGCTTATTTTTTAAACTTAGCAAAGCAATTTTATTTATTGGTAAATGTCTAATGAATACATCCCACCATAACTTATTCGTTATTGAACTGTTAGCAAGATGTTACAGGAGAAAATAAGGAAATAATTGTCAAACTATAAAGTATTGCTTAATCTCAGGTATAAACTATTATTTGTGTTTTTGCTTACTACTTCAGTGGGAAGTGGAAACTACTTGAAATTATGTGACATAGAACTCCTAAGAAGTCAGTCCTCGTAGGAACATTACATTTGTAGTATCAATAGGATTGTTACTGTATTCAGCAATGACGTAAACAAAGTTGAGTAGATATCACTTCTTATTACTGACTTTTAAAGTAAATTATTAAATTTACCTCAAGTCCATTGGCAGAGGTATTATTTTACCAATATCATGGGCAGAAAAATTAAGTTTCAGGAAGATTGAGTAATTTGCCAAAGTAATAGAAATAAACACCTTTCAAAGCTGAGATTTGAACTCAGTTCCTTCTGGCTTTGAAGTCTATGTAATCAGTACAGACATTTCCTTTCATTGCTCCGCAAATCAGGTGTTTTAAAGGAAGCATTGCTACAGTATTAGTACACTGTAGAAGAAATGGAGAATATGGGAGTAGATTCATTAAATATAGCAAAGTCTCATAATATATTGGCTTGGTAATAAAATAAACCTTATTAAGGTGAATGAAATAATGGTACATATAATATATTTTTGTTGTTTCTAAAGGGCAAATGGATATTTCCTTAAATATTACAGAACCAAATTAGTATTGAGTGCCATTTTAAAAGTCAGTATTTTGTTGGTAAATTTAATGTTATACTAATCATTTTCTGTAGTTCAGTACATGTTGCTGATCACTGCCAGGTTCTTTTTAATGTATCTGTGAGTTTTTATAGCTTAAATTACCTGTTTTGAGTGAGCTCCAGGTGGGTCAAAATTAAAATTTTAATAAAAGTTATGTTCTTTATTTCAACTGTTGTTTTGAATATGTTTTTAATCCATTCAGTATTCTTGAGGATAATAATAATTAGTACTATAGTTAAGAAAAAATTGATTGACCACATAACTATGAAATTGTATTTCTAGGCATGTAGGTTTAGTGACATACCTTTGCACCTAAAATGCAATGATGATCTTCCAGACTGAAGATTCGTATTTATAAACTAATATTTGACTGGCCCAGGGTAGCCATGTAACCTGACACCTGAAAACATGATAAGGCAATTGCTCCTTACGCTACTCTCACTCCAGTAGGTACGAAGTCACCTGCGGGGACTTGGTCTTACATTATTTTTAAAATTTCTAGAACAGTACCTGGCAATTGTTTGTTATACCATAAATACTTATTAATTAAAATGGATGTCTCCTATAAACAGTAGCAATATGTAACATATCCTGTAACAAACAAATTCTATAAACTTTAGAAAAACATAATATAGTTATTTATATAAAAACACAAACTACTTTAAAGAAAAAAATATTTAAATTCATGGTCTCTGGCTGTTTGGAACAATGCTGAGCTAAAGTACTGTGCTAGGAAGGCACAGGAGAGCTTTCTTTTGTCACTCCTGGAAGGGCTCATTATGTAACGGGCTCAGTCATTTGCTACCTACAGTCTTTCTATATGAGATATAGAGAGGTGCTGAACATGTGAACATTTCATAGTGCAAAAGCCCATTTGTCAGTTAGTTAATAATTCAGAATATTTTTTTCCATTGAATTAAATTCTGTTTCGGCTCCTAGGACATTCCACAAAAGCCTATTGTGACAATGTAGCTGAAATGTATTATGTACTGTGTTTTACATAGGCCAATGTTTGAGATCAAGAAATGCTTGGTTCTAGACTGGTACCAATCAAGCCAACAAGGGAAGAATCCCCTTAGTAGTTAATTATCATGAACAAAACAGGCACTTATTCACATGCGCGGGCAGAAGTGCAGCAGCTCTAACAAATACAGGCAGTTCACGCTCTACGTGGATACTGCAAGTGCTGTAAAAACAACTGTGCGAAAGAGAAACCACACAAAGTGATCCTAGTCATGGGAAAATTTACATTCGTTATTGACCTTTAAATGTTTTTGTCAAAGCACTAAAAACTCCCTTTTTCTAGATTATAAATGCATTGGCAAATGAAAAAAAAAGTAAAATATATAGCGCACTAATTTATAGCATTAGAAGCATTGAGAACTAAAGTTTTTTTCTTTGTAGAAATCTTATCAAGAGTAATTTGAATAATAATTGCCTTTTTCTTCTTGTTATAGAGCTTAAAATGTGAGTGTGAATCATTTCTACACTTGACAAATTGTCATACCCCTTTCTAAGTATGGGTCAGCTCAGAACATTTTATCCTTTGCAATTTTCAGTGTCATGAAATATTTCTGAGAATTCCTTTAATGTGGAGGCTTTTGTCAGCATCACTTCCTCTGGGACATCTTCATCCTTTTTGTTATACCACTTTTCTCATTTATGTTGATCTTTGCCTTACTGAGTTCCTCTGGCTGCAAATCCAGTGTCCCTTGAATGGCAGTGGCGCCAATGTTCCAGGGTCAGCAGTTTCTTTTATAACTCCATTTAAGTCCAATTAGAATCTTACTTCCAGCATTATTACTTGTCATTTCTTTGCTGCACTTTCAGCTCTGTGGGTCAAATTCCCTCTTTCGATTATCCGTTTCTGTAAAATATATGTGGGAGACAAGGAGACAATACAATTACAATCTTTGCTGTTTGTGTGATTGGATAACAAATGCAGGGTGACTAATTATAGATGTATTTGGAAAGATGTGATGTCACTCTTCATTTATCATGGTGCATATCTGTTGTATATGTAGTGATTTGAGGACTGAAGAGCTAGCAGTGATGTTTGCACTTTATGCAATTCTAATAGTTCATATATCATGGTAACTGAAATTTGAACCATGTTGCCGGGGGCACTAGTTTTACCTAACTAGACCATGGCAACTGAAATCCATGCATATTGAAACTATTCAAAGCAAGGACTGTCTGTAATTATTGTGTGAATATATGGAAGCTACTGATTTTGTATGTCAATTCTATATCCTGTTACTTTATTGTTTGTTTAGTATAAGATTTTCTCCTAGTTAACCTTGGGTTTCCCAGATAACTAGTATATTATCTGCATATAGAGATGATACTGATTTTAAGCATTTCAAGATGTTCTATTGTTCAACTATGCTGATTAAGTCCTTCAATAGAATATTAAACAGTGACAAAGAATGGACATCTTTTGCTCATTTTTTCACCCTAGCAAGGATGCAAATTTTTTTCCTCATTAAAAAAAGATGTTGGCATAGCATCCGCTAAGGAAGAATCCATCAGTTTAAGTATTATTATTGTTTTATTGGGGATGAGTGATGAATTTGTTAAGTACCATACTTTCAGTAACTGAGATGATCATATGGCTTCTGTCCTTAGATATTTTCACGATGTAAGTTATGGTAAAGCCTATTATCATATCAAACTATCCTTGTATTCCAGGAAAAAAAGAGCATTTGGTTGTGATTATTTTTTTCACATGCTAATAAATTACTTTTGCTAATATTTATTTCAAATTCTTATTTCAGTGTTTCTAAGAGGAAATATTCTATTGCTTACTTTCTGTGTGTGTGTAGTATTATCAGGTTTAGACGTCAGTGTATACTCATATCGTAAAATTTCTGGAAGATGTTTTTCTCTATGCTGTGCAAAGTTTAGTTAGCATTGGAATTATCTGTGCCTTAAAAAGTAGAATAATTCCCATTTGAAGGGAATTTCTGGGTCTAGGATAACTTTGCAAAGATTCTTTGACGTTTTGGTCTATATTTTTTCGTCACTGGTTTGTTTAGACTTCCCATTACTCATAGGGACATGTTTGGGGAATTATAATTTTTGAGACTATTACACATGGCAACTATGGTTTCAGATTTGTTTGCTTTGTAAAAAATAGGGTCATAAGCTTTGTCATATTTCATTTTCTATACTTCAGTAGTTTTCTCCCTTACTGTTTTTCATATCTTGCTGGGTTTATCTGTCTTTTTGGTGCTTCACTTTTACTCTTTTTTTTTTTCACCTTTTGGTACTATTCTAATATGAAAGCCTATCCAAGTTACCTTTTTTTCCCATTTTTTAAAAATTGTGGTAAAATACAGATAACATAAAATTTTCTATCCTTACCATTTTTAGGTAGACAGTTCAGTGGTATTAAGTACAGTCCCATTGTTGTGCAACTGTCACCACCACTCATCTTCAGAACTCTTTTTGTATTTCAAAGCTGAAACTCTATACCCATTAAACAATAACTCCCTATTCCCTCATGCTCCCAGCCCCTGACAAGGACCATTCTACTTTCTGTCTCTGTGATTTTGACTAATCTAAGTACTTTATATAAGTGGAATCATACCGTATTTCTCTTTTGTGATTGGCTTGTTTCACTTAACATAATGTCCTCTAGGTTCATCCAATGTTGTAGCATATGTCAGAATTTCCTTGCTTTTTAAAAGCTGAATAATATCCAATTGCATGTATGTTACATTTTCCAAAAATTCTGCTCTGTTAGAAGCCCCATCCCCATTCCTATCATTTGTTGATGTGAGAAGATTACACGCGTTTTTGTGTGTCCAAAAACATAAACTAGGGACTTCCCTGGTGGTCCGTGGTACGGGTAAGACTCCACACTCCCAATGCAGGGGGCCTGGGTTCGATCCCTGGTCAGGGAACTAGATCCCACATGTATGCTGCAACTAAGAAGCCCGCATGCTGCAACTAAAACAAGATCCTGTATGCAGCAACTAAAGATCCCATGTGCTACAACTAAGACCTGGTGCAGCCTAAATAAATAAATAAAAACATAAACTAATAAAAATTTTTAGCGCATTATTCTCTTAAATCTTGTAGCAAACAAAAAGTGGAGTCACATACCATTGTTATAATAATACTAGCTTTTATAATTGCCCATGTATTTATTTTTACTGAGATCTTTATTTTTTCATATGGCTTTGAGTCACTGTCTAAGGTCTTTTCATTTCAACCTGCCAGACTGACTTTAGTATTTATTGCAGGATAGGTCTAGTTGTAGCAAATGCTCTAAGCTTGTGTTTATCTGAAAATGTCTTAATTTCTTCCTCACTTTTGAAGGACTGTTTGGC
Source organism: Tursiops truncatus (assembly GCF_011762595.2). Taxonomy (NCBI): domain Eukaryota; kingdom Metazoa; phylum Chordata; class Mammalia; order Artiodactyla; family Delphinidae; genus Tursiops; species Tursiops truncatus. The sequence continues at coordinate 3,129,560 of NC_047054.1, forward strand.
CAGGTATAGCATTCTTGGTTGGCATATTCTTTCTTTTTAGTACTTTGAATATATCAGCGCACTGCCTTCTGACCTCTGAAATTTCTGAAGAGAAATCTGTCAGTAATTTTATTGAGCATCCCTTGTATGTGAGGAGTAGCTTCTCTCTTGCTACTTTCAGAATTCTCTTTGTCTTTTGACAGTTTAATTATAATGTGTATCACTGTGGGTCTCTCAGAGTTCATCCTATGTGGAGCGTGTTGAGTTTCCTGGATGATTATATTTATTACTTTCATCAAATTTATGGAGTCTCTGGTCATTATTTCTCTACGTATTCTCTGTGCCCCTTTCTTTTTCTTGTCTCCTTCTGGAATTCCCACAATCCTATGTTGGTCTGCTTGATAGTGTTCTCCATATCTTTCAGGTTCTGTTCGCTTTTCTTCAATATTATTTTCCAGTTCCTCAGTTTAGATAATTTCCATTGTCCTATCTTCAAGTTTATGGATTCTTTTTTCTATCTGCTTCCATCTGCCTTTGAATCCCTCTAGTGAAATTTCATTTCAGTTTTTGTAATTTTCAGCTCCAGAATTCTCTTTTTTAAAATTTTCTATCTCCTTATTGATATTTCATTAAATGACTCTTTCCATGTCTTCCTTTAGTTCTTTAAGTACCTTTAAGACATTGTTTTAAAGTCTTTGTTTAGTAGATCTGCCATCAGGTCTTTTTCAGAGACAGTTGTAGTTTATTCATTTTTTTCCTTTGAATGGGCTTGACGTTCCTGTTTCTCTGTGTATGCCTTGTCATTTTTTTAATTGAAAACTGGACATTTGAATCTAATAGTGTGGTGACTCTGGGAAATCAGATTCTCCCCTTCCACAGAGTTTGTTTGTTGTTTTTGTTCTTTTGATGGTTGTAGGTTGTCTCTGTGATGAGGATCAGACTGGTGTGTAAACTTAAAGTCTTGTCAGGTCTTTTCTGAGCCTGCTCCTTCCTCTTGGCATGTGCAGTGACTTTCTAATTTTCCTGGTATACACAGTTGCTTTTTAGTGTCCTAGTCTTCGATGTCTGGCTCCCAAAAGGAGAAAAACAGAATAATGAAGGAGGGAGGGAATGGTTCCAGTCTTTTCAATACCTTGGAGGTCACTTTGACCAGAGCGGGGACTTGCAGCAATGGGGGAAGTGCAATAACAATGGCCTTCTCTGATTAGAAGCAACACTCAGTGACCACAGCACAGGTCCCTAGTATTTGGAGGACAGGGTTCTTTTTGCCCACCCTGGCCCTGTAAGCTGTGTGTAAACTGCTCCAGGAACAGTACACAGCTGTCTGACTGAGGGGTAGAGGATGATGCAGATCTGTGCAAGAGCTGCAGCTGACCAGACTTAATAGTAATTTACTCTGAGAGGCTTCTCCTGGAAGTTACAAGCCTTCAGGAGACTCCAGAGTTCCAAACTAGTTGCTTCAGACGGATTCTGTCAGCACAATTGCTGGTAGGTGCTTCCTACTCTGCCATCTGCCCAGAATCCTCTATCCAAAGTTATCTTTTAAATACAATGCAAAATATCAACTAGTATGTGTGTTTAATAGCATTCTTTGTATTATGAAACTTCGTAAAATGTCATGACGTTGAGAAATACTGTAGGTAGTTGATGCTTGGTTGTAAATGGGTTATTTGCACCCTTTTGAACAGTTATGTTATTATATAGTGTTAGGTTGGCGTACTGTTGCCCTAGATAGTTCCAAATAAAATGTTGTGGGTGAGAATGGTTATATTCCCTAATATCATTCCATATTATCAACCAGGTGGGTTCTCCTGGGTTGTTTGGAGACTATTTTAAAAAGTAATTCTGTGCTGCTATTCATCCTGGGACCCTATAAAGAATTGTGTGTATTATAATTGCACAAAATTGCAGATAAACACCTGCAGCTACTCAAAAGGAGGTGCCCCTGAGGATCCCCTAAAGTGAATTTCTTTAATGCTATATACCTCATATATTAAATTAACTCAACCCAAACACATCCTTTAAACTTGGCAAAAATAAGCTAAGTTTTCACTTTACGTAGATAAAGTATTCCTGCCAGTATAGAAAGTATACTTACTGCAATGTGGAACTAAGGTGGCTCAGTACGTATGTAAAATATAAAAAAGAGTCATAGTCAATCATGTGATTTTGTAAAGACATGAAATGAGGTTAATAGAACTTGGAGAAAGTTGATGTTAAAAAAACAGCCTTGTATGACCTAAAATTCTGTGTAAAATATTTGAAAACACCCTCAGCTGCCAGTTTATTGGACAGGCAATGATTACACGTAAGATGGTTTCTTCTCTTGGGGGAAAAACGTTCTCAGTCATTTGCCTGGCTTTTCTTTACTTCTTACTCTTTCCAGGTGTCATATATGTTAGGTGCTATGTAGGGTAATAAAATTACAATAGCATTCTACTATCTTGCAAAATAATTTTTGCACACATTTCATATGCTTGTCCAAATAATTATTTCGTAGATGATGATAATGATGCTGATTAATTTTACAAATGAGAGAACTGTTGCTTGGCTGGCTTGTCAACTGTCTCAAGGTCATCCTTAATATATAGATATCACCAACCTAATTATGTAAACACTACTTTCTGTCCTCAGTAAAATCACAAACTAGTACTTAGGGCATGAAGAGAAAATGTATACAATTCTGAAGAACGAATGAGTCTATTAAAATTTAGTTTTGCCTGTGAGACAGAAGGCCAAACTTATGTGTCAGCAGTCTCTGCCACAATTCCTCAATGAATAACAGCCATCAGCAGCATCGTCTTCAGGTGACATAACCACGCAGTGTGTTGGTGTTGTCAGGTATTGCCCGAGTCACAGCCCGACCTCCCTGTGGATGTGTAAATATGTAGAAGTGTGAAGACGAACGTCTGTCCCTGTGGGACTGAAACATTTTGCAGATACCAAGGCAGTTGTGCCCGGTGCTGTTAGGGTTTTTCCCCCTGTGAAATTCTGTCACTTTGCTTCAGTCTCCTATGGCCTTTTCTTAAGCTTACGTATCTCTGCTGCAAGTCAGCATAGCTTGTACAGCAGCTGTCACTTTGCAGCAATCAGTGCCCATGTTTTATTGCTTTAGGTTGTATTTCCTTGCAACCATTATCTCTCAATTCAACCTTCAGAAGAATCTTTTAGGTCTCTTGACAGAACATTATCTTGTTGAAATTAACTGAGGAATAGCAAAATAAAATCCAAACCTGCCCATCTCAGGGCAATGTATGATTATATGGCAAAAGTGAATTAAAAGAGTCAATTAATAGCATTGGTAGATAGAAGACATATGTTATAATACACAGGGTTCATTTTGTCAATCAATTCATGAGATCATACAGATTATGTAATATTTTTATCAAAATAATGTTCAATACCAATTTGGGGAACAGTCATTAAAATTATGACTGATTATGTTCAACCGATTTGTTTTATAAGTAGCATAATGTAAATAATAAGCCAGAATTATATGGTTTTAAAATTTCTTTTAATGTTTATTTTTATTTTTTAATTAAAAAAGAATAAGCCAGTCATTTCTTAGAGGTGTTGGTTCCTCAGGTTGGAACTGGCAGGTATCTGCACTGTTGGTGAGTTCACTTGATGGGCCCAACTGTCAGGGTTCCAAGATCAAAAATTCAGTTTCATCTGTGACCTCGGAGTTAGTAAAGTGCTTAGGCACAAACAAAAATCTGCACATATATCTGTATCTCTAGCTACATCCTCTCTACATCTCCATTTCTTTCTGTCTATATTACAACATCAAATTTAAATTTACAGCAGATGTCTAAATTTCATGGACCAAGGATGCCCACACCAACATATCAGAGGTCCTCCTACCCGGTAGCTGAGTGCCTGAATGGCCGAATCAGAAATCAGAAGACTATTTAGTAGGTATGGGGGCAGTAATAGGAGTAGCATAGGTTTCATAAACAGTTGAGGCCGTGAGAAGTGGAATAAATCATTCTGTCTGCTGAGTATGAAACCGCCTTTTGTTCTTCACAGTGTTCACACTTCCCTTACACAGTGCTATGTAAACACAGTAGGCAACAGACCCCACTTCCTAGATTCACAAAGAAATCCTGCTTTATAAACATTTTTTTTCTGCAGTCATCTTAATCTTAATGAATCGGCTCTAGGTGTGGCTTTTTTCACATGAATCAGCTCTCAGATATGCCTCCCTCAGATGTGTATTCCATTCACATGTTTCTTAATTTCTTCCTGATTTCCTCTACTGCATGGCTTGATGTGTTCTAGTTCTGTATTCTAGGGTCTCTTTGTCTTTTCAGTTCCATGTTTCTAGTTAAGAAGTGTAAATTATTCTAGATTAACCAGGCCGTATTTGGAATTCAGATGGCTTTAGAGATACCATGTTTATGTTTATCAGGGTTTTACATGTTAGCTCTGGAATGAAGAGAAATAACGTAGGGTAAATTTAATTACAGTATGTTAAAAAGCAGTATCCGTGACATATTTTCACAGATAGGTGAGGTGTTGGACTATGTGATGAAAGGTTTACAAAAATGGAGATTTCCCCCCATATGCCCTTTTGTAATATGTCCCGGGAGCTCTTCCTACAGTAGATGAAAACTATTTCCCACGCTCTTGACTTGGGCTCACCATGTGACTTGCTTTGGCCAATTGTGCAAATTCTGAGCCTAGGCCTCCAAAAGCCTTTCACAATTTTGCTCTCCCTTTTGAAAACTTGCCCAGTCACCATGTAAAAATTTCTGGGCTAGTCTGTTGGATTATGAAAGACTTGCGGCCCAATTGTTCTCCTTTTTCTAGCTGACAACCAGCCAGACCCCAAAGCAGAGCTGCATAGCTGACGGGCTGCTGGGTAGATGCATGAATGAGCTCATCTGAGGATGAAAGAACTGTCCAGCCAATCCCAGCCAATATTGCTGACTCGCAGAACCATGAGCCAGATCAACAGTTGCTGTTTTAAGCCACCAAGGTTTGCATGGCTTGTTATTGTCATGGGTTGAATTGTGGCCCCTAAACCAATACATATGTTGAAGTCATAACTCCTAGTAACTCAGTATGTGACCGTGTTTAGATACAGAGTCATTGCTGATATAATTTGTTAAGGTTGGATGAGGTCATGCCAGAGTAGGATGGGCCCCAATCCAATAATCCAGTATGACTTGTGTCCTTATAAAAAGGGAAAATGTGGACACTGACGTGTACACAGGGACAGCACCATGTGAAGATTAAGGCAAAATGGGGGTGATGCCTCTACAAGCCAAAGAGTGCCATATGTTGACAGCACATCACCAGCAGCCAGGGGAGGGGCATGGAACATCTCTCTTGGAGTCCTCAGAAAGGATTAGACCTGCCAAGACTTTCATCTTGAGCTTCTAGCTTTCAGAACTGAGGCATTTAACTTCTGTTGTTTAAGCCACTCAGCTACTGTTATTTGTTTTGGCATCCTTAGCAAACTAATAGTTATGTAGCCAAGGATAACTAATCCAAGCCATGTACTTGTCTGTTAGGAAATATAGGATAAGACCTTTGTTCTCAAGGCGATTGCATATATTTTGACATCAGATTCTATTCAGAAAATTAAAAATATCTTGAGCTGTCTTGTATTGCTGGTGACAAATGAATGATAAGGGCCATGCATTTGCCATTATTTCGAGGAGGGAAGGATTGACTGGATGTGTCATGCAAGTCTTCATGGGAGGAAGATGCTTGCATGCTTGTACCTTAAGGAATAGACAGATCATGAAAACTGGACAGGGGTGGAAGAAATAGTAGAAATAAAGAATCAGGAGCTCGAATGAAGGGATGTTTATGGAAAAAAAGGCAAAAGCCAAATCAGCTGAGTTTAGAAGTGGATCATTTTATGAATTTGTAAAAAATGAATATGCAGTGTGTAGGTAGACTAGAAAGGGTCAAGTTCCCATAAAGCCTAGTCACACCATTTGGACATAATTTATGAATACTCAACATTTATAAAACTTTTATGCATGGAAACTTCATACCAGAAATTTCAAGTTGTGGGTAAAATGCATGGGAGTGGTAGAGATTAGAGGAAGAAAGACCACTTGGAAGCTTCTCACCATATTCTTGCTGATGAAATCCTGAGCAAAATGTCAGTAACCTATGAAAAGGAAAAGCTGACATAAATATTCATCGAGAGAAATTGTCACAAGGCTTAATAAGTACTAAATGTGTTTTAATCCTGGACATGTGGTTGAATTTTACCAACATTGATTTTTTTTTTTTTTAAAGGGGCCATTTGGAGGGAGTTCTGGTTTTCTTGAAAGATTTTAGTTTGGATTTTAATTATGCTGAAGTTAAAGTGTTTACAGAACATGTGAATGAAAATATTCAGCCTTTAGTAACATAGGCTAAAGAATGAAGTCATAATTGATTATGCATCTCTTATATCTTTAAATTTAACTGTTTCTGTTTCCCCCAGGCAAAGTTTAGGTGGTTAAAGGTAAAAGTGCTACAGAAGAGTTCATATAGAAATTGGCACTAGAATTTAGGTCGCCTCTGCTCACATGTGCATGTCCAAGCAAGATGGTGCCCTGAGCAGCCAGGCATGTTCTCATATGTTAGAAACTAGTGGACCCACTAGCATTGTTCATGAGAATTCTAAATACCTTAAAATAAATATAAATAGTTATTTATTGTCATAACCTGGAGAATGATACATATAGTTGCCAATCAGAAAAGCAGGTTTATCAAAAACCAGCATTTACGTTTTATAATGCAGAAACTAGTGGAAACAGCCATTTATTTTGCATGTCTCTCGGAGTTGGAAGTCACTTGTATTTTCTATTTTACCTTGATTTTATCTACTCTGAAGTATGCCTTCCTTTAAAAAAAAAAATAACTTCTGCGGCTTTCCAGTGTTAATTTGAATATAGGATAAGTAGTATGATCCTAAAGAATTCTTTCAAATTTAACTTCAGAAATCAGCTAGTATATTCATATTATGCAGTAACAAACATTCTGGCAGAGTCTTAGTTTTACATCATCAGTGTAGTTCAAAAATGGTTTGGATTTTGCTGTACCTCCTTTCCTCAATAGTAATGAATGATGAACAAAAAGATACACAGCACAGCTGGAGAAACCAGTCATCTTGTTCAAATAAACTGACTTAAAAAATGCATGAATACTATATAAAACTATATTCTGAGAATTCCAACTGATGTAATTCTCTCAGAAATAAAAGCTGAAGTGCTAAGAAAGTAGAGATTTCCAGAGAAAGAGGAGAGAGCAGAAAACAGTACTGCAGGTAAATATAGGGTCAGAAAGGAGAAATGTTAGCAAAGGAAAAGATAAAATGATGTTTTAGAAACAAAATATGCTTCTAAATGTTATGGAAGGCAAATATGGAATTATTCATACTCTATAAATTTTAAGACAAAGAGGCTTATGTTAAAGTTTTCTAGATTCTAAATTCTCATACATTAGAATGTAGAAGAATATAGGTGCACGCATCAATGTTCTGTCAAAAACGAATTTACAGGAAACATACACACACACACACACACACACACACACACACACACACACACACTAAAATAAAGCCATATCAGATATACATGTAATAATGTTAATCTTTTAGGATTCTTTTTTTAATTGCAAAGCCCAAAAAGCAGAAAATAAAGAACACATATGTGTTTGTTATACATAATGGATGCTTTCTGTTTTTAACAGTTGATATATAAAGATAAGTTTTAAAATGCTCCAGAATATTATCAACCCGTGTCATTTGTTATCACTAGTGCTGAATTCTTTCTCGTGATTCACACACACTGTGTGCTCTCAAAGAAAGGCATTTCACAGCGACCCATTTATCCTCTATTATTGTGTATACCAGTGTCTAATGCAAGGCTAAATTTATGCTTAATAAGCTATGCATAAAGATTTTAAATTGTAACCATTACTATTCTGAATAAGGAGGAAATAAAAATTGAACTGTAGAAATCAAAACAACTATAGATTTTAGTTTAAATCGGATATATTCATCATAGTACCCTAAATAACACGAAAAATATTCTGATGGATATTCATGAACATGCTTTTAAAACAAGTGATTTTCTGTAGAATTTATGGGAGTTTATGGAAATACAATCAAATGTTTCATCTCTTTGTTGAAAGGCATGTGATCTTACAGGTTTCTTTCACTGGCTTATAAAAACAAGAGTTTAAATGAGGCCTGTCTCTCATGATAACTTAGGCAAGGATTGTGCCAATAGGGTACCAAAAAAAAAAAAAAGTTGATGAGCAAGCGAACCTCGTAATGTTCGTATCAGGATCTAATTATGAGTATCTTTTACCTGTCATATTCTATCTCTGACATGTTTATTAGAAATTAAGAAATTATATCTGAATGCATAAAAATACAACAGAAGTTATGGATGTTATGTTTTTATTGATATGAAATAAAGAAAATTATGGTAATTATGTCTTGAAAGGATTCCTGTGCCTATCCATAGGTTTAAATACCTAAGAAGTTTAATACCGTAAGAGGGTCTGGAAAATAAGCAGTTCAGTTTTAATTGAGTCAAGCCACTAATTATCAACCAGTTTTTTCTTTTTAATGAGTTTAATATCTGTTTCCACCTCTGCTCCCCCCGCAAAAATAACCAGGTTTTACAAATGTAGATGCAGATCCAGGCGGCAAGAACCTGCTGTTTAATATGCATGTTATTTTTACATGATTGTTTTGTATCAACATCTCATTGCCAAAGTCATGCTGAGCACTAGGGTCATTAAGCTTACAATGTACAAAATTAAAAACAAATCTAGAAAATAGCTTCAGTTTCCATGTGGCTTTGGCATAAGAAACCTGGATAATTTGTGGTTTTTTGTGCCAGTAACATTTTAGAGCTGGATTCACATCAAGACCATTAAACATCTTTCATAAAAATGAAGAAAAACTGATCCTGTACCCTTTCTTTCTCTACTGTAGCTTTCAGAGCTTGATGTTCAGAGGTGCCAACTTGGATGTCAGACATTCAGCTGAATGTTCCTCTGTTACAGTAGTCTCCAACATGTGTTGAAATTTGGCTGTATTAGAAATATGCCTACAGTTAAACATCTTGAGTCCTTTTCATACTGAGTTCCTGGCATTTAATTGTGATTCCTCAGTCACGTGCCAGTCTCTAGCCATGACTATAAGAATTTTCATTTGTCAACATTTTGTGGTTTGATTTTGTACACGTTTTTATTCATTAGCTTACTGGTTGTTTCATCCTTTTCTCTAAGCCTGTAAATGCCAGAAGGACATACGGATAGTTCTGTGGGAAAAAATCACCTTTTCTCTTATGACTAGATATGTTTGTTTTAGAATAGAAACAAACCCTAACTGGTGGTTTTTAACTCATAATTATTATTTGTCCTTGGGGAAACTTGCTGTGAAACACTATCATTTTCCCAAGGTTCAAACTTTAAACTGAATCTTCTTCTATCCAATTACTATTCTTTTGCAAAAGGAGCATCCTCAAGATGATAGTAATGGATAAATTACCATAACATTTAAATTCCAATAAAAACATTTATTAATGGAATTTAAACAGTTCTTTCAGGAAAAATAAGGTAATTTAACAATTCATTTTGCCTTAAGTAACGTTATATTATGTCATCTAACTTTTTCATATGTATATGTCATCAGCTTTATTGTAAGTTCCCTGACGACAATTATGAAATTTTAAAAAGTGTCAGACTCAACCTAGGAATCAGAAAAACTTGAGTATAAATTATTACTTTTTTCCTATAGGAACTTTATAACTTGTTATATAATTTACTATAATAATTAACTCAAAAGTCTTTAAGCTTCTTTCATGTCTCTTATTAATTTTTAAGGTATATAGTTTAGTGATGTGAGTGATATAATAATTGGCAAAATGTACTTTGGGGGTCACTAAGGGTTTGTTCCCTTCCTTGAGTTAATCAGAGATCTATAAGAAATAGTTTAAAAAGCAGAATAGCTCACTTTGTATTAAAAGGTTATTTAAGGTGGGAGGAACCAAGATGGTGGAGTAGAAGGACATGCTCTCACTCTCTCTTATGAGAACACCAGAATCACAGCTAGCTGCTGGACAATCATCAAGAGGAAGACACTGGAACTCGACCAAGAAAGATACCCCCACATCCAAAGACAAAGGAGAAGCCACAGTGAGATGGTAGGGGGGCGCAATCACAGTAAAATCAAATCCCATAACTGCTGGGTGGATGACTCACAGACTGGAGAACACTTAACCACAGAAGTCCACCCACTGAAGTGAAGGTTCTGAGCCCCACGTCAGGCTTCCAAAGCTGGAGGTCCCGCAACGGGAAGAGGAATTCCTAGAGAATCAGACTTTGAAGGCTAGTGAGATTTGATTGCAGGACTTTGACAGGACTGGGGGAAACAGAGACTCCACTCTTAGAAGGCACACACAAAGTGGTGTGCGCATCCGGACACAGGGGAAGGAGCAGTGACCTCAGGGGAGACTGAGCCAGACCTACCTGCTAGTCTTGGAGGGTCTCCTGCAGAGGCGGGGGTGGCTGTAGCTCACCATGAGGATAAGGACACTGGCAGCAGAAGTTCTGGGAAGTACTCCTTGGTGTGAGCTCTCCCAGAGTCTGCCATTAGCCCCACCAAAGAGCCTGGTTAGGCTCCAGTGTTGGGTCGCCTCAGGCCAAACAACCAACAGGGAGGGAACCCAGCCCCACCCATCAACAGTCAAGTGGATTAAAGTTTTACTGAGCTCTGTCCACCAGAGCAACAGTCAGCTCTACCCACCACCAGTCCCTCCCATCAGGAAACTTACACAAGCCTCTTAGATAGCCTCATCCACCAGAGGGCAGACAGCAGAAGCAAGAAGAACGACAGTCCGGCAGCCTGTGAAACAAAAACCACATTCACAGAAAAATAGACAAGATGAAAAGGCAGAGGGCTATGTACCAGATGAAGGAACAAGGTAAAATCCCAGAAAAACAACTAAATGAAGTGGAGATAGGCAACCTTGCAGAAAAAGAATTCAGAATAATGATAGTGAAGATGATCCAGGACCTCGGAAAAAGAATGGAGGCAAAGATTGAGAAGATGTGAGAAATGTTTAACAAAGACAGAAGAATTAAAGAACAAACAAACAGAGATGAACAATACAATAACTGAAATGAAAACTACACTAGAAGGAATCAATAGCAGAATAACTGAGGCAGAAGAAAGGATAAGTGACCTGGAAGACAGAATGGTGAAATTCACTGCTGTGGAACAGAATAAAGAAAAAAGAATGAAAAGAAATGAAGACAGCCTAGGAGACCTCTGGGACAACATGAAACGCAACAACATTCTCATTACAAGGGTCCCAGAAGGAGAAGAGAGGGAGAGAGGACCAGAGAAAATACTTGAAGAGATTATAGTCGAAAACTTCCTTAACATGGAAAAGGAAATAGACACCCAAATCCAGGAAGTGCAGTGAGTCCCATACAGGATAAACCCAAGGAGGAACATGCCGAGACACATAGTAATCAAACTGGCAAAGATCAAAGACAAAAATTATTGAAAGCAGCAAGGGAAAAATGACAAATAACATACAAGGGAACTCCCATAAGGTTAACAGATGATTTTTCAGCAAAAACTCTACAAGCCAGAAAGGAATGGCATGATATACTTAAAGTGATGAAAGGGAAGAACTTACATCCAAGCTTACTCTACCTGGCAAGGATCTCATTCAGATTTGATGGACAAATCAAAAGCTTTACAGAGAAGCAAAAGCTAAGAGAATTCAGCACCACCAGTCCAGCGCTACAACAAATGCTAAAGGAACTTCTCTAAGTGGGAAACACAAGAGAAGAAAAGGACCTACAAAAACAAACCCAAAACAATTAAGAAAATGGTAGTAGGAACATACATATAAATAATTACCTTAAACGTGAATGGATTAAATGCTCCAACCAAAACACACAGGCTTGCTGAATGGATACAAAAACAATACCCATCTATATGCTGTCTTCAAGAGACCCACTTCAGACCTAGGGACACCTACAGACTGAAAGTGAGGGGATGGGAAAAGATATTCCATGCAAATGGAAATCAAAAGGAAGCTGGAGTAGCAATACTCATATCAGATAAAATAGACTTTAAAATAAAAAATGTTAGAAGAGACAAGGAAGGACACTACATAATGATCAAGAGATCAATCCAAGAAGAAGATATAACAATTATAAATATATATGCACCCAACATAGGAGCACCTCGATACATAAGGCAACTGCTAACAGCTATAAAACAGGAAATAGACAGTAACACAATAATAGTGGGGAACTTTAACACCTCACTTACACCAATGGACAGATCATCCAAAATGAATATAAATAAGGAAACACAAGCTTTAAATGACACAATAGACCAGAGAGATTTAATTGATATTTATAGGACATTCCATCCAAAAACAGCAGATTACACTTTCTTCTCAACTGCACACGGAGCATTCTCAAGGAGAGATCACATCTTGGGTCAGAAATCAAGCCTCAGTAAATTTAAGAAAATTGAAATCATATCAAGCAACTTTTCTGACCACAATGCTATGAGATTAGAAATGAATTACAGGGAAAACACATATTTAAAAAACACATGGAGGCTAAACAATACATTACTAATCAACCAAGAGATCACTGAAGAAATCAAAAAGGAAATCAAAATATACCTAGAGACAAATTACAATGAAAACACGACGGTCCAAAACCTATGGGATGCAGCAAAAGCAGTTCTAAGAGGGAAGTTTATAGCTATACAAGCCTACCTGAAGAAACAAGAAAAATCTCAAGTAAACAATCTAACCTTATACCTAAAGGAACCAGAGAAAGAAGAACAAACAAAACCCAAAGTAGGCAGATGGAAAGAAATCATAAAGATCAGAGCAGAAATAAATGAAATAGAAACAAAGAAAACAATAGCAAAGATCAATAAAACTAAAAGCTGGTTCTTTGAGAACATAAAGAAAATTGATAAGCCATTAGCCAGACTCATCAAGAAAAAAGAGGGAGAGGACTCAAATCAATAAAGTTAGAAATGAAAAGGGAGAAGTTACAACAGACACCGCAGAAGTACGAAGCATCCTAAGAGACTACTACAGACAACTCTATGCCAATAAAATGGACAACCTGGAAGAAATGGACAAATGCTTAGAAAGGTATAAGCTTCCAAGACTGAACCAGGAAGAAACAGAAAATATGAACAGACCAATCACAAGTAATGAAATTGAAACTGTGATTAAAAATCTTCCAACAAACAAAAGTCCAGGACCAGATGGCTTCACAGGTGAATTCTATCAAACATTTAGAGAAGAGCTAACACCCATCCTTCTCAAACTCTTCCAAAAAATTGCAGAGGAAGGAACACTCCCAAACTCATTGTATGAGGCCACCATCACCCTGATACCAAAACCAGACAAAGATACTACAAAAAAAGAAAATTACAGACCAATATCACTGATGAATATAGATGCAAAAATCCTCAACAAAATACTACCAAACAGAATCCAACAACATATTAAAAGTATCATACACCATGATCAAGTGGGATTTATCCCAGGGGTGCAAAGATTCTTCAATATACACAAATCAATCAATGTTATACACCATATTAACAAACTGAAGGAGAAAAACCACATGATCATCTCAATATATGCAGAAAAAGCTTTTGACAAAATTCAACACCGATTTATGATAAAAAACTCCAGAAAGTGTGCCTAGACGGAATCTACCTCAACATAATAAAGGCCATATACGACAAACCCACAGCCAGCATCATTCGCAATGGTGAAAAACTGAAAGCATTTCCTCTAAGATCAGGAATGAGACAAGGATGTTGACTCCCACCAATATTATTCAACATAGCTTTGGAAGTCCTAGCCATGGCAATCAGAGAAGGAAAAGAAATAAAAGGAATCCAAATTGGAAAAGAAGAAGTAAAACTGTCACTGTTTGCAGATGACATGATACTATACATAGAGAATCTAAAAAATGCCACCAGAACCTTACTAGAGCTAATCAATGAATTTGGTAAAGTTGCAGGATACAAAATTAATGCACAGAAATCTCTTGCATTCCTATACACTAATAATGAAAAATCTGAAAGAGAAATTAAGGAAACACTCCCATTTACCATTGCAACAAAAAGAATAAAATACCTAGGAATAAACCTACCTAAAGAGAAAAAAGACCAGTATATGGAAAACTATAAGACACTGATGAAAGAAATTAAAGATGACACAAACAGATGGAGAGATATACCATGTTCTTGGATTGGAAGAATCAACGTTGTGAAAATGACTATACTACCCAAAGCAATCTACAGATTCAATGCACTCCCTATCAAACGACCAATGGCGTTTTTCACAGAACCAGAACAAAAAATTTCACAATTTGTATGGAAACATGAAGACCCCCGAATAGCCAAAGCGAACTTGAGAAAGAAAAACGGAGCTGGAGGAATCAGGTTCCTGGACTTCAGACTATATTACAAAGCTACAGTAATCAAGACAATATGGTACTGGCAAAAAACAGAAATATGGATCAATGGAACAGGATAGAAAGCCCAGAGATAAACCCACGCACATATGGTCATATGGCCACCTTATTTTTGATAAAGGAGGCAAGAATATACAAAGGAGAAAAGACAGCCTCTTTAGTAAGTGGTGCTGGGAAAATTGGACAGCTACATGTAAAAGAATGAAATTAGAACACTCCCTAACACCATACAGAAAAATAAACCCAAAATGGGTTAAAGACCTAAATGTAAGGCCAGACACTATAAAACTCTTAGAGGAAAACATAGGCAGAACACTCTATGACATACATCATAGCAAGATCCTTTTTGACCCACCTCCTAGGGAAATGGAAATAAAAACAAAAATAAACAAGTGGGACCTAATGAAACTTGAAAGCTTTTGCACAGCAAAGGAAACCATAAACAAGACGAAAAGACAACCCTCAGAATGGGAGAAAATATTTGCAAACAAAGCAACTGACAAAGGATTAATCTCCAAAATTTACAAGCAGCTCATGCAGCTCAATATCAAAAAAACAAACAACCCAATCCAAAAATGGGCAGAAGACCTAAATAGAAACTTCTCCAAAGAAGATATACAGATTGCCAACAAACGCATGAAAGGATGCTCAACATCAGTAATCATTAGAGAAATGCAAATCAAAACTACAATGAGGTATCACCTCACACCTGTCAGAATGGCCATCATCAAAAAATCTAGAAACAATAAATGCTGGAGAGGGTGTGGAGAAAAGGGAACCCTCTTGCACTGTTGGTGGGAATGTAAATTGATACAGCCACTATGGAGAATAGTATGGAGGTTCCTTAAAAAATTAAAAATAGAACTACCATATGACCCAGCAGTCACACTACTGAGAAAATCATACTTCAAAAAGGGTCACGTACCACAATGTTCATTGCAGCTCTATTTACAATAGCCTGTTCATGGAAGCTACCTAAGTGTGCATCGACAGATGAATCGATAAAGAAGATGTGGCACATATATACAATGGAATATTACTCAGTCATAAAAGGAAACGAAATTGAGTTATTTGTAGTGAGGTGGATGGACCTAGAGTCTGTCATACAGAGTGAAGTAAGTCAGAAAGAGAAAAACAAATACCATATGCTAACACATATATATGGAACCTTAAAAATAAAATAAAATCGTTCTGATGAACCTAGGGGCAGGACAGGAATAAAGACGCAGACCTACTAGAGAATGGACTTGAGGACATGGGGAGGGGGAAGGGTAAGCTGGGACGAAGTGAGAGAGTGGCATGGACATACACACACTACCAAATGTAAAATAGATGGCTAGTGGGAAGCAGCTGCATAGCACAGGGAGATCAGCTCAGTGCTTTGTGTCTACCTAGAGGGGTGGGATAGGGAGAGTGGGAGGGAGGTGCAAGAGGGAGGGGATATGGGGATGATATATGTATACATATAGGTGATTCACTTTGTTATACAACAAAAACTAACGCAACATTGTAAAGCAGTTATACTCCAATAAAGATGTTAAAAAAATGCTGTATGATTATATTAGTCAGGATACTCCAGGGAAACAGAACCAGTAGAATTTCTTTCTTCCTATCTATCTATCTATCTATCTATCTATCTATCTATCTATCTATCCAACTATCTAACCGTCTGGGGAGATTTATTGTACGTATTGGCTCACACAATAATGGAGGCCAAGAAGTAACACAATCTGCTGTCTTGCAGATGGAGAATAGTAAAAGCCAGTGGTAATTCAGTCTGAGTCTAAAGGCCTGAGAACCAAGGGAGGCCAGTGGTTTTAAGTCTTGATCTGAGTCTATAGGCAGGAAACCAGGAATGCTGATGTCAGAGGGCAGGGTAAGATGGATGTCCTAGTTCAGAGAGAGAGCATATTCACTCTTCCTCTGCAGTTTTGTTCTATCCAGGCTCTCAACAGATTGGGTGATGTCCACTCACATTGGGGAGGGTCATTTGCCTTACTCAGTCAGCAGTTTAAATGCTGATCTCCTCTGGGAACACCCTTGCAGACACACCCAGAGATAATGTTTTACCAGCTACCTGGGCAGCCTTCAAGTTCACACATAAAATTAGCCATCACAGTGATGTTTGAATAGTGACTAATTTTACTAATTTATGAGTGGAAATGATCTGGTTAAGGTAAGTTTTCTTACTTACATAAATTTTATAACTGGGGAGACTCAAATATTGTATAACAAGGAACCTTCATACTATTCAATTATAGCCAAGCACTAAGTTATAACTACAGACGTGGAAGCACTGAGGAGTTGTTTCAACTTGATTTAAACTACTCTGGGAACGCGGGAGAACTGGCATTGATGAAATAATGATAAAAGTTCGATGCTTGCCAACATGCACGTAATTTCACAATGGGATGCACATCTTTGGACTGAAATCTTAAACCTTATCATGTGTTGAACACAACAACAATATATTTTACTTATTAAATAACTTCAGCTCATTTAAAATTTTATTTTTACCTAAAGAAAGTAAATAGGTGGCACTCTGATCAGTCAACAATAAATGTTTTCACAAAACAAGGATGGACATTGCTCTCATGGGTCATACAGAATCAGGGATGGAGAGCCTCCATTCCAGTGCCAGTTTGATGTCATTTACTGACTCTGCCATAACCTTTTTATGGTTTCCCATCTGCCTACCAAGATGTGCCCCATCCCTACCCACACCCCACTGCTGTGTAATCTCCTATCCGGTTATTTCCTCCCTGTTTTATGATCCCCAGTTCATGGAGTTTTCTTGTTATTCCCAAATACACAGCCATGCTCCTCCTGCAGGGATGGGATTCTAGCAGCTTCCTCTGCCTAAAATATTCTTCCCATACAATATGCAGATGTCTCACTCAGTCACCTCCTTCAGTTTCTACTAAAATAGCACCTCACTGAGTGTTTACCTGACCACCTTATTTAATATTGCAAATACTCCCCTTTTCCTTAATCCTTGTTTTATTTTTCTCCACAACGCATACAACTTTTAATATGCCTTATGTTATACATCTCTTTTTTTCAGTAGTCTGTTTTCCCCAACTATACTACAAGCCCTATTAAGGCAACAGTTTCAACTCTTCATTGACCAATGCATCCACAGCACCTAGAATGGTACCTGACACTTAATAGGTGCTCAGCAAAGAAAAGTAGACAGACTGACTGAATGAATCAAATGTCCCTTGTCAGAATCACTTTCATTTGAGTGTTTAAATTAATAGACATCATCAGGAGTTTATAGAAATGAGAAAAATTGCGAGTTTTTTCTTACGTATTTGAAGTAAAAGAGAACTATAGATTTCATCTTAAATGAAGAAAATGGTTATTGTTCTGCTCTATCAGGAGATAGCACAAGAGATTTGGTAATTGATGCCTAAAGGATCCTATCACATCAGAAGTGTGTGTTGTTAGTGTACAGAATAGAACATGATTAGAGAACACTTCCCAACATCAGACTTATTCCTCCATTTCCTTGTGATTTGCTGTTTCAGGTCCTGTTTCCCTCTCATGAACCAACCCAGGAAGCAGTGTTTGTGTGCTCTGTGAATGTGCAGAGGTTTATGTATATCAAATTAGTTGTTATTTGATTTAGAGGACGATGTGGCTCAATACAGTGGCAGAGGCAGCCGTTAGCTATTGTCTAGAACACAGGGGAGCACAGGGGCCATCAATACAGACTGAAGAAGCAGTATAGATCTGTTGCTTCCTGGAAAAGACAAGAGTAGACATAGATGTCTGGTATTGGCCCTAAGTATTTCTCTTTTTAAGAAATGTTTATCCCTAGTAATAGACGTGGGTTGAATACACACACACACACACGCACGTGCCCCTTTAGAATATTATGTGCGTATACATATTATACAGTCTATAGGAAAATAAAATATACGTATAAAATAAATGAAAATGAAAATACACAATTATATGTGCTATAGAAGCATGGCCAAAGAGCAATGCCTTTGCCTACCCACTTAAACCTGATCACTGAATATTAGAAGAGACGAATGCCCGTTATAATTAAGTGAATTAAAAAGCAATTTGCAAATGAGGGAAAACCTAAACAAGATATTTGCATAATTCTTTAAGGCTGATTGTACACAAAGTGGGCAGGAGAAATACTGGAAGGATACATTGCAATGTAATTTAAAGCATGCAATTATAGCATAATTATCTGGGAAGCAGCAATAGCAGAGTGACAGCTTGTTTGAAAAATCTGAAAGGGGCACGTGGGGAAGACTGTCTGCCTCTGATCCAGGACACTCAGTTTCTCTCCCTGACTGTGCTGCTCGTTAGCTGTGTTCCTCCTTCGATAGAGAATTTTAGTGTTACCTCTGTTGGTTTAGTAGCACAGTCTATAAAATAAGAATAATTAAACCCATTGTCTATCTTAAAACTAAAGCAGCTCAAAGTATAATGTGTATATATTACTGCCCTGACTCTGGGATATCCTGGATTTCAGTCCTTTCATTTACCACATGTGTAACGTTAAACTGGATTGAAATCTATATCCTAAAATTGCTGCAGATAACTCATAAGGTTTAGTGAGAACTGAGGAAGATAAAAATCTTACTTATACACTTAAATATTTAGAAAGGACTTGGCACTTTCTAAGTATTCAAATATGTTAAATATTTTTATTATCTGTATTTGAGCATTTATAGTTACATTTTCTTACCTAGTTTCTTACCTGTTCTATTTCTTACACATACATATACTGTATATGCTAATTTTATTGCATAGTGATGGACATATAACAATATGTTATTACTATTAACAATTTGATTTATAAAGATATTGATAGAGTAAATCCAGATGGGAGGATCTGTACTAGTTTTCCTTCATTTGCTTCCCCAGATCTCTTCTCCACCTTCATTTGCTCTGCTCTGTCCTCAGTTGGCCTCTGGGTAATTTGGTAACGGGAGAAACAGCGGACAATCAGAGGGTAGGAGTTTGTATTTATTCTACACTTAGCTGAGTATCTCTAAGACAGCACTGACTCTGGTTAGAGCCTCCTCAGGTTCTCGTGTCTCACTGGGTTCTGGCAACACTAGTTCTTCCTTTTATCTCCTTATTCCTGGAGGTGCTGACAGCTTCATACAGTTGACAGTCATCTCTCGGAGCCACGCCTAAGCAACTCTTGTTCGATCCATTAATTCTTCCCAGAATTGTGTGTGCAGTCCCCTCATTAATTTATCTTTATTTGAACCACGTGGAGTCAGTTCCGTTTCCTGGGGAACGCTGACTGACAATGCTCTGTTCTAGAACTTGCCTTCAAGGTTGGTTTAGAGCTGGGTTGGGGAATACATAGATGGCACTGACTCCTTGGTAGGCTTTATTACCATAATTATTCAAGTTATCCTCATCATAAGGTAGAAGAGAAGGATTTTGGAGATTAAATGCCTGTTGTCCTGGATTGCAGTTGAGATTATAAATACTGTGAGTTAGACTAGCTGTCTGACTGCCCTGGAGAGCTTTTCACACAATAACAGCATCAACAACAAAATGGCCCTTAAATTCCCAACTAAAGCACTAAGTGGAACAGGAAACTTCTATAGTGATCTTGAAAATACTTCTTATTGTTTCTTATATGTGCAGGACAGACATTACTGAAGATCAGGTCTAAGATATAACTTGGTGATTTGCAACATCACATGGCCAACTAAATGCAGGACTTCACAAGTCTTCTGTTAAAGTTAAGCCACTGATGGGGAGAAAATGGAGCCTTGAGATTTGTAATAGGAATATTTGGATATTGCAGACAAAACAAAGAATCTCAAATAACCTAATATCCCTGAACCTTCCTTGCCAAACATAGCTACCTATTCTTTCCTGTCTGATGACTGCATTAAGATCTTCAGTGACCGCACAGGGGGCACGTACCACCCCCACTTCATGTACCAGATTTTCCCAGTCAAGGTTCATCAAGAGAATTAAACTTTACAGAAAGTTATTTTGGTAACTATTTTATAAGTTTCCCTAAGAATTGTACCTAGCTAGTGCCATTCTAGATGGATGGACAATAGGTTAAATCATCATATACAACAAATTGCTTTGGTTATTGGAGCTTAGTTTTCTCATGGAGCCCCAGATGTGAAGGACTGGTTTTTGATCCTAATGACTGTTAATAATAGCCCAGAGGAGAAAGGCAAGGTCTTTTCTGGTGGGAAATAGTATGCACGCGAAAGGAATTGCAAGGCCGTGCTTCTTTGTTTCAGCAAGAACTGGAAGAACGGGGGAGCATTTGTAGGAATGAATTCCAAGTGTAGTAAACAAAAAGTTGCAATATAAGGTTGGATTGAACCAAATTTACTGATATTGTGCATTAATTCTGGATTTTCAGTGTAATTTTTCAGCTCTAACTTAGATATCTAACATTTGTTTTGAGATTTCCTTGAAGCTTAGACTTCAGTCTACTTTCAGTAAGATCCAGATGCTAGAATTCTTTTGGAATAATGTAGAGTAAGGAATAAAACGTTTAAGGAAACTGTAATGTTGGGATAAATTTAATGTGCAACTTTTTCACCCTTCCTACAAACTGCGATGTTTAAGAATAGCACTGAATGCTCTATTTATCATAGTATTCAATGTATCAATAGCCTTGCAAACTTTGATTTCAATGACTTAATGATCAAAGACCTGGTGGGTACGATTATTGCCATAGGGTACAGGGATAATGTAACAGTGAGAACGTTTTAACCCACGGGGACCTGTGGAGGTGGCACACTGATCATGGCTTCTCTAAGAAAGAAATATGTTAGCAGCCTACCATGGTACTCTCTACATAATTCTGTTTCGTGGAAACCTACACCTGGTTCACGCTGGTGTAGTGGAATTTTTAGACTTCTATACATTTTATATACTTAAACCAGTTCTTAGACTTGATTCCCCTTAGTGGGGTAAATCTGGGTCAGTTGGAGAAGAATCGTACACAGTGGACACAAGCATATACTGTAAACTTTGCTTTATGCCTTCACCGGAGGGAGCTGTGCCTATTTTTCATGGTGACTCTGCACTTGGAAAGGATAATACTGAGATCTTTGAGGGACTATTAGATATTGCTACCGTGTTCCACTGGTCAGAATGGAGGTTTATGGAGGACAGGTGATAAATGAAAACCTAGCCTAAATTCCTCAGGGATCCCGGTATACCTCAAGCACAATTTATGGTTGTGTTCCTAGTTCTTGAATGTGTATTTGTAGTAGACACCCTTAGCAACTTGCAGAATATGCACTTTGGATTCTTTATGTGCTGAGTGAGGGCTACTATAATAGCAAATGCTAAGCGGAATCCCATGGAATGGCCCCTCCCCCAACACACACACACACACACACACACACACACACACACACACACAGCACCAAATAGTGAACCATAGCAATACTGCATCAGTGGAAAAATTGCAAAGATCAGTCCGCTATCAAATCTTGAAAGATGAAGAAATGGTGATCCCTTTTGCATTCCCATTCTACCTGGTAGTTTGTCTAGTGTAAAAGGACATGAATGGAGTGATAATACCAAAAGTGGCTGCCATTTCAGATGTAATGGAATAGAAAGAAAGCAACACAGCCTCTGGTCCCTGGTATGCAACTCTTAAGTAGGCCCATGCGTCTTTCTAAATTCCAGTTTGTAAGAATAAAAAGAAGCCGTTCACCGTAGCCTGGCAGGGAAATGGATATAGCTTCATTGCCTTTGCTCTGGACTATGTCAAGGTCCCATGCTGATGGGATCTAGTGAGTAGGGTATATAAAGTACCCTAAATAGTTTATTAAAATGTCTGTGTGTAGAGAGTGGAGAAAAATTCCATTAAAAATAACCAGGTGCCTGCCATATTGTTTCTAGAGAACTAGCATTCTATATCCTAATATGTTATCGACTCTGAAGTTACAGGCAAAGGGTTGCACCTCACACTGCCCGTCACAATGAACAAGACCTTTTTGGTGGGTGTTTTGAGTGTGCCAAACTAACCCATCTGCTAGGTACTTGGAAGGCTGACCGTTCTGCGTAGAATCCAGGGGAAGGGGAGAAATCTGCAGCAGACCTGGGGCCAATTACTCTGGGTTTTGACCCTGAAAATCCAATGGTAACTGAGGCCAGGTCATTTTTCCCTTACTTTCACACTGAACTGTTATGGTTCTGGCCAGCGCTGGGAACATGCAAGACTATAGTGGCTGAAGGGAAGTCCCTACGTGTGATGGTTAATTTCATGTATCAATTTGGCTGGACCATGGTGCCCAGATATTTGGTCACACATTATTCTAGCTGTTTCTGTGAGGTGTCTTTGGATGAGATTTACATTTAAATTGGTGAACTTTAAAGTATAATAACCTCCATAATGCGGGTGAGATTCATCCAATTAGTTGAAGGCCTGGATAGAACAAAAAGCTAACCTCCCACACGCAAGAGGCAATTCTGTCAGCAGAAAGCCTTTGGATGTGAACTGCACCTCTCTCCTGAGTTTCTAGCCTGCCAAAATACCGCATTAGATTTTGGGTTCACCTGCCATCTGCAATCACATGGACTAACTCCTTAAAATAAATCATATATACATACATATACATATATAATTATATTAAAATATATAGAATTGTATTAAACATATAATATACATTATATGCATTATATTAATATAATTATATTAAACACATTATATTAATATAATTAATTATATGATATATTATATTAAATATGTGTGTGTGTGTGTGTGTGTGTGTGTGTGTGTGTATATATATATATATATATATATATATATATATATATATACCCTACTGGTTTTGTTTTCTGACTCCAATACACTCCTCTATTGTTCCTGTTCTCGTTGGGTTCAGTAACACCATTTCCTTCTCTTGTCCCTTAAGCCTACATAGTCATAATAGCTTCCTGCTCTGTGTGGTCTGGACGTCTCACTATTCCTTATTTGTTGCCTTAACCTTGCCCCAATATGTAAGCTGTCCCCTCACTAGCATCTCTTTTGAACTACCTGGGACGCATTCATGTACACATGGAGACTCTGACTTACAAATACCTCATTTTTCTATTATTATTATTTTTTAAGTTTCAAAGTGTTCTGTGTTGGGTTCCTAACACAATGATGCTTTGGGTCTTTTATAAATTTTTGGTGTAAAGAGTCATATCTTAAAGTTAATCTCTTTGCAGAGATATAAAAATTCCTTTGTGAGCCAATTAAAATTCCTCTAGGTAACATGTGCCAACCATTATGTTCACTATCATAAAACTTGTGCAGTAAGAGCAAATTACACAAATTAAGTTAATTTGTTAATTTTCCATTTGCAAATTGGACAATTGATTTGGCAGTTTCAGGTAGATGAGTAATAAATTCAGCAGTTAAAATTCATAATACCATTTTATAAATAATTAAAATGTTAAACTAAGCATGCTTAGGATATGAAATTTGTGTATATATTTTGTTATAAACTTTTATTCTCTTCATTGAATAATAATTTTATTTAGAGAAAAAGAAACACACGACTTCAAATAGTGCTACTTGAAACTGTAAGATGACAAGAATACGTGAAAATACACTGCAGAAGCATACCTTTTTCATTGCCATGTGTTTTAAAATAATTACAAGGACATAAAATACATCTGGGAACTTGTCTCAACTTGAACGCTTGCTCCTCAGGGAAAAACGATAACTTAGAAAGCAGGAGTTTCTTATAAACTGAAAAGATTTACATGATTTATTAATGTCCATTACTTCACGAGTAAAGAAAATAGATCTTTAGGATCTCTAATTGAATGGGGACTGATAGATTTCCAGGACAAAAACAATAATCTTTTTAAAGAATTATGATCATGATCAGCTTTTAGTGATAAAATTTGATGATTAACTCTACCTATAGGTAGAGTATGCTGAAGTCTGGAATGTCCTTTTATCTCTGCTAAATCTGTGTGCCTTCCAGGTCAATCTTCAAATATCAAAAACAAATGTAATTTTTCTCTGTATGTACATACATATGTACGTACGAACTTGGCTTTATAACGTAAAGTAAGGATAGTCAATGTGGTTGTTTATCATTTAGCATAAAACATTAATCCGGTGTGCAAAATGGCCCTATAATTTTTATTTCTATAGGCCAAAATTATCTCTCCTTGAAGAGATAAGAATTATTGGACAAGATAAAAGGTATCTAATGGCAACACTGAGTACTCCTGGCTCTCAGCCTTAGAGTCCAGGAGTATTAAATGCAAAAAGGAGAAAAAAAAAAAAAGCAGTATCTTACAGACAACTTTAAGAACTCGTTTCCATCTAATTTCCCAAATAGAAAACCACAAGTGTACTTTCAATGTGGATGATTCTGAACCATTTTGCTCACAAACCCAGGTCCTGTGCATTCTGTCTCCATCTGTCTTTTTCTTTTTTCTATTGAACTTTTGCATTTTATTCTCCATATCTGTATTATTTTTGTATTTGTTCACTTGTATTTTTTTACTATTTTTCCAGCTTTGTTGGGATATAATTGACATATAACATCCTGTAAGTTTAGGGTGTCCAGTGTGTTGGTTTGATAAACTTGTATTTTGCAAAATGATGACCACCTTAGCACTAGCTAACACCTCCATCACATCACATGATTGCTATTTTTTTTGTGTGGTGAGAACATTTAAGATTCTCTCTTAGCAACTTTCAGTAATACAGTATTATTAACTATATATGGTCACCATGGTGTATATTAGATCCCTGGAACTTATTCACCTTACAACTGAAAGTTTGTACCCTTTGACCAGCATCTCTCCGTTTCCCCACTCCTCAGTCCATCTGTCTTTATTAATCTTCGTTCTCATCATCTCTGAGTCCAAGCACCATGATTTCTGATTTGAACCATTTCAATAATCTCATAACTGATATCTTTTGTCAAGTAAAGCTTCCATATAATCTACTTTCTGCTCTAGCAGATTATCTTTTCCAAAATTGTGACTAGTTCTGACTTTAAAAACTCTTTAATTCCCTCCTAGTATCCCTATGATTAAGAGTAAGATCTTCATAGACCCAAAATGCCTTATCCATTCAAACACTTTAACCTTTCCCGCACCAGTAACCCTTACTCTTCACCCTCAAGCACATGCACTTGTACCTCGCTTTAGAGTCTTTACACAAATTGTCCCCTTAGTCTGGAGAACTCTAACTTATTTTTCAGCCTTAGCTTAAATGTCATTTCCTCCAGCAGGTTTCCCTGACCTTCAGCCTAGGATAAAATGTCTTGATATACGCTTATATAGCATCCTGAAAATTTTAAATTTCACTTTCTGGGTGCTTGTTTGATGTGAGTCTTCCTTCCTGCACTGTTCTGTGAGTACCAGGGCCCTTTGAGATTTCTCTATTACTGCATCCCTTGCCTCAGTTCCTTGCATGACATGTAGTAGGTATTAAATTTCTTTTTTAATCAACAAAGCTTTCACCAGTTCCTCTTAGAGCTGCATCACAGAACTCAGATATAATGACTACTCAGCTTTTGATGAAAATTAATGTAAGAAATAAGCTTTTGAGGAATACCTTTTTACATCTGTGAAAGACTGATTTTGTATAAAATACCCAGTGAGGTTTTCCATGCCCTTCATATAAGATCTTCAAAATATTTAAAATATTGTATTATTTATTGTATGTCTAGGTTGCTCTCTTTGCTAGTAAGCTCAGATATGCTTATCATTCAGAAATAATAGCTCTTCTTAGTCAAGACTTTTTAGCACAAATGTATTTCTCCTTTTTCTTTCCCTCTACCCATTTAATTATTACTCGCTTATTTTAATGGGCCTTTGAATTTGTGTCTTGTACTAGCCTCAGCTCCTTTTTGGAATTAAGCACAATATAAATAGTAAATTAAGAACAGTTGAAAACCTATTTCAGTATAAAACAATTCCTCCAGCAATCATCTCTCATATTTTATAGTCTTCTTTGGAAGTGATCCTTTAACAATTGAAATAAAAGAATTTCTCAGGTTTTTCAGTGTTATCAAAATTTACAAAAAGTAATGGATTCAGGTATGTCTGCTCACCCATATAAGATTTCTGTAAAATGGTACATACTACAAAGTTACTAACAATTCAAGGCTTAAGGCAAAGCGAAATAAAGTTAGAGCCTGTGTAATCAGACAGTGAACAGAGACGATAGCATTGCTAACAGTAATGCTGGTGCTCTTCAGATGACACGTAAAGTTCTGATAAATAAATGAATTCAACAATCATTACATGATTTAACTTTAGAAATAATATGAGAGTAATTTGATGAAAGAGGGGATAAGGAAGGGTTGAAGATACTGATTCTGAAAAAAAAGGAAAATTTACAAAGATCAGGGAGAACTCTCCAGTAAATTTTTCCCAAGACAAATCACTGGGCTTCACTGAGACAAAGGGAAAATTCAGAGTGAAATGGCATTCTATAGCCCTGGGTCCCCACGCAGCTTGCTGAGTTTAGTACTATTAGGATACGTGGTGCTAATCTGCTGTACCAGTAACAAACGAGCAGCTATGTGACAAAAATGTTAATGTTAAGGGACTGGGAAAAATTGTGTTATTCAACCAACTCCCATGTTAAACAGATATCATTTCCTTATTTACCAAACTCTCATTTTCATGAGTTTGAAGGCTTTATTTTCATTACGAAGCCATGTTTTGAGACAGGCAGTACAGACTACGTTTGATCTTTAAAGGAAGTGATGAATATGAAAGTAGTTTCAAGCAGTGCTTCTCAAACTATGATATTCATATGAATCACCTGGAGATCTTGTTAAAAAGCAAATTCAGATTCAAATTCAGTTTGTCTGGGAAGGACTTCGGCTTATGCATCACGGTGATGCCTATGCTATTAGTCCACAGAACAGAACTAGACTAGCAAGTGCCTAGAGCAGCCCTGCCCAATAGAAGTGTGAGCCATGTATGTAATCTTAAACTTTTCAGTAGCCACATTAAAAATAAAGATAAGTAGGTAAAATTGATTTTAGTAATATATTTTATTTAACCTAATATATCCAAAATAGTATGATTTCACCAGGGAATCAATATAAAAATTTTAATGAGGTATTTTACATTCTCTTTTTCATACATCTCTATTTGAATGTTGCATTTTCATCAGAAATACCTGATGTTATTTAGACTTCATAAAATTTACATTTGAAATAGTAGATGCACATCTCCAGTTGTTCCAAACATACTTAAAACATTTCCAACTGACTTCGAGTGTCAGATTTTAAAATTAAATTTAAATTAATTACAATTAAAGAAAAGTAAAATTTTGGCATCCAAATTGTCCCATTTCTGTGCTAAGCTGCCACACATAGCTAGTGCCTACCACGGGGACAGCACAGATATATAGAATATTTTAACAGAACAGTTTATGGCAATTTTCAGAAGACAGCATGCAATTTCTCCTTCAGTAAATATTGCTTGGAGTTTTAGTATGTGCCAGATATTTTGCTGAGTGTTTTAGCTAGATAAAGTAAAGGGAAAAAACTTAATTTTAAGGATATAAAATGCCTTATAAAATACAAGAGCAGGAATTCAACTGGGTGTCCCTGGTTGGAACTTGGAAATGTAAAACCAAGAAGAAATACATTTGCATTTGCTCTGTGTCCCTTTGGAAAGAACACGTTTCTTCTCATTCCCTGCAGGACAACATCTGTCTCTTCATCCACATCCTGTGTGAAGGATGTTTACCCCCAAACTCCTCAGGTTACATACTGTGCTGGTTATTTACTTGTTGTTCTTCAGTGCCAAGCCCACCCTCTTTCTCTTCTCTATGATACTGGAGCTGGAGCCTGCGTGTTAGAGACATCAGACTCTCTTGCTGGTGGCGCTAGGTTTTTGTCTAGAAACTGGATGGAGAGCGAAAGGCAGGCAGCTGGGAGAAGGGGTTTTTTATTGCCATGTCCTGTCCCTTTCACTTTGATAACAGAAGGTAACTACGGCTCTACCTATCCCTGGAATG
The DNA here is from genome assembly GCF_011762595.2 of Tursiops truncatus. Classification (NCBI taxonomy): domain Eukaryota; kingdom Metazoa; phylum Chordata; class Mammalia; order Artiodactyla; family Delphinidae; genus Tursiops; species Tursiops truncatus. Next base: position 3,158,022 of record NC_047054.1, read on the forward strand.
TGTTAGCATCCTCATCACCAGGTATGCTCTGAATAGATGCTAGTACCAGCCAGAGGCTCCCTTCTTCTTTTGAGAATCGGAGATGTGGTACCCTCCTCAGAGGTCTGAGGTTCTTTGAGCCCTTAGATTCTGGTAACATCATCTCTTCACTTTGGTCTGTGGGTGGTGGCTTCAGGGTTAACTCAGTCCTACTGGTGGTGATTCCTTCCTGGTTAGTAATATAAGAGCTAGCTCAGCTCCACAGGCGGTATGTTTTATTCAGTGGATAATATCTAAGTTACCTCAGAGTTTTGTTTTTTGCTCTCTTATTCTTTTAATATCTGAATAATCAATCTGTTTTATTAAATTCCCTCTTTTCAAAAAACATTGCATGGTTTCTATTTTCCTGTCTCACACTGACTGATACACTTGGTACAGAGAGAAACTCACTGCAATCCCTCAATTTCAATTCCAAATGGTAGGAGAGAATCCTACTAGTCTATATTGTGTCTGGGCAGGGGGAAGGGAGTTCATCCTTGATCTAAACAACTACAGAAAAGGGAATAGTTCCATGTATTTTAAAAAAAGTGGCTGCTGGAATCCTCCTGCATGATGTTGTGGCTTGAGAGAAATTGTTCCCAGAGAAAAGAAATAACGAGATGTGCAGATATCTCAAAATATTTCTACCTAAAAGATAATCATAAAGTAAAAGCTCAATATACATGGCTATATTAATTTGATAGCCTTGATTCACTTGACCATCCTTCCAGTTAATTAAATAAGTTTAGCAACTCTTACCTGTTGAAGTACTGTACTCCAAAAATTATTCCACTTTTCCCATGCATCATCATCAATTAAAAACTCTCTACTGGATATTTTCTGATAGCATAAAATCATGTTATTTTTATGTGAATAAAATATTATTTAGTTCACTTCCCTCTTCAACTAATATTCCTTTTCTTTTTGTCTCTGTCTTTTTTTAAAGTCTTTACTGAATTCGTTACAATATTGCTTCTGTTTTATGATTTGTTTTTTTTTTTGGCTGCAAGGCATGTGGGATCTTAGCTCCTAGACCAGGAATCGAACCCTCACCCCCTGCATTGGAAGGCGAAGTCTTAACCACTGGACCGCCAGGGAAGTCCCTCTTTTTGTCTTTACATAAATATTCCTCAAAGGAGTTTCCAGTATGCATGATTTCTTACCCTTTTCTTTACATTTGCTATGGAAATCACTACTTTTAGGAATTCATCCCCATATTTATGTAGAAATTGCTCACGTCAAAGTCTAACAATGATGCGTCTGTTGTTAAACCCACAGCCCAGTCTCATTTGGTCTATCAGCAACATGTACACTTGATCACAACTTCCTATTGAATTACTCTCTTCACTTGACATATAGGCCATCACATTCTTCTGCTTTTTCCTTTCCCTTTGGGTACCCTCTTTGTCTCCCTGACATCTAAATACTGGAGTGTCCCAGAATTTAGTCCTTGGACTGTTTCTCTCTCTACAGCCACTTGGTAACTTCATCAATTCTCTTGGCTTTAGATAAGCTAACAAGTCGAAGTCTATACCTTGGCTCTGAACTCTTCCCTGAATTTCAGGCTCATATAGCTACCCAGTCTTTGACACCTCCACTTGAATGTCTAACAGGAATCTCAAACTTTTAAAGTTTGAGAAAAAAATCTTGCAGCAAAGTTCAAATAAGCTTAAAAAATATCTGTCCTACTCAATCCCAAACATGCCCCTTCACCTCATTGCCTTCCCCGTTTTAAAATATGCCAACTTCGATTTCCAAATGCTTGCCCTAAAACCTGTCATTCGACCTTCCCTCTTATTTATCTTTCACACTTCACATCTAAGCTAAAGGAATTCTTTTGGCTCTACCATCAAAATATATGCAGAAACTGATCACTTCTTTTCACCACTTGTGGTTCTATTGCCCTAGTCAAAAGCCCACATGATAACTCTAAAAGAGCTTATTTTAATAGCTTCCTAATTGGTGTTTTGGCCTGATCCTTTGACCTTCACTGTCCATTTTCAACACAGGAGACATATTGACTATTTTTTTTAACACACAGTTGATACTCCTTACCCTGTGCTTTACAAAAATTAAATAATACTTATCATTATCATACTTCTATGAAGTAGATACAACTATCATCCCCAGTATACCCATGAGAAAGATGAGCCACCGTGAGGCTAAGCAAATTGACCAAAACCCCATAGTTGATTAATGTCAGATAGTTCCCTAGGCTATTGGGTACCAGAATCCATTCTCTTAGTCTCTATGCCCTACTACAATTCTTATTTCAACAAAACTCACATCATGTCACTCATCTACTCAAAACGTTCAAATGAATTTCCACCTTTATTCAGATTACATGTCAAAGCTTTGAACATTGCTTAAAAGGCCTTGTATAAGTTGGCCTCTGGTCATCTCTGATCTCACTTCCTGTCACCTCCTAATTCCAGTTACCTGACCTCCTTGAAGATCTTGGGACACATAAAACACACTTATGTTTCAGGGCCTTTGAACTTGCTACTCTCTCTGCCTGGATCCTTTCCCAAATGTCCATATGGCCTGTCCACTCACTTCTATCAGATCTGTATTTGAGTATCATTTCCTCAGTGGGTCCTGATTTATCAGCATATCTAAAATCTCCTATCCTCAACTGTGTCCTGCTTCACTTGTTTATTTTTATTTTGGGCACTTTTCTAAAACATCATATGTTTTACTTATTTATTTTATTTTTTGTCTTCCCCCACTCCCTACTCATCAGAATGCATGTTTCATGGAGAGAGTTTGCTCAGTTTTGTTAATTGTTATGTTCCCAGAGCCTGGCAAATAATTGCTCAATTTGCTGAATAAATAAATGAACTTTTAAAAAGAAGTTGGGATTTATTTAACTGACAACTGTCATTTGAACATATCAAATTCAGGTTTGCATTTGGGTATGACTTCTATCATTATGTTTTATGCTTTGAATTCTGATTAATTTATTGAAGAGAGGGCTTTATAAGCACAAAAAGAGTTGTGCATTTGGACACAGAATACTGTTCAAAACAGTGGGGATGTAGGGAGGAAATAAGTGGAAGTGGAAGGATTATATAGGCAGAGGCTAATATGCATATGGGCTAGTCTGGATTCCACATGAGATTGATTTAAAATGTCAAAACAGTACATGGATGGGGGTTATTATTACTATTGTAGTTTATTATTTTCCTTAAATGATGAGATTCTGATAGGGGGACTATGTGTCTCCAGCAAATATTTTAAAGCAAATATATAAAGGCTTTGGATGATCCAAACATGGTCATGTCTCTGTTACTACATCTCTGTGGCTCTATACTGTTACTCTGTGTCACTGTTACTGTACCATGTAAGTAGTGGGTGATAAATCAATATTTTTAAATTCAATAACCAACAAAAAGGGGGGAAAAATGAGCAAAAGAGGTAAGAAAACAGGGAAAGATAGTGAGAGGATGAGAAGAAAAGAGGACTCTATTTCTCTATTTGTGGAGTCCTGGAAAGAGACATCTTTAGGGATTCGTGGGAGTTTATATAAACAAAAACAAGTAAACATAAATCCTTTTATTTTAATGATTAACTCAGTGGTTTTCCAGGTGAAAAAATTGCAGTGGAGTTTGACTAAGTCCAAAATCCCCTATTTGTTTTCTAGTTCTAGAAAGTACTCTTGAGTACTTTTACACAGGAAGTATGTAGGACAAAAGATAATCTGAGCTATTCAGCTAAAAGGAGTGCCCTTGCAATTAGCTCCCAGGCTTGTGCTGGCTTCCCTGGAGCAAGTTCTCTCATGGGTCTGTGTTCCCTCACATGAAGAAAAAGGAATTTTAACTCATTTAGTACTTGCCATGATCCCAGAATATATGTTTTTATTTTGGTGAAGCTAAAAAATTAAATATAAACACATTTAGAAAAAGAAAATTAAAACCATAATACACAGGAGTAATTATGACAGGAGAACACCATTATATTTCATTAACATAAGGCAATAGGTAATTAGTTAATAAGTGCATTTTCTGAATGTTGGCTAGTGTCCACTTGTGGATGAAAATACATCAGACATCATAATATTTTTTTAAAAGTCACTTTGCTCCTCTGTCATTTCCTATTTAATAAGCCAATATAATTAAACTAGCTGGGATAAGTAAATTTGGTCGCTGTTTTTGGAAGTTTACAGCAACAATTTAAAGGCCGGAATAACAGCACATTTATGGTTTCCTTTACAGATAACAGATGTGCAATCACGCCAGAGTTGTATATTTTTACTTTAAATAGTAGTAAATTTAATTCTTTCTCTTCCTTAAAACACAAAACAAAATACAGTCCTATACCAAATTCTCTGGCAGTTTCAAGAGTAATGTGCTGTATCTCCCATCAGTGTGTGTTTGCTGTCACTGTGGAGGAACTCAGAATAAAACAAAGGTGTGTAAATAGCTAGACAGATGTATATTTGACACTTCTGAAAGCAAACAGGATTTGTTTGGCACACAATTTCTATTTTCTCTAGGGATTTGAGAGCAGTGGAAGAATTTAATTTTGTAGGCCAGAGTAAAAGTTTCTAAAATATGTTTTATACAATATATATAAGACAGTCATTGATTCACTGAAATCAGAAAATGGGATTCACAACCAAATTACCTATGAGGCGGTTGTCCATTTTCAGGCCGACTCTTAAGGCATCAAAGAATGTAAAAATACAACAATCTTCTATAAACTAACTGAGGACATTCTTCATTCTGTTGGGATGACATTTTTGACAGTTGTTGGAGCTACAAGATCTATGAAAGTATTGTCCACAAGTTCAAGAGCATAAAAAAATTGTACAGCAAAGAAGCTGCAAGAGAAAAATGCAATTCTTAACTTCAAGTGAAATAAAAAAGCCACTTTCTTCTGAACCGTGCCTTTTTAACTAAATTTTAGTGAAAACTATGCATGCCTAAATGTAGTAAAATCTTATGGCGTATCAAAAGATTCATCATTTAAAAGTGATACTTGAAAGTTTAGTTGTTAAAGAAAGTAAACAGTATTTTGGTGGAATTTTTTGTAATATTTCCTAACTACTTATACAGCATCATTAGCTAATATTTTTTTAAATTTATTTATTTAATTTTGGCTGCGTTGGGTCTTCATTGCTGCGCGCGGGCTTTCTCTAGGTGCGGCGTGCGGGGGCTACTCTTCGTTGTGATGTGTGGACTTCTCATTGTGGTGGCTTCTCTTGTTGTGGAGCGTGGGCACTAGTTGCGTGGGCTCAGTAGCTGTGGCTCGTGGGCTCTAGAGCACAGGCTCAGTAGTTGTGGCGCACGGGCTTAGCTGCTCCGCGGCATGTGGGATCTTCCCAGACCAGGGCTTGAACCCGCGTCCCCTGCATTGGCAGGCAGATTCTTAACCACTGTGCCACTGGGGAAGCCCTCATTATCTAATGTTGCTAATAGATTCTATTTTCCAGACACAGCTATTTATCTAGAAACCTTAAGCAAAACACCTCCAGCATTTCAAGAGTTGACAGATAAAGGGCAAGGATCAGATGAGAACATTTTCAAACTTTAAAATTCAGCTTTTAAAATGATATAATAAGTAAGACCTAAAGGGGTGTCGCATATCTATCACATAGAGGTGGAAAACACTTTATCTCAGATTCAGTAATTCAGACAGTTGGTTTTTCATAATGTAGGTTTTGCTTTAATACTTGGTAGTACCTCTGTGGCCATATAGGATTTTCTTCCCATTCCCTATTCTGACTGATGAAAGAAAGAGAGGGAGTTTGGGGTGAGGGAGAGGGAAAGAGGCTTTTACTAAAAATATCACTTGGACTTGCTCTGAATAGTGGTCACAACTGGAAAGATGATTTCTTTTTATAGATAAAGAGTCTGTAAAACTTTCAAGTATGTCTTTAATGCAGAGTAAGTACCTGCACCATCCTGCAAGATGATTTTATTTTTGGTAGCTGATTGTGGGCATAATTAGGGTTTCATTATATTTCAGCATAGTAATTACCTTCTCATATGTAATGTTGAGGAGCAATATCCACTCTCAACTTCTTGCAATTGGCAATTAAACACTTTTTTTTGGTATAATTTGTCATAAGAAATAAGTGTTTCAGTCACCAAATACCTATGGATTTTAAGTAAGATGTCATGGTAAGATGTGTATTTTAAAGAACAGTTTTGACTCATAAGCAGGAAAACAAACTTGAAAAAAATTTTAAAATAATTTTAAAAAGGCAACCTTGAAAACCTTTAGGAAAAGACAATAATATTGTCCTAAATTTGTTTATCTACTACATTATATATATCATTTTTCTGTAAGCAGAACAAAGAAGACGTTTTAGGAATTGAGTATATTATAGAATAATGTTTCACATACTGCATAAAGTATCTATGTGCTTTAAAAATAAACAAAAAAACCCACTTAGCACTTCTGTTGTTTCTCTATCATGCTTGATAACCAAATATGTATATCATTTGGTTGAGAGAATTGTGTATTGTTTTTGTTGTGTCTTCTATAGGGCAAATGCATCAGTAATAATGACAATAGGCCAAGAGAATTTCACTTTCAAAAAGGCAAAACCATTGACTTCACACACAAACAAGTCCATATATCTATGTCTGTCTGTTTTAGTGTTTATCTCTTCTCCAGAAGGATAGGAATGTCTAGAGAAAATCTATTTTGGTAAACCAAAAGAGTAAAAATATATAAACCTAAATAGTTAGACACTTAAAGTTGAAAATAATGTGGCTTCAACAAGGAGAGATACTCAACTTACAATATTGTGAGATTTACCTCACTTAGTACAAAAGACATATTAGTAATTTTAGTAATGGACTGTAAACAAATGCCTCTAAATATACCCAATTTTTACAAAACAGATTTTCACCTTAAAATGTATAATTTTGAAAATATCCCAGAATTAAAATATTCTTTAGAACAGCAGTCCCCAATCTTTTTGCACCAGGGACTGGTTTTGTGAAAGACAATTTCTCCATGGACTGGGGGGCAGGGGATGGTTTCGGGATGATTCAAGCTCATTACATTTATTGTGCACTTTATTTCTATTATTATTACATTGTATATATAATGAAATGATTATACAACTCACCATAATGCAGGATCAGTGGGAGTCCTGAGCTTGTTTTCCTGCAGCTAGATGGTCCCATCTGGGGGTGATGGGAGACAGGGACACCTGAAGTGTGTTGCTTATGTCCAGTTTACTCCGTAAGATGCAGCTTAATTGTCACTTGCCACTCACTGATAGGGTTTTTTGTTTGTTTTTTTAGCAGTATGCGGGCATCTCACTGTTGTGGCCTCTCCTGTTGCGGAGCACAGGCTCCGGACGCGCAGGCTCAGCGGCCATGGCTCACGGGCCCAGCCGCTCCGCGGCATATGGGATCTTCCCAGACTGGGGCACGAACCCGTGTCCCCTGCATCGGGAGGCGGACTCTCAACCACTGCGCCACCAGGGAAGCCCAACTGATAGGGTTTTGATATGAGTCCGCAAGCAATTGATTCATTATGGTCTCTGTGCAGTCAAACCCTCTCCTGTTGATAATCTGTATTCGCAGCCGCTCCCCAGCACTAGCATCACTGCCTCAGCTCCACCTCAGATCATCAGGCATTAGATTCTCATAAGGAGCACGCAACCTAGATCCCTTGCATGCGCAGTTCACAGTAGGGTTCGCCCTCCCATGAGAATCTGATGCCTCCACTGATCTGACAGGTGGTGGAGCTCAGGCGGTAATACAAGCGATGGGGAGCGGCTGTAAACACAGATGAAGCTTCGCTTGCTTGCCCACCGCTCACCTCCTGCTGCGAGGCCCAGTTCCTAACGGTCCATGGACCAGTACTGGTCCGTGGCCCAGGGGTTGGGGACCCCTGCTTTAGAAGACCCACTGTGATAATATGATTATGTTTAGACAGTAATTGTTTTTCATTTTTAATAGTTTTGACCCCACCTCAGAGTGTCCCAAAGATTATTATGTTATTAAAAGAAGACTTACTTTAACCATTATGGATTTCATTTCAAGGTTAGTATATCATAACTGAAAGTGAAACAACTTTCTGACTTCAGTATATTTTTTCTTTGGAACATTTTTTTCATTTTGTCCATCAAGTAAAAATTATTAATGGTAGGACTCTAGAAATTGATTACAAGAAAACTGGAAAATACACAAATATGTGGAGATTAAAAAACATGCTCCTGAATAACCAGTGGGTCAAAGAAATCAGAAAAATATCTTGAGTCAAATGAAAATAGAAATACAACATACCAAAACTTATGAGATGCAGCAAAAGCATTTCTAATAAGTTTATCCTGATAAATACCTACATTAAGAAAAAAGAAAGATCTCAAATAAACAACCTAATTTTACACCTCAAGGAAATAGGAAAAAAAGAACAAACTAAGTCTAAAATTAGTAAAAAGAAAAAATAGTAAGGATCAGAGAAAAAAAATGAGAATTATCTTCCAAAAAAGCAGAAGAGGAAGGAACATATTTAAATTCATTTTATGAAGGTCAGGATTACCATGATACCAAAGCCAGACAAGGACACTAGAAAAAAAAAAAAAAAAGTTAAAGACCAATATCCCTGATGAGCCTAGATGCAAAAATCCTCTACAAAATATTAACAAACCAACAATACATTAAAAGGATCATATACCATGATCAAGTGGGATTTATTCCAGGGATGCAAAAATGCTTCAACACCCACAAATCAATCAGTGTGATACACCACATTAGCAAAATGAAGTATAAAAATCATATGATCATCTCATTAGATGCAGAAGAAGCATTTGACAAAATTCAACATCTTTTCATAATAAAAATTCTCAACAAGCTCATTACAGAGGGAACATACCTCAACATAATAAAGGCCATATATGACAAACCCTCAGCTAAAATCATACTCAGTGGTGAAATGCTGAAGCTTTTCCCTCTAAGGTGAGGAATGAAACAAGGGTGTCCACTTTCACCACTTTTATTCAACATAGTAGTGGAAGTCTTAGCCAGAGCAATTATGCAGGAAAAAGAAATAAAAAACATCCAAATTGGAAAGGAAGAAGTAAAACTGTCTCTATTCTCAGATGGAATTATATTACATGTAGAAACTCTAAAGACTCCACCAAAAAACTCTCAGAAGTAATAAACAAATTCAGTAGTGTTACAGGATACAAAATCAATGTACAAAAATAAATTGTGTTTCCATATGCCAACAAACCATCAGAAAGAAAAATTAAGATAACAATTCCATTTACAATAGCATCAAAAACAATAAAATATTTAGAAATAAATTTAAGCAAAGAGATGAAAGATCTCTATACTAAAAACTATATGACCCTGATGAAAGAAATTGAAGAAGACACAAATAAATGGAAAGATACTCCATGTTCCTAGATCAGAAGAATAATATTGTTAAAATAGCCATACTACCCAAACCCATTTACAGATGCAATTAAATCCCTATCAAAATTCCAAAGGTATTTTTTACAGAAATAAAACAATCTTAAAATGTGTATGGAACCACAAAACACCCCAAATAGCCAAAACAATCTCAAGAAAGAAGAACAAAGATGGATGTATAAAACTTCCTGATTTCAAACTATATTACAAAGCTATAGTAAACAGGAAAGTTTGGTATTCACAAAACCAGCCAACAAACAAAAAAACAAAAAAAAAACAGATATAGATGAATGGTGCAGAATAAGGAGCCCAGAAATAAACCTACACAGATATGGTCAATTAATTTTGACAAAGGAGCCAAGAATATGTAATGGAGAAAGGACAATATCTTCAATAAGTGATGTTGGGAAACCTGGACAACTACATGGAACACAATGAAACTGGACCTCTATCTTATACCCTACACAAAAATCAACTGAAAATGGATTAAAGATTTGAATATAAGACCTGAAGCCATAAAACTCCTAGAGGAAAACATAGGGAGTAAGCTCCTTGACCTTAGTCCTGGCAATGATTTTTTGGAGTTGACTCCAAAATCAAAGGCAAGAAAAGCAAATTAAACGAGTAGGACTAAATCAAACCAAAATGTATCTGCTTAGTAAATGAAAACATCAACAAAATGAAAAGACAACCTCTGGAATGGGAGAAAATATTTACAAACCACATGTTCAATATGGGTTAATATCCAAACTGTACAAGGAACTCACACAACTCAATAGCAAAATAAATAAATAAAAATCCAATTAAAAAGTGGGCAAAGCACCTGAATAGACATTTTTTCAAAGAACATATACAAATGGCCAACAGGTACATGAAAAAGTACTCAACATCACACATCATCAGGAAAATACAAATCAAAACCACAATGAGATCATCTCATACCTGTTAGGATGACTATTACCAAAAAGACAGGAGAAAACAAATTCTGGCCAGGATGTAGAGAAAAGAGAACTCTTGTGTGCTGCTCTTGGATATGTAAACTGTTCCAGTCACTATGGAAAACAGTATATAGGTTTCTCAAAAAATTAAAAATAGAACTACTGTATGATCCAGCAACCCCTCCTTCTGGATATATACCCACAAGTATGAAAACGCCTAAGTGTCTATCAAGAAACATTTTACATATATATGTAAAATATATATTATTACATATATAAATATATATAATTCAACCTTAAAAAAGGAAGGAAATCCTGCTGGAGGACGTTATGCTAAGTGACATAAGCCAGACAAACAAATAATGCATGATATCACTTATATGTGGAATCTAAGAACAACAGAAAGTTGAACTCATGCACAAAGAGAGTAGAAAAGTGGTTGTCAGATCTGGGGAATGGAGGTAGAAGGGTATGGACTTTCAGTTATAGAATGGATGAATAGGGTTTGAGGATCTAATATATAAATGGTGAATATAGTTGATAACCCTGTATTGTACAATAAATTGCTAAGAGAATAGAACTCAAATGTTCCCACAAAAAAGAAAAAGGAAATATGGCAAATATGTAAGGTGATGGATGTATTAATTAACTAGACGGGGGAATCCTTTCACTATATATACGTATATCAAATCATCATGTTGTACACTTTAGATATCTTACAATTTTATTTGTTAATTATACCTCAATAAAACTGAAAAAAAGGTATTTTGAAGCTATCTTTGTGGTCACTAAAAAATATATATATATATAGTCAGTACATGGATAATAGTAAAACTATTACCCAATAAGAATCAGCATAAATTACTTCCTTTAAAATTAGAGTCAAGAAATAAATCCACTGATACAGCTTAGGGATATTGCATATAGGATTTTGGCTGCTAAGAACTATTTTGATGTTTTTATTAAAATATGGTATAGGGCTTCCCTGGTGGCACAGTGGTTGAGAGTCCACCTGCCGATGCAGGGGACACGGGTTCGTGCCCTGGTCCGGGAGGATACCGCATGCCGCGGAGCGGCTGGGCCCGTGAGCCATGGCCACTGAGCCTGCGCGTCCAGAGCCTGTGCTCCGCAACGGGAGAGGCCACAGCAGTGAGAGGCCCGCGTACTGCAACAACAACAACAACAACAAAATATATATATATATGGTATAAAATGTACACAAATATATGCCATTCCTCCAAGCCATTATTTTATAAAAATGCATTTTATACTTAGACCTCACTCATAAACCTACGTGAGTTAATATGTACAAATAATGCAAAATGAGTAAATTACTTCACTTCCTGAATGTTTTTATTCATAGAAACTGTTGTCTATATGAAATAGGTATTTTGTAATAGGTATTTTGTTTGTATCACAAGGTGATATTGGGCCTCATTCACGCATGAGGTTTTGTGAAAAAATTCCATTACCTTATAGCAAGTTGTTTTGATAAATAAAAGTGAAACTTCAAAGGTCATAACAAGTCTAATCTCACACTGTGCAACCCTCAAAACTTAAATTTGTATAATTGTCTGTATGATTACATATAGACATTACATTACCCACTTTCTGCAAAAATGGGCCTAAATCTCCTTAACCCACATGCTTAATGTGATGATTTACTGAGTAAGGGTTTTGAAAATTCTTACTACTCTTCCATCCACATACATAAATTTCAATACCTAGTTCTTTATTTTATCCCTTTTTTTCTAGCCATGTAAATTGAAAGAGGAATGATAGCATATATGGGTTAAGTGAAGGAAAAATTTAAATGCCTTTATTCTATTGCTGACTCTACTTTGACCTAAGAACATGAATTAATTAATCTGTTATCAAGGGAAAAGAGACGGTTAAAAAATTACGACATGGTACATATCCAATGGATCGAAAATAAATTAATGCCTAATCAACTTTTTCCTGATTTCTTGAAGACAGGGATTTAAAAGGGTTCTGCAAGCCAAGTATATACTTTCAGTATCAAATTTATGTTGTCTTTAGAGATATTTCAAAATTTACAGAGAAATAGAAAATTTAGTGTTCTTTTCTATCATTCCATAATTGCTAAGGAATGTATGAAATCTAGCCTGTCACCATGACTTTCTCTGCATAAGAGAAAAAGCCATACGTGCCACTGCAGAGGTACAGAGGATGAGCTGTGTCTGCTCAGAGGAAGAAGTACTACCCTCTAAGTTGAATAATCATGGGCAGCCTGCTTTTTTATTTCCAGATGTGGCATTTGAACTGAACCTTAGCGGATGTATTGCATAGACAGGTGGAGGTGGGTTTTGAAGCACAGAAATTTAGATGTAAAAAGCAAAAACATAGGCAAAGGTAGATGCTAACTTTGGACGAGCAAGTGGTACTGATGATGAGCATAAAGTACATGGTGAGAAGCCCTGGAAAGCAAGAGTGGAAAGACTGGGTCAAAGAGGGAAAGGCCATTACTGCAATCTAAGAACTGTAGAAAATGGACAAGATGTGAGCTTTTGAACATATAATTAGTGTTAATGTTACAGTATCTATATATCAGCACTGTGGGTGATGGTTCAGAGGAGAGAGAAGACTGGCCAGGAGAACCAGTTATGAGAGCATTGTTATTCAGATGGCCCAACTAGGCAAGTGGGTACAGTGAGGCTGGGGAAGAACAGTTTGGAAGAGGGATTGCTTCCGAGAAATACTCATTAAAGTGAGAAGTCTAGATTTGGAGGGAAAGTTGTATGAGAGAAAACAAAGAATTTTCTGAGATTGTCAGAAAATTGTTTGGGTGAAATCCCATTAGTAGACAGAGGGCTTCCTTAGAGATCACAAAATGAGGTTAAGTTCTGTCAGTATTCATTGTGAGGAACCAGCGGCATTTCAGAATTGATGCCTTTGTGGCTACTGAAAATGTATGGTTAGTCTCTCTCTCGTGAGAGAGAGAGAGTTTAAGATGAAAAGCCAGGATTAATCTTCAGGGAGTAAATCTAGGACGTGGCTTAGGTGTTGAAGATTTAGAGTGGCCGGGAAGTACCTAACGTATAGAAGTTAAAGAAGTAATTATATTTAGGGAACCACAAGAGAAAGGGATTCCAGTGAAAGAGTGTTCATGACATGTAATAAAGTAAGAAGATGTCAGAAGGAGAAAAGAGCCATGTTTATGATAAAAAGGGAGAGAAGAGGTTCAGGCAGAGGGCAGCAGTGCCTTAAAGAGAACAAGTTGAAAGAGGCATAGAAAAGCTACTGAATTTACTGATTTGAAAGAGATCGGCTGGGGAGAGCAGCTCCAGTATACTGGGAAGGGTGGAGACAAGCCTGGAAAGAATGAAGTGTTGGCAACTGAGAAAGATACTGGCAACACTGAGAGTTTCTATTCTGCTTACGATTTTGCACCCTTGCGAATTTTTTCTAAGGGAAGAGCCTCCATTTTTTGAGTTATGCTTTGTTACAATAATTAATATTCACTGACTAATTTACAAAGTTGGATATTTCACAAAACAGAAGAAGCAAAAAAAATTTAACAGAATCCCTTCTGTCCTTTTTGCCTGCTTCGACTTCTGCAATTGTTCTTCTGAAAACCTTTTTACTGAAGCAAATCACCCTTAATCAGCTTCGTGATACCCTATCACATGATTAACTCCAGGTGGCTTTCTCTGGATTAGAATGATTTAGGGAAATCTCTTACCATCAAATACTTTGAACTGTAAATTCTGGATTGTAGTTTCTGGTGACAGATTTTTAGAGACAATTCAGAAATAAGCACATCTGCAGGAATTAAAAGAAGTCTTTTTTGATTCTTCAGATAGGAAGAAATGCCTTATCTTTAAAATAAAATTTATGATGTTGGAGGTTGAGAAACATGGCATCAGCGAAGTATCAAGTGGTTAGGCTACTGCACTGGGCTTTTGTAAATAGAGGAATAACATCACCTGTCCCTGGATTCTTTGTGAGGAACCGCACCTAGGAGCAGCACATTTAATAATGCTTGTTAGAACAGTGGTTATATCTAACTTCCTATTTCCAGAGATTTTTATTGTTTACTGCATTGTTTCTCTCATATCTCTGTGGTTGAAACACACAACTTCTCATGATCTGACTCTTTCTTATCTTTCGCACCTTTCCTCTCTTGCAGTTTGCACTCTATCAAATCACATGTTCCGTTTGTTTAGAAAGCTCCTTCTGGCCCAGTCTGACATACTTCGATTAATCCCTCAAAACTCAGATCCAATAAAACTGTTATCATTAAGTTTGTCTCCTGAACCTGCCTCAGATACAATCAGTCGTTTCTGTATGCTGACTTTCTCTCTTGTGCAAATGTTTACCGTTAGTGGTATTTTTTATATCTGTCTTCTCAAGTAGACTGGAAGCATCTTGAGAAAAAGGCCCGTGATTTGTCATTTGTCTGTCTTCAATCCTAACCTGGCACCTGAAACAGAATAGGAGTTCAAGTGTTTTGTTTTTCATTGATTGGAATCGAGTCCAATATTTGGCTCTAAAATAATGTGAAAGGAAGTGTAATATACTATTATCTTTTCTGTCTGTGAAAACTTTCAATTTCCTCCTAATTCCTAACGTTCCATTAAAAAAATTGGTGCTATGTCCTGGGGCTGGAAGACATGCTTATTTATTGTCAGTGTATCAGAACAGCATTTAGCTTTTGTTGAAATAATTTGCATGCCTTTCCCATTTTAAGAAACATCACAGAAAGAAGATAATCTGCCTTAGTGGGTCAACTATGAATCTAATGATCCTCAAGTCAGAAGTTCCTTTTTTATGCTTGAATAAATGGCTTTTCATTTTAATGTGTATAGGTGATGGGAAGCATTTTTAAAGCAATCAATAACATACATTGAGTACTTACTTTACACAAAGAATTATTCAAACTGAACTGAACTAAGAAACTTTTTTGGCTAGCTGTTTACTTAAAATGGGAATAAACAAAAAGTGAAAACAATAATTTGCAAACATTTTTGAAGCCAATTAACATAAAAATAAGCATCTTCATGATGCTTAAGCATTTTATTCTTGAAAATGCATTGTGTTAAATCCTGTGGAAATGGAAGGAAGGAATGAAAGGGCTGATGGGAAAAAAAATGAGATCTAGAACCCAAAATGACTAGATCCAAGAAAAACGACGGAAGGAAACAGAGTAGAAGTGAGGTGAGGGACAGAGATGATCACAGCCAGTTTGGTTAAGATACACATAAAAATCTGACCTGGAGTGATTCACAAAGCCGTGAGTTCTACAAGCTACAGGGAAAATCTGTGCTTTTGGAGACAAGGACATGTAACTAGTGTCGTGCTGTATATGCTGTTTCTTCTTTCCTACTTTTACAACAATTATTATGGAAATAACTATTTATTGCTTACTTAGCATGTGCCAAAAGGTATGTTATCACTTTACATGCATAATTATATTTAATATTCACAAAACTCTGACATGACTATAATCCCCCCATTCTAGATAGGCAGTTTGAATCCTAGGTAAATAATCTGTCCAAGAACACAGAGCTGGTAAGTGGTAGAGGCAAGATTCATATTGAGACAGGCTGATTCCTGAAAGCATAGATTTAAGCAAATTTTGTATTATAATCTCAGATTAGTTATTTATTTATCTTTTTATTCAGGAAACTTTCACTAAATATCTATCTGTAGAAGGCATTAGAAAAAAGGGATAAAGCAATAGCTCTCTGAACAGCTCAGGAGTATTAGTCACTCAAATAAGATGTAACACCTACAAGTGCCAGTTGCTAAAGCAAGACCGAGCATCAAATCCAGAGAATGTGGGAAAGGGGGAGACACACGAGGAAGCAAGATAGCATCAAGAAGTTCTGGAACTATCAAGGAGTGTGTACAAAAGTCATTGTGCAAATACAATATTTAGACAGAACGTTTTGTCAACCAACATAAGCCTTGGTATTATATGTTTTTTTAATCCTGCTCCAAATAAAACTTTTTATGTAGATGGTGCTTAACAGCACTTTCCAAGTTCTTTCAGATGTATTGAGTCCTCTCGTTTACCCTTAAAGTTTGTGGTATGTCCCCCATTTTACCGAAGTGGAAATGTAAGTTTTAAGAGTTTAGGTGACATAGCTAGTAAATATCAAAGACAGAATTTGTTCTGAGTTCTTCCAGCACTAACTTTATTATTCTTCGAACTAAATCACTGCTTCTCTAACATTTCCTCTGAAGCTTTCCTTAAAGCAGGGGACAGTGTATGTGCGTGTCCCTGGCAAGTCTGGGCGGAGAGCCTGAAGCGGCCCTGAAAACACAGAACTCCTTTGAAATCTTCTGTTTTATATAAAACATGAAAAAGAATGATTCTGCTGTTTTCATATGCACACAAGTGGAAAAACTTTTAAAAGTGCACACATTGAAAACTTTTTCACCTTTAGTTAAATTTGATTCTCAAGGCAGTATTGCTGAATTTCCCCTTTGTCATGTAATGCCTTTTGACTGGCCACCAGTAACTCATATATGGGATAGAAAAATTGCAGAATTATACTATGCTAGAAATTTTTAATTTACTGCTGATGAACTATGTGGTTTACTACAATAATAGCTATTCTACTTTTTTTAAATATATATATAGCAGTTGTTTAGAGTTTTGGATCTTTGTATCTCATTTATTTGAAAGATTTAGGGCTGGTATTGGAGTGGGCTTGGTGTTGGGGTTCATTGTGAGTTTATTTTCTTAAAAATATATGGGGGAGCAGTTTATTAGTCACTCCCGAATCTGAGCCATGAACGGGTCTCCTTGGTTACAGATTGAGGACGTTTCCAGTGAGAGGCCTCTATGCTGCTAGTGACTTCCCTATGATCAATGCCTTGTATTCAGCACAGTTTTACTTTCTAGCTGAGGCTGGGATGCACCAAGCCTTAAGTGGAACGATGCTTAAATAGCAAGAGGGATGGGAAGCCAACAGGAACATGCAACAGATCCAAGGGCAGAAAAACAGCCACAAGTAGGAAGTCACAAATAATTCATGAAAAAAATATTGGAATGGTAAATAGAGTACAGTGCAAGAAAGGATTGCATGCAACAGGGAGCCTTTTTGAAGGATCCCTAGGCATGATGTACAGCACTGTGATCCTCTAAACATTATAGAACGAGATGGCAAAGAGGGGTAAGACAGCTCAGCCTGGAAGCAGGACGGGCAGGAAGAAGCTCAGGGAGCAGATGAAACCAGCAACGCTGGGCTCAACCAGGTGCTGGGGGGGCTGCTGCCTCCTTAGTGTGATTCAGGTGGCCAGTGTTTCACCGCAGCACTGGAAGACTATTTCTAGTGTAGCTTTAGAGCAGGACAAAATTAACTTGCGAAGTACCGTGTTGCTATCATTTCTGGTTCTAGGAGAAAAAAAAATTATCTGGATAAAACCTGATTGCAAATGTTTAGGATAAGAAATGGACTGTAATCACAGAGCTAGGAGGGGCATCATGTAACACATGATAAAACTGGGTCACTGAAAGATCAAATGATCTGTCCAATAAAATACAGAATCATAATGCTAGAACCAGGAGAAGAACGCAGATTTTCTGGGTTCTTTGGGGCAAAGTTCCACGTGGAGAAAACATGAAAACTACTATAATATTTTAATTTAATATCAGATTGCATAGCATGTTCTTTTTTTGGCTTTTATCATTTTTTAAAATTATTTTTTGTTATTGTTCAAAGTAATTTATGGTCTTTGAGCACATAGAATATTGGATATACTGTAGCCAGGAACATTGGCAGTGTTTTGTGAATTGCAGATTAAAGTTGGTAAGAAACCGAAACTGGTCATTGGAAGTAAATACACAGGATTCCTTATTAGAATAATGAGGATGAACATACTATTTTTCTGCAATTTAATAATTTAATTTGCTACTTTCTGCAACCTTTCCATTTTGATTGCAATCCCACTTACCTATTCTGAACTCAAGCACTTAACTATATACCGCCACTAATCCCCTCAGTTTTTTTGGTTGCCAATGATTAGAATAAACTCTAAACCACTAATCTATGGAAATTTATTTCCTGACATAAAGCATCATTCTACACATTTTAAGTAATCAGTTTGTTAGGGTTATTCCTTTCTTCCAAGCCATTTTCTTTAGCATTTTCACTTTTATGAACTTTTTTTCAAAATACGTAAGGCTTGACAACTGAAGATAAATTATCAAACTCAGAAATCTAGAAAGAAGAAAGTAAAGTATGTATCATAGCACCATCAAAGGATGGTAAAGTTTAACCTCTCAACATAATTTATGCTTAACATATAACAGATACAGTAATATTATATATAATTTTTAAATTCTTTACTTAACATTCATAATGTTCTATTTCATCATTACAAATTCTTACTGAGCATTGTAAATATGTGCCTTCATTTTATTTGACAGTCATTTACTTGACATTTAGTTATGCTTAATTTTGTCTATTATAAACAGTGTTGTGATAAATATCTTTTGGCTTAAATATTTGCCATATGACATTTTCTGGAGATAGAGTTTCATACACCAAAAGCTTTAAAAAATGTAACCTACTTATTTGCGTGTTAGAGACAAACAATCCTTCCACCACTGCCAATCCCCACTCACCCACACTTAATGCTCCTAAGAGCTGGGCCTAGGGTAGAATTGTTTATAGTTCAGGCACTTTCCCAGCATAGTTGATGTAACTTCCAGAGGAGTCTGTGCTGAAGCTTTTACCTTTTAGTCCTTAACTGTGCAACTTCCCCATCCCTACCATCTGCTAAATACACGAATTTGCACTGGATGGTCAAAGCAAACCTATTCTGAGCCTAAATATTTGAATTTTTATAGCTCCATGACCTCTACCTTCACCCCTCAGATCTTGTCAGTGAAGAATATGGAGTTGTTTCTTTCCAGCAAATCTGTTGTTTCAGATGGGTATCACTGTTGTATTTCTTTCTAAGACCAGTTTGAAAAATGGGTGTCTATTTGTGTGTTGTTTAACTGTCTAGAAATATGACATAAATAAATTTTTAAAAATCCAAAACAAATTAAAATTGTTTTCTTTTGTATAGATCTCATTGGGTACCACAAAACTATTTTTACCTTGGGGGGACTAGTTTTAAAATAGGATACTACATTGTAGCTACTCAACATAGTAAATACAATATTTTATATAGGAAAATTTGCATAAAGAATCTAAAACCTGACTTGAGTCTTTCTGCTTCATCACCAAGTAAGATAAACAAGAATAAAAGTTTTTAAATGACCCTAAATAAATGTTAGTGTTTTTGCTCATTTTAATATTCCTAAGATAGTATATTAAAATGCAGTTTTTATTAGGCATTTTAAATTACCATTTTCTGATTACTGTACACTTATATCATATGAACATTTTCATACGTGTAGAATGTATGAGCATATACATAGTGTGTGTGTGTATAGTAGAGCATTTGTAAATAGAGAAAAGCATAAGAAACAAAAGCAAACTCACCCCTCAGAATAAGCAACTGATAATACTTACGCACGTATCCAATTTATTATTATGTTAAGTATGTATACAGTTTTTAACTTTTCTGTAGTATGTATATATGTATATATATTTAGTCTTCTTTTAGAATAGTTTTGATAATACACTGCAACACAGTTTTGGCATCTGCTTTTTTTCTACATTGCTGTTAAAAATATTTTCTGTTGTTTAATTGTTCTGTCAAAACATAATATTTCATGGTTACATAATATTTATTCAAAAGGGTATACCATCTTTTTAATTAATTCTTTTTTCTTGAGTATTTAGGTTAATTTTAGTAGTTTACCACTCCCAATATTATATCTAAGATCAACATTGATCTTCGATCTCGGGGGATATTTCTGGTTATTTTATTAAAATAAAAGCCTAGAAGTGGAATTTCTGTATATATAAACACTTTTCTCTTCAGAACATCCTCCAAGAATGGCTATGCCAGTATATACTGATTTCAGCAATACTTATGGTGTGTGTTCTGCACCTCACAAGGCTGAGTGTTAGTACTAAATGATGAACACATAAAGTGCCATTTTGGTGTGGAAAAAGTGGTTTCTTAACCAAGATTCAAAGTTCATTTTCGAGATTATTAGTGATACTAAATGTTTGCCTATTTTATTGAACATTTGCATTTTTATAGTGAATAATTATTTGATTGTACCCTTTACACATTTTTTTTTTCCGATTGGTAAAAACTCTTTAAATCTCATGGTATATACTCTCTCATATGTGTTACACACATTTTTCCTGTATTTTAGTTTGTTGTTTAACTTTTGCTTTCAAAATAAATTTAGTAATTTCCTTTTTTCTTTTCTTAAAAATAGGAATACTTAATTTTAAAACTATGTGGATTTATTTAGATTTTGGATCTCAGGTACATAGGATTGCAGTAATCATAGAACTATTATTGATTGATGGAAGGATTGATTTCTTTTTATCTTTATTCTCCAATCTTATTTCTCTCCGTACTCATTATGCAACTACTTTATTGTATTTTCTATTTATTATATATATATATACATATATAACCTATTTCTTCTTCCATTTTTTGTTGTATTCACTTTAATTTGCACGCATTGTTTAGATTGTAAATTTCAGTCTGTTCCGTATATTTTTCACTCAGGGATTTTAAGATCTAGCCATTGTCGCTGTGGTTATGTCCAAACATTGCACTGCCCAGTATTCTATAATGTGAATCTGTCAACTCTGAAAGTGATGAACACCAAGACTGCATCTATCTCTTCGACACAACTGCAGTATGCATCCTATTGGACAGCACTGATTCTGGATCTGTATGAGACAGTGGTGTGTGTGTGTTTGTGTACCTAAGAGAGGAATTTCTAGGTCATATGGTACTTACATTTAATTGAACAAATTACTGCCAGACTGCTCTTCAGAATGAGTGGAGTCTATGCTGTCAACAGCCGAGCATAATGATTTCTGTATTACCTACTCTCTTTCATACATCTGTCTTTATAAACTTTAATGGTCTATGCAGTAAAATATATCTTTGTTGTTTTAATTTTTATTATCCTGATCACTACTGAATTTGAATATCTTCCATTTGCTTTTTATTAGTCTGTCTTAAATTGCTCGTTGGTATTCTTCACCAGTTTTTATTAGACTGTCTATTTTTGCTGATTTGCAGTAATTCCTACACATTTATCCATTCATTAATTTATGTAACAAATGCTCATACGTTGCTTACTTTGTGCAAGGCGTTGTTCTAGGCTCTAGGGATACAGTTGTGACCAAGAAAACCAATCAATCAATAAAATCATATTCTCCTGAAAGTTCCCATCTTGATTAGAAATATAGATACATCTTCCTAGTCCTATCTTGATTAGGAATGTAATAAGTAAGATCCGTAAATCAAAAAACATAATGTTGCAGAGTAATATTATGAATATTAAGGAGAAAAATCTAATAAGGGTAGAAGAGAATGTTGAAATTTCAGCTGGAGGGAGCAGTAGTGCCACTGAAAGTTTGCATAAAAAGGGCAGAGAAGGCATCCCACTGAAAAAGATGACTTTTTAATGAACACATGAAATACGTGTGTTCTGATATTACTTGGTTTGGGTATAGTTAACATATTTTCCAATATGTCAGGCTGTTACAGTACATGATATCTTGTGTTAAACAAAATTTCTTAATTTGGATGTTACATGTTATTCAGTTTTTTGGCTTTTGGTTGGCAGTTGAAGGGTTTGGTTTAGAAAATGCTTACCTAGTCCAAGTCACAAATGTGTTCTCCATTTTTGTTGCTTACAAAGGTAACATGAATTCCAAGTGGGCCTTCTCACAAACTACTGCTTCCTCTTTCCACATCACTACCTCAAAACAAGAGGAGGTTCTAACAATATAAAACCTCTATGGCTCCCATAACGTTACACTTCTTTTTCAAAAGTAGAGTTGTAGAAATCCATTCTTTGGCTTCTTATTATTTTCTTCCCAGTGCGTTCATTATACATGGTAGAACTTCCTGAATGATTGCAGTACATCACCATTTTGGCATTATTAGAAAATAATTAAGGGAGAGACAAGTCAACTCATATATCTTAGGCAACTTTATGTGCCAAACCAGAGCTACGTGCTTGCAATGACTCTGTTTCATTTAAGCCTTCCAGCACCATTTTGATACAGGTATTATTATTCCAATTTTACCATTGGTTCTGACAGAAATTTTGAGCATGCCTAGCGTCATGCAATCACTTTTGATATAGATTGAGTCAGACTCAACTTCGTGACTCTAAAGTCTATCTTCTTTCCACTATCATAATCTTAAAGATAACACCTAATAGTTATTAAGTGATAAGTGCACTAAACATTTGCGTATTCTTAAATTGAGTCTTCAAAGCAAAATGTAGAATTGAGGAAATTAAGACATAAAGAGGATAAGTAAGTTGCCAAAATCAAATACCTATAATCCTTTGAGGTTCTCAAATTTAGGCAGTCCCTCTTCAGGATTTATCGTCATGATCTTTATGATCCCTCTCGCACTCTGGTGCTTCCTCTCCTCTCTATTCTTTTTTGAAATACGATTTCTTGTTTTATTTAGTAACTTCCTCTCCTATTTCAATTTTCCAAGACTGTATGTATAACAGCTTTTCTGAGGATTCTTGTTTGACCCCTGGAAACAGGATGTTATTTATTCCCTCTAAGAAGCATCCCCAGATCCACTTTGTTAAAACTCCCTTTTCCATTGGTTAGCCTCTCCAGAAATCATAATTGATAAATTTCTGCTGTATTTTTTTTTCTACAGTGTCATTCTAGTGTTTAAAACATGGTGCTTTCTTTTTAACCCCTTTTATTCAGGTGAAGATCTTTCTACTTGTAGACCCTTGGAATTGAAAGGCAGCCTTGTTCTACCTTTCTGAGAATTCCACTGTATTTGTTGGGAAGTGAAGAATGAGAGGAGTAAAGGACAGACATCTCCTAAACTGGACACCATTCAAGTCCTCTCCCTAGTTAAATGCATAACGTTCATTTGAAATCCAATATCAACAATTCCCTGAAGCCAGTTCTCAGGACTCCAGCTTCTTTGTCCTTTAGGAAAATGAGATTTTGGAGGAAGGAGGGAAGGAATGTATATCCTTCTCTTCCTCTGTCCCTGAACCTGAACCCTTTTCCCCTTTAGTAAAAAAGCAAGTGTGAACTACACAAATGTTCAAAGGGTGTAGTAAATGCCAATTGTTGCTTTCTTATATGCTTTCCCCTTGCTTAAGCTTTCTTTTCTTGTAAATTCAATTTTTATTGGCATATAGTTGATTTACAATGTTGTGTTAGTTTCTGCTGTACAGCAAAGTGAATTAGTTATACATATACATGTATCCACTCTTTTTTTTATTTTTATTTTTTTTGCGGTACGTGGGCCTCTCACTGCTGTGGCCTCTCCCATTGCAGAGCACAGGCTCCGGACGCACAGGCTCAGCGGCCATGGCTCACGGGCCCAGCCGCTCTGTGGCATGTGGGATCTTCCCGGACCGGGGCATGAACCCGTGTCCCCTGCATCGGCAGGCGGACTCTCAACCACTGCGCCACCAGGGAAGCCCTGGTCTCACTTTTTAAACATTGTGCTTCCTCAAGCAGACTTGCATTTATTTTCCTAATCTTCGTATATTGCCTGGATGATGAACATATGTGGCTGGTAAACAGATTCACCTCTAACATTTGAAGGAATGGGCAAGAGGAGAAATGGTGGCTAACTTACTGTAGATCTTCATAGTTAAAAGTTATAAATCATGCAACCAACAGTTAAATAATGTTTCCAACTTTGAACAATGCGCATTCTTAATGACATGAAAAGTGAGGTTTGAAGGTAGAGCTCTCAGGCTTCCTCAGTATTCCTCAGTAGAACTTGGTTCCCTGGAAAGTTGTCCCTGACAAGTCGTTGGGCCTGGCTTCCAGCACTCATTCTCTCCATTCTTTCCCCACCCCATTTGCAGTTATGAGGTCAGTCCAGCCTGCATGTCTAAGCTTGGTTCAGCCTCCTTCTCCTTGGCCACTCTTCAGATATGCATACCAGCCACTCAGTCCACCTCAGGGAGATCAAACAGGAAAAGAGACATGTACAGGCCCAGAAAGCAGGCTTCAGGCCACTTGGTCAAGCAATTTTGGAGTCCAGGGGAATGGGAGAATAATCTAGAAGGGAGGAGGGAGGATGTTGTCCAGACCCAAGGCTCTTTGTTCCACGGGGAAGCAGAGAGGATGGACAGTTCAGGGCCTGCTGAGGTGCAGGCTGATGGGCTGCAAGAGCTGCTCCTTAGGAGGTAATTGTCCAGACTTGGTCCTCTCGAAAGGCGGGGGAGAAGCGGAGATGGTTGGCCCCACCGACAGCTGCTTCCCAGCCTTACAGTGCCAGACACTGGGCCTCCCTTTCCTCGGCTGTAAGCTTAAGCTGCATTTTCAAGGAAAGCCAAGACAGACTTAAAGAAATCCTGAAGTATAGATTTGTTTTTCCTCTTTAAAACGTCAAAAACTAGAAGTAATGGCCCAGTTTGTCTTTCTTGTTGTTCGTTTTTTCTCTGTAGCTTTCTGTATTACATAATTATCTAGTAAAATTAAACTAATGTAAATACATATTGAAAGATAAGATATCTGATTCCTGGTTCCCCAAATGAGGTTTTCCATGTTCTCCTTCAGGAAATTGATTCAGTTGCTGTGATGTGAGCCCCCATTCACACAGTTATTTTGAAACTAGTGGCCCACTGACCACAAAAAGAAATAAAACCTAGACACACATACCATTTAGTTACTTTTAATACCTATCTTTCTGATTCTAATTCAACAATATTGGCCTCAAGCATTGCGGCATAACAAGAAATAAATATTTGGTCTTTTTCCCAGGCTCCTGGCACAGACCTCCTAACCCCTTGGAATCTCCATTGATAAGAGTGTCTTCTGTATACTCATGAAATGGCTGGTGACTGGGGTCCCCCAGAAGCTTCAGGATGGGGACTGGTCACCAGAGACACCAGGGCATGATTAGAAGTTTGGAACATCTGTGGGAGGGAAGAGTGGCTGGAGATCGAGTTAATCATTAATAGCCAATGATTCAATCAATAATTCCTACCTAATGAAACCTCCCTAAAACCCACTAAACACTAGTGCTTTGGAGAGCTTCAGGTTGGCGAACAGAGTGAGGTGCTGGGAGGGTGGTGCACCTGGAGAGAGCATGGAAGCTCCACTCCCCTTCCTCCGCAGCCTGCCCTGTGCATTTCTTTTATTTGACTGTTCCTGATTTGTATCTTATAATAAATTTGTAATAGTAAATAAAGTACTTTCCTGAGCTCTGCGAGTCATTCTAGCAAATTATCAAAACCCAAGGAGGGGTTTAGGAGAGCCCTTTGAATTTGTAGCTGGAAGGCCAGAAGTACAGGTGACAACCTGGGACTGCTGACTGGTATCTTAAGTGAGGGAAGTCTTATGGGACTGTTCCCTTAACTTGTGGGATCTGATGCTAACTCCAGGTAGACAGTGTCAGAATTGAATTGAGTTGTAGGCTACCCAGCTGGTGGTGGAGAGTTGGAGAAGTCGTGTTGTAAAAGACACTACTCATCAGAAGTGCTGTGAGTAAGACCAGTTCCTTAGCAGTGTTTCATTTTTGAAAATGAAAGAAAAAAAATGGTGCATACATACACTTGGTATTGATGGTAAAATTATCCTTATATATTTTGAATACCTGTTCTATAGTTACATTATAGGTCTTGCCATTTATTATCACTGAAAAATTAAAACTTATATTTTCAATTAAATTTTGAAAATTTTAAAGACACTTCAGCTGTGTCAAAGCACATTGCCATTTTTACAAAAGTGCCTGTATAAATTTTCTTCTTCCAGATTTTCCTTGGTATCAGTAAATTGTTTTTTGTTTGTTTTTTTTTTTTTACTCTGCATTTCTGCCTTCACCATGGCAGTGAGTACATAATTCAGTCTGGGGGCTGGCCTGTTTTGTCTGAATTACAATAAGATATACAACAGCCAGAAAAAGAAATCTGAAAACCTTTTGTTCCTAAATCTCAGAAATATTGAATTCGTAATTTGGTGTTTTCCATAAGGAGTAACGGAATTTCGAGGCTTGCCTTTCTCTTCTGCTTCATTCACTGGCTTTTTGCCAGACAACCAGCTAGGAGTGTTCATGCAGAGAAATGGAATGCTGGGAAAGGTTTATTATTATTTTGGTATTTCACATAAAAACAACTTTGATTTGCTGAACTTTGAAAAAAAGAAATGTCAAAACTGACATATTTAAGACAGAAAGCTTTCTTCACTAAAATTACATTTTAGTTCTTAACCAAATGCAGGAAGCAACAGCAACAGAAAGGTAAACGTGTTGCTTAAGGAATGCTGTGTCATCTCTCAGAATGGAAAGTGTGTTAAGTGTTTCCCTGTAAAGTACTTCTATTGATTTATCAAATACACAGAAGGATCCTAAATCCATTAAAAAGAACTGGGATGTCAGTGCTAAGTAATAGTGAGAAAAGTATGAATAATAAAAATAAGTGCTGTTTACGGGAGAACTATGCTCTTGTGGCTTGGTTGTTACTACTACCTCTAAGTAATACTGCAACTATTTCACCATGCAGTTATGTAAATAAGCAAAAAAAAAAAAGCTTCACTTGACTTTACTTTTTGCTTATCTACCGCATCATCCACAATGGACTCATTTTAAAACTAACAAATCTGGAAACAATATTCCTTACATTTCTTGGCATAAGTAGCTTTTTTTAGAAGGCAGCTAAAATTAGGCCATTACCTGAGGGAAGGAAATTGTGTTTATTGGTGTTCATCTGGTATCTACATATTCAATCATATTATTTCATAAATATAATTAACCAAATATTAACTATCATTGTAATAGAAAAGACCAAATGAAAAGTCCATTCCAAGTGATGACATGACTTAGCCTACAATTCTGATTTTTTTTTAAATGCCTTCTCATTAATGATAAATATTTGTTAGAATAGGTGAAATCTATCTATAGTGATTTCAGGGTCAGTACATGAGAATGTTATTTGAGGTAGTAACTGAAACAAGACTTTTGCACTTCAAATATAAAATAAAATGCATTTTATATTCTTTTGCTCATTGTTGATCATTATTTAAATAAAATTAAAACAATTCAATTAAAGCAAAACATGTATGCTTGCCAAATGAAATATGATTTGTGACTAAGGATGAAAGATGTTTTGCAGGACTGGTTTGTGATGTGTCCATTTGTTTTTTACTGGTCTGGCATCTTTTTCCACCTTTTTCTGGTAACAGCACCCTGATTTTTCTCCCTCACTCTCCAACCATGCCTATTCTGCAGCTAGTTCAGGGCCATGTGACCCAGGCTTGTCCAATCAGTGCTTCACTTGCTGCAAGCTACCGTGATTGGTAGAAAAAAGATTACATGATCCAATCAGAGTTTATTCCAATATTTTTGCTAAAACATAGAGATGAAAACGTATAAGCCGGAAGCTACTAGGGACCACCATGAAGGGAGAGCCTTCCTGTGAATGAAACAAATGGAGATGAAAGTAAAACTGAAAGATCAAGACGGGGTAATTTGATTCTGACGTTGTTGAGCTTCCGGATCCAAGCATGCCTGAAATGAATGATACCTCTGGACTTTCCCGTTACTTAAGCCAATATATTCTCTCTCTTTTTTAAAACCTTTCTTTCTATAGTTTGTGACAAAAAGAATTGTAACTAATACCATTTACTCACATAATAGCCGTGGGTAAATTTGAAAAATCTAATTCATTAACCTCTTAAGTGGTTTTCCCTGATGAAAATACGTGCTAATGCCAGGCAACTGTGCAACGAATTACTACAGAGATCATTACTTTCAAGGAGTTGAGTGCATTTTTAAAAAGTAAACCAGATAGTTAAAACACCGTATACATTTGACTGTACTTTTAATTTTTAGCATCATTATATAGTTATGTGGTCTAGATATTTGAATATTAGCCATACTTAGAACTTAGGTTACCTCTGAGAAGTTCAGTTTTCTTTTGCTTTCTGACATAGACTACACTGGCCATTGAAAACCGTACAAATGATTGCACTTAGAAAATAATTGAGAGTCATTTCCTTTTACTTTATATGCCAACATTTAATGCAAATTGATGTTCCCTAAGGAAGTGGCTACCTGGTAAGATTGTGTATGTGTGGGTGTCTCTCTTGATGTTTCTTTAATTGTACTTCTTTTTGGAATTTGACTGTGTTTGCTTCCACTCCGTGAAAGCTTTTCTCCAAATCTGTTTAATCATAGAGGATGAATTTCACCATCCTACTAGTGGAAATCATATATTTTCTTGTTTGAAATAGCAATCAGTTAGCCAGATATATCCCTTGGCCTTTTAAATGGAGCTGAGTTATCCAAGCAACAATGACTAGAATCTTATAAAAGCCCAGTAATTGAAAGTAGCTGTGTAGCTGCCTATTTCTAATGCTTATTCTCACTCACTCAAAACCCAATCTTTCATTGCAACCTGCAATTTTGCCTTTTTTTTTTTTTTTTTTTTTTTTTTTTTTTTTTGCGGTACGCGGGCCTCTCACTGCCGCGGCCTCTCCCGCTGCGGAGCACAGGCTCCGGATGCGCAGGCTCAGCGGCCATGGCTCACGGGCCCAGCCGCTCCGCGGCATGTGGGATCCTCCCGGACCGGGGCGCGAACCCGTGTGCCCTGCATCGGCAGGGGGACTCTCAACCACTGCGCCACCAGGGGAGCCCAATTTTGCCTTTTTATTTTCTTTATTTTTCCTTTCTTTGCATCCTTCTCTGTCTTTTCTTTTTTCTTTCCTCTCTCTCTCTCTTTCTGTGTCTCTCTCTTTTTTTAATTTTTAGTTACCATTCCTCCCTGATCTCTAACTCTGCAGCACTCAGGTTCTAGATGTGTGATCAGGAGGAATTTTCCCTGATAATCAAAGGATTATTAGTGCCTAACTCTGTACTTTTTTCCTTGTTTCTATTTAGCATTCTGGGAACTTTGCAGTGACACTCCTTGTTTGAACTCTGTCCTCATGGGAACCACACAGTTTGGGCCAATAATCCTCTGTTGATTCTTATGTGAAATTAGATATCCTTGATACCCTTTCTCAGTAACTATAGTTAAAGCTGGGATTGTATAGGAAAAATGGTTCCATCTGCTATCATTTGTGTCCAAGCAGACTCTAAACTGTTTCAAGATTAGGGAAGGTAAAAAGTGTCCTGTTTCTCCAGAGATATATTTTCTTTGCTGGCAATCAGAATAAAGCTTTTTGTCAATTTTTTTTTCTTCTTTTGCTGAGAGCTCAGAGTTTAAACTATTACACAGCTGCCAAGGAATGAGTGTTTACTAGCTCTCTCCATGTGAATGTGAAAAGAAAAGCCTATCATTTAAGGAGCACGTGTATGGGGGCATTGCAAGATGTTAGGAAGTATGGAACTAAAGAATATTATTATTTATTCTTAGCTTGGAAAAGTAGTTCAGTCTAGACATTAGGGCCCACACAGTGAATAAAACTCATCTCTTTCTTCTCAAAACCATTGCCCAAGGCTCTACATACTGTCTCTACCGTGACAATCTTTAAACGTTAAGTGAAGACAAATTCTTCTCATTTCTTAGTTAGCTATATCCTGGCATTCTTAGAATCTGAGCCTCAGATAAACTATTTCATTTCTCTAGTTGTTCTACTGAAATAGTCTTCTTGAAAATAATGATTTATGTACAACTGTGTTTTGATTTACATGCTTAACCTTCCTTAGTGTTCTCAGTATCTGAATGATTTATTGATTAATAGTTTAAATCTCTCTATACTAAGTAGATAATTTCCCCATAAATATTCAGTTGTTTAGATAATCCTGTTTCCTGTCAAAGTGTTTCTGATGTTTTATAAAAGCACAGAATTTTTTTCTCCCCATTTTCTATTTGTGTAATTTAAAATGCAACATTTATTGAAAAATTGGCTCATGCAGACTTCCCTGATCTAATTGATCAGTTCAGATACAAATGAAAAATATATTTACCTGAGTCTTTCATCATTAAGATCCATATGTTATCTTCACAGGCATTTGCAAAGAACCGCTCATATGCAATAACTCATATTCACTTTTGACCAAACCGTCTGGCTGAAGTACATTTATTATCTAATATTCATATTTGGAGTCAGTTATTTTCATGAAGTACCTCTGCTCTCACTTCAATAATGCTTTGCTTCTCTCAGTTTAAAGTACAAATAGCAGTGTAGCTAGAGATTTATAATCTCAAGAAATTTAAAAAAATTTTTGATGGGTTAGGTAGGTCTACAAAACTACAAAACTAATGACGTTAATACTGAAATGTTAAAGTTACTAATTTTGGAAGATTTTTCTAATTTCTCTTACCCCTAAGAATTTGGGAGACCTTAATATAACTTCAATATTGATGTCATAAAAAATATATACATTACTTACCCATGATATTATTCAACTCAGTCTCCCTGCATTTGAATCCTGGCTCCTGTGCTCCTCCCTGCATAAACTTGAGCTATTTGTTTGCCCTGTATAAGTAGTAATTGAATCAGTGATAAAATGTGGAAAGTCCTTCCCATGTCATAAATTTGTTTTCATGAATAAACAATAAAGTGAGTAAAAAAGTGCTTAGAATATTTTCCTCCATGCTATAAGTATTCAATAACTTCAAATAATAGTTTCAGCAGTTATAATGTAGTAAGCACTATTGCAGATGTGCCCCAAGTGCTGTGTTAGCACAGAGGATGACTCTGACGGCACATAGGTGGACTGTAGGCACAGAGAAGTTTCTCGTAAGACATGATGCTAGACTGAACATTAAAGGATTGGAGCTCCTTAGAGAAAGACAAATTGCATATTTTTGAGTATCCCCTTAGGGCATATGTGAAAAAT
This sequence comes from Tursiops truncatus, assembly GCF_011762595.2. Classification (NCBI taxonomy): domain Eukaryota; kingdom Metazoa; phylum Chordata; class Mammalia; order Artiodactyla; family Delphinidae; genus Tursiops; species Tursiops truncatus. Next base: position 3,189,226 of record NC_047054.1, read on the forward strand.
TATGGATTCAAAAGATATTGATCATACTTGAGGTTTTCCATGTGTTGCTAAACTTCCCTCCTGCCAGTTTTAATCAATATGCTCTCACATATAGTAAATTAGAAAAATTAAGTTTTTTTAATGTGTAAAGAAATATTATCATGTGTTGGTAGAAATGGACTTATTAAAATTTGGGAGAAATTATTTTTATAATATACATCAAAAGCCATAAATATGTTAATACTTGCATTTGGTTTATTCTGCTTATGGAACTAAATCCTAAAATCAGAAAAATCAAAGTAGACAGGATGAATGCAGGATGAATCTTCTTCAGTAAGTAAGAACACATAGAATCCGAGTTACAAATGGTGAGACTGCCCTAGATAAGAGCAAAGATACATTTTCCATTATATTTTAAAGTAAAGCAATAGACAGGTATAAATGTCAATAGGATGGTTGCTTTGGTGATAGGAATTTCTCTTCAGATTTAACCTAATTTTAATGTAAAGGCTTAAAGAGAAATTATTAGGCAAGGATAGAGATCGTGTCTTCAGAAGGGAAAAGAGTTGTGCAATATTCATCTTAGTTGGGGGTGGAGAATGTATTAGACAAGTACAGAAGGGTGTTCTGACAGTGTGTAAAATCCGTTTGAGATTCGTGCCCATATGTTTAGCGTGAGATCAGTCAAACCAGCTGTGACATTTTCTTTAGCAAAATTGAGCTATTTGAGTACAGGAATGGCATGAGTGGATATTTAGCTTTACTAGAACTGCACTTTTGCCTACCCCAAAACAATGAGACAAACTAGGACAAAAGAGTCTAGGGAGGTTGAAAGACGGTGAGTATCAATATAGGAATGCGTGTCTAAGATGAATAAGGGAAGAAGCGAGGACATTATGGGGATGACAGAAAATGAAAAGGAGGTAGCACCAGTGGATGGGAAGTTACTGTGAGGTTGAAGACGTGGAGTCGAATATGGGATTCACACCCTGGCAAAACAGGAAAGCTTGACGGGGATCAAGATTTCAGAAGGTTTGCCATTATTAGTGAGAGTGAGTCTGCTTGTACAGACTACAAGTACTTATTTACTTCTTACTATTTGTCAGACACTCTTCTAAGTCACTGAATACATCAGTAAGTAAAAGTGCTTACACAATAAACAAGGGAAATGTAGTTATTATAATAAATCTAGTACTAATATAAGTGAGTAAATTTTATGTTATGTTAGAAAGCTATACATACTCTAAGAAAAATAAAACATAGAGATTTCCCCTTGCAACCAAGATGGAATAATGGGGACCAGATTTATCCTCCCAACTTAAATGGCCAATATAAACAGACAGTAATGGAAGCAATGGTTTGCTGGACACTGGACCTCAAAAAAAATGAAGGAAAGTAATCCCCAATATAGGAGAAAGAGATGAGTACTAAAATCGCCCCCATTTACTTCTTTGAGAGTTTCCAGGTCACACGCAAGGGGAAGAAACATGAATGGAGTCCAACAATTTCACTGAGTTGATGACACAGACCTGAGAGTTTGGAGAGAACAAGGTGGCTAGAGTGCAGAGGACAGAGTACCAGAGAGGAAAGAGCTGCACGGAGCGAGATGTCCCAAGGTCTGTAGAGGATCCCCTCAAGTTTCAGCTGAGTAGTGATCAGCACAGGCATGTCAGGAAATGAGACTGAAGAAGGGAATCTCCAAAAGGCTAGAGTTAGCTGTGCCTCTGAGAGTGCCCGGGAACAGTGCCTATTCCCAGAAGCCAGACTGGAAAAATCTCAAGCTTCATGGAGCATTGGGTAGAGTACACAGAAAGGTCTTGCCTCAGCAGTGGAGAATAATTAACTCCAGACGGAACACTGCTCTGTTCCTACCTAACAAATTTTAAAAGTAATATCTAAAGGATAAAACTATTTCCAGGTAAATTAACTGTGTCTCAGGAAGAAACTCAAGAATACTTACAGGAGTACAAAATTATCCAGCACCCAACAAGGTAAATTCACAGTGTTGGGCAACCAATAAAAAATTTGCAGGCGTGCAAAGAAGCAAGAAAATATGACCCAGAATGAGATTGATCAAAAAATTAGTGGAAACCAAACCGGAACTGACACAGATGTTTGAATTCTCAGATTGTGGCAATAAAAGCTATTAAAATTATATTCTATACATTTTTTAAAAATTCAAAATTAAGAATAGACATTGAAATTATATAAAAGACTTAAAATCAAACTTGCAAAAATGAAAACTGGAATATATTTATTTCTCCTCTTTTTCTTCTCTTTCTCATCAATTATTGTATGATTTGGGAGATGTATTTCCTTTTTTGGCTTATTTTAGCTTTGTTTTATGATACTGCTGGTTATTTTAAGGTTATATGGTTTGTTAGCTACACCCCATTTCATTATATCAATATTTCATATTGGTTATTGTAATAATTAGAATACATTTCCTCAAATTCTTAGTCTGTTAGATTTAATAGATACAGTAACACTGTGCGAAATATGAGGCTTACAATAGGTTTATTGCTCTGCCTCCGTGCTATTCATGTCCCCTCTATATATGTGTATAATAAGTGTAAGTTACATAAATTATATAAATTATAAACCCACAATACAGTCTTGTAATTTTTGTTTTAAACAGTTATATGAGTTTTAAAGATTGTATCTTTGGAATAAGTATCTATGTTCTAAAACTCATCTATCTAGTATTTTTTCCCTACAGTTTGATGAACTTCCTTCAGTTTCTCTTATAGCTCAGTGGCTTTCTCCACAAATTCTTTGTTTTCATTTGTCTGAAAATTTTACTTTGCCTTCCTTCTTAAACGATATTTTTCTTTAATGTAGAATTTAGTTAACTTTTTTTTTTTTTCCTTTTTGTACTTCAGCAGTTCTGTCCCGCTGTCATCTGGGCTTCATTCATCCTAAGGAGAAGTCAGTGGCCATTCTGAATGTAATCTGTCATATTCCTCTGGATGTTTTTGAGATTTTCCGTTACTGTTGTTTTCCAACATTTTAACTATACTTTACCTAATTGTGTTTTTCTTTATATTTATCATTCGTGGGTTTTGATGAGCTTCTTGAGTTTATAAATTTATGTCTTTCAAAAATTTAAGAAACTTTCAGCCATTATTTATTTAAATATTTTTCTATCCCATCTCTCACTCTTCTTCTGGGCCTATAATTACACATGTGCTAGAACTTTGAATATTACCCCACAGCTTATAGTGGCCTTGTTAATTTCCTTCCTATTTTTTTTCTCTTTTCTTCATTTTGGATAATTTCTATTTCTTTATCTCGAGTTCACTGGTTGAATATTTTATAACAGATTTTCTATTATATATTATATGGAATTTCTAAGATTTTCTATCTGTTCATTCGTTATAAGCATATTGAATTTACATAGTTGATATAGTTAAAATAGCTGCTTTGTAATCCTTAACCACTATGCTCAACACCCAGGCAATTTTGGTGTTGGTCCACATTGATTGTGTTTTCTCTTAAGTGTTGATCATACCTTTGTGTTTCCTGTATCTACAATTTTGGATTCTGTCCTGTGTCACTGTGAATAATATTTTTCAGAGATACAAGTTTGTTTTAATTATCTGAAGAATGATATTGGTTGGTTTGTTTTTGAGAAATTTTGCTTAATTCAAACTACAAAGACTATCTCCTCTCTTGTGGGAAGCAACTGAAATATCTTTTCAGTTTTTAATATTTGGCTGTGTTAGTTGGAGTATACCTTGAGTATGTGTAGTTCAGGGGTCATCCAGACATTTGAGCAAAATTTTGGATTCCCCTTCTGTGACTTTCTCCATTCTGAAACTTATCCTATCCCTTTCTAGCTGCTCTGGTAGCAACTAACCCTAGCTTCTGCTTCTTAAAACCAGGAAGACTGTGGTTTTCTATATAAATATTAGCTGTCTCTGCTAGAACTGACTAGCTCATGCCTTCAGGCAAAAGCTATAAAAATGGGAAAATCATCCAGTGCATTTTCCTTTCCCCCCCCCCCCCGGCGTCTAATTTCTACCTGATTTTAATCGCTTTCAGATGTGTACATGTAGTTTTATTGTGATTGTTATCATTTCATTTTATTTTTCTGTGCAGAGTTCATGTGTTGTCAGTGGGAAGCTCTGTCTGATACGAGTTATTCTATGAGTACTGAAAATAGGAACACAATTTTTGTACTTTGACATTTTTAATTCTAATGCTTAATACATAGACTTCTTAGGAATATCTAAGTAAACAATTATTAATTTTCAATTCTTTCTTTCTTTCTTTAGTCTTTCAATTCTTTTTCTAGTTTTGTTTTATTTACTAGGCCCTTTAGAAATGGGGTTGACAAACTATGACCCATAGGTCAAACGTGGCCTGCCATCTGTCTTTATAAGCAAAGTTTTATGAGGACATATAAATACCGATTCATTTATGTATTGACTCTGTTTTGCCCTACCAAAGGCCAAATTGAGTAGTGTGACGAAGACCCTACAATTGTTTACTATTTGGCCTTTTCTAGAAAAATTTGCCAACCTCTGTTTTAGTACCATGTGGAATACAGTTTGTATTAGTGGGCAACTATATCTAGATATCAGAGGTAAAACTTAAGAAAAAAAATCTCTTCTTAGTTCTCTGTATATACTTTATATACTCTGTATATACTTTAGACATACCCCTCTATTTCTTGTTTCCGAGGAGGTAATATCAAAGAATGTGTGTTGGATTTGTTTCAACTGAACTTAAGAATCTGTTGAGAATATAATATGATATTTCTCCTTGTATTTGTTAATGTAATGTCACAGGACAGCTCCCATAGGATACATATTCTGAGTTATAGATTTTCCATTCAGAGTATTTATAAAGAAGTGTTCTTAGGATCAAAACTGTAGACAAGTAAAGAAAGCAGGGATGGGGCTGTGGGACAATTGGAGCTGCAATACAGTGAAAACAAAGGTTTTAGACATCCCATAGGAAGATGTGGAGCTGTAATGACCTTATAGAATTTTCCTGAATTGAGGCAAAAGTGACATAGGCTTTAAGATGCTTCTAAAAGGGGTTTTGAATAAGGTGACTCTCTACATCCAAAGGCAATTTCCATAGAGGAAGACAGCTAAGATCTGTCAGCCATCAGTACCCCCAGCAGCTGGCTAAATGAGTGCTTTAGTTTGGTGGATAGATATATTTAGAGGATTCACTACAGTATACATTCTTTTTTTTATTTAAAGACATTTTCTGTTTTATTTTTAACAAATTTATTTATTTTATTTTTATTTATTTTATTTTTATTTATTTTTGGCTGTGTTGGGTCTTTGTTGCTGCAGACGGGCTTTCTCTCGTTGCGGTGAGTGGGGCTACTCTTCATTGCGGTGGCTTCTGTTGTAGCGGAGCACGTGCTCCAGAGCGCAGGCTCAATAGTTGTGGCGCACGGGCTTAGTTACTCCGCAGCATGTGGGACCTTCCCAGACCAGGGCTTGAACCTGTGTCCTCTGCACTGGCAGGTGGATTCTTAACCGCTGCGCCACCAGGGAAGCCCAACATTCTTATACTGATTGGTTTACAAATATTTAACCAACCTCACATAATGGTATTAAAACTCTAAATGAATATGATATGTTATTCTTTTTATACATAATTGGAATTATATTTTCTAATATTGTGGGTAGCATTATTGCCTCTATATTTATGAAAGTAATTAGTATATAGCTTTCCTTTTTTGTTGTTGTTCACATTTTCATATCAAACATATATTCCTCATAAAAAGAGTTGGAAAATGTGTTTTCTATTTTTGCTCTCCAAAAGGGCTTATATATAATAGGATTGGTTTTATTTCTGCCTTAGAAAAGTTTGAGAGGAACATACTTATGAAACTCTCTGGGTCTGGAGTTTTCATAATGGGAATATTTTTTTAAGTTCAATAAAAATAAACTAGTTTACGTTAAAATAGCAAATTAGTTAATTTACATATGTGCAAGCATAAGCACACTAATTCCTGGAGACCCAGGACGCCATTGTCCACCAGAGGAGGGACTTATGTGGATCAGTTGGTCAAGGAATTTTAGTTCAGATCAGTCTCGTATTGGACCCGGCTGGCTTCCAAACTCATCCTGTGATTACTTGCCCAGTTCCAGAATGCACGTCTGGAGTACACATATAAGCAACTGGCAGAATTCCCACGCTGTTTTAATCACTTGTGCATTAAGGACTTCTTATGATAGGAAAGGCCAATTAGAAATTAATACAGCTTCCTTTACCTACAAAAATAAAATAGTAAATCAAAAGCCATGGCACATTCCTGGAGAGATTGCAGGGATGAGAAGCACCATGAAGAAACTGAAGGACGTGGGGTGGTGCTTCTCAACATATTCCCAATCTCAGTGATCTGTTTGGCCTGTGCGGAAAACAGGTAGATGTTGGAGAATGATAGTGGACTATTGTAAACTTTGTCAAGGGGTGTCTTCCATTGTAGCTGCAATTCCAGATGTGGCTTTATTGCTTTAGCAAATTGACACATCCTCTGCTGCCTGGCATGCAGCTAGTCATTTGCCAGATCTTTTTTTTTTTTTGTCTCTCTAGACCTTTAACTAAAGACTATCAGAGGCAGTTTGTTTTCAACTAACAAGGCCAGTAATACACCTTCATTAACCTGATGCGGGGCTATATCACCACCTCTTCTGCCCTTTTTATCATAATTTAGTTCACAGGGACCTTGATTGACCTTCCCTTCCATAAGATGCCATGGTAGTCCATTACACTGATGATATTTTGCTGATTGGACCTGGAGGCAAGAAGTAGCAACTACTGTAGACGTGTCAGAGACAGGGAGTAAAACCCAGAAGGCTCTGGGAGGCTCCACATCAGTGAAAAGTCTAGGGATCCAGCGGTGTGAGGGCATGTTGACATTTACCTTTTAAGGCGAAGAATAAGTTATTGCATCTGCCTCCCAAGAAAGAGGCACAGCCCCTTTGGATTTCGGAGGCAACATATTCCTCATTTTTTTGTGCTACTCAGCTCCATTTACCCAGTGACCCCCCAAAACCGCTAACTTTGATTGAGTCCCAGAACAACAGAAGATTCGGCAACAGGTCCAAACTGCTGAATAAGATTCTCTGCCATGTGAGGCAGAAGATACAGCAGAGCCCGTGGTACTTGAAGTGGCAGTGGTCGGTAATGCTGTGTGCGTCCTTAGCAGGTTCCTATAGGTTATACCACAGGGCACGCAGTTAGCATTTTAGAGCAACACCCTACCATCTCCTACGATTATTATTCTCTTTTTGAGAAACAGCTCTTGGCCTGCTACTGGGCCTTGGTAGAGACTGAATGCTTAACCATAGGCCACCAAGTTATCATGAGATGTGAGCTGCCCATCATGAACAGGCTGTGGTCTGATACGCCAACGCATAACGTTGGCACACACAGAACTCCGTTATCAAATGGCAGTTTTTTGGGTTTTTTAAAATTTAACCCTATTATTATTATTATTATTTAACATCTTTATTGGAATATAATTGCTTTACATGGTGCGTTAGTTTCTGCTTTATAACAAAGTGAATCAGCTATAAATATATATATATATCCCCATATCTCTTCCCTCTTGCGTCTCCCTCCCTCCCACCCTATCCCACCCCTCTAGGTGGTCACAAAGCATCGAGCTGATCTCCCCGTGCTATGCGGCTGCTTCCCACTAGCTATCTATTTTACATTTGGTAGTGTATGTATGTCCATGCCACTCTCTCACTTCATCCCAGCTTACCCTTCCCCTTCCCTGTGTCCTCAAGTCCATTCTCTACGTCTGGAAGTGGTTTTTACGATATTGGGTCTGAGCGGGTCCTAAAGGCATAAGTAAGTTACCTGAGGAAGTGGCCAAAATGCCCATGTCCCCACCATGGTTGTGGCGTATTTTCATAATACAGTGGTGGAATAGTGTAGGCATAGAGTAGTCAATAAGTGAAAATTAACCAGGTATGGTTTTGCCAAGTACATGCCATCTCTCATATGATGGCATGAGAGAGACTGATAATAGAGAAAAAGAGAAACAGACACACATAGATAGAGAGACAAAGAGATAGAGATGGTGAGAGAGACAGGAGAGAGAAAGAGACAGAGAAATTGGAAGCAAAGTAATGATTAAAATAGTGGTTGGCAGAAGTATGGTTGAGAAAGATGTTTCTGTTTGGAATAAGAATGTCAATGAAGTGAGAATCTGGGCATATTAAGTTCATTAACGATCTTGAAAATAACAGTGGTGGAGAGAGTGAGTCACTTGTCAAAGCCATGAGTGAATGACGGATAGTAACCAGGAGGTCTGTTGATACCCACAAGAATAAGTTGTCATTGGTAAAGGCTGATGGTCCTTGTTTCAATGTAGTTGGGTTTTTGAAGGAGGAAGATAAAGATGTGTTTTGGAAATGGAAGGAAGATATCAACAGTACTCAAGCCTTTGAGAGGACTATGGCAATATGAAAAACTTTTAATAATCCCTCTGTGATCTGGCAAATTTAGGTAAACGTCTTCTGAGATTAGCATGTGCATTGTGAATGAACTATTTGTATCTCTCCAAAATCAACACGCTCCATATGGACTTACGTTAGTTATCAAGAGTTTCCATTTGATTCTTCAGCTTCTGTTCTTTTATGGAGTTCAAGTATCTTATCTTTCTCCACATTTCTTATTATACCACTCAAATTTTTAATTTTCCTGTGGCCCAGTACCTTGTAAATCTCATTGCATGATAGAATTATTATATTATTTACTTTTCATATTTTATTCATTCATTTAATATTTATTGAATGCTTACTCTGTGACAAGGATTAAAGTAGTCAGCGGAGTAATAAATACACACCCCTTCCCCTTACCTATATTGGTGTTAATCCAAATTATTAGTTGCAAGCAACAGAAACTACTGTGGTTGGTCTAAACTGAAAAGAATTTATTAAAATTCTATGGAATCACAAGTTTTATTGAGGCATGGGTGCTACAGAGCTTGAAACAGCACCCACCTTCATGGCAGACATCGACTACCATGAGCCCATTAGTAGAAACTGCAGTTTGATCGTCCATACCTCTGGCCCTGTGCACTGGATCCCACTGGACGTTGTAGCAATCCATGCTGCTGCCGGAGATGACTCGCCGTTGTTGCTGTATTTTTACACACCATGAGCGCATCACCATGAGCGCATCTGAGTGGCAAAGACTGTAGCGTAGCTGTCAGGGAGTCTGGGAACGTGAGCAGAGGAAATTGAAAGCTTCTTTAGTGGGGGGGGGTCTCTTTCCCCAAATAAAGGCGTACATTTTATAAGAAAAGCTATTTAAATAACAAACGGTCACACAAATGCCAGATAATGTGTGACAGTGTTTATTCTTTCTTTTGACTAGGTTTTCTTCCCTTTCTGTTCTGACGATCTTAGCTTATTTTTTCCAACATTAATTCTTTTCTCAAAATAAATTATGTTAATGGAGAATATTTAATTCATGGTTTTTAGCAGTGAAGTACATACTATCCCATCATTTTTGCTGCATCCACTCACCACTTACATGTTGCTTAATTAATGTTTTATTTTAAAGTAACATGTTTATTACTTATAAAGACATATAAGTAATATGTCTTTAAAATGGTTAAAGAAAACTGTGAATTGCTACTATAAATAAAAAACTGACGTATTGTGCTGTAAAGTTAACTCTGAAAACAAAACATTATCACATTTATTTCAACTAGCATTGCCCATGGAATGCTCTTATCCAGTGGCTGTCTCTCTCCCTTTTCATATTTCTTAGTAGAATATTAAATATTTATTCCCTGTTCATTTCTGCCCCCTCCCCAAATATTATTGTAAAAGGCATTGTTTTACTTCAAGATGTATCCTCAGAACCTATATTAATGCCTGACAAGTAGCAGGTCCTCTATCAATATTTGTTGATTAAGGTAATTCAAAAAGTGGAAAATAATGTAAAAGGGGGAAACTTTCTCAGTGTGTAATTCACTTCTTTAGTGTTGGGGGTTTGGTTCTATGTACTATTATTGTCTACACATATTTTGAGAAAAACATATTCAAATTGTAGGAAACACTGAAGTATTTGGCATAGTATGTACGTACTTAGTACCTTGTGCTAAGTGAAATATGAATTTCCACAGAAATCTTGATATTTAGGTTGTTCATATTTCTTTGACATTTACAAGAATATAAAATCTGTTCATCTACTCCTTAATTTCCTAAGTAATTGTGAAATAGCTAATAACTTAGGGATTATTTATGTATGACTATTATGCATCCATATGAATATCTTACAACGTCAACTTATCATTCCATTATTTCTTCTTATAAGAAGAATAAAAACTAGTGGGTGTTGAAACCATGAACCAGATAAATACAGATGCAAGGCAACATTTGGATAAGGGATGAAATATGTTGCCTTTCCTAGGGCAAGCATTAAATAAATATTTGCTAAATAAAAATAAATTTTTCTAAAGGTAACAACTTTGAAAGGCAATGTTCATTGAATGTTTAGGTTTATGTTATTAAATTGCTAATTTTGACACCTTAAAGCATCATTTTACATGTTTTTTTTGAAATGTATTATGCTAGATTAACACTTTGCCTCTAAGTACTACTTATACTTACTACATTAGAACAAGTGAATTTGTTAGGATATCAGGAACAATTAGGACACTGAGTGTAAATTGTGTTTATAAAAGTCATTATATTTGCTCAGATTTAGAATATATATTGAAGAGGTTTAACTGAGCTGAAACATTTACGTTAGGAAACACTAAGGATAGTATTTGCTTTATGAATTTAGAGCAAGTTGCCTATATGTATAGAATTCCAGGATCATTTTTTCAGGGTACTTTAAGGAAAAAAAAGACTACAAGTTGTGAATTTTTTCCCTTTGAATTGCTCTGCCAATCTCTTTAATCCTAGTGTATCTGAGACAATATAATAGCTCCCACATAAAGAGTTGTTTGGGTAACTTACTTGTGATGTGACAGGTCCCAATTAAATAACGGAAGGAAACCCTTGACAGCAGATGCCAGAGAGCATTGTTTCTTCATAATAAATGTCATGATTTCATAGAAGATGTATCATGGAGGCAAAGCACCTTTGCATATTAGTGTGTTATAGCCCTTTAGTGAGACTGTCACCTGATTTAGTGACCTTGTCTACCTTCAGCAGATCTTTAAGTGAATTGCCTTTTTATCCTCAGATGTCTTTTCCTATTACCCTCTTATCCATTAGGCAGAATATTGCGATGGAAGTGGAGACGACTTGAAATTTGAGCTCAGCCACTTACTTATGGAATTACCTAGCCTCCCTTAGATTAGTATCCTAATCTGAGACTCGAAGGTAAAACTTGAACTTGTGAAATTATTTCATTTCTCATAGTCTCAGTTTCCTGAGATTAAAATAAATAGTTTCTTTATTGAAGTATGGCGGATTTATAACACAAGTAAAATCTAAAAAACCCCCAAACAAATGAATGAATGTAACAAAACAGAAACAGACTCACGGATACAGAGAACAAGCTAGTAGTTACCAGTGGGGAGAGGGAAGGGGGGAGGGCAGAGATAGGGGAAGGGGATTAAGAGGAACAAACTACTGGGTATACAATAAATAAGATACAGGGATGGAATGTACAGCACAGGGAATATAACCAACATTTTACAATAACTTTCAATGGCGTATAATCTATAGGGATAACAAAAATTATTGATAGGTTTGTTCTGAGGATTAAATGAGACACAGCTTGAAAAGGCATCTCCTGTGTGCCTGGCACATTATAATTGCCAAATTAATATGGGCTACCAGCCTTTTATTTCTTAAGGCATAAGGAGAGACTGTTCTAGGTTAGCCAACCAACCGACGTATCCAACCAGGATAACTATAAGTGATATGGTTATTTACAGCCGTGCATGTGCATCAAAATTACTTAGAGAGCTTTCAAAAAATTCAGATGTCTAGATGTCACATCAAATACTTGAGTTCTTGAGAAAATGGTAGCCACCAAACAAACAATAAAAACTTGACTGTTGGTTTAATGTAGAGTTTACAACTATTATTTTTTTATTATTTACTATATGCTGAGCACTACATTTGAACTATCTCAATGTATCTTCCCCCAAATTAAGAGGAAAGTGCTGCAATTATTCCGATTTTTCACATAAGGAAACAGCATCTCAGAGAGGTTAAATGTCTTCCCCACATTCACACAGCTAGAAAGTAGTTGAGGCAAGCTGGGCTCCAGAGCCTATAAGTTGCTCCATTCTCAGAAATATGAATTTGTCATGAATATGGGCCCAAAAGAACAGAACTGCCTAGCTGGACATTAGGTTCCTATTTTTCCTCAGCGGAAACTCTGTTAGCTAATATCACCGTTTTCTCCCCATTCATTCCCAAAGCACACACAAGCTCTAAAAACTGAGGCAGCTTTGTCACGTTGGAGCATGAAACGGTTCCTTCTCTTTCCTTCTGTCTTGTTTTACTCATATTGTATTCCAGCCCTCCATCTTCTGTTTGCATATCTGATTTTTTTCCTCTTCACATAATTAGCCCCTTCAGACTGTCAGTGACTTTGGACAACTTGACTGAATTACTGATTTATTGTAGCCCCTATTTTCTGTCTTAAAGTCTCTTACCTCCATTCTTTGTGGCTCAAAGACACTAGATCCGTAATTATTTGCAAAGTTTTTACATCAAATTTCTAAATCCAGTGAATTACTTTAAGTCTCATTTTACTTGTTTTTTCTGTAACACTGCTTGACGTTATTTTCTTTAAGCACTATCCTACATAGATTTCTTAAATACTTCTCCCTGCCACCTAAATCAGTATCTGAGGTTTTCAGACATCTGCAAACGATAGCCTACTGTATGCATCCTAGACGGCCTCCCAGGTCACTTCATTAGTCCAGTTTCATTAGTATTGTCCAGTTTCATTAGTATTCAGCTTTACTCTTTATACTGTTCAACACATGGGCTGCCCATGCAGATGCTCAATTTACAAACCTTCAAGTCCTCCTAATCTCTCACACACTAAACCCACCTCTTACTCTGGTTCCGTTTATCACACTTTTAATACCACTTTTTCTGATCCTCTTATTTTCAACTTTACCGATAGTGACGGGTTCTTGACACTAGTTGCTTAGTACATATTTATTTGAAAAATGAAGTAAATGTATAAATAATATATTACTGAGAGAATACTATTGCCTCGAATTCGGGTTTAAAAAAAAAAGTGTTATTGTTGCAAAGGAAGGAAAGTTAAGTAGGGACAATAGAATTTCTTAAATTCTCAGTAGTGGAAGTACAATAAGAGGGTGGATGAAACCTGTTATCTATATTATCATGGACAAACATAGTTTTAAGGAACATGATACTGAGTTTTTTACTTAATGTATTGTTTCCAAATATTTGCCAAAATAGTTACTTTTTCTGCCTATGCGTCTGCTGAGCTTCTTGTGCGGCTGTAAGGTTTATTTACTAATGTTTGCTGCCAGCTTCCACTTAATATTTATTGAATCAGATCCTTCTCAGTGCCTGTCTTCCCCCTGGTCATTAATGAATTTTTCCTTGTTAAAGGTATAATTTAGTTCAGTTCCACAAAATATATACCAGTAGTGACCTTCTCCTTTTTTTTAATCTTCTCTCTTGCTTTCTCTCTCTCTCTCTCTCTCTCTCTCTCTCTTTCTCCCCACACCCCTTCCTTCTCTCTGTTTAATAACACATACATCATTTGATAGAAGAGAGTTTCTTAAATATTTGATATTTGCTTGGAAATCCCTAACACAGATCTATTAATTTTTTAACATTCATTCTTCTAACACATGCTTGTGAATTCTTGATCATATAGAGAATTTTAAGAGTCTTTGAATATTACCTTTCTTCTTTCTTCAAATGATACAAATCAGTATTTTAGTCTCTTTAAGCTCCTAGACAATTTCTCATTTGAGAGACTCAAGATATAGATATCTCTGAACAACTGGGGTAAGAAGAAGATCTGATATATTATTCTTACATTATTAGAAAACCTTGTAAAAATCTTCCAGTCTAACTTGGATTGTTAGACTTCTTGTCTGAATATGAGAAAATACATAAATAACTTCAAAAGGATCTTGCTTTTATATTTCAGGCACTCGTTATCATTTAATATTATTTGCAAACCCTACTCGGAGCAAGTCACTGTGTTTATGGCTGGTACTCCATGTGGAGCAATAAATGATATAATTCTTACCTACGTGGAGAAGATTGTCTATTGGGGAAAGATGGGCATTGATTAGAGAATCATATGAGTAATTGTGGAATTAGAATTAAGATAAATGCAGTGCAGGAGAGGTGCACAGTTTTGTGAGAGCTTAATCATTCATGAAGCATGCATTTATTGTGTGTCTTGCGTGTGTCAGGCTCATCTATACCCTACAGAAATGAACCCCAAATTACCCTCCCTTCACAGATAGATCAGAAAAGGCCCTACTTGGGAAGGAGTAAGTGAGCTAAGATCTGAAAGAAGTGTTGGATATAACAAGATGAAAGGGGTGGAGCTAGGAGAGAAAGTGTTATAAACAAAGATAATAATGCTTGAAATGGCACAGTGGTAAGAAAGAAACCAAGTGCCAGGAGTGTAAAGGATAGTCAAAGTTGCAGATGGAGAAATAGGTAAAGGGTAGACTATGCAGGGTCTTAAACAGCTCATTAAGGAGATCTGTCTCCATCCTGAAAGCATTGGGAAGCCAAGCCATTTTAAACACGATGAAAGTTGTTTTTCTTTTTTACTTATGACTGCCTTACAACATAGCAAACAGACTTGTGAAGGATACAAGTGGCAGTGAAGAAACCCTCCCACATAATACAGTACTTGGTCAAGTGAGAAATGATGGTGGTTTGGACAAGGTTGTTGGTATTGGAGTTGAGTGAACTAAAGAGATTTTAATATATTCAGAAGATAATGACAGGATTTGGAATATACTGGATGTAGAGAAGAAAGAGATGGTGTCAAGAACAATTCTTAAGTTTCAGACTCGCACTGCTAGATAAATGGGACTAAGATTCACTAAGAGATGGAACAGCAGAAAAGGACTTAATTTAGTGGGTGAGGGCAAGGAATTCGAATTTCATTTTTTGAGCAAGTTAAGTCTGAGAGTTCCTTTGTGTATTTAATTCAAGTTGTTATATAGATAGTTGGTTATCCAGGCTTGTGATTTGGAGCAGCTGTGTAAGCTAAAGATATAGGGAGCCAACCATGTACATGTGGCAACTGAAACCATAGGAGTAAATTAATGGAAGTGATTATCTAATAAGGGAAAAAGATAGATGATGATGCCTAACTGCAAAAATCCCACATGCAATGGCTAAATAGAAGAAGACAAGATGGCAAAGCAGTAGCCAAAGATAGAGGAGCAAAACAATAGTGTGAGCCATCTGAAACAAAACATGGCAGCCATGATAACCAAGAGAATAGTGTTTAGAGGAAATGGGACTAGTTAAGAGTGTTGAATGCTGTTGAATGATCAATAAAAAAAGGGGGCTGAAGAATGTTGATGGGTTTGGAATGGAAGTCTAATATTGAGCTAAGTCCTAGATCATGAAAAGAAGCTTTCAGGAGGAGGGGAGAGGGTGAACATGTCACAGAAGAAATACTATGTAATAAAATACAGGGATGAAAAATCTCAAGGCATGTTGGTGAGTTACACGTGTGTTTAAGTGAGTGGAACTCAGAATTATGGTATTTGACTGCAGAAAATAAAGCGAGGGGGGACAAGCAAGTGACAGACTATAAAAACAATGAAAGACATGCTAAATACTTTCATGTATATAAACCAGTGTGTGCGTGTGTGTGTGTTTGTATGTATACATATATATATATATACATATACACGTATTCATTTATATATTCATTAGGTACTAACTTGTTCTAAACAGAAGTTAAGTGATAGATCATACTGAGAGATAGATATTATTAAAATAACATTAAAAGTTTGAGAAAACCAGGACAATAGCAAAAAATAAGTGCATAAAGATACAAAGGAATAGTGATATCTGAAAACAAAAATGAAAATTCTCTCTAGGATGGCACACTTACTTCCCAGATGGTGACTAAAATGTTTGTTCAAGTATTCTGCAATCAGTATTAAAATAGATACACATCTGTGTATGTGATTGAAGAGCATTTATAAGCTGTGAACAAGCTTAGACTTTTATTTTAGTTGCGGCATTATAATCAACCTTAGGTGGATGGTTGGTGTACCCTGTCATAATCTCTGACTTTTCTTTCTCTTTCACCCCTCATATCCCATCCATCCAATAAATTCTGTCACATCGACCTCCAAAATATATCATAAAAACTACCAACTTCTCTTTATATCCTCTGCCACTATTTTAGTTGACAGTACAAACTCTATCTCAAAAGAGCTGTGGTAGACACAATTCTAAGATGGTTACCCAATATTCCCAACACTTTGCATATAAGCCCTAGATGATGATATAGATGATAATATTGTAATGGAAATAACAGTATAAGATATTTTGTAGCTTATAACATCCTTCCCTTGAGTGTAGACACAGCACTTATATATGATGGATCATCTTTACTATGATTAGGTTACATTATATAACAAAGCCAAAAGAATTTTAAAGATATAAAGACCCTGATCAGTTGATTATAATATAATCAAAAGGAAGATTACCCTGGGTAGTCTACCTGTCCTAATCAGATGACTCCTGTAAAAGGGTAACGAGGTAAGAAACAAGAAACAGTAAAGAAGCTTTCCGGACTTCCATGGTGGCACAGTGGTTAAGAATCTGCCTGCCAACACAGGGGACATGGGTTCGAGCCCTGGTCTGGGAACACCCCACATGCCGTGGAGCAAGTAAGCCCGTGCGCCACAACTACTGAGCCTGCTATCTAGAGCCCTCGAGCCACAGCTACTGAAGGCCGTGCACCTAGAGCCCATGCTCCACAACAAGAGAAGCCACCGCAATGAGAAGCCCACACACCACAACGAAGAGTAGCCCCCGCTCACCACAACTAGAGAAAAGCCCGTGCGCAGCAACAAAGATGCAGTGCAGCCAAAAATAAATAAATAAATTAAAAAACAAAAAGAAGCTCTCCTATTGGCCTTGATGAAGCAAACTGCCATGCTGTGAAGAAGGCCATGTGGCAGAGATTGAAGGTCATCCTCTGGGGATGAGGGCCTCAGTCAGTCCTACAACCATAAGGATTTCTGCCACCAACCAGTGAGCTTGGGAGGGGACTCAAGTCCCAAGTGACATCACAGCCCTAGCTAATACCTTGACTACATTTTTATGACCATGAACAGAGAATACACTTAAGCTTTACCAGTGTCTTAACCTATGGATACCGTGATATAGTAAATGTATATTGTTTCAGGCTTTCGAATCTGTGCCATTTTTTTAACTCAGATTTTGGTAGTTGGAAGTGGAGGCAACTGAAACTAATATCTAAAATGTTGGTGCAGTTTTGGAACTGGACAGCAGGTGGAAACAGGAAAAATCTGGAGGAGTGTGATACACAGAGTCTAAATCACTTTAGAGAAGGCCTATATCATCTTCATCAGACCTGTAGTCATAATCTGGACCTTTAAGGATGCTGCCAGTACAGGCTCAGAAGGAAGGGAGGAACATCTTCTGTTACTGGAAACCAGAAGAAGGGGGATACTTGTTACATGGTGGCAGAAAGCTTAGAGAAATTGTGTCATGCAGTTATGTAGAAAGCAAAATTTGTAATAAATCTGGATATATAGCTAAGGAGATTATCAAGTAGAACGTTAAAGTACTGTTTCTTTTCTTTTTTTGCTGTTTATCGTGAAATATGAGAGGAAAGAGACAAAGTCAAGGAAGAACTGTTAAACAAAAAGGAAACAGGCTGGATAATTTTAAAACTTCTCTGCCTCTCCAGATGACAAAGATGCTAAACATCAGAGATGTCTGCACAAATTGTAATATAGAGGGAAAAAAAGAGCAAGTGTAGTATAGAGAGAGGCCTACAAACTTTTGTTAAAACGTCAGATTGATCAAAAGATCAGAGTAGTCAGTCGCAGAGAGGATCTTTTCAAGAGATTAAGGACATGGCTTGTACCTTCTTACCCAAACCAGAGGGCATCTCGAAGTCTAAGGACATTGTCCTTCAGCCATTTTAGCAGAAGCCTAAGATAGAATCAGGATTATCTCAAAAAAGGTCTGTGAATATGACTTTTACCTAATGCAGTGAAACCCAGTGGAATATATTGATACACAAGACCCGCAAGGATTTTGAGAAATTTTATTTCTGCAGAAACACTGCCAGCTTACACAAAAATAGATTGAGGGAGCACAAAATGAAAGAAGGTTTTTGGACCCACAAGAATTCTACTGGCAGGAAACAGTCTGTGAAAATTACTTACCTACAAACATGTTCTTCCTTTCATGAAAAAGAGAGGATGACTCAGAGTTCAGGACGATTGAGCCCAGCTGAGAGCCTAGAGGATTATACCCAAGCATTGACACCTAATGGAGAGAAATACGACCCTTATCCACTGGATTTCAGAACTATTATGGATCAGTGACTCCTTCTTACTCTTTATTTACTCCCCTTTTGAAGTGGAATATCTACAATTCGCTATCCTAGGTCTTTCCTCTCATTGCTGTTGGGAGTGCTTAGGGCATGTAAATTGACTTTTTAGTTTCATAGATGTACAGATAGAGAGGAGTCCTGCCCTAGGATCTGAACCTATACATTGTACTTATGAGCCTCGTCCACACCTGATTTAGATGATGAGATTTTTGGACGTCGAGTTGGTAAGATTTAGGTGAGATTTGGGACATTGACCTAGCTGACGCTATAATGGTATACAAGGCTCGGAATCTTGGGAGGGAGTGAACATACTTTGCATGTGGGAGAGAAGTGAGTTGTTGGGTGTCATAGGGTGGATTTTAGTTGCATAATTCTCAGATGGCCCCCCAGTTTGAGCTCCCTAGTGTACATGCCTTGTATAATCTCCTCCTCTTGGGTATGGAAGGAACCTGTGAATATGATAAGAAATCATTCTCATGATTACGTTTTGTCCTGTGGAAAAGGCAAAGGGATTGTGCAAATTCAATAAATGTCCTTGTCAGTTGATTTTGAGTCAATCAAAAGGTAGTTATTTTGGGTAGACCTGACCTAATCATTTGGGCCCTTTAAAAAGTGTCAAAAAGAGACTCTCATGCTGTCTTTGAAAAAGCAGACTGCTGTAACTTGTAAAGCTTCATGGAAATTAGTTCTGCTAATGAACATATGAAACTGAAAGAGCACCCCAAGCCTCAGATGAAGTCCACCTTTATTTCTGCCTTGTTGAAATGGAGCAGCTCCCTGTGGTCCTTACCACCCAGGTCCTCCGCCTGCCTTTTGTCTGTGGAAAAACTTTAGCCAAAGAATAAGTTTAATCCGAGAATTGAGAAAATGTAGAAACAAAGGAAAATAATCCAACAAGACTAAATAATAATATTTAGTCATTAAGCAAAGTCAAGGACCTTTAGTTCCTGTTTAAGGGCTATAGATGATATTCTGAGCCGTGTCCTGTGAGCTGTCTTGTAGATACTAAACCCCACCAGATGGAAGAAGTTAACTATGTGATGACCAGGCTGTAGCCATGACATAAGCTGCCACAATTCCAAGAACTGGCCTCAAAGAAATGGAAACAAACCGACCCTGGAACTGAAGATTAACTGTACTTAAAACAATCAAGATGCTGCTGATTAAGACCACTGGTGACCAATTTCAAGATGGCTGTCAGAGCTGACTGTGCTGTTTCTGCAGGTATAAAAGCTCTTGCCCCCTGACTGTCAGTGGCGGGGAGTCAGCTTTTGGACAGGAGTCCGCCCTCCCCACCAAGGTTGCGGGCATCCAAAATAAAGCAAACTTTCCTTTCCACCAGCCTGGCCTCTTTATTGGCTTTGGAGCTGCGAGCAGCCGGACCCCACTTTCCGTTACGTCGTGAGACTCCTCTCCGAGGATCCAGCTAAGGCACGTCCTGACTCAAGGAAACAGTGAGATAATGGTTTAATCTTCGTCATTTGTGGTAATTTGTTCTATGGCAAGAAAATAACAAATAAATGGTGGATTATTATAATAACTTATTTACTGGTTTTCCCATGATCAGTATCTATTTTTATCCAATCTATTCCTTATAAGGCAACGTATTTATACTGTGAAAATAAAATGAATGTTATGTCAGTTCCTGCTTAAAAGTCTTCAGTGGCTTTACATTGAACTGCAAGTAAATCTTATCCATGAGAAAAACTGCAAAAGTCTAGCTTTCCAGCTTCTGCTGACCTGCCAAAATTTAGATACAACTACTATTCTCTTCCTTCCATGCTTCAAGTGCAGGTAACTTACATTCAGTTATCTGATGACAGTTAACTCTTTTCCAAAGAAGGACTTTCACACAAGTATACCCTTTGTCAGGAATGTATTTCTTAATTATTTGTTGAGATATTTTTGTTAACCTTCTAATACCTTTTCTCTGCTAAGTGTTAAATTTTGGAGAGCCTTCCCTATCTCCTGTATGTAACTAGATATGCAACAACAATCAAAGTAAGAAACTTCTCTATCTTGTTCATTTCCTTCGAATCACAATCTAACAATGTGTTGTTATTAGTTGTTTCATTTACTTAGATATTGTCTGTCCCTCTACTACACTGTAATCATATACCCTGTCATTTTTATTGGCAACTATATAGTAAAAAATGTATTTCAATTGAATGAAATCAATTTTTCAAAACAAAAATTACTGAAACCAGAGCGAAATTTTGTCTGTGAACCTTAATAGAATGGAGAGTGTGCTGCAATGGACCATGTCCTCAAAAATATTCTTTTTTTTTTTTTTGCGGTACGCGGGCCTCTCCCTGTTGTGGCCTCTCCCGTTGCGGAGCACAGGCTCCGGACGCGCAGGCTCAGCGGCCATGGCTCAGGGGCCCAGCTGCTCCGCGGCATGTGGGATCTTCCCAGACCGGGGCACGAACCCGTGTCCCCTGCATCGGCAGGCGGACTCGCAACCACTGCGCCACCAGGGAAGCCCCTCAAAAATATTCTTAGAGTGACTATAAAGTCACATGTTTCTTGTAATGTCATTAAACATAGGTTTATGTCATCATGGCAAATTTCAGTTCTGTAAAAGTGATTCCCTCACACCCTGAGGTGATAATTAATATGATTCTATGTAAGTGTCAAGCTTACTTATACTTAATCAAAGAGTGATTCCTGGTGAATCTCATTGAGCTGACAGAGTATATAGCCTTCATAAAATCTTTAATATTTTTCTTCTCATTTGAGATTTCGTAAGCATTGTGTGCCAGAGAAAAATAAAGTTCTTTTATATTGTTAGTTAAAGGTAGAACACCTGATTTGCAAATTAATGATACTGTTGACATTTTTTTAAGCATCTTTATTGGAGTATAGTTGCTTTACAATGGTGTGTTAGTTTCTGCTTTATAACAAAGTGAATCAGTTTTATATATATACATATGTTCCCATATCTCTTCCCTCTTGCGTTTCCCTCCCTCCCACCCTCCCTATCCCACCCCTCTAGGTGGTCACAAAGCACCGAGCTGATCTCCCTGTGCTATGCGGCTGCTTCCCGCTAGCTATCTATTTTACATTTGGTAGTGTATGTATGTCCATGCCACTCTCTCAGTTCGTCCCAGCTTACCCTTCCCCCTCCCTGTGTCCTCAAGTCCATTTTCTATGTCTGCTTTGACATTATTAAATTAAAATTTAAAAGAACTCATGCTTGATTCAATTTCTGTAAGTGGGTCACAAGGTATCTATAATCAAAGTCAAAATTGTCCTAAAAAAGTAAAGGTTAGTTTAATCTAAGAAATCGAAGAAGAGGGTTTCAGTGTCACAACATTAAAGCAGTGCTCTGCAAATATTTCTGAAAAAGTACTAATATTAGTAAAACTTTGACCACGGACTCCCAATACAACTATATTATTATTATTTATAGATTAAATATAACTATGGCTCTGCTAATATAAATTGAAGATGGTATGTATTTCATGAAGGATTAAAATCTTAAAATAATGTCATAAATATAAAATGAGACATTTAAATAAATGTTTAAATTAATGTAATTAATTTATTTACAAAACCCTTTCACTCTATTTTGTATTTGTGTTTTGGATACTTGGTTTTTAATGGGCATGCCTCATCATGATACCTCTGTCAACTTATATATGTCAAGGAATGTTATGGGCCTTGACCAAGTTCATCTCTAACAATAATATATTTAAATCTACATTTCAAATAGACTTTTAGAAATGTTTACCATATTGGCAGACTTCCTTTTCAGATCTAATTTTATTGTCATTATTATATTTTCAATTTGCCTTTTTTTTGGTAAGATTATTAAGTCATTTGGCTACTTTGTTATGAGTAGTTTAGCTAAACTAGAAAATGCAGTCCACACAGCCACTTCAACCTTGATAAATTAAAATATGCTAAAAAAAAAATTACAGTCAGAATGCCACTGTCATGTACTGTCCATGGCACATAGCCATCTGAAGTAGGCCAAGTGTACATCTCTGTTTTGATTACTGTTTTAAACATCAGTAGATATTTTTATTGTCATTCTCTTTTAGGTAAAATATCAATATAGATTAAGCTTCTAATACTTTGTGTTTCCTACAAGGGAATGAAACAGAGGGTGAGAATCTGCAGGGCGTACCACACTGTGGGGCTGCTCCCCTTAAGTGGGGTGCCAGTAGCATTCCCTAGATACCAGTCTCTAGTGTGCAAACTTTCAAGTCAAAGTTCAAGAGATCCCTTCTTCACTGGGGCCCTGCTCTCTGCGTCGTTAGCATACGCTCCGCGTAATTATGATGCAATATCTCTCTCAACCACCATTTGAGAAGTGTTGCTACAGTACCGTTGAGATAAGAAAAACATGTCAATAAGAAGAATATCATCAGTTCTTATGCAGAGAATGGTTTGGAGGAGAGCACCTTGGAAGCTTGAAACGTCAATTAGGAGGCTATAATAAGAGAATAGGATATGAGAAAGGATGAAGCCCTGGACTAAGGAAGTTACTTTTGTGCGGCGAGAAGTGTATCTGCAACATTTAGGAGGTAAAATAAACATGAACATAGGATTGATTAATTTTGAATGTCAGGGGAAAAAATGGTCAAGAAAGTCTCCCAGGTTTCAAGCTTGAGTTGAGGCACACCCCACACTGTCAGAACTGG
Organism: Tursiops truncatus; assembly: GCF_011762595.2. Lineage (NCBI taxonomy): Eukaryota > Metazoa > Chordata > Mammalia > Artiodactyla > Delphinidae > Tursiops > Tursiops truncatus. The sequence continues at coordinate 3,212,400 of NC_047054.1, forward strand.
AGATGAGGGAACATGCCTATGTTAGGGAAAAAGAATGAGATTACAAAAGAAGAACGTGCAAAAGAGAAAAAGATGAAAACTGTGATCTTAAATTGCTCCAGTATGCCACTGGATGGGATGGAGGAAGATAGTGGGTAAGAGTGTGAGAAATAATTTTCAGGGTTTTGTGCAAAGCCACTAAATTTTAGATTTTAAAACAGGAAAAATTATATCTTGGATGCCCACTAATTAGATGAAGAAATAGTGTTGTTGAGAGTTGCACATTTAGGAATGGGATGCCATTAATATGATGGGATTGAAAGCTGGATTACTTTTGGTTGAGGGAAAGGGAAGTTGTGTAACGGAGGAGTCAACTTGCTGAATATAAGCTAACCCTTTCAAGAATATTGACTGGAAGAAAAGATAGGAAACGAGATTTTGCTAAAGGGAACGATGCAGGTTATAAAGTAGTGGAGAGCATAGAGCATGTGCACAGACTGAGAGGGGAGCAGTGGAGTGGAGAAGAGGTGGTTGGAAATATAAATGTATGACAGATGTAAATTTTCTTAGGACTCCAAATTAGACCCATTTCCTAGAGCTCTGAAGTTACTGCTTCTTCAGACTCTGAGAAATGACTGTAAGGAAGAAGGATAATTGGTAGATAAGGCTGGGCTGTTTGGACACTTAGGTTGCTTCCATATCTTTGCTGTTGTAAATAATGCTGCTGTGAACACTGGGGTGCAAATATCATTTTGAATTAGTGTTTTTGTTTTCTTCAAATAAATATCCAGGAGTGGAATCGATAGATCATAAGCTAGTTCTATTGTTCTCTTATCTCCTGTTACTATTGACAAGTTATATAACCTTCAGGAATTACTCTTTTATTGCCCATTGCTCTGCCCATTGCTTTTATTGCTTTGTTTCAAAGTCGTATTTAAACAATATTCATAACAGTACGTAAAACAATAATAAACTTTTCCTTTCTTTTTCTTTTCCCTTTTCCTACATTTTCCTTCCTTCTTTCCATCTTTTTCTTTCTGAATGAAAAGTTGTGTGATACAGATGTCCAATGCAATTGAACTAAATTTCAATCCCTGTGGAACAGCAAAGATGACGAAGGATAGTGAAATGTTTTTTTCTTAGGCCTTGCTAAAACAGGTGTTAGAAGAATCTTTTTATAAATATTAAGAAAAAAACTTATTTCTTTATCTTGCAAACTTTTGTACAGTATAATCTAGATAGATATTTTATATTTATAAATACTGAGGTATTTGAAAGAAAAAACATTTTCATGGGTTAGGCAGCTGGAGTCAAGAGCCATAGTTGTTCTTTTTTTTAATAAAAAAGCTAAAATGGTTATGGTATTATAGCAGTATACAAGATGATATTTTCAAAGATCAGGCTACTGACAGTTGTAGAAGCATCAGCCACAAACAGGATTATCGACATTACTTCAAACTTAACATTTGATAAACTGTTAGGCACTGCTATGGTGAGGAAGTGCTGTCAGATGCCATGTGTTAAACATAAATAAACTGATTTTCATGGTGCCGTAGTGAAGTATGTCAGGCATAAAGGTGGAGAGATAATTGTGCACCAAAGTGGTTTAAGTGTCTTGCCCAACCGAGAGATTATAGGCTGCTGATGAGATCTTATCAGGTCACAGGTAATGTGAGCTGAACTTCACAGGAAACCAATATGTTAGAGTTAACCGTTTTCAGCCACGTGATGTGGCAGTGATTTGTATCCCATTAGTAGACAATGCAAATTAGAGTCTTTAGTCAGGGTAAAAAGTCTGAAGTCTTCTTCAGAAGATCTGTATTTCTTGTCTCAAGGAATAAAAATGACAGTGATTCTCTGTTGTGTTAGAGTATTTCATTCATTTATCTGAGAAATATTTTGCAGATGTATCAAATGACATATGTGCAATACAATATATTCATATTTCAACACCTGTTCTAGAGGAAAAGAAATAACAGCAATTTAATGAGAATTTAATCAACGAAGTGAAATAGTAGAGGTGGTGTGCATATATGAGGACATCAGTTGACGTGCAGTCATCAAACTACTGACATAAAATGATTCTTTGTCCATAAAGCTCTACGATCAAAGATATTTTTCTCTAAAGATAAATTATTGATTCTGGGATGCATTTTAGAGTATTGCAGTAAGCCACCATTGTAATTTGAGGAGGGAAAAAAGTCTAAATAGATTGTCTTATTAAACTTAAAAATAAATAGGTAAAGGGAAGATAAATTCAATCTTATCATGATAGGTATATTTGAGTTCCACCTTAAATTGCAGAAAATCACCTTATCTAGTTTCTAGTATGTACATAAAATGAAAAAAATCTCCTGACAATTATTTAGTGCCATGAGGCTTTCTGTGTATATGAACTTGAATTCAGCAGCTCACAAATCACTAGTTAAACAAATAATCTAGTCTCTAAATCAGAACTACCTACAGATTTAAGAAATGTGGATGATATGATGACTGTCGTATTTTGAAACAGTATTTTGACAAACGAGGATCACAACTACTAGTATTTCAAATGAGAATGAAGTGGCATTACTGAAAGTTCAGCTTCTAGTGAGCAATGCAAGGAGCTGTGGATTCTGGAGATAAATATAAAAGGCTGTCGCAAAGGGCCATCGGAAGAAGCCAGCCTTTAGAAGTGAAAGATAGAAAATTTGCAAAAACTATCGAATATAATGCAGGTTTTCCAAAATATTTCTTTAGAAACACACACACACACGAGACACGCACATACATTATTTTCAAAATTGGATAATGGCGTACATGAGTCAAAGTCTTTAATATTAGAGTGTAAGATAAAAACAAATTCATAATAAACATGGTTCAATTGGAAAATTTAAACATAAACAAAGCAATAAAGAGAAATTCAAGAATCATCAGTGAAAACAATAATGACAGAAAATAGCACCTAATTTCATAGACAGTGAATTTTATATGTGTGTTGAAGACTTCACAGTTATTAATCTTGGTACAATATTCATCATGTTGTGATGAGTCACATGTTTTTCTTATCTGATAAGAGAAATAGAACCATGCTTATTTTGTTTCAGTAAGATACTGGTCTGAATTCAACACTAAGGCATACTTGATGGTGACATAAGTATTGTCTTATGACAAGCTTTCATGCTTTTTTTTAGATAGTTGCTACTTATCTTGGAAGAAAACTTGACTCTTTCATGATTATAAGGAAAGCAAGCTAACACAGTGTTATCAACCTTTGTTTTCACTCTACACATTTTTATTGACTATTATATGCAGATTTGCTTATCACTGTGGTGACCTTTCTAGGACTATAATATAAACTATTAGACTCATTTCTCGTTATCTAACTACCCCATGTATATTTCATAGAAGGCATTTGTACAATTATACAAGAACAAATCCTTTGTTGTCTATATGATATTAAGTTTGGGTTGGGGAAAAGTTATTTAATATAACACAACTAAACATTTTAAAAGACCAATGAGTTAGAAGAATCCAAGATATATGCCACTGATTTCAATAGCCACAGAATGTAGACAGGTTAAGTATTGCCAGAGAGACTTTCTGGGAAGCAGACACTGAGCTGGGGTTCAGAGTACAGAAGGTTTGTTGGGAGGGCTACCTGGTGCTCAAAGTGTCAGGTAAAAGCCGTAGGTTGTTCAGTTGGACCAGTGCTGTGCCCTTCAGGGGAGAGAGTCTTCTGTGTGGACCACCTGCTCTGTGCTTGAATCACTTATAACTGTAGGTGGGGGGATTGCAAATTCGGTCACTGAGAGTGATAATAAGCGGGGTCACTCCTCCTTAACCCCACAGTCCTCAAACCCACGCGTTCTTCCGCTGACAAGACGATTCCGTACAAAGTCTCTGATTCAATATGCATACTATTTCCTAGAGGATAGCGACTCATTCTCTCATGGCATTGCCTCTGAGCTTGCCTTCAATCAGGCTTTTCCCACGCTTTATCCAACTGGCAGCTTCTGGGCGTTGTGGTATGTGATAAGCATAGTAGATCCCAAGGTCATGGGCTAGTACCCACAATCACATCAGGATAAAGCACATTCCTACTCACAGCCTGGTATAAGTTATTTTTTTTGAGGGGGGCCTAAGTAAAGCATCTTTGCATCTGCCTCATTAAATAATCTATTTAATTTATGATTTCTCTCCTTTCCAAAAGGGATCTGAGCCCAGTCATGACATATGAAAAAAAAAAAAAATTGGGATGCGAATTTAAAAATGACTTGGAAGGAAAGAAATGAGAAGTCAATTTATTCACCATGAGGGCAAACATGTTGCTGGAATTGAGGATTAATATGGCCCTGAGCTTCCTGGCAGCCATATCAAAATTAGCGATGGCACACATGCCATAGCTCTCCTCCAGAAAGAGGGCAAGCAGTCTCTCAAGGGTGATGGCATTTTGTTACACCACTGCATTTTAAAATTTATTTCTTATACGGTACCATTTAAAGAGAATATCTATTAATAGAAGGAAGAATATTCTCTCCTGTAAATATCTGACAATAAAAATGGCTGTAGTAAGAAAATTCTCACAGCCTCTGTTAAAAACTAGAAACAGAGTTGTCCTAAAACTACTAAGGAAAATGAATTAATAAGTTTACAACTTCCCTAGAAATCAATCTCCAATCCAAATGTTTTCACTGGAGAATTCTACCACATGTTTAGAGAATTAACATCTACTCCACTTAATCTCTTACAGAAGATAGAAGAGGAGTGGATGTTTCCTAGTTAATGAATGAAGCTAATATTCCACTAATATCAAAACTAGATGATGACTACAAATAAAAACTAACAGAACACTATTCCTGATGAACATAGACTTAAAATTCCTTAAGCAGCTATTAGCAAAAAGAATTCATAAACATAAAACTATAAAACTTTTAGCAATAAAGAAACATAGAAAATCTTTGGAATCTAGGGTTAGGTAAACAGATCTTAGACTGGACACTAAAATCACAAACCATGAAAGGAAAAATTGATAAATTAGACTTCATCAAAGTTTAAAACTTTGTTCTGTGAAAGATCCAATTAAAAGGATGAGAACAAAAGCTACAGAGTAGGGGAAAATATGTTTAAACCGTGTATCTACTGAAGGACTAGTATCTAGAATGTATAAAGAACCATCAAAACTCAACAGTAAAAACAAGCAATTCAATTCAAAACAGAGCAAAAGACATGAACAGACATTTACTGAACAGGATATACAGATGGCATATAAGCACATGAAAAGATGTTCAATATCATTAGGCACTAGGAAAATGCAAATTAGAACCACAGCAAGGTTCCACGCCACAGATCAGAATGGCTAAACTAAAAATAGTGACAACGCTAAGTGCTGACAAGGATGCAGAGAACGTGGATCCCTCATATGTTGCTGGTGGTGATTCAAAATTGTGCATCCACTCTAGAAAGATTTTGACAGCTTCTAAAAAATAAAATAAACATATAGCTACCATATGACAAGTATACAATCTTGAGAATTTATTCCAGAGAACCTAATACTTAAGATTATTAAAAAGCTTGTAGGGCTTCCCTGGTGGCACAGTGGTTGAGAGCCTGCCTGCCCATGCAGGGGACACGGGTTTGTGCCCTGGTCTGGGAAGATCCCACATGCCGCAGAGCGGCTGGGCCCGTGAGCCGTGGCCGCTGGGCCTGCGCATCCAGAGCCTGTGCTCCGCAACGGGAGAGGCCACAACAGTGAGAGGCCCCCGTATCGCAAAAAGAAAAAAAAAAACTTGTATACGAATGTTTATAGCAGCTTTATATATATTTTCAAAAAAAGGGAACAACCTAGAGGTCTTCAACTAGTGACTGGTTAAACCGCAGTGCATCCACACTGTGGGCGTTACACAGCAGCACACAGGAACCCCTGTGAACCTACTGAGAACAGTGCTTATTGGAAAATCCTAAATGTTATATACTGTACAACCCCAAATATAAAACAGTTTCAAAATGACAAAATTATGGAGATGGAGAACAGATTAGTGGCTGCTGGGGTGAGGAGGGATGAGGGCAGGTGTGAAGAGGGGCTGTAAGAGGGCAACAGGATATAAAAGGCTATAAAAGTCCTTGTGGTGATAGAAATGTTCTGTGTCTTGACTGTATCAATTCCAATATGTCATATGTGCTATTGTACCATAGTTTTGCAAGATGATACCACTGAGCAAAATTAGATAAAGAATATTACATATTTCAACTGCGTATGAATCTACGATTACCTCAAAATAATGAAGTTTAATTTAAAAATATTTTTCTCAATATATCCTTTAAATTCTGGTGGTATTAAACCCAAAATACTGCATTAAAATATCTTGCAATTTTCACACGTAATTTACTCTCTGTCTCTCTCTCTATATATATATATTCATACATACATGAATATATATTCATTTAAAGATAAAGTTATTTGTTTTGTGTAATTATTGAATAATTTCACATTCAGGTCCAAAATGTACCAAAGCTTGTATGTTTTGGTTTATTTTAAGAGACGACAGTAAAACTTAGCTTTGTCTGTTTATCAGAAGTTTTTGTTTGCTTTTTTGATTTGTTCTAATATAAGGCAGTTATGTAATTGCTTCTTGTTTCAATTTTTGCACCGTTGCCTGGGATATTAGGAAAATGGCAAACTACATACAACTTTTTAATGGAAGGTACTCATCCATATAGATCAAGATTTTTATGAGATTTTTGAGCTTCTAAAGAAAACATAGTTCACAGTAATGACTTCCAAATAGAAAGCCTTCTTTGAAATATGTATATGAATAAAATGATTGGAAATGGTGAACCAGGTGGCCAAGATGAAGCTCTGCAAATAGCAGCAATTTTACCTGCAGGAAAGAGTAAGTTCAGATGTGCTCTTTATATAACCAGTTCTGTCACAAGGCTAAATAAGACATCAAGATCAAAAGTCGTTACAGTTATGGAGCTGAGGAACATATATTTATAAAAGTCATCTGTACACAGGCATTTCTGGGGTTGGATTGCTATTGTTTTCATTTCATATAATGCAAATACAGTACGATTAATGTTTATTTAGGAATTGTTCTTGAAGTCTATTATTTGACTTTGCATTTTGTGACGTGGCAATATTATCAAGTATCTTGTTACAGCATATAAAATGTGCTCATAGTCACATTGGAAAATGCATCTCATGTGCTTTTAGAAATAATATATCATGCCCCAGCACAAAGTGGCCTCTTGTGATATTTTGTGCTAATCAGAAGCCCTAAAACCTAGTCACCTGGAAGAGTCCTAATCACTTCAGGTCACTAGGTGTTTGGTAATGGTTCATTCAGAATTGATACTTGGGTTATTGATTTTTTTACTGAGCCCTTAAGTTCTATGAGGTTGTACACAATCTGTAGCTTGTCTTTGTATTGTCTGCTGCAAAGCACTTTAATTCAGGCCGCATGCGCCAGTGTAAATACTGGTTATCCCTTTTAAACTTCTCTACTCCTTCTTGGTATGTCTTACTCTCCAGATCTAGAAATGATTATTTCTCATTTACTCTTTTTATTGTTTTTAGATACAGAGATCTAGATAACTACAGTCATCTTGATTAAGCTTAAACCAAGGCTAACCTTATCTTAGGCAGTCATTGTCTATATTTTATTGCTTGTTTCTCTTTTCATATCACCACACATCTTATTTACCTGAGTGTTGGTATCATTTATTTCTCTAAAATTTATTTGCATTTAACCATCATAGAACATCTCAGCTAGGACATTTTTTTGCTTCTCTATTCCATTTCTCCCCACACTACACAAATAGATGGTTGGATCAGGTTTGGACACATTTTCTTAGATCTGGAAATATATGTGATTTGTGACATGGCTTATAAAAAATTCTGACCAGTCAAAATCTGAAATAGGAGCTGCAGAACTTCTGCACTTGTGGCAACAGCTAGGCTTGGGGTATAGTTTAGATTTTGAGGCTGGGGTGGCCATTCTAAGTCATGTGCAAGATAAATGACTAAAAACAACAACCAGAAACCAACGCTGTAGGGTAGAGAGAAAAGCTAGCAGAGTGAGTACGAGGAGAAGACTTCACTGGAGTGCAGAAAGGAAGGTACAAATGTGAGCATGCCCAGGGCTGTCACGTCCTGTCCTTTTTCTCACGTTTGCTTATGCAGTTTTGCCTGGATTCTCATGAGGCTGGTATCCTACAAAATGCCCCTTTAAAACTGAATGATTTGAGAGGATTTCCTTTCCAGGAATCCCCAACAGTCTGATTATAATCAGTATGGAATCTAAATAAAATGTGTGTAGAATAGTAATATCTTTGGTAATTTTTAAAAGGCAACAATGCCAACTGAACTGGAGCAAGGACACAGGTGCAAAGCTAGAGTAGCGACTACTTGCTTTAACCAGCAACTCCTACCTCTGCCGTTTCCCAATAGCCTCTCCTACGTGTCCAGACATTCCAGTGGCTTTTACCTTCCCTGAAACGTTAGTGAAGGCTGAACTGGACAGAGCTGAGTGGTGCATCCTTCTGTGTAAAAAACAACAGGGAAAGAACGGTTACTTATGGTGATAGGAGAAAAGAAAAAAGAAGTTTCCTTAAACACAAAAAAAGCATCTTTATGTCCGTAATTGTAGCATATAATAAGGACAAGAGAGGAATGGAGAGTCCAAAAACATGGCAACAAGATCTGAGTATTTAGAAGACTGTCTGATAGAAACAAAAGAACCAAAAAATATTGCTATAACTATTACGTGAGTCTGAGTGGTATTAATGTGGAAACTGTTATTTAATTTTCACTAACACTAACTTACTGAGACATAGTGCCTAACTGTAAAATCTCTATTTCACAAGAGATAAAAAGGACCTGGAAAAAAAATTCCAGAGACGATATATTTAAATGGCTAATGACCTGGTAACCAGGAATTGGACATATAGTATAAAAAGAGATTTAGTTGGTACCTGGGGCTGGGGATGGTAGATGGGGGTATTTATTTCCTAGACTTATCCTTAAAGTACATGAAGAGTTATTATGGGATATTTCTGTTCTATATTTCTTTTGACAATATTACAGGAGGAAATGGGATTAAACCCATGTGATTGATGTTAGGTGTCAGAAAAACAGAAGAGACGAGGAAAGGTAGTTAGATCATTTCCATTATTGGCAATCGTGGGCTGAGTACGTTCTCTGTAATTATTATACATATGACAACATTCAGTGACAGGAGTCTGCATAAATGAAATTTCAAGTCCCCTTTTGTGGCTCTATAACCTAATTGTTATGAGGGTGTCTCCTTATCAAATGTGTCTACTAAATTAGGTCATGGAGAGTGAACCATCCTTCATGGTTCTAAACAGAAATTTCTGAATGAATCAAATATGTGGTGTCTCTTTTAAAGTCAGCATATTTAGAGATGATAAATTGTATCTAAACCTGTTCCTGGATTAATCATTTCTAGTACCAACACTATCTCTTGTAGCCCTCCTGAAAAAAATAACAAATTTGGTTCAGATGCCAACACACATCATATCAGGAGAATATGAAAAAGTGATTCACATAATGAGGTGGAGGTTAGCATGGCAGGATTCCCAAGCTATTCTGAACATGTCTTCAGAGAGCTGGGAGACTGAATTTTTGCGAATTTTTTTCTGTGGGGCAGAGCTTTTTAGGGTATGAGATAGGGCTAGGATTCCCACTCCTGGGCAGGCAGGGGTATGCAGTGTTTGTTAGGAATGCCTCTCTCCAGGGTCCCCTGTAACTAGACCTGCCTTGTGCAATGCTGGGCTTGCACTTTTCTCAGAATACCCAGCCTGCTTATCCTTGCTCTTTCTTACGAGCGGTCATACAGTTCACTAAATATTTCCAGAGGTCTACTTTCCACACTTATAAGATCCTGTGAGAAACTACTGAGGAACCAACATTTTAATTTTTATTTAATTTTCAGTAATTTTTTTTTTTTTTTTTTTTTTGCGGTATGTGGGCCTCTCACTGTTGTGGCCTCTCCCGTTGTGGAGCACAGGCTCCAGATGCGCAGGCTCAGCAGCCATGGCTCACGGGCCCAGCCGCTCCGTGGCGTGTGGGATCATCCCGGACCGGGGCACGAACCCGTGTCCCGTGCATCAGCAGGCGGACTCTTAACCACTGCGCCACCAGGGAAGCCCAATTTTCAGTAATTTTTAAACTAGAATTTAAATAGCCAGATGTGGCTGCTGGCTATCTTATTGGAGATCGCAGCTCTAGGCTTCAGACGTTCCCACCAATTCTGCGATGCCTGACAAGTGACTGTCTCCGTGTTTGAAACCACATCACAGAGGTGCCTTGCTACAGGAAATCTGAGTAAAGTAACTTATATTTGATACTAGGTATTGTTGCCAGGAGAAATATTGTCAAAACCTTCCAGAAGCCCGTTATTCATTGGATTCTGTGTCAGCTTTGGAAATATGTGAATCCAAAATGTCTTAGTGGGATATTTTATGATGGTTGCATCCTAACTCATCATGAAAATATTGACTGAGATTTGTATGTTCAATTTCCTCTCAGATGCCTGGCTAATGAACCTTTTTTTTTTTTTTTGGTCTGAAAATTGCCACTACTGGCTCTAGGAAATTGTAACTGTGTTGATTCTTCACACTTTATTGATAAGCTGATATTGAAACTACTCATCTCAGATGTTTCTTGTAATGAATGTTGACTAGTCTCTTCCCATTGCTAGCTTATTTGAAAGAATTAGTGGCAAATTTACAGATATTGTACTTTGCTTATCACAAGTAAAGAGAAGCAGATGGAGAAGAGGATAGTATTTGCATGTATCGTAATTACGGTGTAGGGAAATTGACTAGATATAGTTGTTTATTGCTGGCAAATAATGCATTATGAGAAATAAATAAAATCTTTCCATTATCTAATGTGCTTTTTTTGATTTATCTAATACTATATTTCTTTCCGTTTATGTTTCTTGTCACATGTAATTGAGTCATGATAGATTACATTTGACATTTTGCTTCTGCTTGCTATGTTTTGCTGCTTTGGGTATAGAATAAAAAGTAGCCACTAGTACTTTGTTGCATAAAACTGTGTAAAACACCATTCTACTGACAAGCTCATCAGTCACTGTGTGAGGGAAAAGCTATATTTCCATATTTGACATGCAAAAGTAAATCAACGCTTTCCTAAGTGCCAGCCATGTTCCAACTGTAAAAAGGAAGATACTGAAATCCATGCTGGAGACATCAGAATGTTCACAGATGTGTAGATAGTCACACAGAAAGACACACACACACCATTACACAAAAGCGCTAAACTGGGAAAAAGTGATCATTTGCTACTTAGTATCTAAAACTTGTTTGAACTATGAAAATATTGACACAATTTTTAGGATTGTTCTACTAATTTTGTTAATAAAACTCAGGAATCCTAGGTAAAAATATTTTATGTTGAAGTTTCCTAAATAATCAATGAAACAAACCCAATAAACCAGAAAAAAAATGTCTGATGTATATTTAAGTTTAAAAAATCTTTACCTGTTCATTTGTATTGAAGTCATCAGATGGCATGCATGGTATTTCTAGGTACTGCTTGTTAAATTGAGGAAATGAGCCCTCTGTTTAGGTCTGAAAATCTTTCTATGAGGAGTCTGTGAGCGGCATGGGGTTCTTTCAACATCCTCCATTACCTCCTTATGGGAGGTAAGGCAAGACAAGGAGGCTGCAGGAGCACATTATTTTCTCAGTTGAAACAGTTCATGCAAATAATTTGCTTGTTTTGTCTATTTCTGGAACATCGTTTAGAAATGTACCTCATGGAGCAAAATATCTTTTTCCCCAAATCCAGGCAAGATCCAAACAGAACAAAACTATTTAAGGTTAAAGAACATAATAAGCTTGGTAACATGTCTGTCCCAGAATAATGACTCAATGAAATGTCGCAGTAGCCCAGACGGTAGACTGTAGAAATAAGGATGGACCCTGATCGTAGTAAAGAATTCAAGATTCATCTCCCTATATGAGATTTTTGGAAAGGAGAGTATTTTGTTTATGACTTATACATTCAAACGATTGCATGTTTTAGATATGTGTATATATATATAATTAAAATGTCTATATTTTAGGTTCTAGAATTGTCTATTATCAAAATTATTACAATTTTCATTTTTTAAAGAGACTGTTCTGTTAGTGATAGTTAAATGTATACATAATGCACATTACGTAAGGTATTGATTGTTTTAAAAGAGTGTAGATTTATTCCTTTTCATGTGTCCTCTCATATCACACAAATACAAATTTGTTCCTCAAAATGTCTCTGAAATGATAGGTTATATTTTTATGGATTTAAAATATATTTACAATCATTACAAGTACATTAAATTTGAAATTTTAGTACTGCATAAAGTAGCTGCCTGGTATATATCTTCCAAGGAGTGTAGGAGTTGGAGACTTGTTTTATGCTCCCTGAAAAATGAACAAGGTTTTTGAAATCAGATAAAAATTTGAACATTATATCCTTCTTTAATTTGGTATGTAAACTTCCTGAAGTAACCAAATCTCTCTGAAACTCAGTAGATTTGTTCTTAAAATGGGGCTAATTATGCCATCTCTCAAACGCTTTATGAAGATTAAATGACAACAAAATCCCTGACTCAAAATTGGTATGTTAATGCCAATTGCTTCATTCCCCCCCAACAAATATTTCAGTTATAAAAGAAAAAACTGAATTAATTGATAATCATGCTCAACCATGCTTTCCTTCTTTCATCTTTTATTTTTATATCTTATTTATCTCCTAATTCTCGTATTTCATCATTGCTGGCTTAAATCATACGGAAACACTTATAGGCTGGTTAGAATATCAATGTACCCACAAAGGGACTCTATTGGTACAAACCAGGATAGACGAATAATACCATCTTGGGGGATGAGAGTGGGTGATGGGCAGAAATAGAGAAGAGAAGGTGGCCACACAAACTTCCATAAAGCAATGTGAGTTGCCAGCTACCTACTATATGTGCAAAAAGTAATAAATACTTAGGTATACAAGCATACCTTGCTTTATTGTGCTTTGCTTTACTGCACTTCACAGATACTGCATTTTTTACAAACTGAAGGTTTTTGGCAGCCATGGGTTGAGCAAGTCTATTGGCGCCATTTTTCCAACAGCATTTGCTCACTTTGTGTCTCTATGTCACATTTTGGTAATTCTTACAATATTTCAAAACTTTCATTATTATTATATTTGTTATGGTGATCTGTGTTCAGTGATCTTTAATGTTACTGCCGTGACTCACCGAAGGCTCAGATTGATGGTTAGCATGTTTTAGAAACAAAGTATTTTAATTAAGACATGTACATTGTGTTTTTTAGACATAATCCTGTTGCACACTTAATAGACTACCATATAGTGTTCACTGGAAACCAAAAAAATTCATGTGACTTGCCTTATTGTGTTATTCACTTTATTGTGGTGATCTGGAATTGAACCCACAATATATCCAAGTCATTCCTGTAAATGACTGAATACCATACGCCATAAATGCAACTGCTGGCTCTTGATCCTGTAAGTAGAGACCTGCCTTTTTCAATAAACGTGTTTCATTAAATGGTTATTAACTTGAAAACATCTCCTATGTAGGTAGACAAATTATATGGCTGCATGGTGCATCTGACTTTATAAAAAATATAGTTATCATGTTGATAAGATTAAAAGAAAGTTGTTCCATTTGAATTTCAGTGATAAATGTTAATGCTTAGCTTTGTGTTAATCTCTATTTCATAGACTATTTGTTTTGGTCTTATGAAATTAACTTTTGTTAATGTAATGTAATGTCTCTGAGTCATCCAAACTCTTGGTATCATCTCTTCCTTTACGCCTTGGTTCCCATTTCACATAAACCCAACACCTGCTTAGAGATACCTGCCAGTACTCTATGGAGATGTGAGTCCTTGTATTTTTCTAGGAGTCTCCGATAAAGTCTTGCTCTGAACCCAAATTGTAAGGATTCTTTTAATCATTATGGAATCCTATTATCATCAGTTCTTGATATTCACACTGCTTGTGATAATTCTGTCCCAAAACGTAAACATAATCCTTTCACCACATAATTTAACAAAGAACCAATAATGAATGCAAAGCTATTGTATGTCACAGATATTTCCTAAATATTTGAGACTAATGGATGTTAATTATACCCTAAGAAAGAAGATAAATTTAAACCCCGATGGCAGTCATCACTGGTCCTAAGATCATTAGAATTTACCTATCATAGAGAATTTCTTACTGACCATCTGTTTCCTTAAAATCCAGCTCACCACCATACACCCTCTCCTTTTAGAATTTTTTTTTTCATTTATCTTCCTTCAACTCAGAGGCCCAATTTCCTTCTCTAAAAATTCCTATTACTTTATCAGGCAAAGAAATTTAGTTCACTCTTATGTCAATTTCTCCATTCAGTCTAAGTTGGGAAGGTATGCTTTTTTAAACAAAAAAAAAGTCAGTAAAGTTGTGTTCTTAAATATGTAAATTTTCCACACAGATAAGTTATAAAAATCCCAAATACTCACAAATGGAAAGTTTCCTTCTTGCTATCTGATAATTTTTAAAAGTTATCTCATATGTGAAAAATTTTATACTGAAAGAGGGTTTTCATAAACATCAATCCATATCCATCAGATCCTCGTGGCAACCAAATGAGTCAGGCAGTGCATACATTGTGAGCTCCCGTTTACAGAGGGAGAAACCGAGGATTCAGGAGGCTTAAGCAACTTTCCCCAAGCTACGTAATGCCAACTGGCTTCTTTCTTTCCTAAGTCTTTTTTTTTTTTAACATCTTTATTGGAGTATAATTGCTTTACAATGGTGTGTTAGTTTCTGCTGTATAACAAAGTGAATCAGCTATACATATACATATATGTTTATGTGATTCCTGTCTAAGTCTTTTTATATTGTATCACTTAAGCACAAAAGAGTTCATTCTTCTAATGGAATCTGTTAGGGTTAGAGTCTGAGCTGCTTATGGTTATGCTCCTTTTTATCTCATTAGAGATAAAAGAGTGAACACATAGAGGGCAAATTAAGGGGTGGTTTCTGTTGGAAAACCACCAATCTTAAATCCAGATTAGCTCTTGCCTTTCTCAAGTTTAGGAAAGTGAAACAAAGCTTTCTCCATTTTCAGCAAAGTTAATGTCATGTTAACCATGGATGCCTAAGAAATATTTGAGGATTTATTGTGGCAGTGCATTTTTAAAAGTGCCTAGCAATACCTGACATATTGTTAACATTCAATGAATTACGTCTCTTCCTTTTTGAGATCATGTGGATTTTGTCTTTTATTCTGTTAATATAATGTATTATATCGATTGCTTTTTGAGGATCAACTATCCTTGAATCCTTTGGGTCAGTCTCATTTTATCATGTATATAATTCTTTTTATATATTGCTGGTTATGGTTTGCTTACATTTTGGTGAAGATTTTTGTGTCTATCTTCACAGAGATATTTGTCTGGAGTTTTCTTGTGATGTGTTTGTCTGGTTTTGGAATCAGAGTAATACTGGCCTCATAGAATGAGTTGAGAAGTATTCCCTCTCTGCTATATTTTAGAAGAATTTGTGAATAGTTGTATTAATTTTTCTTTAACCATTTGGTAGAATATACCAGTAAAGCTACATAGGTCTAGGCTTTTCTTTTAGTTTTTTTTTTTATTATTAATAAAAAAATTAATTTTTAAAAGTCTATTCAGATTTTCTATTTCTTCTTGAGTCAACTTTCTGTAGTTTATGTTTTTCTGAGAATTTATTCATTAGTGATCTAATATGTGATCTAATATGTTCGAATACAATTGTTCATAGTATACTCATAATGATTTTTATTTCTGTGTGGTTCATAGTAGTGTCCCCTCTTTCAGTCTTGATTTTAGTAATTTGAGTCTTCTCCCTTTTTTTCTTGGTCAGTATAGCTAAAGCTTTGTCAATTTTGCAGGTCTTTTCAAAGAAAAGTTTTTGTTGTTTTTGATTTCTCTATTATTTTTCCATTCTCTATTTCATCTCCTTCCTCCTTCCTTTCTATTCTTTCCCTCTGTTAACTTTAGGTTTAGTTTGTCATTGGAAGCTTATACTGATTTGAGACCTTTCTTCTTTTTTAATATAGATGTTTATAGCTATAACATTTCCTCTAATTACTACTTTAGCTACATTCCATAAGTTTGTTATGTTGTCTTTTTGTTTTCATTCGTCTCAAAGTATTTTCTCTTTCTCTTCTCATTTCCCTTTTACTCCCACTAGGATGAGAGCTCTTAATTATAATGAAATGGAATAGTAGTAGTAGTAGTAGTAGTAATTGTGGAAATAATATTGTCACTTATTAAGTGCCATATTTTGATAACTGTACTTTGTTCAAGGTATAATGAATAAAAATATATAAGATAAACTTCAAATGCCATAGGCTAAATGTTCTATTATGTACCTAATCTCATTGCCTCCGAAGCCCCAACTTCTGCCCTTACAATATCAAATTCCTTTAACCTCTCAGTATTTGTTCCTTTGTGTGTATCTTGTACACTGTGTGGAAAGCCTCCACTTAACAACTATCCCCTGATTAATTTTTATTTTATTCTGTGTATCTTAATCACTACCTCCCAGAAGCAGTTCTTATATGGTTCCATGAAAAAAATTATTTTTCTTATTTACTTAATTATTAATAATACTTTTATTTAATTTTATTATGTATTAATTCATTATATATTTTATGTATCTACACACATACACATTTATAGCTAATAATGTATCAAAACACATATACAACCCTGCACAATAAAATTTTTGTACATTTTCATATATCTTATCATACTGACTTAAAATTGACTCTTTCCCTAGATTTCATGTTTCCCTTTAGCCCCTGTATAGTCCCTGGCCCTTAGAAGTCATTCAATTAATGTCACGTATGAATGGATTAATGATAGAACAGCATCAATGAATGTTTAAATATTTCAGCATTCTAGTAGATATGGATTAATTCTTTGATTCTTTGAAATGGAGGACTAGTATTAACTCCTGTTCAACTTCGCTGCCAGATAAAACTTACCAAAGTAAAAATTCATGACCTCGTTATTTCTTTCCTACTCTCTGTGATTTTTATTCTTCACAATGATTTCTCTCAGGACTAGAAAGATTTAACCTGGATATGAATAATCAATCTCATTTCCTTATTGGGACCAGTGTTTGGGTTTCATCATTGCTATAGGATTGTGAAAGCGGAGAAGCGGGATTGAATTTTAAATCAGCTCACCTGTAAATTCAGTAGAGCTTGCTGTTTCAGGGTCTTCCCTGTGTTATGCTCTTTCTTTGTCACTTAAAAAACTTCTTACATTCAAACAAGCAAATATTACACTTGTTTTGTAATTGCAGATATTCTAAATTATTTTATTTAGGTATGTTTACAATTAGTTCTAAATGAATGGTGTGCTGTTTGTTTTTATAATGCAAATATATCATCCAGACTTTATCTGGCTTTGTCTTTTCCCTTCTTGAAAGTACTTTGTTATGAATGGATGCCTTTTGGATTAAGTTCAGGACTGAGCTCTTTTCAGAAAATTACCTCCATTTTGGCTGGCATCCAGGGGTATTGTCATACTGTAATGACATTGTTGTACATGGGCTACTCATATTTTTTCATGATCAACAATTCCGGCATCAATTTAAATGTCTTCAACAACATCCTGTTACCGTTATCTTACAGAAAGAGCATTTTTAGAGTATCCAAATTTTACTGTGCTTCTTCCTGTGTTCTCCCACGGAAGATTTAGTAGTCTTATATATAAACCATATTTTTTCTATTATCAACTCAAGGTAGTAGGTTTTTTTTCCTATTTTGTTTTTCATGTTTACATAATTTGTTCTTGGTGGCTGTAGTTTTAATGGCGGAGCTTATCTATCACTCTCCGCACACGTGCATGGTACTCGAAGCCTGAAGCCACAGTTGCCACTAGCAACCCCAGCCTCTTTTTAATACTTTCACTGAGGAACCCATAAAACACTCAGTGCCTTGATACCAATCATGTCCCCTATATTACACGATTCCGTAAGGGACCCCTTCTCTAGTAGTTTACTGAAAATAGTTAGAAGAAAGAGAATATCACAGATGGTCAAAGGCTTCCCAAATTTTAATTTACATGAAGGTTACCTGAGTGATTTTCTGGAAAAGTAGACACTGAGGGTGTGTCCCCAGAGATTTTTTTTCCTGAAATTCTGGGATGAGGAACAGTCATTTACATTTTAAGTAGCTCACCAGATATTTCTGGTAATGAGACGTGAGTTATTCCACTGTCTTACTCCAGTGACTTAAATTGCATTACATTTCTTGTCTCTCTGGTCTTGCCAGGGATCTTTCTTCCTGAACTCTCTGGTATCTTGCTTTTAAATCTGTATATACTCACCCATATAATTTGTTTTACGTTTTATTCATGAGCCAGTGTCACAGAACTATTTCAAAATTAGCTTTAAACCTTCCTTTTGTCACTTTTCTCCTGTCTGCTTGACTAACTGATGTCAAGGTTTATAGAGCTAGATTTGCCTGCAACTCTAATGGGAGGGAAAATGGTTATAAATTGCAACAGCCAAGCCAGTCCCTGAAAAATGGCTATAAATTGCACCAGCCAGAGACAGTCCCTGAATATCATGTTGTGACTGCCATTCTTGAGCAACTCATTTCCATCATTTGAAGTTTAGCAGACATGTAGGATACAGGTTTGGTGCTTAAATCATTTTTTGCCTGTAAAAATAAAGTCTGCTACGGACATAAGACTGTTTTGGGTTAAAGTTGATAGGAGTGCCTTTAACTCTCAAACAAAGTCTGAATGTTGAAATTTTCCCTATCCTTGTTCAGGTAAAGTAGATGGCTCTCTACACTCAGATACTTAGGAAAGGCTCCCATTAAGAAATCCCATTGTGTAGTCATGCTCTCATTTCAACTGAGGAAAAAAAAAAGAGGGAGTGGTCCTCCAACTTTCTTTCTTCGGTGGACGGATATGGATATAAACTAATTTTTATCTTAGAAAGCATAGAAGACTCTGAGAAAACAGAATGCAAAACAGAAGATAATAGCAAAGAAAGCAAGCTAGAGTCAAGCCAATAACAATGAAACAGAGTGGAGTAGGGGTGAGAATATAAGCCAAAATGGTACAGGTCAGATAGCCTGATATCCTGAAAAGTGAGGGGCACAGTGTCTGTACTAATACCTGGGGAGCAGGTTCAGGATTGCATGGAATGTGCCTTTATCCCCAGGAATGAGGTATGAAAGTTCTTCCAAAAGGTCAGGCAATGATTTTTGATCTACAGAGCACCACCTTCTCTCTCTCTGTTATTCGCGTCTTTAGCTCTACCATTCTCCTTCTACCATATTCCAAATCAGTTAAAGCTCCTTCAGTCTGAGGTAAACCTCACTTTCTTGGTCCTTAACTCTGTGTTGGTAGCAGTTGAAAGTGGAAATTCTTTCTTAAAAGCATTTAAGATAAAATGGCTAAAGATGGTAAAATTCTGAGGGCTATCAATTTCACTCCTGTCTCAATCCTGAATATAATAATCCAATTAAAAATGAATTGTGAAAAAATTACTCAAGTGTACATTAGAAAGAATAAATAATTTCTACTCACTATATGCTACTCATAAAACACCGTATATTCACAATATAGGTGGTAATGAGCAGAAACTTAGTAAATTTAAAACTATTCTGTAGTGTATAAAGAAAGATATATGAAAAAGACATTTACTTTAACCGAATGTGTTAGCATGCAAAATCTACACTCTCTTTCATGGGATTTATTAATCAATGTGATACACCATGTTAACAAACTGAAGGAGAAAAACCATATGATCATCTCAAGAGATACAGAAAAATCTTTCTACAAAATTCAACACCCATTTATGATAAGAACTCTCCAGAAAGTGGGCATAGAGGGAACCTACTTCAACATAATAAAGGCATATACTACAGACCCACAGCAAACATCATTATCAATGGTGAAAAACTGAAAGCATTTCCTCTGAGATCAGGAACAACACAAGGATGTCCACTCTCACCACTGATACTCAACATAGTTTTGGAAGTCCTAGCCACGGCAATCAGAGAAGAAAAAGAAATAAAAGGAATACAAATTGGAAAAGAAGAAGTAAAACTGTCACTGTTTGCAGGCGACATGATACTATACATAGAGAATCCTAACGATGCTACCCAAAAACTACTAGAGCTAATCAATGAATTTGGTAAAGTTGAAGGATACAAAATTAATGCACAGAAATCTCTTGCATTCCTATACACTAATGATGAAAAATCTGAAAGAGAAATTAAGGAAACACTCCCATTTACCACTGCAAAAAGAAGAATAAAATACCTAGGAATAAACCTACCTAGGGAGACAAAAGACCTGTATGCAGAAAACTATAAGACACTGATGAAAGAAATTAAAGATGATACCAACAGATGGAGAGAAATACCATGTTCTTGGATTGGAAGTATCAATATTTTGAAAATGACTATACTACCCAAAACGATCCACAGATTCAATGCAATCCCTGTCAAACTACCAATGGCATTTTTAATGGAACTAGAACAAAAACTCTTAAAATTTGTATGGAGACACAAAAGACCCGAAATAGCCAAAGCAGTCTTGAGGGAAAAAAGTGGAGCTGGAGGAATCTGACTCCCTGACTTCAGACTATACTACAAAGCTACAGTAATCAAGACAATATGGTACTGGCACAAAAACAGAAAGATAGATCAATGGAACAAGATAGAAAGCCCAGCGATAAACCCACGCACCTATGGTCAACTAATCTATGACAAAGGAGGCAAGGATATACAATAGAGAAAAGACAGTCTCTTCGATAAGTGGTGCTGGGAAAACTGGACAGCTACATGTAAAAGAATGAAATTAGAACACTCCCTAACACCATACACAAAAATAAACTCAAGATGGATTAGAGATCTAAATATAAGACCGGACACTATAAAACTCTTAGTGGAAAACAGAGGAAGAACACTCTTTGACATAAATCACAGCAAGATCTTTTTTGATCCACCTCCTAGAGTAATGGAAATAAAAACAAAAATAAACAAATGGGACCTAATGAAACTTCACAGCTTTTGCACAGCAAAAGAAACCATAAACAAGATGAAAAGACAATGCTCAGAATGGGAGAAAATATTTGCAAACGAATCAACGGACAAAGGATTAATCTCCAAAATATATAAACAGCTCATGCAGCTCAATATTAAAAAAAGAAAACAACCCACTCCAAAAATGGGCAGAAGACCTAAATAGACATTTCTCCAAAGAAGACCTACAAATGGCCAAGAAGCACATGAAAAGCTGCTCAACATCACTTATTATTAGAGAAATGCAAATCAAAACTACAATGAGGTATCACCTCACACCAGTTAGAATGGGCATCATCAGAAAATCTACAAACAACAAATGCTGGAGAAGGTGTGGAGAAAAGGGAACCCTCTTGCTCTGTTGGTGGGAATGTAAATTGATACAGCCACTATGGAGAATGGTATTGAGGTTCCTTAAAAAACTAAAAATAGAATTACCATATGATCCAGCAATCCCACTGTTGGGCATATACTCAGAGAAAACCATAATTCAAAAAGACACATGCACCCCAATGTTCATTGCAGCACTATTTATGATAGCCAGGTCATGGAAGCAACCTAAATGCCCATCAACAGCCGAATGGATAAAGAAGTTGTGATACATATATACAATGGAATATTGCTCAGCCATTAAAAGGAACGAAACTCGGTCATTTGTAGAGACGTGGATGGATCTAGAGTCTGTCATACAGGGTGAAGTAAGTCAGAAAGAGAGAAACAAATATTGTATATTAATGCAGATATGTGGAACCTAGAAAAATGGTACAGATGAACCAGTTTGCAAGGCAGAAATTGAGACACAGATGTAGAGAACAAATGTATGGACACCAAGGGGGGAAAGCCACGGTGGGGTGGTGGTGGTGGTGTGATGAATTGGGCGATTGGGATTGACATGTATACACTGATGTGTATGAGATTGATGACTAATGAGAATCTGCTGTATAAAAAAAAATAAAGTAAAATTCAAAAAAACCCCACTTAATTTAATGATTACCTATATAATTATTTTTTAGTCCCATCCCCTTCCACCAAATTCTTAGATACCTTAGAATCATGGTGGTGGGGGGTACGTGTGTGTATTTTGTTATGCTATTACTTTATTCCCAGCAACCAACTAGAAACTAACAGGAGTTCCTCAATGAATAGCTCTTAATTGAATGACTCACTGAATGAATAAAGAACATTTCTTATCTAATTTGTTATGGTATTTCCCATCTGAGTTAATGCATATGCTTGTGCAGGACATTTCATTTAAAGCCATTAGTATTTCCACGTAGGACAATTTTAATCCTGCCACTTATCTTAAACTTCAGCTTTTTAGGAAAAAATAAATAAACTGTAGAAAGTTGAGACAATTTGAGTAAGTAAAGTTGAAGCTTGTAAAGATATAAAATGGCTAGCCTGAGTGTTCTTTTACACAAGGATTTTAAGTAGTATGACAAATCATGTTTAATTTCTTAGTGAATACGTTTAGCAAAGTAAGAAACAGATTTCATCTTGTAATCCAGAAGCTCAGTGTCCTAATGATGCGGCTGGTAGAAATAAGAGGATCTAGGAGTGGAACAGAAACAAGATTTGAAATGTGTTGAGTCAGAAAGTAGTCTACAGAAAAATTTTCCAACTATTAGACATGGAAATTGTCAGCAGAGTTCATTCTCATTACGTCCTAATAAAAATGGAGCTGATTTCAATCAGATAAGAAAAAACATAAAACTCAGGGAGAGGGTCTCCTACACTCCGTCTCTGACAAACCAATTAATGAATATCACCTATTCAAACAGTAACGAAGGTTAGACCCTATACAAGAAAACTTGAAATACCAGAAATCCTAACATAATTATGAAAAATTAAGGTTTTCTCTAATTTGAAAATTTCCAAACAATTATGTGGAAGTTTTTGAGAAGATTTAAAAAATATAAATTAACAAAAAGAAAAATTAAATTTATACAAACAATGCAAGAGGAGAAAATGAATTATTTTTTTTCTCCTTACCAAAAATATTTTGTGATGTTGTCATATGAAAGACTGGTAGAAAATTATGCAACCAAATATAAAAGGGAAAAAGTGTTACAGAGTTGCATCATTCAGTTAACTAATGAAAATATATACTATTTTTCTGGATATTGTGGTATTTTGGAATTTGTCAGTTTTGTAAAATTTTTAATATGTTGTAATTTTTCCTCATTGTAAAGAAATAGAATTTCATTAGAAATTTCCACACCTACTTTTTCCATATGTAATTTGAGTTACTATTCTTAAAGATTGCCTCTAAATTTTGTGAGCTTCAGGTCCCAAAATACCTATAGACATCTCAGGCTAGCAGGATTCTAGGCTTTCAATCGCACATACATGGAGATTAGTCACTAGCAGCTGAGCATGTAGAATTTTAGTAGTCCCGTCAGACTAATACAGTTGGAACCATATCAGAAGAATAGTTCAAAAGTGAAAGAAAAAATTTTAGAGGACTGAATGTTTATATTCCCCCCAATTTTTTTTTTTTTGGCATCACAGCTAATCTTTATTTTCCATTTTTTCCATACTTCATGATCATCTCTTTAAGCTTAAAATAATAATTTCCTTTCAATATAGGGCTTGGGGATATCTCATCTGAAAGAGGTGGTAGGTGTTTTTATTTTTTTTATTTATTATTTTTTTAACATCTTTATTGGGGTATAATTGCTTTACAATGGTGTGTTAGTTTCTGCTTTATAACAAAGTAAATCAGTTATACATATACATATGTCCCCATATCTCTTCCCTCTTGCCCCAAATTTATATGTTGAAATTCTGACCCCAAAGGTGATAGAATTAGGAGGTGGGATCTTTGCAGGGTGATTAGGTCAGGAGGGTGGAGCTCTTATGAATGGGATTAATGACTTTATAAAAGAGACCCTAGAGTGTACCCTCACCCCTACTATGATGTGAGGTTTCAAAGAAAGCCATTTTGAGGGAGCCGGCCCTCACCAAACGTCGAATCTGCTGCACCTAATCTTGGGAGCTCCAGCCTTCTTTGTTGATCCGTGTCCTGGTTTTCCTCCTATGTACACGTGTTTGTAGGCTCTTCCTCCTCTAAACAGACACTAAATGTTGGAGTTTCTGGAGGCTCTGAACCAGACCCTCCTGGTGTGACTGTATCTCTCTGCCCATTCTCACAGCTGTGATTACCACCCAAGCATGAAGGACTCCACTATTCACGTGTCTTGGAAAGAACTTCTCACTGTGCTGCACTTGTCTGCTTGACATTTTTTACAAAGTCAAACTCAGCTCTTAATCTTTACTAACATCTACCCAAATATAGCTTGTTCATTTCTAAGACTGTAATTAGCTTCAATCCAGAAAATTAACCTGTGAAATCTGTGTAAGTCAGAAGTTCAAGTGTCTCTTTTGATGCCTCTCTCTCCTTATAGTCTCATACCCAATCCATGAACAGGTTTTAGCCATACTTTTTCCTAAATATGCCCTAATCCTGTCTATTTCTTTCCATATATATTGTTACTTCTCAAATCTAATCTTCAGTCATCTCCATATTCACTACCCACCACCCTAACTTTTTTTTCTACATTAGAGCCGGAGTGGGTATCTTGAAATATAAATCTAGTTGAATTGCTTCTTTTTAACATTTTAAAGTTTTCCATTGCTCTTAGAATGAAAACCAAAATACTTAACCTAGCCAGAAATGTCATGTAAAGTCTAATTTGTGCTTAAATCTGCAGTTAGCTCTTGTACCATACCCATCCCTAAATTGTGTGTTGAAGCCACATGACTTCCATTCAGTGTCTCAGAATTACTTTGCTCCTGTCATGAGGCCTTACACATTGTTACTTCAGTCTAGAATGTTCTTCCGTCTTTGCTTATGAACTCCTACCAGTGTGTCAACTTTCAGCTCAGGCCTGATTTCATTAGTGACATCTTATTATATGATTATGATTTTATAGATAAAGATATAGGTACATAGATATATAATTATATAGTTGTTTATATGCATATGGTTTTATTTCTTTATAGGAATAAATCATGTTTAAATATAGACTTAGATTTATAGAAAAATAGAAGTAGGTTGATGGATAAATGTATAGATATATTGTCTTATACCTTTACAGGAATAGGTAGGACTAAAATTATGATCCCTGTCCTTAAGAAATCACCCATTCCAAAAATACAAAGTATTGAAAAAGAGAATGAGCAAAATCTTCACATCATTTTTAGAAACATATAATAGCCTCTCCTTTGGCTGGGATGCTCAGCTCATGTGCCCTCCAGAGATTAAGTTGTCCAGTTATCACTGAGCAGGGGCCCAGGACTATTCAGTTGCTGAACTGTTTCGAGTAGATATTGTTTGGACATTGCATTTGATAGGGGATAATGCAATGCCTCTCATTTTTCCTTCTTTCTTTGTGGTGTCCTTAAAACTCATGATACATTGTAATTGAAAGACCCCAAACTGGAAAAGTTGGAAGTTTTTTCTCAAGTTTTCGGGCCTACTAAAACAATTCAGACTATAATAATATTTATATTAAGAAGCAGTGTGATCCAACGTTAAAAACACCAGTAAGCTTGGCAACACATTCCCCACAAGCAGAATTCATTGGTTGAAACTGTGGATGTCTTTTCAGTCTTCCACGTAAATTGCAAAATTGCTTTCCAGAAAGGGTGTAGTAATGCACATTTATACCAGAAGTGAGTAGTAGTGTTGTTTCCAATACCCTTGCCAACATCACTTATTATTCTTACCAATTAAAATTTGACATTTGGATTATTATGAATGTTACAATCAACTTCTTTGATCAATACTAAGTTCAATATTTTTTGCATCTGCTTATAAGCTATTTGTGTTAGTTCTATTTGTGAACACCCTATTTAGGCTTTTTATTTGTTGTTTTCTGTTGCTTACACAACTGGGTTCATTTTGTTAGAGAGAATGTTAATGTAATTGTCAAAGAGTCACATCTGTGCGAACCCTAGTAAGGACACTACCTTGGCATGCACCTTGAAAGGAATACCTTAACCTGTCTCTTCCCTTTTTTTTCTGAACTCACATTTTGCCACTATCAACCTCAACCACTTTTCTCCAAGATACCAGCCTCATTTCCATTCCTCTTTCCGTTGATATTTATATAAGTGTGTTCTCACTGTCATTCGTATCACAACTTGCATAGCTCCTCCGTACAGATGCTTTTCGAAACCACCCAACTTAAAATAACCACCCAGTCACGCCTTGTCACATCACTTCCATCACTTCCTTAGCCTCTAATTTTTAAATTTGTTTTTCAGCATATTGTCTGTTTCCTGCATTAATTTGTAAACCCCTGAATTCATAGGGCTTTTCTACCCTATGTACCCAATCTCTAGAGCAAATGCGCTTTACAATACTTGCTTTATAAATGCATTAATAAATGTTCACAAGTTTTAGACCATCAGTGAAAAAGCATGGTTTTTTTTTCCCCCATATCTTTAAAGTCTTTTTGGAATGCCTACTGACTACATGGGTCTAGGTTTATTCACATAAAGTGAGCACGTTTACGTTTATTTTTATTTCCTAAATTTTTATTGCTTTTCTGAATGTAATTTGTTTCATTTCGGGGGAGGCGGGTGAATATTTAATATTAGGATAGGGCAAAACTAGCCATTTGATCTTGAGTAAATGGTTTAATCATCTGAACCCTCAGTTTCCTCTCAACTTAGGAGTTTAATAATAGTCCCCACCTCATGTTTTGTGCAAGTATGAGAATTAGATAATATACATAATGTTCTTCGTCTGTTGTTGACTTTCTTTTCTATACACTCTATCCCTTTTGAGTGGATGAGACACATTTTGGGCGCAGCAGGAGATCAGCAGAATTTACCAAGTTTCTAGCAATCCAGGTCAATTCCCATAAGTCACTACACCAAGAGAAGGACATCTACTGTCTGCAGGTCCTCAATTACTCTTCCATAAAGCAACAGCCCCCCCCCCTCGCCCATGAAATAGGGAAGCCTGTGTGGATTTATGTACGATTAATTTGTTTCCACTGTTTCTTACCAATTTAAAGATGAACACAGTAATTCTGCAGCACCAGAGAATTTTCCAAGTTCTTTTTCACATTTACATTGCAGAGTTTCTGCTTATTTATGTTTGTCCTCACTGCACAAACCCCTCTTTAATTTCACCAGAGGGTTTAACCATTCTTCTGGAATGCACATGCAGCATGCAAAATCTACACAGAAATTTCCATTATGGGGTAAAACTCAGAAACATCATCTATTAGTACTTGATAGCATTAGAAATATCAAGCCACTTCTAGTTATTGCATATAAGTAGACTCTAACATACCATGCATATCCTTGTATACATTTCTAAGACCTTCAGGCAATATGAAATTTGATTTAATAGAGTAAAAGGCAGAACAGGTCAACAGAACTAGCCTGACCAATGAGAATACCAGTTTTGTTAAACTATTCAAGAAACAGCTAAGTAAAGTAATATTTCATGGAAGGGGGCAGTTATACACATAAGCAGCATGAACAAGATGTTAGCATGTGGTTTTCAAATTTTCTAAATTTGACAAATTTAGTGAATTCATCATAAATCTATTCTTGTAAATTTAGCAGTTTATAAAGAGAATTTTTAATAAGCAAGAAATACCTTTAAGCTGTTGTTTATACTAATTGAGAAAATTGGCTGCAAGGCCACACATAAGACCTGTTTTTCATGTGATGCATGAAAAGATTTTACCTACATAGTTCATCTTTTTGTATGTGTGAATTTTATTTTATTTATTTTTTATACAGTGCATAGTTCATCTTTGAAAAATGAGTTTAGACATCTTCCTCTTCCCCCTGCAATTAGCATATTTAAAAATACATACAAAGTCTATTCCGTGTATGACTAGTGCATTTCACAACCTAACCATTCTGTTCCTTTGAACTTTGATTTACTGAATTAAGAACATAATTTTTTCCAAATATTTTTATTCATTTGATATCACGGAGAGTGGGTCAACTGATAGTCTTCCACGGGGTTTGCTTATTGAAGCCAATGTAAACCTGTTCTAAGAGGAAAACTAATGAATAATATAACATTTAATTCAGAAGATTCCCTGACATTATGACATATTGATTGTTTTGTTCTAAAGTGTAGTTAAATGCAACCAGAATTAGAATTATGTTCATTTTGGACTTCCCTGGCAGTCCAGTGGTTAAGAATCCACCTGCCAATGTAGGGAACACGGGTTCGAGCCCTGGTCTGGGAAGATCCCACATGTCGCAGAGCAACTAAGCCCGTGCGCCACAACTACTGGGCCTGCGCTCTAGAGCCCGAGAGCCACAACTACTGAGCCCGCGCGCCTAGAGCCCGTGCTCCGCAACAAGAGAAGCTACCGCAGTGAGAAGCCCGCGCACCACAACGAAGGGTAGCCCCCGCTCGCCGCAGCTAGAGAAAGCCTGTGCGCAGTAACGAAGACCCAACACAGCCTAAAATAAATTAATTAAATTAAAAAAAAGAATTATCTTCAGTTTGAAACGTGTACCTGATAAGCTTTG
This sequence comes from Tursiops truncatus, assembly GCF_011762595.2. Lineage (NCBI taxonomy): Eukaryota > Metazoa > Chordata > Mammalia > Artiodactyla > Delphinidae > Tursiops > Tursiops truncatus. The sequence goes on from NC_047054.1 coordinate 3,241,028, forward strand.
AGAGAACTATATCAGTTCGCACCAACATTATTTTCTACATGAAAAGAAAGGGAAAATAAATATACTCCAAGATTGTTATTCTCTTTCTCCTATAACTTCATGTTATAAATGACTTCAGTCTTACTCTGCTTCTCCGTATTTGCTCACTAGCAGTTAGGGATTCTTTGATCTTCAAGGCTGCTATTGTGTAATTGATCAAAGGTTTTGAACCTGAAGGTAGATAATAAGAGATTGGTTTCTGAAATATCAGTTCATCCACTCTAACTTTGACCAAATAAATTTCTGAACAGATTATTAAGTTCATTAAAAAAAACCCTTTTGCTCAATTAAATATGTTTTGAACACAAAAATGCAGTTTAATTGCCAATTACAAATGACAGTTAGGCACATATACTTGGATTTCTTAAAATGCATTATTTAATGGACTTTTCTGACAATATTCAAATAATTAAGTATGTTTCTTTTATTATTAAAATTAATAACAATGCCAAAAATGTCATACTAATTCTCATCTACTGGTCTGAAATTAAATCGTGCTTGTTGAATTTTAAAGAGTTTGGGCATTATGAATAATGCATAATATTTCTTGCCAGAAGAGTTCTAACACAGGTCATTCCAAAACCTTGGAAATTCAATGTTAGCCTTCACTCTGTGCAAATGGACAGTGTAGCTATGAAAAAAAAAAGTGAACTTGTAAAGCAAATGTCATTCTAACCTCAAAATACTCTTAGAGTGTTTGAAGATCCAGCAGTGTAACTGACCAGTGGTAGAAATGATACACTGCTCATTCCACTACCAAGGAAACATTGATTTCATTGCCTCAACCAAGCTTAATTAAGCTGTAGTGAAAGCTGTTACTGAAGCCACTATTACTGAAGTCTTAAAAACCTCATTGTCCTGGAGTTCGGTCTAACGGTAGCATTAAGGACAGAAACAGAATTTCCTTATGTTTCCCCTAATTCCTTCTGTTTCTCATTCATTTCCTTACATATCATACTTCCAACTGCTCTCTTACTTTTTCAGTACAATTTTGAAGATGGATTCAGTGTTGCTGAAGTGTGAAAACCTATCCATAAGCTTCAGCAGCATTTAGTACGTTGGAGAAAGTCTCTCTGATTTTTCTATTTGTAGAGATATCAAAGTAACATGGAGTAGTGCTGCTATATTAATGGGAAATACATTGGTATAGAAACCACAAGAATTCTTCTCTAAAATCAAATTGAATTTTCTCAAAGTGTTATTGTTCCCAGTGAATCTTCTCAAGATATTTTTTCTATACATGTTCTAATAAACCAGTTTTAGAGTCACAGTGATCAAGAGGAGAATAAACACCAAGTATGTTATGTTATCTTTAGAATGCAAAATGATAAAAGCTCATATTCCATCGAGGCTTTTAAAGCATAAGTAAGTAGTGGAACGTAAGGTGGGGAGATCTTCGGCTCCATTTACTAGCAACATTTTTGAATACACATTATTGAGCTGCTGTTTCCTCTGTGGTTCTCGCTCTGTTTTTTAAAGCAATTCATTCCATTATTTTCACTTTTCCATAACTTGTTTCTTTTCCCATGATAATAGATTATAGTAATTTTATATAGCATGTCTTTTACCATAAAGAATGTATCTATGAAAGGTTAGAAGTATAGTCACAGTCCTAATAAAAAATTGAGTTATTATCTTGAACGCCATTTGATCCATTTGCAGGCATTCAGAACAATTTAGACTTTATTCATTTAGTCTTCTCATGCAGGGCTGACACCGTATTATTAACCAACGTAGAGATCTTTTACAAATCCAAAAATAAGTCCTGACTTGGTGTATAACTGACTTGCACCACATATTTTCAAAAACTGTACAGTAATTACACTCGGCTGACACACACTGCACAGTAGCTCTCTGAAAATGAATACCAGTTTAGTGGACATTTCATTTCTGTGTTTTCAATTTTATTCTGTTTCTTGCTGTTAGTTCAGTATAGCTGTAGTGCTAGAAAGAAAATCTCTTTCTCTTTCTCTTCTCTAAGTTTGGAAGGAAAATTAACCTTTCCAGTAGTGTATTTTCTAACTTTCTATAACTTCCCAACTTTAACAACAATTAATATAAATATTTATATGATAATGGTAACATTTTAATTTTGTTGTAATTTGCCTTTAGACAAAATGTGAACAGAATACAGAAGACACAAAATACTGGTGAGGTAATAATACACATAAATATACGCCCTCCCCCCAATACACATACAATGGCATAATATTACACGCCATGGAGTAAGAAAAATAGTATCTGAAAATGTTAAATATAGGGCTTAGTTTTATTGTACAGGTGGCATTCCTGATTTTTTTCAAAAGACATTTAAAAGCCATTCTTTAAAGATAAATACATCTTAATTATAAATTATAATATTTTTATCATAACCATGTGAAAGACAATCTGTTTAAGGTTTTTTATTATAACATCCATATGTCATTTAGAAATCCATCGATTAAAAACTAAGCACACATTACTTTTAAAATGGGAAAATTAATAGACATTTTTAAACAGGACAATAAATGAATGGATTCGTCCTTCACAGGTTACGTATATCAACTGACAAAACTCTTAGAGCGCCATTATTCTTGATATGTGGGATTGGTGCAGATTTGAGGTAAAGCATCACTCCTTCATCCTCTCTGTTCAGCACGTCTCTCCTTGGGAGTTTGGGAGAAGAAAGGGTGCGTTCTGGGTTGTTGTCTTTCACGTTTCAGTCTCACTTGAGGGAATGGTGTGCGTGTATCTCTAATTTGCCTGCACAACACACTCTTATGTTAAATGCCTTGGATCTCTGTGTTCCCACAATCTCAGGAGTATACCCTTTGTTTGTTTGTTTGTTTGTTTCAATGTGTGATGCTCAGACTAATCTCACACATGGGGCTGCACGTTGAAAGGCGACTAATTGTTCTGTTAAGGTCCTATTTCCCGAATATAAATTTTCATCCTTTTGGCCTATACTATCTGAGCATTGCTTACTCATTCATTCACACAACAAACATTCTTTTTTTTAAAATTTTTTTTATTGTGGTAAAAGCCATGTAATATAAAACATACTATTTTAACTGTATTTAACTGTACGAAAAGACAACCCTCAGAATTTGAGAAAATATTTTCCAACGAAGCAATTGACAAGGGATTAGTCTCCAAAATATACAGATAGCTCATGCAGCTCAATATCAAAAAAGCAAACAACCCAATCAAATAAAATGAGTGGAAGACCTAAATAGACTTTTCTCCAGAGAAGACATACAGATGGCCAAGAGACACGTGAAAAGATGCTCAGCATCACTAATCATTAGAGAAATGCAACTCAGAACTACAGTGAGGTACCACCTCACACCGGTCAGAATGGCCATCATCAAAAAATCTACAAACAAGAAATGCTGGAGAGGGTGTGGAGAAAAGTGAACCCTCTTGCACTGTTGGTGGGAATGTAAATTGATACAGCCACTATGGAGAACAGTATGGAGGTTCCTTAAAAGACTAAAAATAGAACTACCATATGACCCAGCAATCCCACTCCTGGGCATATAACCAGAGAAAACCATAATTCCAAAAGAGTCATGCACCCCAATGTTCACTGCAACACTATTTACAATAGCCAGGACATGGAAGCAACCTAAATGCTCATCAACAGAGGAATGGATAAAGAAAATGTGGCACATATATACAGTGGACTATTACAACAAACATTCTTGAGCACAGTATGTGCCAGGCACTGAGGATACAAAGTCAAATAGAACATCAGACCTACCCTGGGAACTCACGGACTTAGTGTGAAATAAAAATAATAAATCAGTGGTTGCATTTCCGTGTGATAGGTGTTAGGTCATTATACTTGTGGTAACTGAGAGAAGGGTCATCTGGCCTCTTTTCCTTTTTGACATAGTTATTAAATCTCCTTTGTTAAAATATCAAAGAACCCCTAGTACAGGTAACATATTAAACTCCTGTCAACTCATAACAGTTATTCTCAAGTTTGTTTCACAGGTCCTCTGGGGACACCATACAGAGGAGCGTTGATAGAGAACAGGAACGTGAAAATGTCACGGGCCCTGGGTAGGGGGGCTGGGGGAGAATTGTCCAGGGAAAGGGTATATTGAAGATATCCTGAGCGTAGGAAGACTGCAGAAGCATATGCTGGAAGTATTTGAAAGTCCACTTGGTTACTTTGGCCCTTGCTCTCATGTAAAGCTTGCATGGGAGCACTTACTGTTGAAAGAGCAATGAGTACAGATCTTGCCTGTGCCCACAGCAGAAGAGCTGTTTACACAGTGCAGTCAGATTTCTTGCCCGTGACCTTTCCTAGAAGTTATATTAGGGACTTCTTTAGATCAGCGTGCAGCTAGTGGCTCATCAGTCTGTGTGGTGGGCTAAGGTGATATTAAAGCTTGTAGGTCACCTGCCATGTTCTATCAAAAGAAAGGAGCCCATTGCATCATCAGTATTTCTCAGGCATTAAAGCAATTCTTGTAGCTGTACCACTAGAGAGTCTATAGCATCTAAAGAACTTGGATGCAGAAGCTGGGAGAAGGCTTTAGATATCTAGGCCTAGTGATATTAACAAAGAAAAGCGTTGATGCAAACATTGCATTGAGAATTCTCTTCAGTCCATAGTTGGGAGCACATAAATTACACAGCCTTCTGATTTGTGAATGGTAAATTCAGAGTGAATGGTAAATTCAGACACATTTCGTGATGTGCAGCAACTGTAACTTTCAAGGCCATAAAGGAACCCTATGAATAGAATCTTGACAATTTTCTAGCACAGAGAAAGGACACATAAACAGCCACCAATAAAAGAAAACTGACACTCTTTATTTAATAAGTAAATATGCAAAAGCCCTTGTGGTTTACCTTTAAAAGGTAGACTTGGTTGGTTAATCAGGCCAAATATATTTTCTGAATGCAGCTAAAATGAGCTTTGGCAAAGCTCCAAAGAGACTTTATTTTCTATGGAAGTGGTGCCCAAAAAAGAAAGCTTTAAAAGCTAATTAAAGAGCCAAAGGGAGAGTCCTTCCCATCGTCCACTCTGCAGATTCTCAGAAGTTCTAATCCTTCAAGCAGGCCACGGCCAGCATGGTCTCAGGCCATGAACAGCTTTAAACACCAGAACAAAAAATGGACACAGAAGCAGAATGGACCGGAAGTGTGTACCAAGGAGGAATTAGTGGTTGGTGTTTTTGGCAGAGACCTTCATCTACAAGTGTGCATTCCTTTCCTTGAGACTCGTGTTTTTTCAATAGTTTTTAAGTCTAAATTTAAATGGTGCAGAAAACAACCATGTAAAAGAAATGCATGGAACCTAATCCTAGTGTCTAAAGCTATTGCCAGCTCTTTGTTCGTTTGGTTGGTTGGTTTAACATTGATCTGATATATTTGATATTTGATTTTACTCAAAAATTCATTTGCATGTGAATTTTGAATGGTAGCCATAATGATAATCAAGTCCGCTATTTATTGCTTGCCAAGCACGCACACAGCACTGTACAAAACGTGATTACATTTCATTCTTCACAGCATCCTACAAAGTATTATTACCCTCATTTAACCGTAGAGAAAACTGAGGTTATAGGAAGTTTTAAAATATACTACAGTTAGACTGCTGGCAAGGACAGAATCGCAAACAAGTCTGTCAAATTCTGAAGTCTAGACTCTTCAGACTGTATCATCCTGTCTTTGTGGCAGAGAATGTGCTTAATGTTTTTACGCATGCAGTTGCCTTGAGTACTTGATAAAGTCTGTGGAGTAGACACTACTATGTCCATGAAACAGAGGTAAATAGAAGTTTTGCAAAATGCCACAACACACCCTGCTACTTAACAGCACAAATTGTATTGGAAGTCAAGTTGGTGTTATTCCAGAGTCCATACTCAATTTAATACCCTGTGTATCTCTCAAAAATAAATATTAAACTGAGTTAAGCTATTCTTGTGAGTTTTTCAGACATGACAAACTTGAAGAATAATACATTATCTGGTTAGGTGTTCCTTTCCCCCCCTTTTTCTTTCCTCTGGAAGACTTATCTGTGTATATTTCTGCAGAGAGAGAACAAGTATTTTATTCCGCCCATATTCACCATCCCTGGTTTACTTGTGCTTTGCATTTGGAAGTCTTCTCTCTGTGTAACAGCCGTATCATGTCACAATCCTGTCCCTCCAAATAGGGCACAGTGACTGATATTTCTGTAGATACCAGTGAGCCTCTTTCTCTAGCCACTTCTGTTATCACCCAATGGGCTCTTGAATAAAGTGACCATGGGAGCAGTGATGCACGTTATGCGTGAGCTCAGCAACATGGGCTTCCACGCACCAAGGCTGACCTGACTAAGGCTGCTGGCTGCTGAGTGACAAATCTGCCAGCAGCGGAGGTCAACATTGAGTCCTTGATACGACACCATTCCTTGTGGGTGATTAGGCAGCTTGCTGGTGGCAGGTTGATTACATTGGACCACTTCCGTTATGGCAGGGGCAGTGTTTTTGTTCTCTTCGAAATAAACACTTACTCTGGATATAGATTTGACTACCCTGTACACAGTGCTTCTGCCAAGCTAGCATCCATGGATTTAGAAAATGCCTTATCCGTCACTGTGGTTTTCAACACAGCATTGACCCTGCTCAGGGAATTCACTTCACAGCAAATGAAGTGCAGCGCTGGGCCGTGCTTATGGAATTTATTGGCCTTACCAGGTTCCTTGCCATCCTGAAGCAACTCCTTTGATGGAATAGTGGGATAGCCCTTTAAAGTGCCAGCTAGGTGGCAAGGTTCTCCAGAAGACTGTGTATGTTCTAAATTTGCATCTAATATTTGGTACTTTTCCTCTCATAACCAGAATTCATGGGGTTGCGAATCAAGGAGTGGAAATGGGAGTGACACCACTTACTATGACTCTACAGAGGTCATAGTTCCAACAAGAGGAATGGGTTCACGAGGAAAAAGGCAGAGGATTTACAGGTGGATGGTAGCAGCTGTGCTTGCTATTGAGGGGGGAAATATGTTTATTTTGTTGAGCCTTGAAATACAAGGACTCTTTTCATAGGCAAATTAAGAAACTGAAGGCCAATATACCACCTGATACACATCATTTGCTTTGAATTTTCAACAAGAGATAATGAATTTGTATTAGTTGGAGTTCTCCAGAAAAATTGAAATAGAATGTATTCATATATATGTGTGTGTGTGTGTATACACACATATACACCTACTATAACATCTATATAACATATATAACAGTTATATAATATATATAAAACACATGTACAATATAAAGATATGTAACATCTATATTTTTTATACACACACACACACAGACAGAGAGAGACAGAGATTAAAGAATTGGCTCACATGATTATGTGGGCTGGCAAGTCTGAAATTTGCAGGGCAGGCTACCAGGCTAAAATTCCAGAAGGAATGTTACAGTCTTGAGTCTGAAGGCAGTCTGGTGGCAGAGTTCTTTCCTCTTTGGGAAACTTGGGTCTTTGTTCTTTGGACTTTCAACTAACTGGATGAGACCTCCCCATATTATGGAAAATAATGTGCTTTACTCCAATTCTATTGATTTAAATGTTAATCACAGCAACTTCTAGACTGGCATTTGACCAAAGAACTGGACACCAAAGCCCAGCCAAGTTGACACATATCATTAACCATCACAGCACAGTCACAATGTATTTTATATCCCTTTAAAAGATATGAACACTGAGACTCAAATCAGTCAAATAGCTGTCCCCAAATCATATGATTTATAAATGAATCAGGATTCAAATCGTCTTCTGTCTGATTAAAATCCTATAATTCCACCCCAAATGGGCTATAGTTTCTTTATGTTGACTGCTCTTATATAATTGATATCTTAAATGATAAATTTGTCAACATTTTAATAACTATGGAACACTGAACTCTGCTAACTCTGCTTTGTGCCATCACAGTATCAGGATCCTTACCTCCGTAGCAGACACCATTCATGTCTCCCTGATGAAGGCTGATATTAATATCAAATGTCACAATGTATAGATGGATAATGAATGTGAACATACTTGATAAAGGGTTAATATCCAAAATATATAATGAGCTTCTACACCTCAAAAGCAAAAAATAACCTGGTTAAAAAATGAACAAAGGAACTGAATAGATATTTCTCCAAAGAAGAAATTGTTGGGAATGTAAATTACTTCAACCACTGTGGAAAACAGTTTGGTGATTCCTCAAGAAATTAAACATAGAACCACCATATGATTCAGGATTCCTACTTTTGGGTACATATCTAAAAGAATTCCTATCACAATCTCAGAGAGATATCTGTACTCCCATGTTTATTGTTTGTTGTAGCATTATTCACAATAGCCAAAGTATGAAAAAAAAACAACTTTCTTTGTCAATGGATGAATGGATGAAGAAAATGTCATGTGTGTGTGTGTGTGTGTGTGTGTGTGTATACATATAAAATGAATGCATCATATATGTACAGCTATCTGGATGTCATTCATACCTCAATAAAGTGGTTTAAAAACAAACAAACAAAAATAGCTGTGGGTTGAGAGGTAGAGAGTGGATAAGTGAATGAGCTGTATGGACCATAGTAGACCCAAGGAAGTTGGAAAATAAAAAACGGTAGTGCTTTGGTTTAACATTTTTGAAAGGAAAATGTTTCTTTTATTCCCTGTGTAATTGTTTTTTATTTCAGCAGCACAAGATATTATACATGAAAATATTAAGAATTAGATGTTCAAAGATATGTTTAGTTATTTTTTAGAATCGTGCTACCACTTAAGAAAATATTTATATGTACACATATATCTTTCAAAACTTTTAAACTAGCTTATGGTTTTTCACAGTATCATACTTTTAGTATATTTATAACTTAGCTATTTTCTTAAAGGCAATTTTTATTTTTCATGTAAATGTAAACTTTGTTTTGTTTGTTTGTCTTCCCACTTTGATATGTTGTCTGAGTTCCATGTGCTCTAAGACAACATTTATATATATATTGGATTGCACCCTTGGCTTTACTTTTGACTTATAAATTATTCACCAAAATTTCTTTTCTAGGTTGGTCTTTGAAGGTGCTATCCTGTGAATAAGTAAATTGAAATTCTGTGGTAGAAGGAATGATTTTCTTTCTCAGGCATTTGATATGGAAAACTTTAAAGGTGCGGTTTTATCCTTTCAGAATGTGCTCTGACCCCATGATATGTGGCATAGAATTATGAAGGCACAAATGTTATGCTAACATCTCTCCTTAAAAGTTGCTCTACTTTGCTTTACTTTTTCCCATTATATACAATAAAAAGTCAGTCATCTTTCAGATAAAATTAAAGTTTTGTAATCAAAAGAACAAATAGTTATTAGTTTTCAAATATCCTATATACATATTTTTAGTCAACTTTCTTTTGAGTACAATTAATAAAAAATCAATGCATATGTATGTGTGTGTGCACATGTGCAGAAAAGAATCACTATGAAGTTTAAGAATTAGGAGTATCACTAGCAAGCTAGATTTTCAAGTTGAATCTTTCCATTTTATTAATTTCTTGTTGCGATTATTTGTGGACTACCCATTATAGCTTCTGTGGCCCTAGGTTTCGTTTTTAAACTTGAGATATGCTCACATTGCCTGAGTACCACTAAAAAGTGCTTTGGACAGTATTTGTTGAGTATGTAGTAGCTTATGAAAATACCTTTATGTTAAATATAGGCAACATTAAAATATGAGTTATTAATGGGATAGAGATAGTACATAGTTCTTTCAAATTTACCTTTCTTCAAATAAATAGCAAGCTAGTTTAAATTCCTCATTTTAACAGGTTCATGTGTTTCAGTGTACTTAATTACGTGGCAACAAATCGTAATCATAACAAAAATCATAACAAAAATCACCCCTAAGCTTGTGAATATATACATTGTAAAATAGACTAGATTGGTCAACAGACTGTTTGCAGCAATGCTTTTGAGGATATGAATGAAATAATGTAGCTTTTGTTAAAGGGGTCAAAGGTTGGCATCTGTTAGGCACAAATTATTGATAATTAGCAGGAGTGAATGAGTTACCAGAGATGCACATCAGGAGGTTGCAGTGGTCACAGCCAATCTTAAGATCGGTCGCACCCTCGAGATCATGACTCCCCAGCACACAGGCATGACTCTCTGTTAGTGTGACTTGACAGAGCACAAAGATTCCAGAAGGAGTCACAGAGGACTTGAGTTTAACTTGAAGAAGTATGGACACCAAGGGAGCTGTTTCAGGAACCTGCAGGGTGTATGCTAAGTTGGTCTTTTGCCTCAGGTAGTCACCAATTATGTATGCTATAAATGCAAGCTCGTCTCTCTGCTAGGGGATGAGGTTAAAGGGCTCCAGGAGCATCTCTCTATTCACTGAGGCTTTTAAGAGGCTAAAAAACGAAACGGTATCAAGAAAGACTAAGAGAAATCATGCAAGAATAAAACCAGAAAGAAAAAAAATGCCAAGAAAGAGATAGTACCAATAAAAACAGAATGTGACAGAATGAAAAATTCACAGAAGAAAATAGGAAAAGAAAGTGTGCATCTCTGTTTACAAGCCATAAATAGTGAAATGAGGATATTATTATTATTAGAATTCCATGTTTCATATGCTAATAAGGATACTGGTAAAGACAAAGAAATGCACAGGATCCTTTTTGCTAACTGATATGTTCACCCATTCGTTCATTCAACCACTCATTTATTCTATTAATACAAGTATCACCAAGTTTTATTGGTACCTCCTTGCTGAGGAACGTGGAGTTTGATTTGTAGATATGACAAGATAAATGACATGCTTTTTAATTGTAGAGAATACCTGAAACATGAGAGAGACAGCCAAGACTCACTGAACTGCCGACTTTTAACACTTTCTCCTGGCCCGAAGCATTTCTCTAGTGATTTTTATGATCCTGTGCAGTAAAGTGCTGGAAGTCAGATACATTAAGTGCTTTACTCTCTTATTTTTAGTCTAAGTAATGATTTTGGAAGAGAAAATAGGATAGAGAAATTGAATATTTGTGGGGTTAAAAATGTTTGTACCATGAATTTTAACAGTAAAGAAGCTTACTCTTGATAAAAAAAAGAAGAGAGAGAGAGAGAGAGAGAGAGAGAGAGAGAAAACGAGGTGGGCAGAAGAATCAAATGATAAACCATCATTTTAAGAAAAATGGAAGAAATATATGAAAATACATTTCTGAAATTAGATATTATAGATGAAATCAGGTATACCAAATGGAATAGAAGCAATTCTGGTTTTACACAATGATTTTTAGAAAAGTGTAATAGGAATAGTGCTAATAATAGTACTTGTGAACTTATGAATAGTTTGTACATGTACACATGGGATATTAATTTAAATAGGAAATGTAATGCATTCTAATATAACAAAGTGAAAATAATTTTACAGGTATAGGTCTGAAGATTAGTATAGAGCAATGGGGGGAAATAACTTGTTTAAAAGAATCTCATAGGGAAAAATACCCAAGGAGGTAGCAATTTATATGTAGGGATTATTGAACAAGGGTTTAAAATCGAGTAGTATTAGTTGCTTTAGTCAAAGTAAACAAGTAATTTTGTTATGGAAACAAAACCTTAGAGACCATTCAATTAAAAAAAATAGTTTTCTAACTTTGATTATAAAATGTGTGAATGTTATATTTGAAACACTTGTCTCCAGGCACCTACAAAATGTCTCACCCCAATGAATGTTAACATACAATAAATCATATATTTCTATGTGTATTGATGAATCAATGCATAGAATTTAATTTGAATCACAAATAAAGTTGGTGGTTTGGACATAACTAGTAACTTGAGTTTCTGAGAGATCTCAGTACTGTTGGCCTTTTTTCACAAATTGAATATTATACATAACAATATATCATATTGTTATGTATAGAAGTATCATGTTTGTTGAGAAATGATGGTTGAAAATATATGAGTAGTCTCTGGTATCAAAGAGTTGCAAACCAAGGAACTGCTAGGATAATCTCTATGATATGGAAAGAGTGAATTGTTATGTGAGCACACGGCAATTACAGCTTCCTAGGCAAATGGGAATCATAGAAGGCATGGGGCGTGCAGGCTGTGGTCCAGCCGAGGGGTGGAACTGGGGCTGGAGCCTAGCTGGTGCTCTCTGGTTAACCCACTCGCCTTAGAAGGGGCAGTATCAGCTCAGAAGACGGGGTAGCTCTTGTCATTTCCTGCCTAGAGGGTGTGTTTTTCTGTTTTAAATCATACAAAAGCACTATGAATGCTAGATTTGGCCCCAAAATTATATATCTAAAATTTTTCTTTATCTACATCCATAACTCTCCATTTTATAAAAATAAAAAAGATTGGCTTGCTTAAAGAAGTTGTTAAAAATTTTCATGAGTATATAAAATTGTATAAAGAAGGCAAAGTCCCAAGTGTGCTACACCTATTGAAAAACACTAAGGCATTAAACACAAAAAGTATGTTCTCAAATATGCAATACTGAGCAGAAAAGGGAAACAAATGATATTTCGTGGTGTGGGAATAATATTTTTATGTTAACAGATGATAAAATAGTAGAAATTCTCAACATCTCAATTTCTCCTTTTTTATAGTAGTAGGCTTTGGAAACTACAGACTAACAGATTTAAAGTTGATTCCAAGGAAAACCATAGAAATATGTGTAGCATTGGACTAGAGAGTGGGACTCTATAGTTAGGCACAAGTGGATTTGATCTCTGGCTTCATGATATAATAGTTAATGTGTCTTTGTGAAAATTATCTATGTTTGCTAACCTTTGTTTACCTCGTATGCAAAATGGGTAAAATAATAGTTTCTACCTAATGAGGTTGTTCAGAAGACAAAAAGGACCACTACCAGGATATTGCTTAAAGTATAATTAGCACTCAAACTATGACTTTGTTAGTAATAATATTAACATGTAAAATATTTACAAATGGTTAGGGGAAAAAGGGAATCAGAAATTCCTAACAGTATGAGGTCACTAAAAATAAGTCATTCTAAATTGAACTTATTTTCTATCTTTGATAAGGTTGCTAAATTGATAGATTAAAATGAGGCCATACACATGGTACATGTTGGTTTCACAAAGACATTCGACAGGGCCTTGTATAGCACAGAAATTTAGGTGTGTATGTACACACAGAAAATAAAAGTGTGTTATTTATGTGGAAGTTAAGAGTATTTGTGGGTGACAAAACAAAGTACAGTAAAGTTACTTTGATGACCAAAGTTAGCACAGAATAATTTTTTTTTTCTGTGCTGTGTTGAAAAGTACTTTCATCGTGTTCTAGGTAGTATTTTAAATCACCAACTTGAACTTAGAAAGAAATGCCATGCTAATCAAAACGTAAAATGATTAAAGGTTAGAAACTATGGCTAATGCAACAGGAAAGAAATGAGATTTTAATGTAACTCAGAAATGAAAATAGAGCAAAACAAAATACAACTTGTTGTAGCTGTAAGTATGAATTACTGTATTTGGATGAAAAAAAGAAACTGATTTTACCAAAGTCCCTTTAAGAATGGCAATTTATACGGACAAAAAGTACTCTGGAGTTTTTGGTTTACTACACATTCAGTATGATTTAACAGTATGATGTGATTCTAAAATAACTTGCATAATCAGAGATAACATGAATGAAATCATAGCATTTTACAATATTTTATTGTGTAAGACTCTATCCCAGTAACCCCCTTTGTTAACTGATAAAGCAAGTGGAACACTTGGTACAGTGTCTGACAGAGTAGGCACTTGATAAACATTAATTTCCTTCAATTAGTTTGTAGTTTGACAATGTAAAATGTCAAATGTTTGACATTGTAAAATGATCTCTAGCCGTGGTTCTCAAGGGAAGGTGATTCAGTATTTCCCAGGGCATTTCAGCATTTTTGGAAGGGTGGGGAAATTGGAAAGGAGATTAGATCTGCCATGTTTGTATAATTATCAGGAGAAGATATGAATTAAAAATGTAAAGGATTGTGTTTTTAAGGAGCAGTACTGGGATCCTTTGCTAGCGTTTGGAGGGGAGCACACTTTAATAATACACATGCATTTTTAACATGCCCTACTGTTAATGTGTAATATGGTGCCTTAAAAATAGGGAGTATCATGTACTTGAACATGTCCGGCTTCAAGGCTGGTTGGCCGGTTGTTGTGGTTTTCATGATAGGAATGATGTAATTAGTGGGCCTGAGGTTGTCAAATTGTCATAAATGGCCTCCAATGGCCTTCCCATTTCAAACATATCTGGAGAAAAAAACCTTGCTAAAACAAATAGGTATTTGGGAGCCCTTTGTGTGTGATTTGTGAGTACAATAATAATTATACCTAACCCCATACTCTACAAAAAATAATAGGACTAATAGATGAGGATTATTGCACTCTATATTCAAATAAGGAATCTAAAGCACCATGAGAATGCTACCTGCTGTAGTTAATACACCCAGAAATGAGGAAGCTGAGATAGTAGATCACTATGACTCAAAGCCGCTGAGATTTCCAGAGATCAGACAAATTTTCCCACCAACGTATCTATCATCGTTGTTAGCAGAACATAAGCTTTTTATTATAGTGCTTATAATTGATGCACCATTAGCCATGGACATCATTAAAAGCACTTATTTTTGTTCTCTCAACAGTAGAGTCCCAAAGGGTGCTGGAGAGTTCCCTTCATCCTCCCCTGCCTCTTAGGGACCTTATTAGGGTCATATTTGCAGTGCCTTTCTAGAAACTGAAAAGAACACATTTCATATTTTAAGTAAATTACCTGATGTAGAACTTACTGTTTTTTATATTTAAATACTTCCCAAGGCAAAATAATTTCATGCTGTAAAGCCATTTAAAAGCTTAATTATAGGATAGTTATGCTTTATTTTCCTGAAATTTCTTTTATTAAAATATATATATAATACTTTTTGCTAAGTGAGAATTACCAGTTATAAATATTCAAATTGGTCACAACTGAATAATGAAAATTAGAAAAAATTTACATAAGTAGAAAATGAGGCAGGAGTTGTAAATATATTAATTTACTATTGTCCTTATAGTGCTGTAAACAAAACATCATTGAAAAAATTAGAAAGGACAGTGACTTTTGTTTCCTTGCACATGTGATATTAAGCCAGCATGAATTCTGCTCCTGCCAAAAGAAATAGGAATGTGAGGTGAAAGTTGTATAATAAAAAATAAAATGATATTGGAGTGCCTCAATAACTATTGATTTTTATTGTCTTTTCTTTTCTTTTATGATCTTTTTTCTTTTTGATCTAACTTCCAGGAGGTATCCTCAACTTTATTTTCTAACTCTTAAAAAAATAATATGATATGAATTATATAATATATAAACATTAAATATAATAAATATAATTAACAATATAAAATATATAATATAATATAATAGCTGGGCTCAAACAAAAGGAATTAAATAGGTGGTGAAATAAACTACAAACTCCCTCTTTCATAATGCCAGGTCCCTAAAAGAGCTGCTTCTCAGGAAAAGAATTACTAACAGTAAATTTATCTACTGACTTACAGGGGTTACAAGTAAGCTCATCTCTCTACCTGGGACTCTCAGTTGAGAAAGTAAATGTTATTTGTGAGAAGGAAAAACCCCAAGACTTTATATCACATGGATGTGGAGTCCAGTTTATAATATCCAAGTGAGGAATGAGTCTTCAAGTTCACAAATTAATGTAAATTTTTTCCCCAAAATAGAAAAACAGCTATATGGGGAAGGAAAAATACACTTGCTGGGTGGGACTATGTCTACAGCTCAGTAAGTAAAGTTATCCTCAGAAAAGAGGCACTGAGATATTAAGTAGAATGCATTTCAAAGTAATAAAGATGTCAACATATGAGAAAATAAACAAGAAACAATAGAATAAGAATATTTTCTGAATTTCAGAATGGGAGAATAAAAGAATGAAAGAATAAAGAATAAAAGAATTTTATTATTTTGATAGTCAAAATAATGTGGTTGATAATTTTCCAGGATAGATAAAATTTTGAACCCTCTGAATAGATAAACTCAACAAGCTGAAGACTATGAAATTATATCTTCAAAATGCTGAGAAAGTGTAATTGCGATCCTAGAATACTATACCCAGCTAAATCCTCATTCAAGAGGGAGACTGGAAAATAATACTGTGTATGTGAAGGTCGGGGGCCAAAGACTGAGAATGTACATTTTATTGAAGCCCATTTGAAGGAAACAAACAACAAATATATACTCTCAGTCTTTGCTTTTGTTTTTCCCATAATATATCTTTAGTAAGAAGGAAACTGGAAACCTGAATTCAAAAGGAAACGTTGAGATTTAAGAAGCAATTTTGAGCAAATGCTTGTATGCATGTTGATTAAGCTAAATAAACGTTGACTGAGAATTAATGACTAATACAATGTCTAAATTGGAGAAGAGGATAAAAATACAGTAAAACTAAAACATTGGGTAGTAAAATCAGAAATCAGAAATCGTACAGAAATATATAGTTATTATAGTTATAGTAATTTTTTGTACACTTCTTAAGGAGGGCAATTTTTAAAAATTAAACTTAAAATTTGTTAACTTGATGAATGTTTTACAATTTAAAATTAACTTAAAATATCTACAAGAAATTAAACTTAGCAGAAGAAGAAATACAATTTTAAAATATATGCTAGAAAAAAAAGACAGGATAAAAGCAAGGGCAATATGAAAATTAAGAAAACACAAAACTGCATCAGTAATCATAAGAGACACAAATTGGTTTACTTATTTTGAAAGACTGAGATTTTATTAGTATAAAATTAAAAACAAAATCTACTTATATATGTATTTTTTAAACATCTTTATTGGAGTATAATTGCTTTACATGGTGTGTTAGTTTCTGCTGTATAACAAAGTGAATCAGCTATACGTATAAATATATTCCCATTTCTCTGCCCTCTTGCGTCTCCCTCCCACCCTCCCTATCCCACCCCTCTAGGTGGTCACAAAGCACCGAGCTGATCTCCCTGTGCTATGCAGCTGCTTCCCACTAGCTATCTATTTTACATTTGGTAGTGTATGTATGTCCATGCCACTCTCTCACTTTGTCCCAGCTTACCCTTCCCCCTCCCCATGTCCTCAAGTCCATTCTCTACGTCTGTGTCTTTATTCCTGTCCTGCCCCTAGGTTCTTCAGAACCATTTTTTTTTTTAAGATTCCATATATATGTGTTAGCATATGATATTTGTTTTTCTCTTTCTGACTTACTTCACTCTGTATGACAGACTCTAGGTCCATCCACCTCACTACAAATAACTCAATTTTGTTTCTTTTTATGGCTGAGTAATATTCCATTGTATATATGTGCCACATCTTCTTTATCCATTCATCTGTTGATGGACACTTAGGTTGCTTCCATGTCCTGGCTACTGTAAATAGTGCTGCAATGAACATTGTGGTACATGACTTTTTAAATTATGGTTTTCTCAGGGTATATGCCCAGTAGTGGGATTTCTGGGTCATATGGTAGCTCTGTTTTTAGTTTTTTAAGGAACCTCCATACTGTTCTCCATAGTGGCTGTATCAATTCACATTCCCACCAGCAGTGCAAGAGGGCTCCCTTTTCTTTTATAGCAAATATACATTTATCGTTGTAACTCAGAAAAGCTGAACTTAAAAGGATAGAAAAATTAGTCTGTGAAAACACTATTCTAAGTAAAAATACTATATTAATATCAGACAAGAGAAAATTTAATGCAAAACATATTATTATAGAGTTATATTCTCCAATTATGTAAAGCAAACATTGGCAGAATATTTTAAATGGACAGATCCCTACAGTGGGATAGTTTAACACACATAGGTCAAATAGAACAAGCATAATTTAAAATTTAAAAATACTAGAAATAAGCTTTATTTTGTAAACATATATAAATCCTTATAACTCAAAAGAGACAATAAGCCTTCATTCTAAGTATCCATGAGAAGTGAAATAGAATTGGTCCTGTATACGTCACAAAGCCAAATCTGAAAAAATACGAATGAATCAGTACCTTACTGACCAGATGTAGAGGCCAAACAAGTATAATTAGTACCCAATAACAAAAACAAGCCTCATTTAAAAATACAAACCTTAGAAACTTAAAAATACAGTTGACCTTTATTATTCCTAGAGGCCGTATTTGCAAATTAGCCTGGCTGCTGAAATGTATTTGCAACCACCAAATCAGTACTTGCCATGCTGCCTACCTGGTGTGCGTGGTGTTCCTATCAGATCAAGCAAGGGTAACGCCGCTTTCCTGCTTTAGCTCTCAAATTGGCAAGA
The DNA here is from genome assembly GCF_011762595.2 of Tursiops truncatus. NCBI lineage: Eukaryota > Metazoa > Chordata > Mammalia > Artiodactyla > Delphinidae > Tursiops > Tursiops truncatus. Next base: position 3,259,344 of record NC_047054.1, read on the forward strand.
AGTGTCCTTTTCATAGTCTATTTAGTGCCACATTTTTTTGCATTTTTTTTTTGTTGGTGGTGGTGGTGGTCTCACTGATTAAAATGCTCCCCAAACATAGTTCTCACTGCTATCTAACATTCCTATGCACAAGACAGCTGTGATGTGCCTTATAGAGGAAATATGTGTGTTAGATAAGCTTCTTTCAGGCATGATTAAGAGTGGTGTTAGCCACGAGTTCGACATTAATGAGTTAATATATACACATATGTATGTATATAATATGTGTGTGTGTGTCTATATGTGAATAAAAAGGTGTTTTTAAATAAAACACACATAAAACAAGGTTATGATGATCAGGTAGAGGCTCATAGGAATCCAATTTTGTATTTCCCCTAAGGGCAATAATTTAGTATTTCCTAATTCAGTGTTCATAGCAAAGTTATAGAACATAACTTTTGCAAGTAAAGAGAATCAACTGTACATTTTCAAATAATTAGAAGCCCAAAGAAATAATTTTATTTGGAATCATGGAATATTTGAGACTGTTTGGAAACAATGAAAACATCAATAGCCATGCTTTTATTTCTGTACACAGTACTTCAGTCATATTTTTCCTGAAGTAATTGATTTAGTCTTGTAACTTAGTGGACTTAATTGTTTTCCTAAAATAAAAGTATGTCCTTGCTATTACACAGTTCATAAAATCATTAATTTGGTTAATGTCTTCCCAACACCAGAAATTTAGGATGCAAATTTATTTTTGCTTTACTTTTGTCATAATTTCTCTTGAATTTTCCTGGTAGTTGTCATATTAGACAGTTTCAGTTTAAGCACTAAAAATAGATTATATTAAAAGCTAAGTAAGAGTGATAACAGTGAAAATTTAGTAGATCAATATCCCATTGATAGTCAGAATCAATCACTCCAACCATCACAAGAATTCCCTTCCTTGCCTATTGAGTCAGAGGCATGAGGAATCTAAAGTGGCCAGGCAGCAGCCTTAACTTCCACTTCAGTGGAATTATAGTTACGTCTCCTGGTAGAAGCAGTCCTTCCTTTGGACCTAAGACCTTAAGGCCAACAAAGCATAATAAGGTCACGGGAACAGGGAGTAAAAATATTACTAGTGGGTCACTAGGGGTGATAGTGAGTAGCGTCACTCCCATTTCAATCTCTGGATTCCGAGACCCATGAATCCTGGCTATGGAAACAAGAGCGTCATATGTGGGATGCTGATTACAAGCACACGCAGCCTTCTGCAAAATCTTGCCCCGGTCCTGCAAGGTATTGCCACCCAGCTGGCACTGTAACTGAGTCTTCAAAAGGCCATTCCAACCTTCTATCAAGTCAGCTGCTTCAGGGTGCTGGAGAACATGGTAAGACCAGTGAATTCCATTAGCACAGGCCCATTGATATACTTCTTTTGCTGTGAGGTGAGTTCCTTGATCAGAAGCAATGCTGTGTGGAATGGCATGATGGTTAGAAAGTCAGTCTGTAAGTTCACAGGTAGTTTTGGCAGAAGCATTGCCTTCAGGGAAGGCAAATTTGTAATTCAGTGGTGTCTGTTCCATTAAGAACAAAACACTGCCTCTTCCACAGTGGAAGTGGTCCAGTGCAGTCAACTTACTACCAGAGAGCCGGCTGATCACCCTGGGGAACGGTGCCGTGTTAAGGACCCCCCGTTCTTCCCACTGGGAAGATTTCTCGCCGCCACAGTCCTTCAGGGTTGCGGTAGAAAGGATCTGTAGTGCTGAAGCTGCACTTTCAGGTGGCACCTGTCTATTACTCAGAACCAAGTGTGAATCAAACCTAAATCACCCCTTCGTGTGTCAGCCGATTATAGTGAACTCCCCATGAGGTCATAGATACAGACTGGGAGAGGGAAGGAAGTGGAGCAGGTAGGGCAGTGAGGTTGTATGGCTGGTCTTGCCGGCTGACAGTAAACTGCTTCTGGGGGTCTTTACTAATAGGTATTGAGACAAAATATATTTGCCAGATCAATAGCCTCATATCAGGTACCGGAGAGCGTTTGAATTTTCTCAGGCAATGAAACCACATTTGGTGCAGCTGCCGCAACTGGGGTCACCGTCTGGTTAAGGTTATGATAATCCCATGTCATTCTCCAAGATCCATCCGGTTTCTGAGTAGTCCCAATAGGAAAGTTAAACGGGGATGTGGTGACAGTCACCACACCTGCATCCTTCAAGGCCTTGCTGGTGGTACTAATTTCTGCAGTCCCTTCAGGAATGCACTGTTTCTTTTTGTTTACTATTTCCTAGGTGGAGACAGTTCTGATAAATTCCACCTGGACTTTCCTTCCCACCATAATAGCCCCTGTTCTACAAGTCAGGGAATTAATGTAGGATTCTGTCAGGTGCAGGGTATATTCATTCTAATTATGCATTTCAGAACTGGGAAAATAACCACAGGATGGGCTCGTGGAGCAGCTGGTTCCACTGTGAGATGGACTTGAGCTAAAACTCCATCCATCACTTGACCCCCATAAGCCCCTCTCTGGTGGAGCACTGTGTGGTTCTGAGTCTCTTGGAATCAGTATCCATTCCGAGCCAGTATCCAGCAGTCCCCACATGGTCTGGTTACTTCCTTTTCCTCCGTGCACAGTTACTCTGGTAAGAGGTTACGGGTCCCTTTGTGGGGAAGGCTGATAGATTAACAGTATACATTTTGGGCAGTGTACAGGAGTCTTCTCCTAAAGGTCCCCAGCCTCCCCTTCATTCAAGGGGTCTGGGTCTATAAACTGGCTCATTTCTGGATACTGATTGAGGGAGTGTGACTCACTGTTTTTATGATTCAAATTACGTCTTTTTGCTCACTTGATTTCGAACTTTTTGCTAAATTATTTTAAGAGCTTAGTAGGCTTCTTATTATTTCACCTCTAGGAACACTATAATCAACTAGCCAACGCCATAGGTCTGCAAGAGTCAGACCGTTCTGATTGCCGCTTTGACTCTGCTGCCCATTATGTAACCATGCCCCCCTTGCCTTTGGCGGTTGTGTGCTGCCACTTGACTCCTGCCACCCCAGGTTCCAATTTCTCCTACTGCATGTAGGTTTCCCGGTTCAGTGACTGCAGTTCCCACTCTAAGGTCTGAATTACAGAGAAGAGCGATCACAGCACTCTTCAAGGAAACTGGGGTTCCCATCACAAATTCATTTCTCACAATACTGGTAAGAGGTATGTCTTCTGCACCTCCCTGATGTATATATCTTAAGTGACAGATACACGCTAAAATTTTCTAAAATCCCTAAGCCTTTGAATCTCTTCCTCTACATTAAACCAAGGCAGGTCCGACATTTCCAGCACATTCACTGTGGACCACTTATTGGTCCATGTTTCAGCCAACCAAGCTGTTAGAGCCCTCTGTAACTCCCCAAGCTATGATATGAAATGCAGAATCTCTGCTTAGCAAGACCATATCAGAAACTGCAGCGTGATCCAACTTTACGTCCCTTGGACCATTAACCTATATCCTTAGTATCCATTTCCACATATACTCCTCAGATATCTGTCTGTATAAATTAGAAAACTCCAATAGTTTTTTGGAGTGTAGTGTACTCCCGTCCCCAGTGGGTCATCCCTGGTACCTCCCCTTTAGGGGCTTGCTAGAATTTGAGTCTAGTTATAGGTCTACAAGCAAAGAGAGGTAGTGAGGATGAGTCCTGAAGGCAACCAGGCTTGTCTTGCATGACAGCTGCCTCAGGGGTGGCCTTCTTTATTTCCTCACGCAATGCAAGGCAATCCTCTCAGACGGGTAGAGAGGCTTCTGCTACTGAGGATGAGGAGGTCACATCTTCCAGGGTTGCAGAGGCTGCTTGCATTGGGCGTGGGGGGGCCTCTTTCACCGGCAAATAGGACTCATTAGAATTTAGGGTCTCAGTATCCCCAGCTTCATCACATCCCTATTCCACCAACTTACAGGATCCTATTCTTTCCCAGTCAGTGCCCTCACTTTAACAGTAGTCATCCTACAAGGCTGGGAGTTCAACCTGCATTGTAATTCAGCCAGGATAAAATTCTGAATTTGATTTTCAGCAGTCTCAGCCCTGAGGCTACAGGAGATCAAGGTCTCCTGCAGCACAGACACAGAAGCTTTCAGCACTTGCGCTGGGAATTTGAACCCCTGAGCTCATCCTTCTCCGTTACCATTTTGTCCAGCAACAGTAGTAGCAGCCAGACAATCTGATGATATTCATTACATTTCCAAAAATGTTCCAAAGTATATAGACAGTCACCCCGCTCCAATGGGCAGGCGTAGTATTGTTGGCACAGAGCATTAACATACACCTTATTAACAGGGAGGTTATAACTGTAAATAAAGTCTGTCTATCTATCTATCTATGTATATAAGTAGTTGATTAGGGGTATGCCATGGGGGTTTTATACATATCTCTACTGCAGGGTTATGTTCTATCAGTGCTCTCTTTACCACTGGAAACAGAGTCATTAGCATATTTAAATCTAATCAGATTAGAGGGCCAACTCAGAAAACTCACCCCTAAAATTCTGTTTCTCCAGAACTATTTGTGATACCAAAATTTATCTGTATTAGTCTGGGTTTTCCAGAGAACAGAACCAGAAAGAAAGAGACAGAGAGAGAGACAGAGAGAGACAGATAGAGACAGAGATTTACTGTAAAGAATTGGTGCATGCAACCATGGTGTCTGATAAGTCTAAGATCTGTAGTTAGTTAGCAAGCAGGAGACCCAGGAGAGACTATTGTGTAGGTCCACTGAGTCCAAAGGTCTGAGAACCAGGAGAGCCTGTGATGTAAGTTCCAGGCAGAGTGTAAGTCAGAAGACAGATGCCCCAACTTGAAGACAGTCGGATGGATGTTAGCATCCCAGTCTTTCTTATTCAGCCTTTTATTCTATTCAGGCCTAAAACAGATTAGATGAAGACCACCTACATTGGGGAGGACAACGTGCTTTGCTCAGTCTACTGATAACATGTTAATCTCATACAGAAAACCTCACACAGACACATCCAGAAATAGTGTTTAGCCAAACAGGTGGCATCCTGTGGTCCAGTCATGTTGACACATAAAATTAACCTTCATGACATGCAGTAATCAAATTATCAAAAGCCAAAGCCAAAGAGAAATTTTCAAAAGCAGCAAGAGTACAGTGATTCATAACTTACATCTTTAGAATCCAGGGAGGCCAGAGTCAGAGGCATATCATAACCAATGTATGAAAGAAATTAAAAGTCATCCAAAAATTCTATACCTGGCAAAACTACCGCATTCCTGAATGAAGAAAAACCGAGAGAATTCATTGTAAGCAGAGCTGCTCCACAAGAAGCTCTGAAGGGAGTACTACTAGAGAAGGACACTGGCTAGTAACTCAGATCTTTGTGGAAAAAAAGGAGCACTAATTAAAACAACTACACAGGTAAATATAAGACACTATAAATGATTTGGTAAATCTCTTTTTAACTCATGTGATTTAAAAGACAAATTCATAAAGCAACACATATATCTGTATTGGTGGGCATATAATGTATAAAGATGTAATTTGTGTGGAAAAAAAAAAATACAAAAAACCGCAATGGAGAGGGAATAGAACCAAGATATATAGAAACAAATTTTCTTGTATACTATTGAAATTAAGTTGGTATTAACTGAAGTATTGATAGATTGCTATAAGTTAAGATGTTAATTTTGATCTCCAGGGCAACCACAGGTAATATTTATTTTCCTTCTTTCATGAGTTATTCCTTTCATATACAATAATAATAAAAGACAGAATGAACACACACACACACACACACACACACACACACACACACACAGTGAGAGAATGTAAAAATGTGCCAAATAAGCTTTATATATATATATATATATATATATATATATATATATATATATATATATATATTTGCTGTATACTATTTTTATATGTGTTAATTCTAAAATTAGTTGTAAAGTAACTGAAGAATTTAAAGAGTCCAGGGTTGCATAAGCATACAGGTACTATTGAAATATTCAGATTTTCATGCAAAAATGACTGAATTACACCTTTATGTTATATATCTAAAATTAATTTATCTCACTTTAAGTACTTTAAGTGAATTTTCTCATGCCTCATTATTTTACTGATTTTAGTAAAAATCCATTACGATTGAATATAGGAGGGTGATTATAATTTTAGTAAAATAGATCGTTGGATGTAGTAGAGGTTTCTCAATATGAAGACACATAGAACATTGTCCTTTTCTCTGAATGTTTACATAGTTGTATGCATAACATTGTCCTCTGAAATTTCACTGTGACTATATATTGAGGAAATAGCATACAAAATATACAAACAATCCTAATCCCAAATCCTACTACTATCTGTGGTAATAAAAACAGTCTGTTCAGTAAGCCTAGTTAGGTGTATGGGGTTGTGCATATAACCTTGAGCTCTTCATACTCACTTATTTTCCTTGCTCTTCTCAGCATCTGAAACAAAAGATAACAGAATAAGCTCAGTAGTCAATAATTATTCATTTAATAAATTAAGGTGATCAAAATGTGTATTTAACATTTCATAAATGTAATCAATTTTATTTTCAATATTTTGAAATTATATTCTCTTAAAATATTTTAAATATCATTTTCTTAAAATAGTACATAAACTTTTTTTTAGTGAATACTTAGCCAAAAGCTATAAAGGACAAATACGGTCGTCTGTCTTACATTTTTAAGGTTGATTTTATTTCTTTATTTGTTCGTTTTCAGTTTTAGTGAATTGAGCATGGGAAAGAAAGAGCATACTCCTAAATCTCCTGAGATATATTTTGAATATATTCTGGAAGGACCATGGTATCTTTGTATTAATAGAAAATATTCCATCTTCAAATCTATTCAGTATGCTTTTTAAGAAATAGAAAAAAAATACAAATGATTAAATGTGAGCCAAAATTGAATAAACATTAAAAATTGTTTGCCTTAATCTGACATTAATTAAAATTTTGTGTCCACAAATCTGTTATATTACATATTGTTGTAATTTTGTTAGTCATTTAAACAATTTTCCTTGTATGCCATATTTTTTTCTAACTTTTTTTTGTGTGTAGTATTAATTTTAGTCAAAATTAAACTTTAAGTTTTCATTATCTTTTTGATAGACAACTCATAATACAAGGTTTGAAATACAGACTGGACTGATGCAAATACATTGGCTCATCACAGTAAACTTAGATGAATATTAAGCAGCTAGGCCATACATGCATGAGGGAGATTTAGCGCAATGCTGAAAGGCAAGGTCTTTGACAATTTGCAGTAGCCTCGTTGATACCAGTCATATACCACAAATCAAGATCCAAAAAGGAAAATGGATGTTAAGGGATCAACTGAGGGATTATTAGTCTTCTGAATCATTTTTTGGGAGCTTGGAGGGATTTAGTGAGTAAAAAGCAATCAGCTCTCTCTGAAGCACATCATGGAATGACTTTTTTTGGAGTACCTCCTTTTTTTACTTATTTTTTTCTGTGATCACAGTTTATTTAAATGAGTTCTCTCTTCCTACAGTGCTGATAAAAGATTGCTCATGCACTTCAACAGAGCATTAAAAAAAAAATCCACCTTTGTATTTAATTAAATAAGATATATCACATACCTACAAAGAGAGAGGAGAAAGAAGCCTGGATTCTTCAGTACCACACATTTTTCAGCGCACACAGTATCATCATAATTAGCAATAAGAAAATTGCAGTTTAAGAGAATGATTTGTGATTATAGTTTGTGGCATTTGTATTAGAATTTAATGAATAAAATTTTTATAGGGTATTGTAAAAGTGAAGACATTTATAACCAAGAAGTTACACGAGAAGATGTACGGAAGTAGGATATTTTAAAGGATGTGTAAGAACAAAGTGCAGATTATTCTGACTAAAACATAGGGCAGAAGTAGATTGGAGTGAGGAACAGAGGGCTTTGACTGTCTGCCTAAGGAAACTCACAGGAAATGCAGACTTCCTGAAATAGATGGGCAAGTATCAAAGAGACACTCTTAAATTTAATGTTTAAAAAAAAAACTTAGCATAAAAAATATGCTAAGTAAGTAACATAAGTTTTTAAAATATGTACGTTTTAGGTGATGACCATCAATGTCCTAGAGAATATAGGAAACAAGACTGGGGCCAACACTTTCCTATGGAATGAGGGGAAAGATGCTAGGAAGGTGGTGGTGATAATGTTTAGGTGAGGAAATTAAATGAGCATTTCAAGGACAGAGTTTGAGGATCACACACATAGTAAGTGGAAGACCAGAAGCTCATCCCTTATGTCTCTGGTTCCAACAATAAGGCTCCTTTCCTTGGTGATAGAGAAAAGGAACTTGTGAGTGACCCAGCCTGAGTGGGTTCTGAATCTGAAAGTGATTATTTTCTATGTTGAACCAATAATACACATTTTATAATACATTTAAAAAATTTTATCTAACTATTTGAAGTAGATCACTGAGGTTAAGTCTGTGTAGTTACTGGACAAATAGATTTGTAATATATTTTTCTCTTGTCTTTTGAGAGAAAAAACAATTTCTGAAGATGATAGTAACCCCCCCATGTTTTTTTCTGTTGTTATTCATAACAATATTATAATTACCTCTTTATACTTCACCTCTTCTTCCTTTCCATAATGATATTAGTGACCCAAACAATCGATATTAATACTACATTCAATTCATTAGTATTCAGCTTCATATTTCAGTAATTATTTTAAAAAGTAATTTCTAGAAATTTGCCAGCTACTCGATAATCATGATTAAGCCACTTCTCAAAACTTATTTTCAGGGACTTCCCTGGTGGTCCAGTGGTTAAGACTCTGTGCTTCCACTGCAGGGGGCACGGTTTCTACCCCTGGTCAGGGAACTAAGATCCCCCGCATGCTGCACGGCCAAAAAAAAAAAAAAAATTGTTTTCAGTGTTAAAATAAGTTCATAATGCCTCATTAAAAACGACTCCTAGAAAAGTGTTTTTTATGCTATAGTTGGAAGCAGCATCACCTGGAAGGAATGCTAGGTGTGCCCTCTAGGGTTTTTTAATTCAGTCTTGCCTGGTTAGGGCTCAAGAATTTGCATTTCTAACAAGTTTTCAAGTTAATTCTAATGTTGCGGATCCACATTGAAGATTACTGTCTTAAAGGACCACTGTTCATATATTTGGAGTCAGTACATTCAAAAACCAATTTAAGAACTTATCCTTTTTAACCTGGGGTCCATTTTCAGCTTCTCGACTGGCACTCAATAAACATAGTTGGTGCTTACACAACGTCTTTCAGCTGTTAACAGAACCACTCTAATGTATTTGGATGGCTTTGTGACAGCTAACAATTTGATTGAACTGTTTGAATAGACCTTTGGGTTAAGTGGACAGCCTGCTTAACAGATCAAGGTCACAACCTTTTCTGGTGAGAGCCTCCTTTCCAACAAGATTCAAATACAACCAGCAGCCAAAATTCTCATTTCTTTGTAAAACTTCACTAGCCAATCTTTATTGCAGGGATAAGCTTTTAGTTCCAAATTGCAATTTTCAAGCTGTCAAAGGAGAAGTAAACTTTGCTGGCATTTGGGGACTGTAGTAAAATAGGCTGTGCTCTTTGCTGCTTGTCTGCTGCATTGACAACACCCTGGCTTTTGTGTTTGTAAAATGATGGTATAAATGACTAGCCCAAGGGGGAAAAAAAAGTCAAAACACAGTTAACGTCTACTAAAGGTCAGGATATATGAGAGCCACTGGGATACATGATATGATCAGGATCTTCTCAGAGTTTGTCACTTATGCCAATAGCATTACCTCTTTGATTTATATTCAGGATTACCATCTATGTTGATAGCACAGCTTGGACATAATAGTTTTCATTCTCTTTTGGAAATATATATCAAAATTCCAGAAACCTTAAAATCTGATGGACTTACAACCTCAAAACCTCAAATGTTTAATCCTACGAGACTCTGTCATTCTTTGTTTTCATTGATATCATATTAGAAGGTAAGCAGAAAGAAAAAAACCCACACTTTTTAGTGCTGCACCTATTTAATATAGTCCCTATACGGGTTTTATCTGACTTGAAGATGGAGTAAATAGCTTCACTTAAGCTTAAAGACGGCATTTAGCTTGTTTTCATAAATTTGGAGTTCAGAACAACAGGTTTGGTTAGAGGTTTGTAAGTCTTCCATGATGAATGGCCATTGCACGTATGAATAAACTAAGCCACAACACTGCAGCGAGCCTGTCTGGTGTTTTACTACACCAACACTCCCCTGATTGGTTGTCAGTTTTAGGACAGTAAGGTCAACTAGGTGAATAGTAGAGTTGTCCTGATATTGGCTGTGTCTCAAGATTTGGTTTTCCTTGGATGAGCTCTCCTTTCAAAAGGCTTCCTCAAGTTTTCTGGATGCTTCCTCAAGAACAAAAGAGTTGCTGCTTTCCTGGATCCCGGGATCATGAAGAGTAACAGCTGGAAACTTTCCTGCTCAATGTTTACACAAGCCTAGAGGTAGCAGTGGAAGAGGCTTAGGAGGGAGCCTGCACAGTCACGGCACCCCTGCCAGGCTCATAATTAGGAGTGAAGAACCCTCCCACCCCTGTACCTCCAACATGTATGCCCTCCCACTATCCTTCTAGAATCCTCTAAGTGTAATTTTTTCCAGTTTATCTCAAGCACAAGAGGTACCCCGCACTCTCAGTTCACCCCTCATGACCTGGCAACCACAGAATAAGAACAGTGACCAATTAAAATTTTAAAAAGGCAGTAAAACTAATAGGTTTTAGGAGAAAGATGGGAAGGTCACTTTTGGACCTGTTATTAAGGATCAGAGTGGAGATTTACAGGAGGCAGTTGTGTACATGTGATTGGAATGTGAGAGAGAAGTCCCAGGTGGAAATATGAATTTGGAAATTGACAAGATATAGATGGTATTTTATGCTGTGGGATAGGATGAAGGCACTAAGTGGGTGAGAGTAGAAGGAGAAGGGAAGAGCAAAGTTTGAGCCCAGGACACTTCATATATTAGAGAAAGAACCAGCAAGAGAATTTGAGAGGGAGGCTAGAAGGCTGGGATACAGGTGTCTCTGTATCTGCACTTGACTGTTACAGTCTATTCTCAACAGAATCACAGGGATCCTTGTAAAAGGTGGCCCCGATCCAGGTCCTTCTGTGCTCCCACACAAATAATTCTAGCCATGTGGAACCCTTTCTTTAATCCTCTTTCCTTGACTAATTTTGTAGAAATATCACATTTCGTAAACACATGTTGACTCCTTCTTCAAATTCAACATGGTAGATCCACTATGTTCCCTATCAACAACTCTCTGATGTCTAGTGTAACAACCGTCAAAAAAATAAATAAGATTTGTGGGTCGGATCTTGCTTGGAGCAAACCTTTACTGGTTTCTCTGGCTCTTTGCTTTATTTTCATGATATTAAAAATAAATATCCTTTCTTTCTAATTTGTGCAAGATTGCAAAGGCATTTTATTTAACATTTTGTAAATTTCATCTTCTTCCCCTTTTAGAAAACCAAAACTCTATCAATGCTTTAAAATGCGATGTAAAACATTTCCTAACCCATATACCTGTGTAGTGTCACCTGGGTGCATAAACTGAAAATGCATTAAGCTATAAACTTGTGATTAGTTTACTACTAGATATGTATGGTATACTTCAAGTTAACTAACTATTCTTAATATTAATCAAAAAGTCCCATTTAATAATGAATGTTTCAAGTGACTAATTGTTTATTATTTATTTAAAAGGTGCTAATTTCCTGATAGCAGTGTTGCAGATCTGAAATAGTTTGTCAGGCTTACATCATAGCTGAAAGCCTCTTCTGTTATTTAAAAAGGGAGGTAGCTATTAATGCTTCTCTTAAAGACAGCTTAGTCTTACATTATGGCATATATTAGTACCATTCTCCATTTACAATTTAACATCAAACCTAAAATTACGTAAATAATAGTTCTGATAGAGCATTTAAGCTACAGTGGACAGTAGGTATGTATGTATATGTTTATGCAGATAAAACAGCAAGTTACCTGCTACTTTGACATTAGAAGAATATTGTTGGGCAGACACCAGTTAAAAATGAAACAAAATAAAACTCGTTTGCTAGTTGCTTTCACATGGGTTGCAACATGCTGAAAATGTACTGACTTCATTCTGTGTACATTCTTTGTCTATGCTTTTTATTTCCAATTTTCTTACTCCTCTTGATCTAGTTGACAAATACCTTCTTTTCACTTCAGAATAAGCGATTAGCTGATTTTTAAAAAAATAACTTTTCTGTATTACAGGGTTAGGCAAAATTTTATGCAAGATTAATTATAGTTATTATCATCAAATATCGCATCTAACAAGTCCCAGGGCTGGCTCTCTGAATTTCATGAGTGTTTCAGTCTTTTTTTGTGATTCATCATGTATTCCATTTCTTTTTAAAAATATGATACCATCCTTATTGTTTTACTGTGTCTGGGTTTGGTAGGGTGGAGAATTTATTTTTGAAGTTAAAAGTTGTAATGATAGAAATCGAGAACGTTTTCTACCTAAAACAAACGTCTCCAAAGGTAACTACGATATAACTGTGTATATGCGATATAATGTTCTGTCCCAAGCAAGAGCAACGTGAAGGCGCTTCTCTACAGGAGGCATTTTTCTAGGCAGAGCCTTGCATGTCAGTGCAAATCCGGTCAAGTTCCCACCATAGTAGGAATTAACCTGCAGGAACCTCGCAGGCACGAGGACATTACAGACCAGTCCAGCGTGTGCGTATGCGTGCACTGCATTTCTGTATATTACCTCAAGTGGAGGGAAAACTGTTTCCTCTTCCACACCTCTGTAAGTCCGTGAATCAGCTGGGTTCTAGTAGCAATGATGAAAACATTTTTCTTTTCTTCAGAGTGAATGTAAGTCTTTTTAAAAAATATTTTCTTGAGGTAACTGTAAGTAATATCCTGGAAGATTCATTATAAGTCTACTTTCCACACATACTGTTCTGTCATTTTTTCTTTAGAATTTTTCTTAGACAACACTGTAAATATTCATATGTCATAAATACATAGCAGTACAGTACAAAGACTGTAGTTACAGGATTTTCTATGTTTGTAGAAGGAGAGATTATTATTAGAGGATGGGTCATGGGAGAAATGAGGGTAAAACAAACAAACAAAAGTCCCCTATTGGATGTTTGTTGGATCATTCATCGCCTTAGCACAAGGACACACAAATGTGCTTAGTGCATCTGGATAAGTCAAAACATGTTTATTAATTTTCTATTGCTGCTGTAACATATCACCCCAAACTTAGTGACTTAACACAGCTTTATTAGCTTACATTTCGGGAGGTCAGCAATGCAAAATGGGTTTCACTGGGCTAAAATCAAGATGTCAGCTGGGCTGCATTCCATCTGGAGGCTCTAGAGGAGAATTTATTTCCTTTTGCCTTTTCCAGCTTCTAGAGGCTGTGGCCTCATTCCTTGCCTTGTGGATCCTTTCCATCTTCAAAGGAAGCAGTGGCCAGTCATGTCTTTCTCATACCACAGTACTCTTAATCTCACTCTTCCTCCTCCGTCTTCCACATTTAAAGGAATCTTATGATTACATTAGGTCCACTCAGATGATCCAGAGTAATTTCCACCTCTTAAGGTCAAATTATTCACAAATTTATTCCATCTGCAAACTTAATCCCCCCTTGCCACGTAAAATAACGTATTCACTGGTTGCTGGAATTAGGACATTGACATCTTTTGGGAGCCATTATTCTACCTCTTCTATCATTTCAGTAAAATTAGTGTCCTCTAAAATAGTCCTATCTATATATTAATTTCTGTGGTACCCATTTTAAGTTTAATAGTGTCGAGATTTTGGCTTAGACTTAGCCAGGCTGTGTGTGGATACATGTTTCATCTTCTTATCCTCCAGAACCAAAAATTCTCTTTGTGCTTTGGGAAAACTAAACTCCTATAAGTAAACACTGGAAACTCACTAACAGAAAACAGATGCTTGGGAGACTCTTCGATGTTCTAGTTACATTTTCTGAGAAGCCATCAGGAGTCTCACATCAAAGAGCTTGGACATTAATCCCCTTTCTCCAGCTCCTGTTTCATCCCGCATTCCCATTGAAATCACCATTATTAAATGTCAGTTTGATCAAGCTATGTCTCATCCTAGTGTTGACCCTAGAATTTGCATAGATAACACAACTTTCAAACTTTCTGCCACACCCCTAAATTCCAGTCTACTATGCTATCTGTATTTCTTGAACATGTCATGTTTTTTGAAGTTTTCCTTGATTTTGCAATTTTTAGGCCTGTTTCAGAGCTTACTGTTTTCCTATGAAGCACACTGGTGGTGCTTAATAAAAGAATAAAATTTTGAAAGAACCACTTTACTCATTTATTTTTATAAAAGAAGAAGTCAAATCTTTATGACTTTGCAAGTGTATTTAAACCCACTTCAATAATCAATAAAAACATGAAAATATGAGCATCTTGGATGCTATTGGTCACTAACATGGCCAGAGAGCAAGTCTTTGAAACAAGATAACGCTACCTGCTTCTTCCAGGATAAATATGATTTTCACTAGAGTTTTACATTTACAGGTATGCAAATATACTACGTACTACTGTATTTCACACTAAAATTCTTACTAAAGGCTATAGACCCCTAAAAAATGTTCTCAAATGAAAACCCTTCTTGGTTGTATTTCCCCTCTTTATCCTATGATGGTAGTGGTCAGTCACCATTCTGAGACTGCATTGTTCAGATTGCTACTTAATGGAGAGCACTGAAATACATGATTGCAGAAATTATTCCTTCCATAATTTCACTGGGTCTTTTTTCTGAACAAAGTCTTTTGATTTAGAACTTTTACTCTTACAATGATTCTGTGTATTTGCCTCAAGTTATATTCAAAAAGTAGACACATCAGACCATTTGGAGGGCTTAAATAATATATATATAGTCTCTTCTAACTTATGCTTTAAGTTTGACTTTTATGAACAACAGAACTTAACAATTTACTTGTTTTGTCATAAAAGAAAAAAAAGGCAACTGGAAAACAAACTTAACCAAACATTGGCTGAAATCATTATATCCTCTGAATCATTACTAAGCACCAATGGAATGGTGAAAGAGTCACAATTTGTTTATTGGGTTAAATGTTTGGCTTCATTTAATATACTTAGTATTGACACTCTTAGTATTAGTGTCAATTTGGGGGCTATGTAACTTAATTTTTTTTTTTTTTTTTTTTTTGCGGTATGCGGGCCTCTCACTGCCGTGGCCTCTCCCGTTGCGGAGCACAGGCTCCGGACGCGCAGGCTCAGCAGCCATGGCTCACGGGCCCAGCCGCTCCGCGGCATGTGGGATCTTCCCGGACCGGGGCACGAACCCTCGTCCCCTGCATCGGTAGGTGGACTCTCAACCACTGCGCCACTAGGGAAGCCCCCTGTAACTTAATTTTTATGTTTCTTATTAAGGGATCTCCTACAAATTGTATATTTGGGACCGAATCTTTTTACTGACTAACAGAAGGATACCAAGGCATGATTAGTGATACATACCTTCTCCAGAGATTTTCTCTGGATCACAGCTCCTTTGGCCAGTTGTGTTTAATTTCCTGCCCAAAGTTGGATTATGGAATTAGCATTTTGAAAACAAACTTGTCCTTCTCAGGTAGGGTACTAACAAAATTGCTGGATGTGAGGTAGCCTTATTGATGTCTGTCCACACCAAGTGCTATATTGGGACTGTTTATTTCCTTCCTTTGGCTCTGAGTGAGAGTTGAGGTTACAGAAGAAATGCACACTCATGATCACCATGTGAAAAAGGAATTTTCCCCCAGAGGTTGATAAGAATCTGTTTTTCAATTTATATGTGTCATCATGACAATTACAGTGTAAACCATTTCCTTTCCTGGCTGCAGGACTCAAGGGATAGACATGTCAGAAATCAATACAGAACAGAGAGTTATTGTCATCAATAATCCCCATGGAGAAATATCTTTAAGAGCCACACCAACCTGGCTCCCTCTTTGCGCAGAGCGTCCCCTGTGTGCCTGTGACTTTTCCTTCTAGGATTTTATTACTGCTTTCGTCTTTCTCACAATGTGACTCACAAATCATTATTCCTCTAACCTGAAGCTCTTCTCCTTTATACAATTTACACCAGTAGAGTGGTTTCTATAATCATTTTTAAAACAATTTGTGTTATTAATTTCATTAGGAGATATAAAGATGATACTTACATTAACAACCAACTCTTGATTTTAGTATTTTTTAAAACAAAAGTGAAAAATTTCTTGAAAATTCAGTTATTGTGTGTGACAAAGCAAATGAGTATTTGGCATTAATTTTCATACGGTATAGATAGGTTCAAACATTCAAAAACTTATTTTATGAAAATATATCCAAATTAAACTGGAATAGTGTCACACGTAACTGGATATCATAAAATTGTGAGATAAACTAGGAAAATGTACTCTTGTAGGTACTTGGGGAGGAGAGATACGCTAATACTACACCATACTCCTTCAGTATGTTCTTTTTCTTTTTTTTGAAAGTTAAAATAAAACTATATTTAGAAAGGCTGAAATGATTGTATGCTAATTTGAACAGGTAAGTTTTACAAAGAATGACTTGAAAATCCTCTTTTTGACAAAACATCCTCTAAGAGCTGGATTCCATTATATGCGCCTTGTTCTTTCTCCAGACCTGGACAAGGATACATAACTGATTTTTCACAAAGTGATTCTTTCTTCCTTTCCTGTGTTTGGAGGTCCTTGCTCTCTCTCAGACAGTTCCTCTGAAACAAACTTGCCTCCCCTCCTCCAGCCAGCCCCAGTGGGTTCACCCAGGCTCTGGGACTAGGATGGGAGGTAAGATGTGTGACTGTTTCTTCACCGGGTTTTAACATACGTTCTTAACATTTAGTTATAAGCTAGTATATGTTACTATGCACATGTGTATATATGCACACACATACATGTATATGCACACTAAAGTCATTTTAATAAAGAGTTAATTTTCAGTAAAAAATAAGTTAATTGAATAGTTACTATACTTCACATTTATCACTGATGTAACCCACATGGTTTCTTCATTAACAATCCGAAACAGCACAGTATGATATCTGGTGATAGCTACTGGGATTTCAACCATAAGCCTTGGAAGAAACTAACTCCCTTACAATCCAGTCTTATGTCAACTCCAAATATAACAGAAGCCTATAATAATCATGACTGATTTACCCAATTGCAAAAATAAAATCTCTATAAATATAATATGTACAGAACATGATTTCACATCTTTATTTTCACATTAAATGTATCCACAAAGACTTGAAGCATGTGGAGCTATATTTGAGTTGGAGCATTTACTGTTGTTGTTCTCTTGATAAATAATGTATATTTTAATTAATGCCTCTCAATATTCCTTATTTTCAAAACCTAAACGTTTGTATAACTCTTTCTCAGGTTTCCCCAACTAAACAGACTAGATGTTTCTCACCCACATCTTTATAACAACATACACACCCACATACACACATATACACTCACAATTCAAAACACTGGAGGTGTGGAGTATAACACATATTTGTATTTTCTGGATTCTCTATATTTATTTCCTCCTGTTAATTCAGAATTAAAACTTAATCATGATTTCAATGTAAATACTTGTTTATGAGAGTGAATCCTCATATAAGATTGTTAGAAGTATATCACATTTATTTACTCCCTACTTTAAGGAGAAAACTCAACTCATTAACTCATACTTGACTGAATTGATTTGACCTCTAGTGAAATCATTTCACTTGGCCACCATGAAGCATTATGACATCAAAATAAAGCATGTCATAGGCATGACTCCTAACTGCTCTCTTAAAATGGTGATCCACTAGGCATACATATCAAGTGTTCTTCAAATGTTCCATTAAAATATATACAAAGATGCACAATATTGCATAACTAGTGTCAGCTAATAAGAGCTAAGATTAATTGACTGTTAAGTACTCTACTAAGTACTTACATGATTTTCTAGTATAAAAATTCATAGTTCAATGTGAGTGACAGTGAATAAACTGAAGATCATCAAGGTCAGATACTGACCCAGATTCATATAGCAAATATATGCAGAACCAAGTCTAGACTCCAAGTCTCCTTGATTCTAAATTTTGTGTCCTTTCCTATACCACAGTGCCTTTCTGAAGAGGTTAGCAAAGCCTATAGATTATATTTCTTTTTAACTGATAAAAAGGGAGTGAGGAGCACATTCTTGAATTAAACACCCATGTTCCGAAATTTTCTGTTTTATTAATTCCCATCTTCTAAATTTAATTTTAAGAAAAATTCACTTTATTGACAAGAAAAGTTGCTACTATCATCCACATATAATGCTGACTGAACAAAGTCTTAATTGTAGATAAGAAACATAGAAAGAAATATTTCTATTTCTTTCAACGCCTGAAATTTTATTTTCAGTGCCTGAAATTCAAGCAGGGGAACAGCATACAAGGAACGTAGTTGGGAAATGAGTATTTTGGGATGTGTGTGTGGTTTTTAACACTGATGTGTAATGTATTGAAAGAAAAACTCTTAACTCCCTAGTTAAGTAAGATAAGCCGACAGAGCAGGAAAATACAAAAATTCATCCAGAGCACCTGTGTGACACAGAAGTCTGTTAAGTGTCAGATTTAAAGTAAGGTGTAGTCCCATCCAAATGACTTTGAGGTTTTGTTCTAAGAAGGAGGAAGTAGCTGGCTTCGCAACAAGGGCTTTCAACCACCTTAAATATGCACCAAATGCTGGCACTGGATGGAGTCAAAAGAGCACAACTTTTAAGGTGACCTTGTAATAGAATCAGAAAAACATATAATAATATCTGCCTGGTTTCTTAAGAAAAAGATGCATATAGGAGTGGTTTCTATGAAATAATAGCTGAGAGCCAAAATAAAAGGGTGACATAGAGGCAAATATTAACTTAGAGATGACAGGAAACATAAACTGAATTAGAAAAAAATGCATTTATTTAGGGGTCATACAGAACTATTATTGGATGGAGAAAAACAAATTTTTCTTTGGTTTCTTATCAAGAACCAATATCAGAAATTCAAAATATGGAGGAAATACATAGAGAAATCACAGAGAGGAAGGATAGAGTCTATGGGGATGGGATAAAGGACAGAAAAGAGAGAGAGAAGAAAGAGAGGGAAGAAAGAAAATAGAGAACAAAGATGTAGTTAATCAAAAGTGTTCACCGGGCTTCCCTGGTGGCGCAGTGGTTGAGAGTCCGCCTGCCGTTGCAGGGGACGTGGGTTTGTGCCCCGGTCCGGGAGGATCCCACATGCCGCGGAGTGGCTGGGCCTGTGAGCCATGGCCGCTGAGCCTGCGCGTCTGGAGCCTGTGCTCTGCAACGGGAGAGGCCACAGCAGTGAGAGTCCCACATACTGCAAAAAAAAAAAAGTGTTCACCAAGTTTTAGACAGAATTAATGAAAAACACCATAATTATATATAGCAGAGTATATGTAATGTCCAAGGTTCAAAAAGAAAGTAACCTATAACTATTCTGTCCTTACTAAAATAATTTTCACTCCTATTATGCTTTCTGGGATGGAAAACAATAGAAAGTATAGTTACTTCTTTGGTCTTTTTCTGTAGGGGATTTTTATCAATGAGACAGGTTTTACCAATGGGACAAACATTAGTCTTTAAGAAATTAATCAATACCCAGGACTCAAGAAGGGAATTTCATAGTAATAAAGGAGCAAAGTACAATGCCTGATATGATTATGATTTAAAAATAAAATACAGAAGGTAAACAATCATTTTTGGAAAATGAGTAATGTTAAATTTTTTAATATTAAATTAATTCCATAAAACTGGATTACATTTATAAGAGTATAATGGGAAAGGCTGAAGATTATTGATGGACTAAGGTTAAACACTTTTCTTGCTTCAAATAAAGGATAAAAATAATCAGAACTTGTTTATTCCTTGGCACTGTTAGACTTTATTTAAGTAAGAATTTTATTGAACTAAAATGAGAATGAATAGCATACAAGAACAACAAACAGCCACAATAGAGAAAAAAGACATAGACCATTAAAGAAATAAACAATAGAAAATGATAGTAAGGAAGTTAAAATATCAGTTATAATAGTCAATTTAAATGGACTAACTTCTCCAGTTAGAAGACACAGATTCTAAAACTAGGTAAGGAAATCTAGCTGTCAGTGAGAAACAGAACAACAAAAAAACAGTAAATGACATTAGAATTCATGTGGTAAAATAGCCAATAAATAAAATAATAAAGAAAGCAGATACAGATATATTTTTAGATTAAATAGAATTCAACTTGAAAGCATTTAATAGAGGAAAGGATTATACAGGCAAACTTATTTGACAAAGATAATAAAATGATTTCTTTATCTAAATACACAGGCATGTATAATTTACAATAATCTCTTAGGTAGTCAAAGAAAATGTTAAGAAATAAATTCCACTAGGAAATTTTATAGGTGAGGCTATATTTTTTATAACCTGTAATTATCAAGTTATATATAGAAAAGATTAAAGTGGATACACAGATCAATCAAAATCAAACTGCTGTGAAAATTTGTAAGACATTAAAATCATTAATCATCTTTCAAAAATTCATAGGACACTAAAGAGTAAAATATAAAATAAAGCCTTATTTCCTCTGTCTACCATCCCTTAAACCAAAAATAACCACTACACATAGTAAATATATGCCGCTCATTCTATTCATATTAAAATTTTATCATTTATTTTTGTATGTGTGGATTTATTTATTTCCGTTAACCCTCTATTTTATTTAATTTTTTTAACATCTTTAGTTGAGTATAATTGCTTTACAATGTTCTGTTAGTTTCTGCTGTATAACAAAGTGAATCAGCTTTATTATTTATTTATATCCCCATATCCCCTCCCTCCTGCATCTCCCGCCCACATCCCTATCCCACCCCTCTAGGTGGTCACAAATCACCAAGCTGATCTCCCTGTGCTAGGCAGCTGCTTCCCACTAGCTATCTGTTTTACATTTGTTAGTGTATATATGTCAATGCCACTCACTCACTTCGTCCCAACTTATGCTTTCCCCTCCCCATGTCCTCAAGTCCATTCTCTATGTCTGCATCTTTATTCCTGTCCTGCCCCAAGATTCTTCAGAACCATTTTTGCTTTTTTTAGATTCCATATATATGCGTTAGCATACGGTATTTGTTTTTCTCTTTCTGACTTAATTCACTCTGTGTGACAGATTCTAGGTCCATCCACCTCACTACAAATAACTCAATTTCGTTTCTTTTGTTGGCTGAGTAATATTCCATTGTATATATGTGCCATATCTTCTTTATCCATTCATCTGTTGAAGGACACTTAGGTTGCTTCCATGTCCTGGCTACTGTAAATAGTGCTGCAATGAACATTGTGGTACATGACTTTTTGAGTTATGGTTTTCTCAGGGTATTTGTCCAGTAATGGGACTGCTGGGTCGTATAGTAGTTCTATTTTTAGTTTTTTAAGGAAGCTCCACAATGTTCTCCATAGTGGCTATATCAATTTACATTCCCACAAACAGTGCAAGAGGGTTCCCTATTATCCACACACTCTCCAGCATTTATTGTTTGTAGATTTTTGATGATGGCCATTCTGACTGGTGTGAGGTGATACCTCATTGTAGTCTTGATTTGCATTTCTCTAATGATTAGTGATGTTGAGCATCCTTTCATGTGTTTGTTGGCAATCTGTATATGTTCTTTGGAGAAATGTCTATTTAGGTCTTCTGCCCATTTATGGATTGGGTTGTTTGTTTTTTTGATATTGAGCTGCATGAGCTGCTTGTAAATTTTGGAGTTTAATCCTTTGTCAGTTGCTTCATTTGCAAATATTTTCTCCCATTCTGAGGGTTGTCTTTTTGTCTAGTTTATGTTTTCCTTTGCTGTGCAAACATTTTAAGTTTCATTAGGTCCCATTTGTTTTTTTTGATTTAATTTCCATTTCTCTAGGAGGTGGGTCAAAAAGTTTCTTGCTGTGATTTATGTCATAAAGGGTTCTGCCTATGTTTTCCTCTAAGAGTTTTAGAGTGTCTGGCCTTACATTTAGGTCGTTAATCCATTTTGAGTTTATTTTTGTGCATGGTGTTAGAGAGTGTTCTAATTTCATTCTTTTACATGTAGCTGTCCAGCTTTCCCAGCACCACGTATTGAAGAGGCTGTCTTGTCACCATTGTATATTTTTGCCTCCTTTATCAAAGATAAGGTGACCATAAGTGCATGGGTTTATCTCTGGGCTTTCTATCCTGTTCCATTGATCTATATTTCTGTTTCTGTGCCAGTACCATAGTGTCTTGATTGCTGTAGCTTTGTAGTATAGTCTGAAGTCTGGGAGCCTGATTCCTCCAGCTCCGTTTTTCTTTCTCAAGTTCGCTTTGGCTATTAGGGGTTTTTCGTGTTTACATACAAATTGTGAAATTTTTTGTTCTAGTTCTGTGAAAAATGCCTGTGATAGTTTGATAGGGATTGCATTGAATCAGTAGATTGCTTTAGGTAGTAGAGTCATTTTTGCAATGTTGATTCTTCCAGTCCACGAACATGGTATATCTCTCCATCTGTTTGTATCATCTTTAATTTCTTTCATCAGTGTCATACTTTTCTGCATACAAGTCTTTTGTCTCCTTAGGTAGGTTTATTCCTAGGTATTTTATTCTTTTTGTTGCAGTGGTATATGGGAGTGTTCCCTTAATTTCTCTTTCAGATCTTTCATCATTAGTGTATAGGAATGCAAGAGATTTCTGTGCATTAATTTTGTATCCTGCTACTTTACCAAATTTATTGATTAGCTCTAGTAGTTTTCTGGTAGCATTTTTAGGATTCTCTATGTAGAGTATCACGTCATCTGCAAACAGTGACAGCTTTATTTCTTCTTTCCGATTAGGATACCTTTTATTTCTTTTTCTTCTCTGATTGCTGTGGCTTAAGCTACCAAAACTATGTTGAATAATATTGGTGACCGTGGGCAACCTTGTCTTGTTCCTGATCTTAGTGGAAATGGCTTCAGTTTTTCACTATTGAGGATGATGCTGGCTGTGGGTTTGTCATATATGGCCTTTATTATGTTGAGGAAAGTTCCCTCTATGCCTACTTTCTGGAGGGTTTTTATCATAAATTGGTGTTGAATTTTATCAAAAGCTTTCTCTGCATCTATTGAGATGATCATATGGTTTTTTTCCTTCAATTTGTTAATATGGTGTATCACATTGATTGATTTGCATATATTGAACAATCCTTTCATTCCTGGGATAAACCACACTTGATCATGGTTTATGATCCTTTAAATGTGCTGTTGGATTCTCTTTGCAAGTATTTTGTTGAGCAATTTTGCATCTATGTTCATCAGTGATATTGGCCTGTAGTTTTCTTTTTTTGTGACATCTTGTCTGCGTTTGGTATCAGGGTGTGGTGGCCTCGTAGAATGAGTTTGGGAGTGATCCTCTCTCTGCTATATTTTGGAAGAGTTTGAGAAAGATACGTGTTAGCTCTTCTCTAAATGTTTGATAGAATTCGCCTGTGAAACCATCTGGTCCTGGGCTTTTGTTTCTTGGAAGATTTTTAATCACAGTTTCAATTTCAGTGCTTGTGATTTGTCTGTTCATATTTTCTATATCTTCCAGATTCAGTCTTCGCAGGTTGTGCATTTCTAAGAATTTGTCCATTTCTTCCAGGTTGTCCATTTTATTGGCATAGAGTTGCTTGTAGTAATCTCTCATGATCTTTTTTATTTCTGCAGTGTCAGTTGTTACTTCTCCTTTTTCATTTCTAATTCGTTGAGTGTTCTCCCTTTTTTTCTTGATGAGTCTGGCTAATGGTTTATCAATTTTGTTTATCTTCTCAAAGAACCAGCTTTTAGTTTTAATGACTTTGCTATCGTTTCCTTCATTCCTGTTTCATTTATTTTTGATCTGATATTTATGATTTCTTTCCTTCTGCTAACTTTGGGGGTTTTCGTTCTTCTTTCTCTAATTGCTTTAGGTGTAAGGTTAGGTTGTTTATTTGAGATCTTTCTTGTTTCTTCAGGTAGGATTGTATTGCTATAAACTTCCCTCTTAGAACTGGTTTTGCTGCAGCCCATAGGTTTTGGGTCATCGTGTTTTCATTGTCATTTGTTTCCAGGTAATTTTTGATTTCCTCTTTGATTTCTGCAGGGATGTCTTGGTTATTTAGTAGTGTATTGTTAACCTTCAATTTGTTTATATTTTTAACAGTTTTTTTTTCCTGTAATTGATATGTAGTCTCATAGTGCTGTGAGAATTTCAATTTTCTTAAAGTTACCAAGGCGTGATTTTTGACCCAAGATATGATGTATCCTGGAGAATGTTCCATGAGCATTTGAGAAGAAAGTGTTGTCTGTTGTTTTTGGATGGAATAACCTATAATTATCAATTAAATCCATGTTGTTTAATGTGTCATTTAAAGCTTATGTTTCCTTATTTTTTTCGGTTTTGTTGATCTGTCCATTGGTGAAAGTTGGGTGTTCAAGTCCCCTACTATGACTGTGTTACTGTCATATTCCCCTTCTATGGCTGTGGGCATTTGCCTTATGTATTGAGGTGTTCCTATGTTGGGTGCCTAAATATTTACAATTTTTATATCTTCTTCTTGGCTTGATCCCTTGATCATTATGTAGTGTCTGTCTGTGTCTTTTCTAATAGTCTTTATTTTAAAGTCTATTTTGTCTGATATGAGAATTGCTACTCCAACTTTCTCTTGATTTCTGTTTGCATGGGATATCTTTTTCCATCATCTCACTTTCAGTTTGTGTGTGTTGCTAGGTCTGAAGTGGATCTCTTGTAGACAACATATATATGGGTCTTGTTTTTGTATCCATTCAGCCAGTCTGTGTCTTTTGGTTGGAGTTTTTAATCCATTTACATTTAAGGTAATTATCAATATGTATGTTCCTATTACCATATTCTTAATTTTTTGGGTTTGTTTTTGTAGGTCTTTTCCTTCTCTTGTGTTTCCTGCCTAGAGAAGTTCCTTTAGCATTTGTTGTAAAGCTGGTTTGGTGGTGCTGAAATCTCTTAGCTTTTGCTTGTCTGTAAAGGTTTTAATTTCTCCATCGACTCTGAATGAGATCCTTGCTGGCTAGAGTAATCTTGGTTGTAGGTTTTCCCCTTTCATCACTTTAAATATGTCCTAGCACTCCCTTCTGGCTTGCAGAGTTTCTGCTGAAAGATCAGCTGTTAACCTTATGGGGATTCCCTTGTATGTTATTGGTTGCTTTTCCCTTGCTGCTTTTAGTATTTTTTCTTTGTATTTAATTTTTGATAGTTTGGTTAATATGTGTCCTGGCATGTTTCTCCTTGGATTTATCCTGTATGGGACTTTCCTGCTTCTCCGACTTGATTGACTATTTCCTTTCCCATATTAGGGAAGTTTTCAACTATAATCTCTTCAAATATTTTCTCAGTTCCTTTCTTTTTCTATTCTTCTTCTGGGACACCTATAATTCAAATGTTGGTGTGTTTCATGTTGTCCCAGAGGTCTCTGAGACTGTCCTCAATTCTTTTCATTCTTTTTTCTTTACTCTGCTGTGTAGTAGTTATTTCCATTATTTTTTCTTCCAGGGCTCTTATCCGTTCTTCTGCCTCAGTTATTCTGCTATTGATTCCTTTTAGAGAATTTTAAATTTCATTTATTGTGTTGTTCATCATTGTTTGTTTGCTCTTTAGTTCCTCTAGATCCTTGTTAAACTTTTCTTGTATTTTCTCCATTCTATTTCCAAGATTTTGGATTATCTTTACTATCATTATTCTGAATTCTTTTTCAGGTAGACTGCCTATTTCCTCTTCATTTGTTAGGTCTGGTGGGTTTTTACCCTGCTCCTTCATCTGCTGCGTATTTCTCTGTCTTCTCATTTTGCTTAACTTACTGTGTTTGGGGTCTCCTTTTCGCAAGCTTCAGGTTTGTAGTTCCCGTTGTTTTTGGTGTCTGCCCCCTGTGGGTAAGGTTGCTTTAGTGGTTTGTGTAGGCTTCCTGGTGGAGGGGACTGGTGCCTGTGTTCTGCTGAATGACGCTGGATCTTGTCTTTTGCTTGGGCAGGACTGCATCCGGTGGTGTGTTTTGGTCTGTGTGTGAACTTAGTATGATTTTAGGCAGCCTCTCTGGTAAAGGATGGAGTTGTTTTCCCATCTTGCTAGTTGTTTGGCATGGGGTGTCCAGCACTGCAGCTTGCTGGTCCTTGAGTGGAGCTGGGTCTTAGCATTGAGACGGAGATCTCTGGGAGAGCTTTTGTCAATTGATGTTACGTGGGGCTGGGAGGTCTCTGGTGGTCCAGTGTCCTGAACTCGGCTCTTCCACCTCAGAGGCTGAGGCCTGACAGCCGGCTGGAGCACCAAGACCCTGTCAGCCACATGGCTCAGACAAAAAAGGAGAACAAAAAAGAAAGAAAAAAATAAAATAAAGTTATTAAAATAAAAAACTAAAAAGTATTATTTAAAAAAGTAATAAAAAGAAGAGAGCAACAAAACCAATAAACCAATCCACCAATGATAACAAGCACTAAAAACTAAACTACAATAAACATAAAAATCAGAAGCTTGTCAGTCGCATACAGCAAACCCCAAGTCTACAGTTGCTCCCAAAGTCCCCCTCCTCAATTTGGGATGATCCGTTGTCTATTCATGTACTCCTCAGATGCAGGTACATCAAGTTGATGGTGGAGCTTTAATCCGCTGCTCCTGAGGCTGCTGGGAGAGATTTCCCTTTCTCTTCTTTGTTCACACAGCTCCCGGGGCTCAACTTTGGATTTCGCCCCGCCTCTGCATGTAGGTCGCCGGAGGGCGTCTGTTCTTTGCTCTGACAGGACGGGGTTAAAGGAGCCGCTGATTCGGGGGCTCTGGCTCACTCAGGCCGGGTGGGGGGAGGGGCAAGATGCGGGGCGAGCCTGCGGCGGCAGAGGCCGGCGTGACGTTGCACCAGCCTGAGGCCCGCCGTGCGTTCTCCCGGGAAAGTTGTCCCTGGATCCCGGGACCCTGGCAGTGGCGGGCTGCACAGGATCCCCGGAAGGGGGTGTGGAGAGTGACCTGTGCTCGCACACAGGCTTCTTGGTGGCGGCAGCAGCAGCCTTAGGGTCTCATGCCCGTCTCTGGGGTCCGCGCTTTTAGCCGCGGCTCACGCCCGTCTCTGGAGCTCCTTTAAGCAGCACTCTGAATCCCCTCTCCTCGCGCACCAGGAAACAAAGAGGGAAGAAAAAGTCTCTTGCCTCTTCGGCAGGTCCAGACTTTTCCCCGGACTCCCTCCCGGCCAGCTGTGGCGCACTAACCCCCGCAGGCTGTGTTCACGCCGCCAACCCCAGTCCTCTCCCTGCGCTCCGACCGAAGCCTGAGCCTCTGCTCCCAGCCCCACCCGCCCCAGCGGGTGAGCAGACGAGCCTCTGGGGCTGGTGAGTGCTGGTCGGCACCAATCCTCTGTGCGGGAATCTCTCTCCTTTGCCCCGCGCACCACTGTTGCTGCACTCTCCTCCGCTTCTCCGAAGCTTCCCCGCCTCTGCCACCCGCAGTCTCCGCCCGCAAAGGGGCTTCTAGTGTGTGGGAACCTTTCCTCCTTCACAGCTCCCTCCCACTGGTGCAGGTCCGTCCCTATCCTTTTTTTTTTTTTGGTGGTATGCGGGCCTCTCACTGGTGTGGCCTCTCCCATTGCGGAGCACAGGCTCCAGACACACAGGCTCAGCGGCCATGGTTCACGGGCCCAGCCGCTCCGCGGCATGTGGGATCTTCCCAGACCGGGGCATGAACCTGTGTCCCCTGCCTCGGCAGGCGGACTCTCAACCACCGCGCCACCAGGGAAGCGCCGTCCCTATCCTTTTGTCTCTGTTTTTTTCTTTTTCCCTACCCAGGTATGTGGGGAGTTTCTTGCCTCTTGGCAAGTCTGAGGTCTTCTGCCAGAGTTCCGTGGGTGTTTTGAAGACGTTGTTCCACATGTAGATGTATTTTTGATGTATTTGTGGGGAGGAAGGTGATCTCTACGTCTAACTCCTCTGCCGTCTTGAAGGTCCTCTCTAACCTTTTTAAATGGTAGATTTCATAAGAGCAGGGTATTACCTTAAAATGTTGTTTTTCCAGGTCTATTAATTAAATTTTTATAATTCTTTTAAATAACTAGATTATAATTTTTAAAATTAGGTAAATACTCTAAATTGTCCATCCTTCCTAGAAGGATTATTCTCAGTTCTCTCTCTTTAGTTATTTTTATTCTTACCAAGTAGCACAACTTCCTTCCACAGGTTCATGAAGGGACTTTTACATCTCCTCTTGGATACACGGTTCATACTCTGCAGGAATGATCCCTGTGTGTCCTTGATTTCAGAGAACACCCGGCTCTGTTTTGTATTCGTTTGTCTTACACTAAATATGTTTTGTCCTTCCAACCTCATCATTTCCAGAGGGAAGCAAAAAGTTTAGTTCGGGAAATCCTATGGCATGTCAGTCTAAAGATTATGCTGCAAACAAGCAAACACACTAAAAAGAAGACTTAGTACTCAATAGGACGTTGAAATTCTCCTTCACAGCACGGCAGCCAGGGATACAAATTGAGTTTCACCCCATGGAACTGAAAAGTAGCTACTCGCAGAAAGTTGAATTTCAGCATTAAAAGATAGGGGTTGTCATGGTAGTTACAATAGCGGACCCTCTTAGCACTTTGCTCTTGTATCATGAGGCTTTGGGTCTTCATTCATCTCGACTCTGTTTCAAATACTTTAAGAAGTCACATAATTATATGCAGGTAAATATACATCTGAGATTTATTGAAAGTACAAGAGAAGAGGATAGTTAGTTCTCTAGGAAACGTTAAGCTCTGCGAAGAAATCTTCGTAATTAGAGATGGATCTGATGATATGATGATTTTGTAATTTCACTGACAGGGTATATTACTCTAGTTTCTTTGCTCTGCCACAGACTTGGTTAGTTTATTTCTCTAGTGCTGAATATGAAAATATATCCTGTAAGAAATATTTTCTCTTTGGAAAAATAGCTATTAATTCAAATCAAAACATCTAGATAAATGTAGAATAGCAAAAATACAAGATAAACAAACAAAAAATGTGAAAAAGGAAGATTAGCCTAAGACAATAGTGGAAACCTTTGGGGGAGGGATTTTAATAAGTACCTTGCACAAGCAAAATTTTGAAAAATGATTTCTGATCTCTTACCCTTTGTTGACAGAAAATAAACAGACTATAGAGAACCCATTAATTTCTTTTTATGTTTTCCCTGATAAAACAGACCTGCTTGGGAAACAGAGTATGACGATTGGGAAAGCATGTGAAAATTCTTGTTACCTTTAAATGAGTTCTCACTGTACACATGCCAGATTCTGGTTTAGCAGACTAAAAACAGATTAGCCCTATAATGTCCATTAAAGGTAAAATTCCAATATAATGAAAACAGGGCATGTCTAAAACAGAGGTACTCATATGTCCTTGGTCCATGGTGCCCTCTTAATGTTTTAGTAATTTTTCAAAGCATCCCGAAGCCAAAACAAATGCTTAACAATTCTCATCACTAGGTAGTTAAGTACAAAAACTTAGCAATAGTTGTTTGTGGGTATCCAAAGATGTAATCATTTCCCTCAAAAATTAAAAATAATGCATAGTTTTCCTTGAATACGGTGTAGCACACCGGGGTCCCAGTATGAGAATCATTAAAGTAATTTTGTTCATGAATCTTTATTTAAAATGTGTTTGAAAATAAATTAGATTTTAAAATTTGTTCTATCAACTTTATATTTGTAGAGTAGTTCTTAAAAGTCAGTTTTCTTTACTTCTCAGCAGCATGGCCAAAAGATGGAGGTAATTTTCACCTCCGTTCACTTCTTTCAGGTATTACCATTCATTTAAATGTACGTTATCTAGTAATTCATACATGCCTCAAATATTTCATTCCCATAGAGCGTGAGTTTTCTTAAACACTTTTCTTGGATTCATAGAGTTCAGATGGACTTTCCACAATTTGAGCTTTATCAAAGAAGGGGCTCATTGAAGGATCCATAGAATTAAACAAAAATTCTACTTTACTGCAGAGGAACACTTAGATGTTTATGACACAGGCAGTGGGAAATAAACTGCACATAGCCGTTGGAATTGCTAAGCACTTAATCTAACAACATATACTTTACCTTTAACCTCAGCACAACCTCACCACCAATATTTCATTCGTTTTAAAAATTTGGACGAAGCTGAGATCTATGCCAATGTCAACATCATAAACTGAAGCCTGTGGAGGTAGATTGTACAATAGCTAATGTCGTCACTGCCAAAGTAGTACTAATGTTTGTGTCCTTACATCCTGCATGTATTTACCACGATATTCAAATGTTGTGAAAATGCTGGAGAGGATTGTGGATAAATACAGATATGCTCACATAGTGCCAAGGATATTGTTGACAGTTACTGAACTTTCATTGTTTAAAATAAGACATGAGTGAAATGTTGATAGAGATATTGAGATAAATTAGACAACTAGACAAATATATGTATAGATAAATAGATTATGGTAGAGCATATTATACTTTTCATAGCAAAATGTATGAAGAAATGTATAGGTAATGACACATGAGAGTGATTTGTGAAATCCCAACCCTGCCTGTTACTAGCTATGTGATTTTGAGCAACTTAACCTACCTGCCTCAATATATCCTTCTGTGTAAAGTGGAGCTAGTAATATACTTAACTTTTAAAATTATTACAAAGATTAAATCAGTAAATACACATAAATAATGTAAGTTAGTGCCTGACAGCTAGTAAGTGATACAGAAGAATTAGTTATCACCACCATTATTTAAATTGTTTTTTAAAAACTATTATAAAATGTAAATTATCATGTACAAATACCAAAAATGTATAATAGAAGAAGTACACTTAACCCTAATTTTAGAAAATAAATCAAATAATAGGTGTAATCATTTCTATTTAGTGTATATAAAATTTTAAAGATGTCTCATATTTTATTTTGCATGTTGACACTTTGAGTAAGATTTGTGTGCCACTGAATGATGTTTGACTACAAGTGATGTTTTTGCCCTAAAGAGGCAAATGTTCAGTGACAGACCTTAGCATTTAATTCATTCAAAATCTGTTGTAAATTTAGTTCATTTGAAATCTATTGTAAATTAGACTTAAATCCCATTCCCAAAAATGTGTACCTGCTTTTCAAAATAACAAGTGTAAGAGATGATGGAAGATTAGCAGAATATGAATAAATGTTTTAACTAATTATATAAGCAACAAAATTTCATAAACCCAATCATCAAAAAATAAATTTTCTAGAATTAGTGATATTTACTGACTTTTCTGAGCATCTGCTTTGTGTCAGAAACTCTTTTAAGTTATGTGTATCAACTTAATCTTCAGAAAAACCACATAAGTACTGTCACTGAACCAATTACAGGTAAGGAAACAGATATTTAGATTTAGTTGTAGGTCTGAGATTTGTATCAGGACTGTCCAGAGTTTTTTCCCCTTAATCACAGTACTATAATACAAAGGTAAACAACAAGAAGTCTCTCTCTTTCCTGCAGTATATATGATATATTGAACCTGACTTTGTCTTAGTAATGGCTAAGAACTTGCACTGAAAAGTTTGCTTTCTTTTAATTTATGTTTTTAAAAATGAATGTAGAAAAAACATGGTTATCTTTTCTGTATTCTAACAAAGGTAATTGAATGTGTGAATTTTAGAATATTCTTCACTTTGTTCTGTTTTTGATACATATTACAATAATTTTGAAGAGTATAAAAAGTTTTAAAAACAGTTTATCTAGGAACAGTGGGCTTACAATATACTGCACATATTTAAGGTCACAGATTTGATGTTTTGGCAAATGTATATATCCTTGAAACCATCACACCAATCAGGATAATGAAAATATGCTTCACTTTCTCCCCAGCTCTCCTGTTCTTATACAAACATTAATATGCTTTCTCTGACTAAAAATTAGATGGCATTTTCTAGACTTTATGGCTAAGGTTGTGGTCTGTCTTGGTATATTGCTCCATGTGAGCTTGAGAAGAATGTGTGTTCTGCTTCTGTTGGATGAAATCTGTAGACATTGATTATATCCAGTTGATGGATGAGGTTTTGAAATCGATTATGTCCTTACTGATTTTCTGCCGGCTGGATCTGTTCATTTCTGATAGGGGGTTGTTGAAGTTTCCAACACTGATAGTGAATTCATCTGTTTCTCCTTGCAGTTGTATTAGTTTTGATTCATGAAGTTTGATGCTCTCTTGTTAAGCACATATGTGTTAAGCATTGCTTTGTCTTTTGGAGAATTGAATCCTTTATCATGATGTAATTTCCTTCTTTATCCCTGATAACTTTCCTTTCTTTGAAGTCTGTGCTGCCTAAAATTAACATGGCCACTCTTACTTTCTTTTTGTTTGTTTGTTTTTGTTTTTGTTTTTGCGGTACGCGGGCCTCTCACCGTTGTGGTCTCTCCCGTTGCGGAGCACAGGCTCCGGACGCGCAGGCTCAGCAGCCATGGCCCACGGGCCCAGCCGCTCCGCGGCATGTGGGATCCTCCTGGACCCGGGCACGAATCCGTGTCCCCTGCACCGGCAGGCGGACTCTCAACCACTGCGCCACCAGGGAAGCCCTTACTTTCTTTTGATTAGTGTTCAGATGGTGTATTTTTCTCCTTCCACTTACTGTTAATCTATATGTGTCTTCATATTTAAGAAGGGTTTCTTGTAGACATCATACAGTTGGGTCATGGTTTTTTATCCATTCTGACAATCTGTCTTTTAATTGGAGCATTTAGACCATTGATGTTCAAAGGGATTATTTATGTAGTTGGTCTGATACCTACCATATACACCACTGCTTTCTATATGTTGCCCTTGTTCTTTGTTCTCATCTTTGTCTTCCTCTCTTTCTGTCTTTCGTGATTTCAGTTGAGCGTTTTATAGGATTAAATTTTCCATCCTTTCTTAGCATATTGATTATACTTCTTTTTTAAACTTAGTTTAGGGTTGCCCTAGAGTTTGCAGTATACAGTTGACTCTTGAACAACACAGATTTGAACTGCATGGGTCCACTTATATGTGGACTTTTTTCAGTGAATACTCACTACAATACTACACCATCCATGGTTGTTTGAATTCACCAGTGAGAAGCCCTGAATATAGAGAACCAATTGTAAAGTTATGTGGGGATTTTTGAGTACATGGAGGGTTGGTGCACCTAACTCCCAAGTTGTTTACAGATCAACTGTGTATTTGAAACTAATCCAAGTCCATTTTCAAATAACACTATACCACTTCTCAGGTTGTGTATCTTATAATAACAAAATAATCCTGATTCCTCCCTCCTAGTCAATATATCATTGCTGTCATTCATTTCACTTCAGTATAAGTATAGATGGTCATATATCCATATACATAAGATATATGCATATATACATACGTATAAATACATATACAAATACATGGTTAGCATTATTATTTTGAACAAACTGCTGTCTGTTAAATCAATTAAGAATAAGAGAACTAAAAGTTCTTACTTTACTTTGCTTATCCCTTCTTTGATGCTCTTCCTTTCTTTATGTAGGCCTGAGATTCTGACTTGTATCATTTTCCTTATCACTTAAGAACTTTTAAAACTTCTTGCAAAGAAGTTTTGCTGGCAACAAATTCCCTCAATTTTCATGTATATAACAGTCTTTATTTCTCCTTAACTTTTAAAAGATAGTTTTGCAGAGTATAGAATTCTAGTAAGGTTTCTTTTTTTCTTCTTCTTCTTCTTAATACTTTAAATATTTCACTCCACTCTCTTCTTGCTTACATGGTTTCTGAGGAGAAGTCAGATTTAATTCTTATCTTTGTTCCTCTATAGATAAGGTATTTTTTCTCCTCTGGCTTCTTTTAGGATTTATTCTTTATCTTTGATTTTGTGCAATTTGAAAATCACATGGCTAGGTGTGGTTTTCCTTGGCATTTATCCTGCTTGGTGTTTGCTGAGCTTCCTGGATCTTTGGTTTGGTGTCTGATATTAATTTGGGGGAAATTTTCAGTCATTTGTTTCAAATATTTCTTCCATTACTTTTTCTCTTTCTTCTCCTGATATTCTCGTTACTTGTATGTTACACCTTTTATAGTTGTCCCAGAGTATTGGATATTCTGTTTTGGGTATTTTTGTTTGTTGGTTTGTTTTTGTTTTTTTAGTTTTTGTTCCCTTGCTTTTCAGTTTTCCAAGTTTCTATTAATATATCCTCAAGCTCAGAGATTCTTTCCTCATCTGTATCCATCTACTAATAAGCCCTCAAAGACGGTCTTCATTTCTTTTGCAGTGTTTTTGATTTTTAGCATTTGTTTTTGATTCTTTCTTAAGATTTCCAACTCTCTGCTTACATTGCCCATGTATTCTTCCATGTTGTCTACTTTATCCAATGGAGCCCATACCATATTAATGACAGTTGTTTTAAATTCTCAGTCTGATCATTGCAACATGTTTCTGATGCTTGCTCTATCTCTTCATATTGTTTTGTTTGTTTTGCATTTTAGTATGCCTTGTAATGTTTTCTTGATAGTTGGACATGATTTACTGGATAAAGGGAACAGCTGTAAATAGGCCTTTAGTAATGTGGTGAGGCATGGGAGGAGGGGAAGCATTCTTATAGTCCTGTGATTAGGTCCCAGTCATTTACTAAGCCTATGTCTCTGGACTGTGAACTTCACAAGAGCATCTAAGTTTTTTTCTACCTCCTTAATTGTGAAAGGATGCTCCAAGGTGGGCTGGAATTGCTTATTTCCCTTCTCCCATGTGGAAGGCTGAAACTGACTTGAGTTGGATATCTCCCTTTCTTCAGGTCACTTAGGCTCTGATAATACCCGAGCAGGTTAGGCTCTGGTTAAACAGTTGGTACTCAGGGCATGTCTTGTTAAGAACAGAGTGCTCTGGTGTACTTCAGAATGACTCTTTCCCCCTTCCCCTGCCAGAAGCATGAGGGGATTTTTTTTTTTTTCCTCTGACATTTACTGTGGAAACTTGGTTAAACTCCTGGAGATAAAATTATTGTGGGCCCTACCATGAATTCATTCCACTTGAACTTTTAACTCTTATATTTGTCCATACTGAGTCTCCAGCAATTTGCCATTTACAATTCAGGTTTTTCTAGCCTGGCCCTTGTTGCTGTGGTGGTTTCCACTCATGAGTCTCTGTTCTGGTAAGCCTTGACACCCTACATCTGCTTGTCTCTCCAGCCATGGGGGCATTGGTTTATCCTGTGTCCTCCCATCTCTCATCAATCCAAGAAGAGTTAATTTTTCTGTCTGTTCAGCTTTTTACCTGTTGTTAGGACAGAATGACAACTTCCAAGCTCCTTACACGTGGAACTAGAAGTCAAAAGTCACTTTCTCTGAGTTTATATAAATGAAATCATACATTATATGTTCTTGGTTGGATTCTTCCAATGCAGCATAGCTATTTTGATATTCATTCATGTTGTTGGTATATGATTCATTTGTTTTATTTCTGAATAGTATCCCATTGTATAGATATATGACTTTTGTTTATAAATTCTCCTGTTTGGCGTTTGCTGTTTCCAGGTTATGAATATTCACAGAAAGCACTTTGTATACGTGTCCTTTCATTTATTTGGGGAAAATACCTGAAATGTTACTGACTGCATCTCATGGGAAGTGTATTTTTAACCTTTTAATAAACTACCAAATGGTTTTCCAAAGTACTCTTACCATTTTACATATGTCCAAATTCTATCAAAGTTCCAGTTCCTCCATATCCTCCCCAATAGTTATTATTATTAATGTTTAATTTTAGTAATTCAAATAAGTATGTAGTGATTCCTCATTTTTTTAAATTAGTATTTCTCTTATGAGTAATGGTGTTGAACATCATTTTATGTACTTATCTGTCATATGTATGTCTTCTTTGTGGAAGGGTCTTTTCAAATCTTTTGTCCATTTTTTTTTCAATTCATTGGTCCAAATTTTTATTGGGATGATTCTTTTCAGCTTTGAGAAGTCATTTACAGATTATGTCTTCAAGTCTTTTATTAGACACCACTTTTGCAAATATTTCTCCCAAGTATGTGGCTAATCTTTTCTTTCTCTTAACAATGGTTTTGCAAAGAACAAAAGTTTTTAATTTTGATGAAATTTAATTTATTAAATTGCTTTTTCCTGAATCATGATTTTGGTGTTATATATAAGAAATATTTACAAAACCAAGATTACAAAGGCTTTATCTTATGTTTTGTCATAGAATTTCAGAATTTTAGGCCTTAACTTTTGCTCTACCGTATATTTTTAGGCCTTATCTTTTGTTCTACAATACAATATAGCATGAGGCATGGATCAACATGATTTTATTTTTTTGCCTATGGATATTCAATTGTTCCAGTAACATTTGTTGAAAACAATGTCCTGTCTTTATTGAAGTGTCTTTTCACTTTTGTCAAAAACTTCTGTCTATGTACTATCCATTCCGCTCCATTAACAGGTTTGTATATATTTTTGCCAATAATTCAGTATTTTGCTCACTATAGATTTAGCCCTTCAACTTTTTTTTTTCAAAATTATTTTGGCTATTCTAGGAAATTTCCATTTCCGTATGAACCTTAGAAGAACTTGTCAATTTCTAAAATAAACTGTTGGTATTTTGACTGAGATTTTGTTGAATCTGTATATCAACTTGAGGATAACTTTGCATCTATATTCATGAGGAATATTGGTTTGTAGTTTCCTTTTATGGTTTTACTTACTTTTGCTCCATGGTATCCCTGACCGCAAAGAATGAATTGAAAAGTATTCCCTCCTCTTCAGTTTACTGGAAAGTTTGAGTAGTTATTTTTTTCTTAAATATTTGGAAGAATTCACCTTTTTTTTTAATCCATTTTATACACATCAGTGTATACAGGTCAATCCCAATCTCCCAATTCATCACACCACCACCCCTACCCTCCCGCGGCTTTCCCCCCTTGGTGTCCACATGTTTGTTCTCTACATCTGTGTCTCTATTTCTGCCATGCAAACCGGTTCATCAGTACCATTTTTCTAGGTTCCATATATGCGCTATTATACAATATTTGTTTTTCTCCTTTTGACTTACTTCACTCTGTATGACAGTCTCTAGATCCATCCACGTCTCTACAAATGACCCAATTTCGTTCCTTTTTATGGCGGAGTAATATTCCACTGTATATATGTACCACATCTTCTTTATCCATTCGTCTGTCAATGGGCATTTATGTTGCTTCCATGACCTGGCTATTGTAAATAGAGCTGCAGTGAACATTGGAGCACATGTGTATCTTGGAATTATGGTTTTCTCTGGGTATATGCCCAGTAGTGGAATTGCTGGGTTATATGGTAGTTTTATTTCTAGTTCTTTAAAGAACCTCTGTACTGTTCTCCATAGTGGCTGTATCAATTTACATTCCCACCAGCAGTGTGAGAGGGTTCCCTTTTCTCCATGCCCTCTCCAGCATTTGTTGTTTGTAGATTTTCTGATAATGCCTATTATAATTGGTGTGAGGTGATACCTCATTGTAATTTTGATTTGCATTTCTCTAATAATTAGTGATGATGAGCAGCTTTTCATGTGCTTCTTGGCCATCTGTCTGTCTTCTTTGGAGAAATATCTAGGTCTTCTGCCCATTTTAGGATTGGGTTGTTTGTTTTTTAATACTGAGCTGTTTATATATTCTGGAGATTAATCCTTTGTCCGATGATTCATCTGCAAATATTTTCTCCTATTCTGAGGGTTGTTTTTTTAAAATTGTTTATGGTTTCCTTTGCTGTGCAAAAGCTGTGAAGTTTCATTAGGTCCCATTTGTTTATTTTTGTTTCCATTACTCTCGGAGGTGGATCAAAAAAGATCTTGCTCTGATTTGTGTCAAAGAGTGTTCTTCCTATGTTTTCCACTAAGAGTTTTATAGTGTCCAGTCTTACATTTAGATCTCTAATCCATCTTGAGTTTATTTTTGTGTATGGTGTTAGGGAGTGTTCTAATTTCATTCTTTTACATGTAGCTCTCCAGGTTTCACAGTACCACTTATTGAAGAGACTGTCTTTTCTCCATTGTATATCCTTGCCTCCTTTGTCATAGATTCATTGACCATAGGTGTGTGGGTTTGTCTCTGGGCTTTCTATCCTGTTCCATTGATCCGTATTTCTGTTTTTCTGCCAGTACCATATTGTCTTGATTACTGTAGCTTTGTAGTATAGTCTGAAGTCAGGGAGTCTGATTCCTCCAGCTCCGTTTTTTTCCTTCAACACTACTTTGGCTATTCACGGTCTTTTGTGTCTCCTTACAAACTTTAAGATGATTTGTTCTAGTTCCGTAAAAAGTGCCATTGGTAATTTGATAGGGATTGCATTGAATCTGTAGATTGCTTTGGGTAGTATAGTCATTTTCACAATATTGATTCTTCCAATCCAAGAACATGGTATATCTCTCCATCTGTTGGTATCATCTTTAATTTCTTTCATCAGTGTCTTATAGTTTTCTGCATACAGGTCTTTTGTCTCCCTAGGTAGGTTTATTCCTAGGTATTTTATTCTTCTTGTTGCAATGGTAAATGGGAGTGTTTTCTTAATTTCTCTTTCAGATTGTTCACCATTAGTGTATAGGAATGCAAGAGATTTCTGTGCATTGATTTTGTATCCTGCAACTTTACCAAATTCATTGATTAGCTCTAGTAGTTTTCTGGTGGCATCTTTAGGATTCTCTATTTATAGTATCATGTCACCTGCAAACAGTGACAGTTTTACTTCTTCTTTTCCAGTTTGTATTCTTTTATTTCTTTGTCTTCTCTGATTGCCGTGGCTAGGACTTCCAAAACTATGT
This sequence comes from Tursiops truncatus, assembly GCF_011762595.2. Taxonomy (NCBI): domain Eukaryota; kingdom Metazoa; phylum Chordata; class Mammalia; order Artiodactyla; family Delphinidae; genus Tursiops; species Tursiops truncatus. The sequence continues at coordinate 3,298,209 of NC_047054.1, forward strand.
TGAATAATAGTGGTGAGAGTGGACATCCTTGTGTTGTTCCTGATCTCAGAGGAAATGCTTTCAGTTTTTCACCATTGAGAATAATGTTTGCTGTGGGTTTGTCGTATATGGCCTTTATTATGTTGAAGTAGCTTCCCTCTATGCCCACTTTCTGGACAGTTTTCATCATAAATAGGTGTTAAATTTTGTCAAAAACTTTTTCTGCATCTTTTGAGATAATCATATGGTTTTTCTCCTTCAATTTGTTAATATGGTGTATCACATTGATTTGCGTATATTGAAGAATCCTTGCATCTGTAGGATAAATCCCACTTGGTCATGGTGTATCATCCTTTTAATGTGTTGTTAGATTCTGTTTGCTAGTTTTTTGTTGAGGATTTTTACATCTATATTCATCAGTGATATCGGTCTATAATTTTCTTTTTTTGTAGTATCTTTGTCTGGTTTTGGTATCAGGGTGATGGTGGCCTCACAGAATGAGTTTGGGAGTGTTCCTTCCTCTGCAATTTTTTGGAAGAGTCTGAGGAGGATGGTTGTTAGCTCTTCTCTAAATATTTGATAGAATTCACCTGTGAAGCTATCTGGTCCTGGACTTTTGTTTGTTGGAAGATTTTTAATCACATTTTCAATTTCATTACTTGTGATTTGTCTGTTCATATTTTCTGTTTCTTCCTGGTTCAGTCTTGGAAGTTTATACCTTTCTAAGGATTTGTCCATTTCTTCCATTTTGTCCATTTTATTGGCATAGAGTTGCTTGTAGTAGTCTCTTAGGAGCTTTGTATTTCTGTGGTGTCTGTTGTAACTTCTCCTTTTTCATTTCTAATTTTATAGATTTGAGTCCTGTCCCTCTTTTTCTTGATGAGTCTGGCTAATGGTTTATCAATTTTGTTTATCTTCTCAAAGAACCAGTTTTAGTTTTATTGATCTTTGCTATTGTTTTCTTTGTTTCTATTTCATTTATTTCTGCTCTGATATTTATGATTTCTTTCCTTCTGCTAAGTTGGGTTTTGTTTGTTTTTGTTTCTCTAGTTGCTTTAGGTGTAACGTTAGATTCTTTATTTGGGATTTTTCTTTTTTCCTCCTGAGGTAGGCTTGTATAGCTATAAACTTCCCTCTTAGAACTGCTTTTGCTGCATCCATAGGTTTTGGATCATTGTGTTTT